>NW_027263973.1:1878354-2504472 GCF_045866475.1 Madurella fahalii
AGGCGGCCATTGGGAAATCAACCTCGCTGGACTAGTCAACTGAGGGCCTGCCGGCTAGCGGGTGGCCTCGTGGCATCCAAGGGCCCAAAGTGCGGGGAAGAGGAGACGGTTCAGCCGTTCGTTGGAATTGGTGGTAAAGGCTAATGCCGGGCAATTGCTGAAACATGCACTGCACATTGCAAACCAATTTTTGGCCTGCGGGCTAGTTGCTACTAACGGACGCAGGGCATGGGCATACGGGCTGTCCGTCGCAGTGGATTGCAGCAGTCCGGGGCAAGACGAGGCTGAAGAAAATCGCTTGTTGTTGTCGCAGTAAGTTCGAAGGACCGATAGGCGTGAACACCGTTTGCTTTTCCTCTTTTGGTTTGGTCCTTGTTGTATCTCAGAGCACTAACCGTTTTTGAATCACGTTAACACCCAAACCAATCAATTACCTGTCCTCCTGTTACACAGAGAGCAATGACGTCGCGCGTCAGACCGCTAACCTGACATCAAGGACCGAAAAAACGGATTCTAAAGCTGTGAATCACGAGCTATCAAAATCAAGAATATGATGCATTCATCGACATACCGGTATTGGTGCTCCTAAGAATAGTAAGGGATAGCACGCATGGTGCTTCCCGCTCACTCTCCATGGTCTGAATCACTCCGCCCCCGCCGACCTTGAAGCGTCCCGAGGCCGTTACCGGAACCGGGGATCTCCGGGAGCGTACTCAAGGGACGGGATGACACCCAGCTCGACATCACGGGCCCGGACTCGGTTCTTCGAATGCAATTGCCCCGACAGTGGCGCGTACCATAAAACAACGGCATCCAGTGATGGACCCGGACGGCGGCCCACTCGAATTATCCATCAATCATAGGTCGAGGGTGCCTTGAACTGGACCGCGTCGGAATTTAACCCCACCATGCCCCTCATTCCCGCGCAGCTCGGTGTCGGAAGCCGATAGCGCAGGCCGTGGCTTCAACCTGTGACAATGATGCTCAAGCATCTAAATTCCTATGGTGTTGAGGGAATTACGTGACTGGCACGAAGATACTTCATAGGACTTGGGTCTCAACGTGGCTAGGCTAGTTTGCTCACCTAGTACTCTGAACTCTCTCTGTCCCCTCTGGTCAGCCCGCATCCGGCGCCCGGAACACGCCTGACATCATGGCTGAAATTACCATCACTGGCTGGGCCACACGGGATGTGCGGTTTCCCACCTCGTTGGACAAGACGGGTTCGGATGCCATGAATGCGGCTGGGGATTACTCGGCCGCCTACTGCATCCTGCAGACAGATTCGGCTCATGCTGGTCACGGAATGGTACTCGGCTCCTATCAATGTGAATCGTTGCGACCCCGGGCTGACTGCGCACCTCCAGACGTTCACCATTGGCCGCGGAAATGACATCATCTGCGCGGCTATCAACCACGTTGCCGATCGCATCAAGGGCAGAACGTTGTCTAGTCTCGTTGCGCACTGTGGGAAGACATGGCGGCATCTCGTCAACGACAGCCAGCTGCGATGGATCGGTCCGGAAAAGGGCGTCATCCACCTGGCCCTGGGCGCCGTTGTCAATGCAATCTGGGATCTATGGGCAAAGGTGCTAGGAAAGCCCGTATGGCGCGTCGTGGCTGACATGACGCCGGAGCAGTTTGTCGACTGCATCGACTTCCGCTACATCACCGACGCCGTAACACCCGAGGAAGCCCTGGCAATGCTGCGGGAGGCGGAGCCGGGCAAGGCGGACCGTTTGCGCGACGCCGAGAATAGCCGCGCTGTCCCGGCCTATACCACCAGCGCCGGCTGGCTCGGTTACGGTGAAGACAAGATGCGCGTCCTGCTGCACGAGACTCTGGCCAAGGGATACAAGCACTTCAAGGTCAAGGTTGGCGGCGGCGTGGAACAGGACAAGCGGCGGCTGGGTATTGCACGCGACGTGATCGGCTACGACAAGGGGAACGTTCTCATGGTGGACGCCAACCAGGTGTGGTCGGTCCCCGAAGCGATTGAGTACATGAAGCAGCTAGCCGAGTTCCGGCCCTGGTTCATTGAGGAGCCAACGTCACCTGACGACATCTTGGGCCACAAGGCCGTGCGCGACGCGCTGCGGCCGCACGGCATCGGCGTGGCCACGGGCGAGATGTGCCAGAACCGCGTAATCTTCAAGCAGCTACTCATGGCGGGCGCAATTGACGTGTGCCAGATCGACGCCTGTCGCTTGGGGGGTGTTAACGAGGTTCTCGCCGTGCTACTCATGGCGAAGAAGTATGGAGTTCCGATCGTGCCGCATTCCGGAGGCGTCGGCCTGCCCGAGTACACGCAGCACCTCAGCACCATCGATTACGTCGTCGTGAGCGGGAAGCAATCTGTGCTGGAATATGTGGATCACCTGCACGAACACTTCTTGCATCCGTCAGTCATCAAGGACGGGTTCTACCAGACGCCGATGGACCCCGGATACAGTGTGGAAATGAAGCCGGAAAGCATGGATAGGTATGAGTACCCCGGCGGAGAAGGCAGCTGGTGGAGGAGCGAGGAAGCCAGGCCGATATTGGAGGGCGAAAAGATATAGTGATGGAGGAGAGTTGGAGTTTGTGGTCTTGAAACCAAAATACCTGCTCTGAAGCACACAAACATATTATCCTGGAGAGGAACGAAAAAGAAGTTAAGTAGCTGCGACTCGTTTCGATCGAGTGACCTCCGGGTTATGAGCCCGGCGCGCTTCCGCTGCGCCACGCAGCTTGTGCTTGCTTGTTGAGTTAGAGCAGTGAGAAAGTGGGTTTTAGGCAGCGTAACTCCGTAGGAGGTGAATCAAATTCTGGTGTGGAGTTGTGAGTCAGAGGCTGGTACCGGTCCACAACAACCCGAACACCGCGGCAAGGAAACGTGAAAACATTCTGGATAGCTGTCATTCGATATTTCCCGATCCCTGTTTTTGTCACCGAACCACCAACTCTAGAACTTGCTACCCTTGAATTACCCTGTTCCCGTCTCTAAAGTCCGGGTACCCTACCCAGCCCAGGCCGTCGGCCGAACAAACGTACAAATTTCAGCTAACTTGTTTCTCCTAAAGAAGATTACCTTGCCCTCTATGCATACACTCATTCCGATGACCATAACTGGTGCCAGCTTGGTCATTGCTCTCCACCCTTACCGCGTGCCTCATGGAATTTTATTTTGCAGGTACGCTCCATTAGCATCTTTTCAACCATCCCAGCTCTTGCACACCTATGCAAATAGGATTGTCTGATCAGCCAAGTTATTGTTCCATGTCAGCCCTCTGTCAGTTAACTCTTACCCTCAGCGTAATCAGTCATAGAAGCACAGTGTCATCCTATCCCCTTGGTCAAACCATTCTAGGGTCCCATGAGCCCGGTACACATATGCAAGGATACGTATTCCCAGCCCATATTTGTCATTGCGTCCTGTTAACAGGACTAGCGAGGATGTTTCCATGCTGTGTAATCTCCTTGCTTCTTGCTCTTCGTGTAAGCTCGTAATCGGGCTTGGTATCCTAGGCCTTTAGCCGCAACGACATTCTATTGGCACTTCTCAAACAAGAGTAAGACTCCCATGTTGCACAGCCTGAGCAGAAGTCATTTACTTATCAATTTTACCTATATAATCGTCTCCTTTATGCCACTGAGATACGCATGCAGCTGCCGGGTTCCCATACTTCTTCGGCCCGGAAACCCACCGCTCATTGCCTTCGAAGCATCATGCTCGCCCGCCGTATAGCCCCTAATTCGACGACCGAGCCTAGATATGATGCCCCGGTAGATAGTGCCATCAACGGCATGCAGGGCCTTCTGTTTCCCAAAATCCATACCGATCATCCGCAAATACCATATTGCCATATGTCGACGTGTCTTTCGATCATCATCATTGTCGTCGCCCTCTAGATATGCTCGCCCCCCCCCCCCCCCCTCCCCTCCCCCCGTCCCCCCGGGCCCTGTGTGATATCTGACCGAACCATGACTACCGCAATTGACGACCGCGGTGAAGAAAGAAAGACATATGAAATGGAAGAAAAGAAGACAAAAAGAGACGAAAGCTCGCATCAACACCCCATTCCCAAACCGTTAGTAAGCACATACTGGGTAGGGATCATCGATCAAAGCAACAAACACCTCTCAACGCCAATTCCCCAAATCCGCCTATCAATTTCGTCAAGCCACGGGCGCATGGCAAACCACTTACCCACCGCCAAACCGTCTATGCTCACTCAGCCTACCCCCTCTTATGCGCCGAACCGCCAATCGACCCTTGACTCGCTCTTGGATTACCACTCCCGCTCATGGGTGGCAGTGGAATTGCCTTCCCCGTAGCTCTCTCCGCCTCGCAATTTGGACACGGCCCGGGCGCCTCGTAGACATCATACAGATGCCTGAACCAGGGGTACAATTCTTGCGCCCTGGGCCGCTTCTTCTGGTCCTCGTCCATCATACGGCGAATGTGTGGCAGGATCTGGAGTACGGCCGCAGTCGATTCCTGCTGTCGACAATTCCGGGCGACGAGGTGGGTGGATGACAAGAGAGCGAGATAGGTGTCAAGGTTGTGGAGGGACTCTGAGTACTTGAATTGGTTGGATGGGCGGCCATCTAAAAAATTCAGTTGTTCCTCGGCGAAGAGGGGTGGTTTGCCGAGGAGGACGGTGGCCATCTCCAGGAACACGCATCCCAAGGAGAAGATGTCTGAGCTCACATCCCGAGAGGTTTCATGTACTGCTTCGGGATCTGCGTATTTGAGCGTTTTCAAGGTCGGTCCCTCGGAGTATTGGCCTGCTTCAAAATGCTTCGACAGACCGAAATCGGTGAGAATCGGAAGGCCGAAGTCGTCAATGACAACATTCTCCGGCTTGATGTCCTTGTGACGGATCCGTACCCCCTGGTTATGCAGGTAGGCAACGGCTTGGGATAAGCACCCGAAATAGGTGTGGAGATGGGCCAGCATCCAATCAACCTCCTTGGGATCGTGAAAGACCTCGTTCATGAAGGTGTGCAGGTTGCACTGCGCCGGCGGGTACATGGCAATGCCAAGGATGTGCCGCTTTATATGCTGTGGGTGGGTCCCTACGAAAGAGAGTCGACGACCCTTGCCTTGCCGCGATCTGCTTTCGCTGGGTTGGATGCAGTAGTCCTCGAAGGAGGCGACGTAGGCGACAATGTGCGGGTGCCTGATATTGGTCATGTTTTTGACTTCTTCCAACGCCTTCCTGCGGACCCAGCTATCGGGACCCGGCGGGCGGAAGTTGTCCTTGCAGACTATGACCTTGAGAGCGAGAGGGCGGCGGTAGGAGTACCCCTCGGGCGCGGTGACTTTGTAGACCACGGTTGATCCCGAGTCGCCGAGTTCCGGCCCCTGCTGGACAAACGGGGCCGGTGGCCGGAGGTACTCTTTGTGGCCGTGATGGAAAACCTTGTGTTTTCGCGGGTCAAGTGCCGCCGCTTCAACAGGTCTCAGCCAGAGTTCAGAGGTCTCCCGATTGGCGTCGTTCCAGACGAAATGAAGGTCATCTCGGGCACTGAGGAAGTCACTCAAGGGAATGGTCTGCGACTGCGAGCCGCTTGCCTCGGACATCGAGTCGGATGTCGATGAAGGATCGAATCTGATGTTGCAGAAATAAACGAAAGAGAGGGGTGGTCGAGACCATGGTAGGAATCGGCCGTCTTTGCATTGGCGTTGGGCAAGTAACAGAGAGCAGAACGAAGAAGGTAGTGAGCGGAAACGAGAGGCAACAGTTGGAGAAATGTTAGGAAGGTCAGCTAGAGAGTGACTGTGCGTCTCCGAGTCATTCGTCGATCTGTTGACCAGTTACGGAGCATGGTTCGCGTGCCCTCGCTTTACTGCCTGGGTAGCCTGCGCCGCCTGGTACTCGAAGTTTCCGATGGCACACAAGGCAGAGAGAGTACGTTTGGTGACTCGGAGATGTGTGTCGGCGTAAACCGTCGCGGGGAAGTACGGTTGAGGAGGATCTGCGTTTCTTACGTTTGAGGCTGGTCGTTTTCCTGTTGTATGGGGATACGGGTTGATAACCCTACTTTTGCTGTCCTGGCCGGAACTGCCCCGCGAACCCGGGACGGTCTCGTGCCTAGTGGGGCGCGGGTCCGACCCGGAGAGTTGGGAAGTCGCGTCCCGGTAGTCGTGAAAATGGCTGTCAAGTCGCCAATGGCTATATTCCGCAAAGAATTAGCAGTACCCGGTCCGAATCTCTTCTGCTATCCGATATAAAGAGGGACTGGAATGTGTGGTCTCTAGCGGTTCGATGACAATTGAAGTGAAATTCCAGTGTGGATGAGAGGTCCGGGAACTGACCGAGGGAAGAAGCATTGTTCTGAGTCAAGTAAGCACCTCGCCGGCTACTGGCAGTGCTAGTGACTCAAGTGGTCACTTGACTCTGCTGCTTTCTTTCGCTTTGGCAAGAGCGGCCAAGTCGCTGCAGCAGTCCTGTCGCATTAAGGACAGCCAAAAGCTTTCGTCTTAACCAAGCACCTAGCCGAGACGACCACGTCCGACCACTCACAGACTATGACACCGGAGAAAGGACGTCCTTTCGAATAGTAGGAACAAACTTCCACCCACCTATTCAGCTTCTTGCAAGTAGATAAGCTATATACAAACACGGACCCTTCTATAAACACGGCGGGTATCAAATCCCTCAGAGCCACAAACAAGCCAAACCCTGGAGAACATGAAGCCATATCAAATCGCATCCTTATCATCCGTCATATCTTCATCCATGCCGACACCACGCTCCCCTTACTTCCCTCATAGATAGCGCCATCTAAGATCAGGTCTGGAAAAAAAATTTCGAAAGGGCGCATGGCGCCATTCGGCATCGTGCCGAATCTTACCGCCGCGCCGCGCTACTGGTCCCCGAGTAGATCGCGTGCTAGGCACGCCATGCAGGCAAACCCAACACACAAAATTCATCCCCCATCACATAATATCAGTCAGTCCGCCAAACCCGCCATCCCCGCTCTCGTCGAGAAATTACCATAAACCGCCCCCTCTTCACTGCTCTCGCTCTCCTCGTCGAGATCGACATCAACATCGCCGTCGACATCCGCACTTCCCGGACTCTGCACGCCGCTCGCCTCGGCACTCCTCTGCAATCCCAGCCCAACGCCGAACCCACCACCACCCCCACTCCCACTCCCCATCGTCAACGTACCCAAGCTGTTCGCGCTCCCACCGCTCCCCCCAAGCGCCAACATACTCTGCCTCCGCGCGGCATCAAAATCCACCGCGCTCCCGCTGCGGCTCAGCAGTGGCTTCTCGGGCAACTGCTTGAGCAAGCCCGTAGAAATGTCCAGCATGCCCATGGCGAACTCGGTCAGGCCCTTGCCCCCGCCCGGCTTCGAGCTGACAGATAGCGTCCAGCGGTACTCGCCGAGCCGCCGGCGGTACCAATCCGCCTCCTCACGGCCGGGTGAGGTGGCCCAGAGCAGGGACCCAAAGGTGCCGATCAGCGCAAAGTTCGTCTTGGACGCAAAGTACCAGAACGCGCGGAGGTGCGAGGGCGTAAGGCGGTTGACAAAGTCCATTGCCGAGATGAGCCGCGCCTTGGCCGCGCTCCGGCAGATGTGTTGGATGTACGGGTCGACGCCGCCGCCGGGATAGTTGTTGGTAAGAGCGGCTGGCGAGGGTGACGAGGATGATGCCGCGCCGGGGGATAACTGTTCGCTGGCTGCCGTGGACGCGTCTATCGAGCGGATGATGCGCCGGTGGAGAGTGATCTCGGTGGCGAAATACGCGAGGTGGAGGTAGCCGATGCTGGAGAGGCGGTTGGGCGGCGACGGGCTGGTGTGGAATGTGTTGTCCATGCGCACGACGGCCGGCAGCCCGCTGTACCACTCCTTGAGTTTGAGCTGGATCGGTTTGGCGAGCGATAGGATCAGCTGCGTGCCCTGCGGTCCCGCATCGGCAGCAGTCCGCGAGGCCTGCAGAGTGTAGAAGGTCTCGAGAATCTCGGCGAGGATCTGCGACAGCTGAACCATCTGCCCGAACAGGACACGTCCGCGCTCAATCTCTATCTTCTCCTCGACGTCGTTTTCATCCCATTCCACGTCGGGGAAGTCGTTTGGATTCAACTGCTGAACGGCCCAATTGGAAGAGAAAATGTGCGAGGGCCGGCCGTGGACGAGAGCACCCCATTTGTCCTAGAAGCAGTGGTTAAGACGATGGGCACATGCCTTCCACCTGGGGAACCTACCTGCATATACAACGCCCAAGCCAGGCGCTTCCTCAACCCGCGTTCCCAGGGCGGAATCTTCCAGTTAGTACAGTCTAGGTGCAGACCGAGCTCCTGCGCGATGGCGACCAGCTGCGCTGTCGGAGCCCACTGGTCTCCCTCGGGCCGCTGCGACAAGAGAAGCCCGGCCTGTATTGTCGACAGTTTCGGCCGGTACATGGCATCTGCCAGCGTGGTCCGCACCAGCCTTTCGAGTTCGCGGACGTTCGGCCTCGGGAGACTGGCCAGTTCCTCCGAGTGGCCCCACCAGTTGATGGCCAAGATATAGACGGCTGCGAGGAGCGGGGGTGAGAACTCGCGGTGCGACCGTTCATATTTTTCGAGGAACACGCCTTTCTGGATGATGGGGAAGCCGGGATGCACGACCCGAAAGTATAGATCTATCAGCTTGCGGCCGTGAGGCGCCACCAGCCTCTCGATCTCGTCCGCGTCATCGATGATGTGGTCATATCCCGGAGTGTTGTGGTCAGGGAGCATGAGAAAGGTGTCATTGTCGCTGACCCTCCTGAGGGTCCCGCGCGCGAGGAGGCTCTCATCGTGCGGGTCAAACGACGAGAGGTTGATCAGGGACGGCTCAAAGTCAGTGGTCGGTCCTATATACTGACTGTACCTGTCTGTCTGTAGGCCGAGGGTGCGTTTCAGTAGCGTCGGACCGCCAAAGTTAGCCATGTCCTCAATCAAGGAGCTACTGGCCGTGGTGCACGGGGCGCTTGACTGTTGATGCCGCCGCCTCCTGTTATCAGACCGTCCGGGAGAACTGCACCGACCAATCAGATGTTAGGTAAATTTTGTGTCGACACTGCGCCTAGCCTCGGGGTGTGTTTAAACAGACAGGCAGGGGAATAGGGAGATAATGAGACAGGAATGTGGGTGGGGTTGAGACATCTAACCCGAATTCGTAACAGGGCATCCCTCACCTTCTCTTGCTACAGCTACCCTCAACGTCACCGTTCAGCTTACGCTTCCGCGGCGGTGGGTTGTCGGACAGGGAACACTCCGTCCCCGTGACCAGGCACGCAACGCAACTCTCCTCGTCCTCGTTCATGACGCAATCGCTTCGCCGGTGGAGACAGGCTTCACAAGGGGGTGCTGAGTGCCCGCTTACCGAGTCGGAGTCGGGTGAGTCGAAGCCGCTCCGAAGCCCGGGGTACGAATCAAGGTGTATGCTGCCCTGGCGGCTCGGGGGGAAGCGCGGCGGTTTTGGCGCAATGGCAATGGGAGCCGTCCTGGGGACGGCGCAGTGAGCGGACATGGCGTAGGTAAAAAGCGGCAAGGTCCGCGAACGGATCTAGGCAAAGCCCCCAACTCGAGGATGAGTGCAGTTCGGCAGGATGGCCGAGGATGCAACGTGGTGGAATGCTCTTCCTCCCTCCCACAGCGAGTGCCAAGTGCCGCGGCTTCCCAATGCCCTGGTCCGAGACACACACAGACGCCCTGCTCGCTTCCAACCGAGGCGGCTGACTCTCCAGATCGGAGATTTCCCTTCAACGCCGGCGCCACGGCAAGGTTAGGATGTGGTGGCCTGCTGCGATCTGCCCTTAACGGACCAAACGGAGTATCCCCCGGGAGCTACAGAGATGACAGGGTCCACGGATGCCGCGCAAACAGACGGCAGTCCGGTTTGTCAGGCACCGCAAAGACTGCCGCGTCAGGGCAGATAAGGCAGGCCCGTAGATAAGGTTGCTTGACCGGCGCTCTCTGACCAGTCGCAGGGCTGCGCCGGAACTGCCTCTCACGATCCACGCACGGGCACCCACGCCTGTCCGTCTCTAGCCAAGGTGGCACGGGGCGTGTAAGTGCTGTTTATCTTGGTATCGGTCCTTATCGTCGGTATCTGTCGCCAGTCGGAGGCCCTGATTGTCGGCTCGGAGGAGAGGGCGAACGGTACTGCGGCTGGGGTGTATGCGTCGAGCGAGATAACCAAAAAGGGGGGTACGGCCGACTGGCCGCGTGCGGACCAGAGCAGGAGCTGATAAGTGAGCAAGCGGTAACGTTATGCGGGCCCCGTAGATATGAGGGCGGACCAGATATGATGTGGCCGGATTGGCAGGATGGATCTATGTGATGATCGAGGCAAGGATAAGATAAGCCAGGCTTATCTGCGTCATTTGCAGTAGCAGCAGACTCGCGTTTTCGAGGGATCTCGCATGAATAACACCTGCTCGCTCTTGGGAAAGGCGTGGGTGTTGTTTTCTTCCGCTCTCTTCTTCTTCGTCTCTTATTCTCTTCGCCCTCCGTTCCAAAGCTCTGGATGGGAAAAAGGAAGCCTGGGCCCAATTGACGAGTTTGGAAGGAGCTTTTAGCTGGAGAGGGTGAAGTCGGTGTGGTCCTGGCACTGACCGGTAATAATAAAGAAATGCAAGTGTCCCCTTTCGGAGGAGTAGTTCAGCGCGGACTCTCTCCAGAGGTCGGACGCAAAGGAGTAGGAGCGGTTGCTCGCCGCCGAGGGCACGCCATTACAAGAGTATAGGGAGATACCAAGATTCTTGTGCCAGTTGCCGGTTTTCCTGCCAGCTTGGATTCCTCAGTCCCTCGTAAATCACTAACACTTGGCAGGTGTGCAGCACATCGCCAAGCAAGAACGGCGGGCAAAAGGCCAGCTTTTCGTGTCTCGCTCGCCCCGTGCTCTGACGCGGATGAAGCCGTAAAAGGCATGCAGAAACACATGCCCGCCCGATGATAGCAGCAGAGTTTGACCTTATCATGACGGTGATTTCAGTTGGAAATTCCTAATGCCAAAAGTCCGAGATAACGGTTGCAGGTCGGGCGGTACCTGCAGCGACTTTGGCAGGCCCCTGGCGGTGTTCATTGCAGTAACAGAGTGCTAAGCTTTTCACAGCAGTCCATGTTTAGGCAGCAAGCTCGATAGGAGCGCCGAAAAGTCGCCCGGGGGTCGCCTCAAAGCGTTGCATGTGCCCCGCCGAAGCATCGTCCCGTCGATGCGGATGGGCGCCCGATTACCAAATAGAAAACGACTGGTTAGCCAGCTACCGCCCTTTCGGGAATACATTTAACGTAATGGCTCCCCCCTTTGCCGAGTCAGAATGCGTCAACGACGTCGGATCGGATCAGAAAGCGCTGCCCAGCGTCACAAGCCTGGCGCCCTTGCTTTTATCCTTCTGTCAGAGTCGCATGTTTTGCGTCCCCGTTGGCCGGATTCTTTGCAAAACATGTACGATGAACGAGCCTGCCGGAACCTCGTACCCAGGGGCCGATTGGTGAGCGCGCCCAGATCCGCTAGTGCGATGGGCCATGCACGGCAGCGGAAAACACGGCGTTGAAACGATTGAGCCCAGCTCTGCGGCTCCGAGTTTTTATCGTTCTGGTCCGTCATCGCCGGATGGCCGGCAGGTAAGGTAGGTAAATGTAGTAGTACATAGTAGGGAAAAGGTGATAGGGAGGTTAGGCCGAGAGAGCGGGGTGCTTCTTCGAAAGTACAATTGCATGCATTTGCGTCTAGAAGCCTGTGTGGGCTGACCAGCTCTGTCTTGCCTGCCGCGAATCGCCCAACAGCCTATCACGGCAAAGACACGAGAGCTTCAAGGATTTCAGATCGAAGAAGATGGCTGCAGGTAACACACGACTGGCCTCCATTTAAAGCTCTCGTGTGGGAGTGGGCGCGTGAGGGTCTTCCGGAGACAGTTTAGGGAACGCCTTGCTCCTCCAACACCCCACTCCCCAGGTCCCTGAAACTGTGGAGGAGACTTCAAGGGTCCCCTGCGCCTGCGTTCCACAGCTCCTTCGGCGCGGGGGTGCCAACCAGCCATCGTTACATCACCTGTCCAACTTCGGCCAATCTGCATATGCCAGAGAGTAAGCGGCGAGTTGATTTGCCGGAGTCATTCATCATCCAAGCGACCCGGAAAGGATACCCGGCTCTTTTGAGACCCAAGGTAGTTGAATTAACATACACTTACTTCATCAGCTCCTGCAGAACTCACGGGAGAGAATAGAATTCTCTGTAGGAAACACGTCCATTTAGTGGGATCTCAGTTTCTTTGGCCTCAGCTGCATGATGCAATCCCAGTGATACCACGGGGTTTGCCGGGGGGAGCGGACCACGCCGGAAGGGCGGCCGGGAGCCGGAGCGGGCCGGCCATTGGCTGCAATGCCCCAAGAAAGATGCACTTGTGCCCGGTTTAAGTTGTCGTCGAAGAGGTTTTCGTCCATCAGTCTAACAGCTTGCTGATCATACACTTTAACCCTCACACTTCGAACCTGTCGGTTTGACACCTAGAGACACCGGCTTGTTGCTCCTTGGGCGCGGGATACCAAGTCATACACAACTCCCGATAGACAACGTCGCCTTGACCTGCCAAACCGTATCTCGGAACCCTCATCTCAAAAGAATCGATGCCTCGAAACCCAAGCTTCTCATACATGGGGACCGCGACTTCGGTGCACTCCAGGTAAACCGGCAATCCATCCGCGTCTGCCATTTCAAGCACTTTCCGGGCTAGCAGGGAACCGGTTCCCCGACCTTGAAGAAGCGGATCGACACAGACGAAGCTCAAGCCTAGATGGGGAACAAGTTAGCCTTCTACCCACAATTTCCAGAAACACTAGACAGGGCCGTCAGGGGAAACGGCGATTGCTCGGCCAGGTGACAGCCAATCCCCACCGGCTCAGACCGTCCAATCGTGGGCCCGGCCGGATGGACTGCATCTCATTTGGTTTGCCTCCAAATATCCCAGAGTTCCTGAGGGCCCGGCGGAAATAGAGACTTTTGAGATCACCTACAGTAACAGGGATTGTCACAGAACGATCTTCTCTTGGCCTCGGCGGCACGCGACGAATACTCGTCTAGGAACTCGCGCCGACATCCCTCCAAGTTTCGCAGGCTGCCACTTTCGAGCTTGACATGCTCCGGATGCGACGGCGAGTCCCACCTGACAAAGCCGGCGATCGTTCCAGCCTCGGGATCTCGCGCGACCAGGAATCCGCTGGTGGGGTTCCGCAGCCGGTCGGCCGTGTCTGCTTCCAAGAAGCGTTGGAGCGCCACTAGGCTGTCGGAAGTGGGGAATTGCGCATGCAACAACGGATTGGAATCCATCGCCGCGACGTGGATCTCAGCGATGCGGGAAGCATCGGCTTCCAGGGGTCGGGCGACCACGTACGTGTAGTTCCGAGCCATTGGGACATGCGGCATCTGATGTGGTGAAACGGGCAGGGCTAGCTTGGGCCGCAACGAGGGCCGAACCTTAGGTGGCTAACCGCGCAGGGAAATCATGTGACACATGTCGCGCATGAGCATGGCTTGTACCAAGCTATCGACAGGCAGCCGGGAACTGACCCCCGAATGCTTCGTTTTCCAACGAATCTTTCAGCATCCGGTACGGTGGTCCCACCCATGCTTCCCACTCCCCGCCCCGAAAGTGATCAACAAGCAACGTCAGGAGGAACTGGCCCGCACCGCCGACCATCCACACATCGCGGCAGTAATGGAGCGCCAGGAAATAGTACGCAAGGACTGCCAGCGCCTCGGGCCGGCCCCTCTCTAGCATCCCTACAAATGGCTCAGAAATCAAGGCGGCCCAGGAGCCGAGGATATATGCTCTGCGCTTTAGGCTGTGTCGGGCCTCGAGCACCGCCTGCACAAGGTCAATGGCTTTTTGAGTCGTCGCAAGCTCGTTGGGGTCTAAACTGGAAGACTCAATTCTTCTCCGGATATCGTCACATTCTTGCCCCTCAAGCTTCATTCGGAAACGCCGTGGCCATAACTCGTCGAAGATCACTCTTAGCTCTGTATCTCGGAGCCCGTCCCAATGGCCTGCCATGACAGTGTGCATGCCGCGATGGAGACGTAGGTACGCCTGGTACCGGGCTATGGCCGAATCGAAGTCGCCGTCTCGGTGGGATAGGAAATCGCAGAGGGCATGGAACCCCAACAGGCATGAGAAGATGAAGACGGGGATCCGTTTCTCAATTGAGTCGCCAAAGAAACTGACGTCGATGCTGTTAAAAAGGGACAGTGCGCGCGTCTGGAGCTGGATCGCCAGGTTGTGGTAGAAAGGTTGCTGGCCGGGCCGGATAACACTGAGATGATGCGCCGAGAGTGCGAGGACCGAATGCATGACGTAGGGCTCGCGGAGGGCCGTCGCCATGATGATATGCTTAAGGCAATCGTCCAGCAACGGGTATATCCCCCCGTCGTCGGACACGTAATGGTAAAGAAGCTCCATGTGGACCATATCAACTGCGAGATGCGGTTCATCAACCGGGGGGTGGTGCACCTCGGGGAATGCTGCGGGGGTGGGGTTGGAAGTAGATCCGGGAGACGAGATCTGCGAGCCGGTGGAGTAATCTGACGGTGGCTTCCGGGGCTCATTCCAAGGAATCGAGTACTGGCAGTCTCGTTCCCCGGTGGTGCAGTTGATGCACTGTGGGCGGGTCTCGTCACACTGCGGAGTCAGCTTTTCTAGGTGTGGCCACATGGGAGAGTGTCACTGTCTCCTACTTTGATATGGCGACGCTTGCACTCAAGACATCCCCTCCGGGATTTCTTGTGACTTCTGCGCATCATGTTTGGAGGAGCTGGCATAGTGTCCATTATCGATCTCGGCAAGCTTGTCGTGGAAGCTTCCTTGGGGCAAATCGGTAATGGAGGACAAAAGAATTATACGTATCCGCGGGTTCGAGAGAGGCTGGCGAACACCGTGGCGCTACGTCGTCGCAATTCTCGTCATTACGCGTCAGGGGGTCTCAGCCACACGCGGGTCTCACCCGATGATCCGTGCCGCCAAGCCGGGGCCGGACTCCATTCGGGACGGAAGCCGACCGATGGCCTTTTGCCGGGGATTGCTGGGTCCTCGACGAGGGAGCTTCCAGCAGTCGGCGGACGTAAAACTCTGTTCTTGATTTCCTATCTTCAAGGCACTTAACATTTTGCTGGTCATGTCAATTGAGTATCGTCCGCAGGTGGTCTGTCCCAGCGAGCTCTGGGGCTCGTCTTGGATTCGGCGTGACTTCCCTGTCCGACAAAGTTGAGCACCCAATCTCGAACCCGTTGCGTCTTTTCTAGCTGCGGATGGGTGCTATTATTGGATGCGAGGTCGGCAGTGCTGTAATACCCACCCGTGTCTCCAGCGTCCAACCTCATTCGATACAGCAGGTATACTTTTGTGAGTTCCTTTCGCAGACTGGACCCGTACACCTTCTTGGTGAAGACGTTGAGAGCCACATTCTGCATTAGGAGAATGTCCTGGGGCCGCAGCCCTGCGAGAGGGCTCTCGGCCAGGCTGTCAGACGGCAGCCAATATGTTATGGCGAAACCAGCCCTGGTCTCATCGCCAACAAGGACTTCGACGAGGTGTCTCGTGGCGCCCCACCGGGTCTTGACCATGCGCGGTTGCGAGATGGAGATGATTCCCACAATCAGATTGCAGGTCATGGTCTGTGGTAAAATTTTGAGGAGGTATGCTGCAGAAGGAATACTCTCAAGATCAGTGAGAATGTCGCTGCCCCTGAACTGCAATGGGCCTCGGAGAGATTGGGCCTGACTGCCATCACGGCTGAGAAAGGAGGTCGAGCCGTCGCTGATAAACGAGGTGACCTGACTGCCCGGACAAGAGATGAGCTGGGACGAGGGCAAATCCTGGTAGACGGCTATAGAATGCTCGTAGAACTGCGACAGTACGGCACTGTGCTCATCGTTGTCACCCTCCCAAGCGAAGGAGATAGACGCCGTGGTGAGAAACTCTGTGCTCGCCCCAGTGGCCGAACCGCGCGGCAGGTAGTCGAACTCGAAGGCATACTGGTGCGAGAAACCAATTGGAATCCTCGTCTGGTCCAACGAGAGTGACCGCCAAGCTGCATGCTCGGATGCGGAGGACTCTGCGAGAGAGGCGCGGTTGCCTGTGTTGCTATTGTCGAGGAATCGAGCGATGGTGTCGTGAAAGCCCGAGAGCAGCTCTGTGGAGGCCCAATCGATCACACTGCTCTCGGGAGCTCCAGCGAGTATCAGGACTTTGTTGACCATGCTGCCGAATCCACCAGTTCTCTTGTTGGGATAGGATTTGGAACCAGGCAGGGATTTGGAAGAGGAAAGCTAGGGCCCTGTCCCCAGGTATGCAAGGCGAGCAGTGGGGCGAGCCTCTAGCGCAGGGCGGCGGGAAGAGACATGCCCCACATGCAGTTCACTTGTCCAATAGACATTTTTGCAGTGGCGACCTCGACCGCCATCCGAACTCTGCTGTCAAGAAGTCCAGAGTCGCCGGTAACTGCCATCAGCTAGTTCAAGCTCAATTATACGGTATAGCGATCCGGTATCGAGTTGGCATCTTGATCGAGCAATCTTGGACACCAGAATCGGACATCTCCGCCACTATGGCTCCAGCACCGTGGGAAAGGCTCCCAAGCCGTGACACCATGTTCGTGTTGGTGACTGGTGGTAACAGGTACGTGCCGCCCTGAGAAAATCACCCTTCATCTGCTCTGACGTCAAGCGCTACAGCGGAATTGGTTTTGGCATCGGCGAACGGCTCATTGACGAATACCTCACGACACGATCCCTGTCGTCGCATCTGGTTGTGATACCCACCACGCGGAGTACCAAGAAGTCTCAGGACACGATCGATGCCCTCCGCAAACACGCGAAACAGTTCGCTGCGACATCCAAAATCCTCCGGTCACGCGCTGGGCCCGACTACGATCCGAAGCAAACTACTCGGCGAGTCCATATCCTCAGCGTCCAGGTCGACCTGTGCAACCTGCCCACCATCCGCCGCGCAGCGAATCAGCTCCTCTTTGGCACCGTCACCAGCCTCAGCAACGATGACAGCTTCGAATCGCTGGTCGATGTCAAAATTCCACGCCTGGATTCCGTCATCTTCAACGCTGGTATAGGAGGGTGGGACGGCCTCGATTGGTCCAAGGTCTTCCACAACATCTTCACCAAAGGTCTCGTCAGCGCTACAACTTGGCCCACCTTCAAGGGCGCTACCGGGGGGCACCTCATCGACCCCATCAAAGGCACAAAGGGAAACGGCTCGCCGCAGATGGGAGAGGTCTTCTGCGCCAACGTATTCGGGCACTACATCTTTGCGCAGCGGCTGGTACCGCTGCTCACGCGCCCCGCTAGCAGCACCCTCCCGCCAGGCCGCATCATTTGGGAGACGAGCGTCGAGCCGGACTGGCCGTGTCTGTCACTGGATGATTTCCAGGCCATCAAGACCAAAGCCGCCTACGAGTCCACCAAACGACTGACGGATGTCTTGGCTCTGACATCGACCCTCCCAGCCTCTAGACCATTTGTTGACCGCTACCTCAGCATCAGCCCCCTTAACAAGGACAAGGACCAGTCAAACGGCAAGTCGCAGCCCCCTACGCCGCCCAAAATCTACCTCGTCCACCCGGGCGTCGTCCAGACGACTCTTTTCCCGCTCAACGCCTTCATGCACTTCTGGTACACCATCGTCCTGTACATTGCCCGCTGGTTGGGCTCCCCGTGGCATCCAATCACGGGGTACAACGGGGCGTGCGCACCGGTGTGGATGGCGTTGCAGGATCAGGCGTGGCTGGACGCGGCGCACGCCGAGCGTGTCAAGTGGGGGACCAGCACCAACATCATGGGAGAGTGCCGTGTGAAGAAGACGGAGGTGGACGGCTGGGGTTGGGAGGGCAAGGTGGAGGAGATGCTCGCGTTGAAGCAGCAAGGCAAGCTCTCCGGGCGAAAAGGGGACGCGGTGGATGTGACTGAGGAGAGGCTGGCCGAGTTCCAGGCGCTAGGGGCCACGTGCTGGCGGAAGATGGAGGAACTGAGGGAAGAGTGGGAGGCAAGGGTCGATGCCGTGGAGGCTGGGCGGTCATGAAGACGAAATAACGCATATACTATTGCTAATCGTAATTTCAAAGGCTGCCGCTACATGTGGCTGGCCTAAATACTCATAGATGGTGGAGGATCGGGGTATCTGCGCAAAGTCGGTCCTCCCCAAGCACCCAATAAACATTAATGCCCTCCATATATACAAACTCGAGATAAACAATCAAGACCATCCTCATAACAACTCCAACCATGGCCCAAATCATCAGTCATACCCAACTCAGGGACTCATTTCGGCTCCTCCCCCCTCTCCCTCACCTCCTCATCCGACCTCACCCTCCTCAGCACCAACCTCTCCCCCCTCCCAAACAAGCCCAAGCACAACGGCACCGGCACAGCCACCAACGCCACGACCGCCATAAATATCAGCGCGTTCCTCATATCCCCGGGGGGGTCCCCGCCCTCGCCCGCCTTCAACGCGCCGCAGACGATGATGAACACGCCGCCCAAGGCCTGGCCGCCGCTCCACGCCAGCGTCGACGTCACGGCCGGGCTGATGGGGTGGGTCAGCTCGACGAGGTACTCGACGACGACGGGGAGGAGGGAGAAGGAGGCGGCGCCGAGCACCGCCATGACCGCGTAGGGGCCCGCCACGCCCCCGGAGGGGTTGGTGGGCGGCATGAAGATGAAGACGAGGTAGCAGAGGCCGATGAGGGGGACCGCGAGGCGGATGGCGACGAGGTAGGCCTTGGTGCGGTCGATCAGCGGGGAGGTGACGGCCGAGGCGACGAGGCCGACGACGATGAGGAGGGCGCCGGCTATGCCGGCTTGCTCTTCGTTGTAGCCGTGGGGAAGCATGATTTCTGGATGAACGGGTTATGTTAGCCGCGTGTTTCCTTTTTTTTTTTTCATTCATTCTGTTCGTCTTCTTTGGAAGAGGGCTTCCGAGAGGTTTCATTGCGGGACGGGGATAGAGATGCTCGTGAGCAAAAAGGGGGCCAAGACAAGACGGCTAGAAAAAGGGGAGTTCATGTGTTAGTCATTGGGATGGAACGTACGGTTGAGGAGGGAGGAGATGGCGTTGAAGAGGGCGACGTAGATTGAAAACGGCACAAAGAGCAGCCAGAACTCGAGCTGGTTGAAGAGGACCTTGGCTGAGGCGCGCAGGCTCATCTTGGGGGTTTCGCCTGAGGGAGCTGCTGGGGTCGGAGGGGCGGCGGGGATGAAGAAGGACGGTATGGCGCATACCGAAGACTAGAAATAGTCGTTAGGATGCCGGAGCTAAGCTTATCTCGTGGGATAATTTCTGCTACTCACAATGATGGAGACGTAAAGCACCATGCTGGACATATCGCTCGGCTGGGTAACCCAGAACGGGACAATCAGTTGGCCCAGAGCTGCGCCGAGCGGGTTTGCCAGACTGGTCAGTGCCGTAGCAGCAATACGGCCCCGGTTCGTGAACCAGAGGTCTGAGTAACGGGTGGGAGCTGCAAGCACGAAAGGTTGGGCCAGACCGATGAGGATCTGCCCAAACATCACGACACCGAACAAACCCCCCGAGCTCGAGTGTGAGCCGGCAAAACGGATCCAGTTCCCGGCCAGGATGAGGGAGGCAGATACGATGATGGACGGCTTCGGGCCCAAGTGCAGGACGTAGATGACCACGGGGGTGATAAACGTAAAGGCGAATAGGAAAGCTGTGCTTAGCCAGTTGATAGTGGTCTCGTCGGTGTTGAAGTACCGCGCTGCGTGGCTGGCGACCGGCGAAAAGGTGAGCCACTGTTGGTTCGTGGCGGATCAGTAGGGCATGATACCGGCTGGCCGTTTCCCGTCCAGCGCTTCAGAGCGGAACTCTGCGCGACAGGATGCAGATGTGGCGGGAGTGGCCCCAACCGCCACCAAACAACTGCGCGGCAGAGGAGAAGAGGATGATGGGGAAAATCCACTTACATCCCAACTGACCATGATATTCAGCAGTGTCAATTGCAGCAATCCGAACCACCGCCGCTTATACACCTTGTACTCGGCCGCGGCCGGCACCGCCGTACTGCCACCGTTGGCATCTGCAGCCTCCGACGCCGAGCCAAGCGGTGCATGCGGCGAAAGCCCCGCACCCGTCTGCCGCGTCTGCGTCGGGAGCTCATTCATCTCAATCGGTCCTATGTCGTCCGAAGTGCCGCGCTTGATTACCATAGTGGTGTCGCCGATGCCGTTGTCGCTACCACTGCCGCCACTTCTCGTCGTTTTCTTGTCATCCTCGCCGCCCTCTTCCCCCCTAAGCTCCTGCCATGGATGAGCCCGTCCCTGCATCTTGTGGCCAACTTTGTCCTTGTTGCCTCTGTCGTCACCGATGCCCGAGTCGCGTGCACTTTCGTCTTGACTGGCGCTACGCGTTTCTGTTCCGGCCTTTTCGCCGTGGGCCATGGTCAAGCTTTTCAAGCCGGCCTCCGTTGTCGACGCGCGAAGTTGCACAGCATGGGTCTAGGGGTCGGTCTGCAGGATCGCGGCGCGCTGCGGCTGATTGCGCGGTCCTCTCCAAGTTTGCGGCTTTCCTGTTTGAATCCTCCGTCAGATTGACTCCTATTGCCTCTCCTACGGATTTGGATTTGGATTTGTAGAATACACAATATAGACGAAACAAAGCAGATCCAGCAAGATTCGCATGCTTGTACGAAGTATAGCGCTAGAATAACCCATGATCACTTTAGTCTTTCGTGGCGCATCCCCTCTTCCCGAGATCTTGGCAACAACGCTCGCCCGGACTGGGACTGGGGTCCGTCCCCGCATGTGAATGGTAGGGAAGCCGGCCAGGGGTCAAATGACAGTGGATTAGAGATGATCCATCAACGTCCTTTTAGAAGCCGTACAAGAGCGAGGTATTGCCAGCCGCCGCGACTGGGCTTTGGTGTACACCAAACAGGATCAAAGCCACGGGGGACGGCCACTGAGCTCAAGGCAAGCTTTTGGCCAGCTTCATATCAAGCTCAACGCTGCCGGGAAACAATGCTCCCGTCCCTTGCAAGTTTCATCTCTTACCTTATCATCCCCAGTCTGGCAGGTGCACGTGCAGCTTTACTTGAACTGGCGAGGTGTTTAGTCCCTGGCATGTACCATACAGGTACATGTGTAAGGCATGAATATGTGCTGCTGACCCAGAAAACCAAAACCACCAAAGCAGTCAGCGTCTTACCCCAACCGCCGCCCCCAAGTCCATACAAATCTTTTCCCCACTCCACTCAATGCTAAGGTAGTGATTAATTGAGTCTGACAAAGGAGATTGAATCCCTCACGAGCCTCGTGTAATACGATACGACCTGGCCGTGGGGGTCAGTCATCTTCTCCATCTTCCCACAGCCAATGACCAAAAGGAACAAATAATAATTGGGACTGTCATCACCACCTACGGTAGTACCTATATATACCTACCGAGCCGAGCCGCAATCTGGGTCATCCTTGGTCCCCATGTTAGGTGCATACGTACCTAATCCTGAACGGTGACGGCGGATGGGAAAAAAAAAAAAAAAAATAAAAAAAAAATAAGAAACGAAAAGGGAGTGGCAGACATGAAAACCTAGGTGACAACCTTGCTTACGCCGCGCCTGCATCCTCATGCATGCCAGTCGCCCATCATGCATGATGGAAGAGGGGCAAGATGGCCCATTGCAATGTGAGATGTGAGATCGGGCTCCATGGCAGCCTCTGAGTACCTCGCATGCACCAACGGCGGCGAAGGGCGCGCGGAGATCGCGGATGGAAGGGAAAATAAAATGCGAGCTAGTCATAGCATCAAACGTCTAATATCCTTCTTTCACAGCGTGTAGTATAATAGTGACCAGATGAGAGGGCAGGTAGTGATACAACAGATCCGGCCCGCCCCCGCCCCCAGCCGAATCAAATATACAGAGTGTCTCTCCCCCACCGTCCTGTATTTTAGCCCGCCTGGCGATGCAGCCCCTTGCCCCTCGACCCTCGCACTCACAGACGAGAAAAGCCAGCTAACTCCCTTAATTCGTCTATGGGAACATCCTCCTCTTCTATAGAAGCCATATATGCGCTTGCCTGTTGTCAATGAGAAAACGCTTCAACCTTATCCTGGGAGAAGCTGACTGCCGGCTGCCGACCGAAAGACAGGGCCCATCGCGGGGGGGGGGGGGAGCGATTTGATTGGTTTTATTTGAGGACGGACCAGAGCTTGGGCGCTGCGCACTGGGAGGCGCAGTGGGCAAGGTGGAAAACTGTTTGCAGAGTCAGTGCTTAACCGGCGAGGAAGAGATGCTGAAATACGTACATTCTTCAACGCAGTCCTCGTTGGTCTTGCCTTCGGACTGGGCATTGGTGACGCGCTCGACGCATTCGTCAAAGTGATGCTTGGCAGGTGCGCATTGCTTGGACTCCTTGCACTCTGTATATCAAAACCACTCCGGCGTCAGCATGTATCTTGGCATGTGCAGCAGCGAAACATGTGCATCAAATCGATCGGCCAGTGCTAGCCCCCCTCTTCGCGGGCTAGGATAAAGGGCGACGAAGCAACGCATAAGAACCTCGTCCTCCTCGGCAATAGCGTTATGACTCGGGGCTAGAAAGGCGGCGGCAATGGTAACAAAGCGATATCGGTAAACCCACCTTCCTCAAACTTCTCCTTGGGGTCGACAATCTCCTCCTCCTCCTCCTCTTCTTCCTCTTCTTCCTCTTCCTCCTCAGCGGCAGCCTCCTCTTCGGCAGCGAGCTCTTCGGAGGTAGCGGACGCCTCCTTCTCCGTGTCGGCTTCTTCCTTGGTGGTCTCGGCGGTCACCTCCTCGGTCTGTAGAAAATCATCCGCGTGTCAGTAAAACTTGCTGTCCGAGCCCTTTCCGGCCAACGCACGGCCACAACAATGGAGCAACGCCTCGCCGATTTGATGAGGACCCAGAAACGGCGGGCAGATAGCAAGAAACTCTCGGAAACCTTTCCCAGGGCCAGCACCTGCCAGCAGAAGACGGAGAGCGGGAATAATCCAAAGTGACGCATACCGATTCCTTGGCTGGGGCCTCAGCATCAGCCGTCGACCAAGGCGTGGCGGCCTCGACGAGGTCGGTTATCGTGTCCCAGAAGCCCATTGTTGATCAGCCGGGGCGGCGAGCGGTGTCAATGGCAGAAAGGTTGGCGGGTGGCCTGAACGGGGTTTGCTCGAGCAGTCGACAATCGCGCGACGTTGGAGCTCTCGCAAAAATCGGGTAAGCGAAAACCGGCCGGGCTTCCAATTGCATCCTGTTGATTGGTCAGATTGTTTCGGGCCCGAGCTCCGGCTGATTCCGCTTGTCACGTGCCGCCGGATGTGAGAGTTAGTGGCTGAGCTTTTTTTAAAGTGGGAGCTGAGCTTAGCTGAGCTTGGGGTGGCACCAAACAACTACCGCGGCATGATTGACTTTACAATCTGCGGCCGAGCAGCCATGCAGCTCTTCCACTGTCATCCACACGAATCGACGAGCCTGCGACATGGTCACAACATAATCAGGCAGATTGAGGGATATTCTAAAACCAGCGTCTGACAGCTTACAATAACCAGCGGCAGATCCTTCACCGCAAGACCCAAAGTAGCCTCGTCCTCTGCATGGAATTGTGGTATACAGCCCCATAGAACCTTGACCCGAAATGTTTAACACAGACGCCAGCCAAAGATCAGTGTGAGCACCTTTTCTCTCCGCTCATAAAGCTATTTGAGAACGGCTCCCTAAAAATGAGAGCAAAAAACAATAAAATAAACAATAAAACGGCTTTGGCCACCCGAGATCCACCGAAATGATCCAAATACTGTACGATGCAAAAACTCAGAATTAATATGGTATCAGGGATTGGCATAGCGCGGAGCGAAGCCTGCGAGTGAAATGGAGAAAACGAAGGGGGGGGAAACAAGTCAACAATGAACCGAAAAGCAGGGAAACAAGGTTATTAAACGACCGAGTCCACGCCAGCCTCAAAGCTTTGCTTGATGCTCAATGTCGCTCTGCTTCCTCCCGCATGCGTTCTTCGTACCGCATCGTGATGGCCTGCGTCTGTGCTTCCACATAATCCGGCGGCGGCTCATCGGGAGCGGGCTGAGCCGGCTGGTTTGGTGTCTGGGAACCAGCCGGGACACTGCTGGAAGGACCGGATCCACCGGCCTCGTACGGCGGCGGGGGTTCGATGTTCTGGCTCGGCAGTACACCCAATTCTTGTGCATGGTGCAGGCGTTCCTTGAGCCATTCAAACTTGGTCTGGAAGTCACTATGGCCACCATCCCTGAAGATAAACTTGACGTCTATCCTCGGAATGTGCATGGGAATACCACCCCCAGGAACAGGCCTTACAACGCCACCCCAGCTCCAGGGGCCAATCCAGGAGGAATGGACATGGGTGTCGCTAAAGTTCAATACGGGCGTGAAGAACGACTTGAAGTCCCCGCTTGGTCTGGCGGGGAGGTAGATCACCTGCAGTGCGGTAAGCTAGGGAACGACCCGCTCCGTCGGGGCCAAGGGCCCGAGAAGAAGCAATAAGGAAGGGAAGGCGGGGAGGGGGGGGGGGGGAGAGAGGGGAAGGGCGGTGAGCATACCCGCTCATTTGTGATGTAGGCGATGCCGTTGTCGCACTTGAGGGAAAACGGCTCGGCGACCTGAAGCTCACGCGGCGTCGAGATCTCGAGACTGACACGCGGCCGCGAAGTATGCAGAATCTTCTCGCCGGGGATGGGCACAATCTCGCCGTCCCGGGTCAGCATGACCCAACTGTCCTCCTCGTTAGACTGAGAGTTCCGAATGAGCGTCCATGTGTGTTGCTCGGCCAGGAACTGGTCGGCCATGATCTGACAGGTTCGGAGCAGACGGTGTGGGGTCCCGGGTGAGAGCAGGTGTCAGACAGGGGAGGCGGCCGATTTGCGCTGAGGGAGCAAGAGTGCATAGGAGAGACGTCATGGGGGAGGACGGGTCAAAGGTATGTAAAAGCGCAAGACACGACACGCAAGAGGTAGTGTCGGTAGCCGGGGATGGGAAACGGGGCCTGCCGACGAAATAGACTTACTTTATTGACATGTTGAGAGGAGGCGGGCTAGCCCGGCCGCAGGATGGCCCGCTGCACCGCAAGGCAGTTAGGTGGTGTATAGGTGTCCCACACACGTCAAAAAGGTCGAGAGGCCTTGCGATGGGGCTCCCGGCCTCGAGTCGCCGGATTCGTCGCTCGCTAGCACGCCGCAGGGTTCACACAGTAGCGGCACGAGGGTAACGACCAGTTCGTCCCGCACAAGTGCCGCCTGCAGGAAACGGCCGAGATCTGGGATTCCTGGGAGATAGTGTTTGTGGGCCGGATTTGCTGGAGGTGTTGGCAGCCTATGCTTTGCTTGCCCTCTGCGCCGGGATGCCTGGATCGTTGGCGTACCTTTCGGCGCGCCTCGGCAACCCGATCTCTCTCTTTCTCTCTCTCTCTCTCTCTCTCTCTCTCTCTCTCTCTCTCTCTCTCTCTCTCTCTGGGGCTCGCTTCTCTTCGAAGCCACCCGAAGCCTGGCTATTGCTGACGCACCGGGGGGTGGCCGAAAGAGACGTACGGAAAACGGGCTGCCAGTGCAATCGACAAAAGTCAGATCCGCGTAGGAAGGGTAGGTAGGTAGTGGTCGGTAAGATCCAGGCGACCCCCGCGGATGAGCGTCAGGTCCCGGAAGCCTTTGATGGACGAGAACCGGGGACGGCGAGACACGCAGCGGAAGTTTCCCAGCTTTCGTGGTGGAGGGGTAAGAGCGGGCCAAGAGCCTGGCATGTGAGGTGTGAGGCGTGGCGTGGGCATGCCTGCTTGGGACCCCGCGCTAGCCCATGTGGGAGCCTGTGGGTACCACGACTTGCTGTGGTACGCCGCGCCGGGTCACCCATGCCAGGCAGGTACGCTAGACAGACACACTAGTGACCAGTGGCCAGTGACCACTACGCGCAGATACCACACGGGAAGCCTCTCAACAAAACCCAACCGTAACGCAGACGGGGTGCAGTGACGAAGGGACGGGACGTTTTGGCTTTCATTCTCCGCGGCCCACGTTGAGATTTGGTGCCAATATTAGTTATTAATATCGCCCCGTTCCGCCATCCGAGTGCCCTTCAAATCTGCTCGCTTGTAGCGTCCGGTTGAGCGAGCGTTGGATGTTGTTTTGACACAGCATGCTCGCGGGAGAGGAAAAGAAAAGAAAATCAAAACAATAAAAATAATAACAACCAAAAAGAAAACCCACACGACTGCCACGCCGCGTCAGAAACGAAGCTACACGCGAGCTGGTGCTGCACCAGGCCTGCAGGGCAGCTGCCAGTGAAGCGAAACATGGCAAAGCAGGCAAACGCAGGTAGGCCCGAACTGCTGCTTCCCCCTACTCATAACAAGGCCAGCAGGTTGCGCACGCATCCACCACCTCGGCCTTCTCTCACCGAAGTCTCGGATCCAAGTCCCCGCCGCCTTCCTGCTGTCGGACCAGCACCTCAGGTCTCCTATGCAGCCCGTACGTCCACTGCACCCAGCGGCAAACAGCCTGGTCGAACGGATTCTGAGAACGATGTGCAGTTGCGCCCCCCTGTCGCCTAGCGGCACACACCCCGTCAGCCTCTTGAGGCGCGCCGCGGGGCCCTCGCAATCCGGAATGATGGGGGTCGGCCTCGGCCCACAAAGACGCCCACGTCCAGGGCAGGCAGTTGGCCATCGATGCTCTGGTTACACTGCACATGGCATGTGCTCTCGGGCATCCGCATACACAGCAAGACACAGCAGGCGACGTTACCAAGGCAGTGCCGAACCCTGGCATTAGGGCCAGCCTACAAGTGATGCTGGGTGAATCCATGGCTAGCCTGTCCCATCCAGCCGGCGCCCCTGTCTTCCCCTTTCTCTACCTCATGTCGTCGCCTATCAGCAGACGCCATTGCTCACCGGGCTCCAGGGTGGCCCTAGGACGCTTTCCCGAAAGGTCCGGGCTTCTCCAGACCCACTCAACGCTCACCGCCCGATGCAATGGGGAGGACCAGGGGGTGAGCGCCGGCCGGGTGGGGCCTTCAGGACCGTTCCCGATCCCTCTCCGACCGCACTGTGGCACCTGCTCGTCGACGAGGAATGAGACGAGCTTCCCTGTTCCCTGGTGTCAATCGCTTGAGGACCAAACATGACGTCTTCGGGACCCGGATGAGCGCCGCCATCTCGTTCAAACCGTGGATTCACTCCCGGCGCCGCGGATGGTGCCGGTCAATGTCTACGTAACGCAGCCCTCCGATCCGGTCCACGACTCCTCCTCGGCCGCCAACCGCAACGAGAGGACGTTCCCAACAGCCGCACCGCAGCAGCAGCAGGGGCATTGTCTCCTTACCGAGTCGCACCCCACACCCCCCCTCTTCCCCCCCCAGTCTGGTTCTCTGCACACTTGCATCCTTGTTGTGTTGGAAGAGTATGCACAACCACACTGTGGTTTGTCTATCGGTTCCGTCACGCCGCAAAATGTCATGGTAAAGTCAGAAAACCGTGTTTAGTTGGACAAACCCGCTCCAAGGGGCGCGGGCGCCCCTGGCTGTGGTCCTCATGCCCGTCCCGGCGAGGCCGTGCGGTGACCCAGCCCGTCCCATCACATAGTCCTGGCCTAATGTCCACCGTCTCGGCTCCTCTAGTTTCGTCTGGTCTCTCGGATGTGTCTCGGATGGTCCAGTCTACATTTTCCGTCGTCTTCCAATGGCGTCGCGCAGCGCGACAGGCCCTTGATCCTAGCCACTTACCTGCTCCAGGCCCTTCAACAAGGCCAACCAACAGAACAACTGCATAACAAACCCCTTCCGCCGAGGTGCGCGGCTCGAGCATGTCCAGTGTCTGTTTCGAGCAATACAGCTCCTTTAGGGAGCTTTGAAGTATCCTGGCCTCCTTCCCTACTCTCCACCACGACGAAAGAGTCGGTCCCCTGCGGTTTGACCGCCGTCGACGACTCTTGATCTGAGGTCATATGCCGTCACCATCAATCAACCCATGAACAAGATGCGCTTGACGCACCGGATGATTGGTATTCGGTATATGTGATAGTCCTTGGGATTACGCACCACTGATCTTCGGCCTGGCTGCCGGCTTCCTTGTTCTTTTTTTTTATTTTTATTTTTATTTTATTTTATTTTTTTTTTGGGAAGAAAAAGAAAGAAAAGAAACCCTTGCACCCGCCGGCGATGGTGATCCTCTATACGCAGAAGACCATTCTCTGCTCATCAGCCACTTTCTCTCACCGCGCTGACATTTACAGATTAATCGGGAAGCTGGCCGCTCTCTGTTTTCTTATGAAGATAGGGTTGGGAAGAGTTGTTGCGCCCTCCGGGCTTCGGATCCTCAACCACAGCGATCAGGCTCCCGCCACAAAGTCGTCTGGAAAACTTTTTAATATTGGAGAAGATCGGTTCGTCTTCGGGGTCAAGGGCGCTTCGGCCCCAAACGCAACCGCCCCTACGTGGCTGGTTGGTTTTCCCCCTCGCCAACCGCCACGAGCAGAGTGGACCGCTGGAGTACTCGGATCAGTGGCCTATGTTGCATGTGCAGGGTTTTTGGGATGTGTCCTAAGATGCCTGCGGGGAAAGCACCTGAGGGAGGAGTCACCAGGCATCCCACGAGCAAATCGCCGTGGCTCAGGACATCCTTCTCGCGATTACCGAGGATATGCGAACCAACCACCCATCAAATCTTGACAACGGCTGATCAGTCACACGGCCTCGGCAGACTACTTCCTACTTCCGCCCCTGATCGGGCACATACGCCAAGCTTCCCAGCTGTTCGACGTGTTTTGTTCTTCGGCCCCATTATCCGCGCCTGCCTGGATCTAACGGTATGGGCATCCTTATTGACGTACTGCCGACAGCCTATCGTACCGCACAGAGGAAAACTAAGGCAGCAAGGGTTGTTTAGGCCTGGATGGTGACTTGTCACTCTCGGCTTCTGATTGATTGTAAGGAAAGTCGTGTCAAGCCCTCTTTGTGACCTTGCCTTTGCTGGCCGGGTTGTCGGTGTGATTGGGCGCGCCTCAGGAGGACAGCGCCATGGGGACATCCTACAGGAGCACGAGAACCTAAGAGTCGTCGATGTGCTGGTGGAACTGACTGCGCGGCGAGAAGTCGGTCTGAGGAATCCAGCCCAGCTCACCCCAGACCTAGCCAAAATCTTTCCCCGGCCTCCTTAGACTGAAAAATGTGGCGTCAGTCCCAGCCGTCCGGAGCCCATCAAACCGATCGCGGCTTCCGACCCAAGATGCCCGCTCTAAGCGCCAATGGGAACGGCAGGGAAGTACGTGTACCGTATCCCTTCAAATGACATAGCCACGTTGGAGGTCTGACAGCTCGGTACATACCCTGGCTGTCTGAGTCAGAAGGATGTCATGTGCTTGTATGAATCCCTCGGGTAGTACCGCAGGGAAGCTCACATCTCTGACATCTCTTGCAGCTCAGGTCGATGTCAAGGTTCCATGTTTCATTAAAGCGTGCAGTCATAACATAACTATCCTGGCTACAGGACAAAGCCATCTTTTCCCAGCGTCTGTCCCAGGGCGGATCCTTCTGTGAGTGTAACCAACCCGAAGGATATGACAAACAGAAACCCGCCTGCCTGGCTCTCTCCTCTCCTCCGCCGCTGCCGCCTTCTCCTCTTCCTCCTCCTCCCCACCCAACCTCTTCGTAACATTGTGTAAAAGGACAACAGATACCAGACCCAGAAGAAACACGGAATGCGACAAAAGAAACCCCCATAGAGAAAAGAAAAACCCCAATGTATCCTACCCCGCGGCCGCGGTGAATCATGTAAACTCTCTTTCCTGTCTTCCCCAGTCCTCGGTTTCATATAAGTGTCCTGTTTATCCATGTCCAAGCAAAACACACACAAACAAGATCACAAAAGACCGCCTAATCGCCACCACCAACATAGACCTTCCGAAAAGCCAAGCCAGCCAACCGTTTGGTTTCACAAATCCAAGCGGCGAAAAATGGCTTTCGTCCGTGGAGCAGGCTTGTCCATTTGGGGAAAAAATGACCCTCTATGGCTGAAGGGAAAAAAAAAAAAAAAAAAAAAAAAAAAGGAAGGAAATGTGTATCTTGCCCCGTACATGTGAAGTAGGATAGCGAATGAAGAGCTGATGGGAGAAAGGGAAAGGGAAAGAACGAGAGAAGGGGGGGAGGAGAGAGGAGACGAGCTGACCAACCAAATCCCTTGCAAGCAGGGTAAACGACCATACAGCTCGTTCGTCCGTTCGTTGGCCGGTATTTCTCTTATACCTTTTCTTTTTTCTCTTCGTTTCTCCCCCGTTCGACTTTTCCGTTCGCACCGCTGAATGAAGGTGAGACAAGGGGACGCCACCCGCCACAGCCACAAACGGCTCTCTCAAAAACCGTTTCTATTTTGCTTTTTCTTCGCAAATAGCCGAATGGGAGACAAATTGGGGGCCGCCCGTTTCATGTCTCGACCTTGTCTCCCCCCTCTCCCACCACTCCCCTCCCTTAATTCAAGAAAGCCAAGGCTCATTCGCTCGTACATCAGCCAGCAGCAGCTGATTCCCGCCGCCAACGACACCGCTGCCAAAATCGAGCTTGGGCATCTCAATCCTTGGCGGCGGCGCCGGGTCTTGCTTATTCTTCTTATTGCCGCCACCAGCGCCAGCACCAGCACCAGCGCCGCCGCCGCCGCCGCCGCCGTTCTTTTTAGCGGGGGAAGAGCTCCGGCTCTTGGTCTCGGGCGGCGGACCGTACCTGACATCACGGACGTCCCACCCGTCCTCGTACGCGGCCGCGACCCAGGTCCGCAAGCCGTCATGGACGGCACCGTAAAACTTTTCCTTGCATAGACGCAGGCTGCCGCCAAGGCAGCGCTCCCACCCGGAGATGCGCAGCGCGGCCCGGAGGGCGTTGCGCTCCCTCGCCGTCGGGCCGGTGCAGGCCAGGATGGCGTTCATCAGGTCGAGGTGACTGGCCAAGTAGTTTGTCGCGTCCCACTCGACCCCTCCGACGTAGGGCGCCGCGGGCACGGGCGGCCGCTCCTGCGGGAAGTACCGCGCCATGTAGGCGTACTGGCTTTGGCTGTCAGGGTCTGCTGCTGCTCCGCGACTGCTGCCGCTAGACAACCTTGTGCCCCCCACCCCCGGATTTGAAGAGGGCGTGGGGACGGTAGGGCCCGCGCCTTCCTGGTCACAAGACGACAGCTTGTCGGCGGCCGGCAGCGCGACGATGTTGAGGTTATGCAGGAAGATCCAAAACACCTCCTTGGTGACGTTTACTACCTCCTTGCACCAGACGCGGTAGGGCCGCTCGCGGCGCATCTCGAGGACAAAGTCAACTGGCCGGTCTTCCTCCTTGGGCTCTGGATCCCGTAGGTAGCCCAAGATGGCCCGGGCCCGCGACACGCGCTCTTGGGGTGTGGCGGCCTCGATGTAGGTGAGGAGGATGGAAGTGATGATATTGCGGGTGGTGAACTCGCTGGGTCCCTTCTTTTCCGGATCGAAGATCATGTGCAGCAAGGCTGGAAAGAGGATGGTGTGGATCGAATGCAGATAGTGCAGCGCCATGTCGGTGGTGCATAACGCCTTGAGGCACAACAGGTTCTCGTGCAGCAGGGCATCCTCGTGCTCCTCTCTACAGGGCATCGTTAGTGATCCTCCCGTATCCAGGACCAGTAAGAAGGGGAGAGTAAGGGGGTGGGTATGAGCCTGGACCCCTGGATTGCGACCACAATAGCACCAACGCAGCTGCCAGGCAGGGATTTCATTCCCCGAAAAAGAACCAACAGAGCATTACATACCTCCACTCAACGGCCATGATACGGTGGAGTAGCTCCACGATCTCCTTCATGCCACCCTGTCGGATAAATTCCTCGGTCCAGGCGACCGTCTCATTGCGGAGCAAGAGCCGTAGCTTGTGCAACTTGCCCACCTCCACTTGCTCGGGCTGCTGCACCTTTCGAAGATACGTCACGAAGTCGCCAGGCAGCTGCTGGCCCTTGACTTTGGCCAAGAGGCCGCTGCCATAACCAGAGAATGGCCCCGGCGACGGTGGCTCGCTCACGAGGCTCTCGCTCGACTTGGTCCTGAAATGCCGACCCAAGCTGCTATCCCCTTTTTTCTTCTTGAGCGGCGATGATGGATTCGATTTGTTGCCACCCCTGACGATGGTTAGGCTCAACCCCCGGCCGTGTTTCTTCTTCTCCTTCTTGGCATTCCCATTGATGTCCTCCTGGTCAGCTGTAAGCCCCACTGCCGTTCCACTCGGCCCCGACGATGGCGCGCTACCATCGTTCGAGCCCGGGCGCTCGAGCTTGGCCTGCATCTCTGCCCAATCCTGCCGGATAAACTCCATCTTGATGGTGTCACTCAAATTCCGCATCTTGTACCGCTGGTTCTCGGGAATATTGCGGCGATCCAGCATGGCCTCGAGGTGCCTGTCGATATCTTTTGGGTCGATAAAGGGGACCTCGGGAGCGGCGACAGGTGCCGACGACTTTGACCCGGATCCCGCGGCAGGCTGCGGTCCCGGTCCCGATGCTGCGCTGCCCTTCCCCCACGTCAATCGCTTGGCGCGACTGTCGCCACCCGATTCGGCCGACCGAGCCGTATCATCTTCTCGACGCGTCACGTAGGCCTGGAACGATTTGGGACGCGGCTTCCTCCATGATGACAGCGCACCGGGCCGCTCCGGCTGGTTCCCGTTCCTAATGGGGAGCTCGACCGGGGGTTCTAGCCGCGGCGAGGGAAGGCCGAACGCCTGGCTCGCGAATTGTGCGTAAATAGGTGTCGCTGGTGCTGTCACCAACACGTGGTGGTCGCTGCCCAGCGAATGCGGTGGCGTCCTGTTCTCCTTGTCCTTCTCTTTGGCGGTGCGGGCCGCGTCGTCTTCGTCGGTCAGCAGCTGTTTCAAGTTCTTCATGGACTTGGGCCGTAGGAGCGATGTGATGTTGGTTGCCGACTTGGCCTTCTTGGGCTTTGTCGGTGAGGTGTTGTTGTCCCTCGACTTGGGCGGCTTGCTCGAGTCCCTCGACCCGAAGGGCCTCAGCGAGATGGTGGCGAAGCCGCTCTTCGTCGGCGATGGCGGCGGCTCATCACCCCGACCGCGGCCCCGTGGCCTCTCGGGCGACCGCTCCTGTCGGTTCTGCTGCAGTTCCCCGAGGGCGTGCGAGTAGCGCTGCGGCTCCATGGCTGCAGCTGCTGATGTGTCGAAGCCGACATAGAACACGTCGCCAATGGTCCCGACCGCCAGGCTGCGCTGGGAAGCCAGGAAGCCCGGTGTCGATGCTATTGGCGTACAGAGGGCTGGGGGCGGGAGGGACGAGCCGTCTGAGTTGTTCCTCTTGTGTCCGCCGCCCATGAGCGAGCGTAGGACTGACGACTTGGACCGTTGATGACGCGACCCTGCGTCTGCGGCTGCTGCGGCCTGAGCTGATGTCGCTGGCGCGGGCGGCCCGGGAGGTCTGTTCGGGTCGGCCATGGTGGACATGGCTGCGTTAGAGTGAGATGAGATGTCGATGTCTTTGCAATTGCCGTGGGAACGCCGAGCGGAATGCCAATGCGAAAATGCCAGATGCCGAGATGCCAGATGCCAGTGATTACTTCGCCCCGAAAACAAAATCACAAAAAAGAAATGCCAACTGTGCCGCTTGTCAGAATGCCGCGATGCTGTATTATGCCATTGCCGAAACCGCGGGCTGCTTCGTGTCGGCGAAGCTGAGAATGCCAATGGGCAGAGTCGAGGACCAAGGCGGCCGTTTGGAATGGAAATAACTCGCGGCCTCGCCGGGGAAACTGCACCACGCCCGGATGTTGCAAGTCGCTCTGGTTGCTCGTCATTGGCAGAGCCAAGACGGCCGCAGCCAATGACATGATTGTTTACTGGGGGACGGTTGCCACGGCAATGTCGGGTGAACCACTGGGGCAGTTATCGATAACGTTTCCACCCCGCGATCGCCCCACTACCCCACGGCGATCGGGCTGGTAGCGGTGTGCAGCCAAAAGCAAAATAGTAACGAATTTTTTTTTTTTTTTTTAAAAAAAAAAAGAAAAAGGGAACCTTGATGAGGCAGCCTCCAAGTCAGCGTGCGAACGCTACCTAAACTACCCCTCTAATCAACTTCCTAACCTCTCAATCATCCGCCATCCCCCATCATCACCAACTCAGCAACCCCTTGCCCCTATCAAAGCCTCCGCGCAGCTGCCGTGCCGGCTTAACGACCTTCCCCTGCAGCACCGTGAACTTGACAATCCCCTCACAATCCTCCGGCCTAACTCTTGCGAGCCAGATACACTGTCCAGCACCGACATTCTCCTGCTCCACCTTCCCCTCCTCCTCCTCCTCCTCCTCCTCCTCCTCCTCCTCCCCTTCTCTACCACTCTCTCCCTCACCTGCGCCACCGCCCCTTTGGCCATTCTTAGAATCCTTCGCAGCAGAGCGATTGCCGTTGCCATTGCTATTGCCATTACTGTTGCTGTTGCCGTTGCCGTTGACAACCAGCTCTGCGCCGCCGTCGGCCCGCCGCACCCCGTCTATCCCAAACGCGTTCGGCCTCCGGTACACCATGACGTTGGCGCTGTACTTGTGGCCGCCGACGTGGCTGATGAAGTAGATGCCCACCCCGCCGGGCCGCTCGTCGTCCAGGTCCCGCGCCAGCCCCAGCGGCTGCAGGTGCCGCTGGAACTCCTTGCGCAGCAGCGGCGCGCTCTGCCCGCACCGCGCGTCGCGCGTCCTCTGGCTGCACAGGAGGATCAGCGCGCGGTGCGGGCACGGCCGCGTCGTCAGGTCCTTGAGCGCCGCCGGCGTCCCCTCGGGGAGCGGGGCCGGTAGCGACGGCGGGATGGACACCTTCGCGGTCAGGGGCGTGGTGGTGGTCGGCGAGTTGGACACGATGGAGGTGAGGAGGGTCTGGACGGTCGCCGGCGTGACGTTCTCGATGAGGACGAAGGCCGGGAGGAGGAGGACCCTGGTGGGCTCCGAGTAGGAGGGCGGGCTGTGCGGCGTGGGTATGTTGGATGCCGAGACGAGGAGGCGCTGGATGAAAAGATCCGAGTCGCCGTCGTTAGCGGGTAATACCCTGATGGAGGGGAGTTATGAGGGAGGGAGGGAAAGAGGGAGGGATGGGAGGCGGCCGTACCCCGTTGCTAGGGGGCTTGGCGTGTGCGATGGCCTGCATGAGGCTCCCCTTCTCGTCGGCGACATCGCGCACCCAGTCCGTCTTGCCCGTGGCGACTAGTACGTGGGTGCTCCACCCTTTCACGAAGCCGTAGAGGTCGTCGGACTCGTCAATCTTGAAGCCCTTGGGGTACTGCACGGCGCAAGTGTCGCAGTCGCGGTCGCAGTCGTCGCCGTCGACAGCCTTGTCCACGGCTGGGAAGAGGTCCTGCATCGAGGCCTTGCTCCCAGAGTTGCCGATGGCGAGCGCTTTGGCGCTGTTGATGAGCGACTTGAACGCGCTCGTCATTTTTTTCTTTTCTTTTTCTTTTTTTCCGGTTTATAGGGGGCCGACACTGCTGCTGGTGTTGGTGCTGATGCTGGTGCTAACCCTAGCGTCGCCGCCGTCTGTCTAGCGCCCTACGAAGGTGCTCCCCAGCCGGCCAGCGGCGACAGGTCCCCGTTGAGGAACGGGGCGATCCACTAATTAAAGAAAACCTGTGGCGTAAAGCCGTCCGGTTATCCCGCGTGTGTCGGTGATTCGGAGGTAATGGTTAAAGTGGGCCCGCGGGGGGCCGTTGACCGTATAAGCCTTCCGAAAACCCGGCGGATCGCTGTTCAAGCCAGGATTTGGGTGTATTTGCATGGGAGCCCGATACTGTGGTTCATCGAATCCGCCATCACAAAAACGGCCCAGAGTACTTGCCAAGACGATAGAGGATTAATGTGGGCACGCGAGATTCCTTCTTTCCGTCACAGTGCACAGACGGAGATCCGTCAACAAAAAACAGCCACAACAGCCTCGTAACGCCGAGCGACACCAGATGGGAACGTTACTCCCGTTATATTCCTTCTCTGACCGCATCCGTCTAGCTCACCTAGATATGATAGGCACCATGACGGCACATTGCGTAATATATCGTTTGAGCCGGCAAGGATCCCGACCGCTAGTTTACCAGAAGATCAGATTAGTCGTGTCATCACCCCCGTATCACGGCGGTGTGGGCGTATAGGAGGCCCGGCTGCTTCACAGATTTACCAATACCGGTATATAACATTGCAACGGGAACCCTTTTTTTCCCTCATATTTATTACAATATTACAACACATTGAAAGGCCGGTCAGGCACGCCCCTTAGCGATCCCACGACAACAGATCCACTTTGAGACGCTAGACTAAATACTCTAGAAGCCTAGACAGAAAAGACACCCGGACCAAACCCAATACCCCCTTTTTAGATACACATAGCCCTACCAACAATAACCATGCCATGACTGCATTATCTCATCCATTCGCCAAACCTCGTCAGTAAAAACCCAAGAAACCCTCTCCCCCATGGCGCTTTCCTCCCACCCCTCCCTCCATCCCAACCCCCAAATTCCATCATTTCGCCTTCCTCGCTTCGTCATAATCTCCTAGGCTCACCGCACTCTCCCCCAAACTGCCCACGGATTCGTCCTCGTCACTAGATTCCCCCAATCCCGCTTCCTTTGCCTCCTTCCTCCGCCGCCTGATCTCCCCCCTCTCCTTCATCGCCGCCCTGATCTTCTTGTTCGCCTCGTCGAAGCCCTCCTTGCTATCCAGCGCGGTAAACCCGCTGATTGGGAATCCACTCATCCCTGAGCCGCCGCCGGCACTGCTGCTCCGACTGCGACTCCGGCTCGGCGGGCGCGTAGCAAACATGGGCACCTTGCCGATATTGCTGAACGACTCGTTGCGCGGGATGTTGCGGCTCGACTGCGTCGTGCTGCGCCGCAAGGGCATCTTGTGCGACGGGCTCTCGACGCCGTCCGCGCCGGGCGACGATGTGCCGCTATAAGCGCGGTAGTGCATCGGCGGTCGGGTGGTCGAGACAGGAGAGCTAGTTTCGCTGCTAGCTGCTGCCGCTGCTGCTGCGGAGGCGCCGGCCCGGCCCGAGCTATCGCCTATCAATCGGGTATGCTCAAAGTCGGGAAACATCTCCGGTCCGAGCGTGTTAATCACATGCGTGACTTGCTCGCTAAGCTCGGCGCGACGCTCCCGCAACTGGCTAATGCTGTAGCTTGAGGTGGGGATGATGCAAAGTGCGAGCGGCCGAAGCGATTTCAGTATGTCCATGCCAACTTCTCCAAAGCGAAGCGCCGCGAAGGTAATGGCGGGGAAGAAGATGAATCCGGCTACGAACACCGCCCATATAGGGACCCACTCGGGCACCCGTCCACCGAGGCGGTCCCGCCAGACCAATATCGCCGTGATTGCCGTGTAGAAGAAGTAGAGGACTGGGGCGAAAAACATCGAGACCATGATTTTCCATGTAGCCATAACATCCCGTCCCTGGACCTTCACTGTAGAACCCGCCAGCGCCAGCTTCGCCTTCTTCTGGCTGATATATTTTGTAGCGATGAACACGGGAGCGAAGAGGATGAGACCGGGAAGCACGCCCGCAGAGAGAACTAGTAGCTTGGCGAAGCGGTAGAAGAAGGTCAGGACCACCTTGGGCCACGACATCTTGGCGTACTGGACCTGATGATCACGAATGTTTAGGTAGCGGAGCTGTCTGTTGTAGTCGTTGACCGACTTCTTGAGCTGGACGATGCGCTGGTCGTTCTTATACCTTTCATAGCCCAATGCCAGCCGCCGATTCAGCTCGACGATCACGGGGAGAGGCAGCTTCTTGCCGGTGGGGTTATACAGTCTCCGTGCCGCCTGGATAACCATCAGCGTATCGTAGTCAGGCGTCGAGACCGTGACTGCGCTCAGGGCCTGGTGCACCATATCCAGTACCTGGCCGATCGCCTCTCTTCGCTCGTTGTTCTTGTAAAGCTCAACGAGCCTCGTCGGAACCTCGAATGGCGGGCCAAATTCGACGACAGCTCTCGACCGGAACTTGTGGGCGTGGAAATAGTTCATGCCAACCGGCACGATTTTCAGGCCGCAATCGGGAGCCTCAGCAAGCGTTCCCAGCGCCATAATGGCCACTCCTGCCTTGAGGGGCAGTAGCTCGGTGCGGTCGTGGCTACCTCCCTCCGGGAAGATACCGACACATCCGCCAGACTTGAGCCGGTCAAACACGGCCCGATATACTTCGGACTGGTCGATGTGGGGTGCCAGTTTGTACTTGGTTCCCTCATACCCATCCGTGGGGCCCTTGAGATCCTCGTCTCTCAAATTGCCGTGCTCGTCCACGTCGGTGCGGCCCGTGAGCTGCGTCAGAGCAAGTTTCCCCTTGAAGGGACGTTTGATCCGGATCTCATTGGGCCCGAGAATTTGCGCAATATCAATGCTCGATCCGCTCTGACCCTTGGCAGGCGGGAGGAAGAGCATGCCGCCGACTTCAGCCTGCTTCTCGAAATCCGTGCCAATTCCGCGGATAAGAGTCGGATCGTTGACGGGATCGGGGAGATATATGGTGCCCTGGCCGGGTTTCGCGTAGTCTTGGGCCCGCCCGACTGGAACCGACCCGACCTGGCGGGATGCGAATCCGATGAAACCATGGACTGACTTCTGGGCAACGAGGAGCGAGACGCGGCGCTGGGCCTCGTTTCGCAGTGTTCGCTGGAGGATCAGGGCATCGACGAACTGCGAGGCAATGGCGCCGTCAGCGGACCGCGTCTCACATTGTCATCGTGAAGGGAGGCCGAGGTACCTACCTGATTTGCGTGAGGAGCTGCGACGAAAAGAACGGGCCCGCTACGGGGCACCCTCCAAGAGCCCCGGGGGTGCACCTCCCGGAAGAAGAGATCAACCAGGACGGAGGTAGTCCACAGGAACGTGTCATACTTCCAGTTGCTCATGGGGTAGAGTTCCTTTGGAAAAGTCGGAGAAGCTGCGCCCTGCGATTGGGGACCGAGTTGCTGAGTTTTGCGGTCAGCCATGGCGACGGTGAGAGGGTGATTGGCGCTGCCGTCGGAAGAGGGCAGCCTAGGCAGCGATAAGACGCTGCGAGGTACTCCCAACTGTGTTGTAGTCGGTGAATCTTATATCTCTGCCTCGGATTGTTCCTGCAGAAAAACCGGCGCGGAACGGAGCGGCTAGTTCGCTAGTGGGCCAGAGAGGTGCGTTCTTGTTGTACAATATGGATGCGACTTTAGCCTTTGCAAGATACCCGCAAAGCGCACACTCGCATCGCAGTGCCAATCGGGTATGCCAATCGGGTAAGAACTGGCCGGAAGACTGGGAGGGGTGTTCGGGCTCGATTCGCGCTCGGTGTTTCTCATAGGTCCCAGTGCAGCCGACCGAGGCTTTTAGACAGATGGACCTGATGTCGCAGTCTGAGTGTCGACGAACCACAGAGGCGGATCGACAGGGTGACAGGAAGTCTAGAGCTCTAGATCGGGACGGGCCGAGGAGCGCGTAATTTCTGACGGGTATCAAAACTTTCAAGGGCTACTAGAGGTGAAAGGGGAAAAGGGTATATATGACGATAAATAAATGACAATATAGGATCGAAGAAAGAAGCCAGCGTTGAGGAAGGATGGGGGAAAAGGCTGAACCCTGGGCTGGGACATGGAATCTTTTCCTCGACGCACACGGAACGGCAACGAGGCGGCAAATGTGTGTAAGAATTTCGGCCCCCTTGCCGACCCAAGGAGCGCCAAGGCATGTGGGGCATGACGATGTCATCCCAACCGTCCCAAACCGTTCGACGGGGGGTGAGGGGTGTGTGCTTCAGCGCTTTGGCAGGTTTCTGGGCGGATGGCCTTCGGGTATCCCAGCGGGGCTTGGGTGCTATGTATTGTTCCCATTGGCTTGATATGCCCGTCTCCCCCCTCTGGTTGGCCGTCTCGAGGAGCTGGCCAAGCTATCAAGATGCGAGACGCATGCAGCCATGCATGCAGCAAGCTGCTTTGCAGCCAGCAGCGAGACGAGACGAGTTCAGCGACCAACCAACGGAGGGTAGTAAAGCAGAATCCCATACATGCGAGAGGACAGGAAGCTAGGAATCCCAACAAAAATCACCGTCCACACGCCTGCAGGAGGAAATATGCGATAAGATAACGACGCATCAAGCGGTCAGCTTCCGAGAGCTTGGGCCAGCATTCGCGCGGGGTTCGTGTTCAAGGAGAAGAGATAAGTAAAGCTCTCGAAACTCAATTCATCCATGTGATGCATGGTGTACCGGCACCTAGCGGCTTGATTGCGTGCCGCAATTTCCTGCGAAAATTTCGTTACATTCTTCAGTTGGTGTACAGAGGCGCAGAAGGCCCACGATCATAGTCACGTAATGCCGAGCCGGCATACCGCTGAAAATCTAGAAGCGTCCATCCCTCGGCTCGGTGTGGCCGCGAACGACCTCGCCTTGGCGGACTACACTAGGGTATGGCAAACCCGCCATCCCCCACATTTCAACATTAACCCCAGCTCTTTGTTGCCGCAACTATCGATGAGTCGATGCATGCTGTGTTTTATACCATATCAAAGCGGCTGCTGATATTGCCTCGCGCTGGTCTCATGTCTGGCAGGTGAGGGGGAGTGTTCTTTGTTTACACGGCATCCTGGCTTTTGGTGTGTGTATATTACGTAACGCCCGGGTGGGGACCCCTGATGCCAGGGGAGAAACCAAAGGGATACGAGCACTCAAACGTAACGACGGCTAGAGTATATAGTCAATTGCTTTGCATACATATTCCTGAACAGTGCTACTAGAAGCAAAGCCAGCTACCATACGCCGGATGCGCCTGCTACGCCACGAGCCACTTCCGAATGCAAGCTCCCTTACTTCTTCGCCTTCCCCTTGCCCTTCCTCTTCGAGCCGCCCTCCGCCACACCGACCAATCCGTCCTCCAGCTCACCGTGCTCGATCATTCCCTCCTTCTCCATCTCCTTCAGCTTCTCCTGCCCACTAATAAATATGGTTAAATCCCGATTCATCTCCTTGAGCTCCTCGTTCTCTGCCTTCAGCTGCTCCATCGTGTTACCCATGCTCGCCGCCTCCCCATTAAGATGCTCGATCCTCTTCATCAGCCCTGCCGTGACCTCCTTCTCTTCCTGCAGAGCCTTCCCCATATTCCTCGCCAGCTCTGCCGATTTTGTCGCGCGGTTTCTCTCTCTCGCTAGTTCCCGCTCCAAGGATGGGACCGTCTCCTCTTTCAGGATGCGGTGCTCCTCTCTCAGCGCCGTCAGCTGCTTCAGCGCCTCGTTCGCCTGCGCGGAGGCCGACTCCGCAGCCGCAGCAGCCTTCGCCGCTTTATCAGCTGCCTTGTTAACCATCTCCTCAAAGTAGATGCGTTGGCTCTCGAGCTGGCTCGTGAGGAGGTGCGTGTATTCCATGCCGATGCGGTCGAGTTTAGCGCGGGGAACAACATCCTCTTGCCCTGCCCCGTCCCCGCCGCCACCACCTCCATCCGCTTGGCGGTCGTTGCTGGTGTTCCGTGGCAGCTCGACGACCTTGCCATCGCCCTTGTCGCGGATCAGCCGGTGTACCCACATGTCGCCTGCATAGTCCCAGACGTGTTGCGTCTGGAGTTCGAGGCTGAAGCTGTGCGCCGTCATCTTCCAGTGTTCCTTTGCATGCCCGCCGTTATAGCGCCCGCAGCCGACATTGCCGCAGATGAGACAGATCCATAGGTCGTCGGTGCAGTTGCAGTTGTTGCAGATGTTGGCTACGCCGGACCCGAATGGCTGAGAGTAAGGGTTTTCGGGGTCGTATGCGTCGGAATTCGGTTTGGGGTTCGTCGCTCGGCAAACGGGGCAACCCGAGCCTTTCCATGTCTGTAAACATGTGCAGTGGAAGACATGTTGGCAAAGTATTGTCATCAAGCCGGTAGTGTCGTCCATCCGCTCGAGGCACACCGCGCAAGTTGGGAGTTCGATGAGGTTCGGGGTCGGTGGAGGGAAGGGTTTGAGCGAGCTGACGACGCTAGAAGATGTTGGAGAAAAGCGGCCATTATTGCCTTCTGAGGTCTTTCTCTGAATACTCGACCGGCTTGGTGTCTCGACCGTGATAGACTTGATGAACGTAACGTGGCAGATCTCGGTCTGTTGCATCCGCAGTAAGCACCTATCCTCCACGAGCGCAAGGAAAGAAGCAGAACACTGACCTCGACGCTGTCAAAAGGCTTCCCGTCAAATTCCTTTCGCCACTCCATCGCGCTCCTGCGATCCCGAAACTTCATGAGAACCATGTATCGGCTCATCCTGCTCGTCATGATCATCCGATAGTGGCTAACGCCGCCTCGCCATCTCTCCCCAACGAATCCCAAAAAATCACTCGGCGACATATAGCTGGGGACAGCCGGGATGCAAAGAATCGTGCCCTGCTCATCCTCCGGGACCCTTTCTACCCCACGACTGTTTCCCTCCCCGCCATCATCATCATCACCATCACCATCGTCTCTCCAATCCGACAAGCCGCGCAGCGCATTCGTTTCATCACCTTCCCTATAAAGATGAACGATGCCCCACCCAGCCTCGGTATTCTTGGTCTCCAACGGCAGATACCTCGCCTTCGTCGCCTGGCCCATCCCTCCCAAACTCGGTCCCAACGACACAGCCGGCGTAGCATCCTCTTTTACCCCCATCTTGCCCATACTCCGGCTCAACTCCAGCTGCTGCTCCTCCTCCTTCTGATCTTTCCGGTCAATAAGATCAAAACTCTCGATCCTGATCCTGCCGAACCGCCAATCCCTCACTGCCGTCCTCGGGCCGATCCCGTCCGCGACCTTAGGCGGGGGCGACGAACCCCTGCGCTCCCTCGCTCGGAACTGCCGCTCGCTGAGCCTCACAATATTCCCGCCTCCGTTGCTACCGCCGCCGCCGCCGCCGCCGCTACCACCGTGACTGGCGTGCGCTTTCCCCCTCTGCGCGCCACAATCGATGATCTTGGTCGGGTAGTAGTTCGCCGCAGTAGCAGTGCGAATGCTGGCGGCGCCGTCGTACGATCCGTCGAAACCCGCGGGCCAGCTCGTCAGGGCCGCCGCTGTCCTCGTCGTCGTCGATTGCCGCGGTAGGCCGCGCCGGTGGGAAGGCAAATCGTCAAAGACGGTCGCGCCGGGAGAGGGCACCCAGATGTTGTTCTCGCTGCACTGACTGTCGCCCTCCCGCGTGTGGTCGGTCTCGTTGTCCCCGCTGGCGGTCGGATCGGGCGTCGCGTAGAGCTCAAACTTCAAATGATAATAGTTGGACGGCATAGCCTCCGTAGAGCGCTTCAAATGTTTGCCGGTAGGGCCGAACCGAACTGCAAGCGCCGTCGTCTTGACGAATGCCGGGCTGCAAAGATGATGCGTTTGGTGGCAAAAGAATTTTCCAGGAGGGGTCACGGAGGTAAGAAGAGCGTTTCTGCTTCTCGAAGCTCGCCGTCCCTTCCAGCAAACTTCATGGTGGGCCAACCAGAAACGGCTTAGGTTATCGCGGGTTCTCGCAACCTACGTCCGTTTTGCAAGAACGAAGTTTTCGCAAAGCTTCCAGGTTCTTTTTACTGGTGCCGCACGCATGTCACATTCCGCTGTATCCCCGCCTTTCCGAAACGGGCCCCTCGACCTTATCGACCCCGCACGCAACCGGGCGAGCCGGGATGACCTCGACTCTGTGATTTCGAGGCTGACACGAATCATACAATCACGAGTGGGATGCAAGCACGATAAAACCAAGTACAGAGACTCAAGGTGAGTCTATTCAGCACTGCACATCCGTCATGTGCCGTGCCCTATGCTATTTACCGGAAGCCATGCAGTCGCCTTTGGCTGACCGTCCCAAAACCGCTGATAACGCCGAATCCCTGCGTTCCATCCCAGAACCTGCTGACACGCTTACTGGCCACCACGGAGACGCAGCACCAAGTGCAGGGTGCTCTCCTTCTGGATATTGTAGTCAGACAGAGTCCGACCATCCTCCAACTGCTTGCCGGCAAAGATCAACCGCTGCTGGTCGGGCGGGATACCCTCCTTGTCCTGAATCTTGGACTTCACATTGTCGATCGTGTCAGAGGATTCTACCTCGAGCGTGATCGTCTTTCCCGTGAGCGTCTTGACGAAAATCTGCATACCACCACGGAGCCGGAGAACCAAATGCAGAGTGCTCTCCTTCTGGATGTTGTAGTCGGACAGCGTCCGACCGTCCTCCAACTGCTTGCCAGCGAAGATCAGCCGCTGCTGGTCAGGCGGGATACCCTCTTTGTCCTGAATCTTAGACTTGACGTTATCGATGGTGTCTGACGACTCCACCTCCAATGTAATCGTCTTGCCAGTCAGAGTCTTGACGAAGATTTGCATGCCGCCACGCAGACGGAGGACGAGGTGGAGAGTCGACTCTTTCTGGATGTTGTAATCAGAGAGAGTGCGGCCGTCCTCAAGTTGCTTGCCAGCAAAAATGAGGCGTTGCTGGTCCGGGGGAATGCCCTCCTTGTCCTGGATCTTGGACTTCACATTGTCGATGGTATCCGAGGACTCCACCTCGAGGGTGATGGTCTTGCCGGTCAGGGTCTTGACGAAGATCTGCATGCCGCCGCGGAGACGAAGGACAAGGTGGAGCGTCGACTCCTTCTGAATATTGTAATCAGAAAGGGTACGGCCATCCTCGAGCTGCTTGCCCGCGAAAATCAGGCGCTGCTGGTCAGGCGGAATGCCCTCCTTGTCCTGAATCTTCGACTTGACATTATCGATGGTATCGGACGACTCCACCTCGAGGGTGATGGTCTTGCCGGTCACTAGTGTGAGTTAGCACATCGGCTTCATCAAGTCGGGACATTGGTTGGGTCGAAGAGGTATCAGGTCGCCGGCGCGTGACAACGAGGGCAACTTACGGGTCTTGACGAAGATCTGCATGTTGGCAACGGCTGAAGTCGGGACTCCCTCTGCTTGATTAATGGGTTGGATATTTTCTTGACTCTCAAAAGACGCTCGTTTGATGGCAATATGGGGGAATCGGAGGTTGTTGATGGAAGAAGGTTGCAGAGGAGGAAGACAGGCGGTAAAGGTTAAATAGTTGGGCAAGCAGGTTGGAGAAGGCCAGGCTGCCGCTCCGAAGCGGGGTGGCTGTGTGATGCGTCAGTGAAGGCGCAAGGGCCGCCATCTGGTCAATGTGGTGGCAGGGAATGGCGCGGAATCCACAAGAACGGGCGATAGCAGTGGGGCGAATGTGGTCCTCCAACAACGGCCAGCCTCGCGCGGCCGGTTTTTGCCACAACCAGAGCTGAATAAGCCAGCGGAGTGATATCCAGTCTGTAACAGCTTCTTCCACCTTCTTTGTACAATAAAAAGAAAAATGTATTTGCAGTGCTTATTGCCTCCTTCACTACCTCTGCGGCACCCAGTCTGGCGGTCATTCCCTCCGCCAGTGCGAGACCAAAGCGACCGTGCAAGAGTGGTCCCAGCGTAGCTTCTCCCCGCACTTGGCTGATAAGCCAGGCCTTTGTGACGTGTTCGGCGAAGCAAAGCCTGCAACGCCGTTTGTGGGTTGGGCCAAAAGTGCTCAATCAACAAGACCGAAAGCATATATCCAAGTTTCAATGGTGCAATGAGGAAGGATTAAGTTAGAAGCCGGAATCATGCCCGGGCTGGTCGGTGAGGCCAAGGCCGACTTTAGACTGGAGCAGGGGGCAAACGAACGCGTCGCTCGGGCCGAGGACTGGGCCATCAAGAGAGGCATCGCGCAGGCAATGGACGTCCTCAACCTCGATTGCGAGTTAAGCCCATTACACAGTTGGTGCTTCAAAACGACTCCTTCGGTCTCTTTGTTGCACCTCTCCGCCCTGATCACGACCTGCCATGCCGGGCTCACTCCCCACTCTCCAAGGTACCCGCTATCCCACCCTCTCCCAAACGACCGGGCGGGGTTCCCAGGCCTAGAACTAAGGTCGGGACCCCCTTCGCCTCTGGCGACACATCCATCAGTCTGAATGGGATATCAAAACATTGAATTGCCAGCGTAATTGCGTAGAAGATTATCGTTTGCTTTGGTCGATTAATAATCACTGTCATTTCGCCCAATGCACTCTCTCGGGCGTCAGTATTCGGCTGGATCTCTCTACCTTACCCTGGCCCCGGAGGTGTCTCTATGCATCGCGCAGGTACCGACGTCATCGCCGTCCGCTTTTGCAAAGAGGCCGGACTCCACTAGCCCCTGTCAATCACCCGGCCGGGACAACAAAATGAAGTGGAGGGCGTGAGATGCGGCGCAGCCGCTCTCTCCCTTCTGAATTCGGGATGCAATCATTCCCAAATACCCACTGCTGCCGCTGCCGCTGCCCCCCGCCATTATGTATGCAATAGAAGATGTGGCTTAATAATCGCTCGCATTGCAGAGTCGAGAAGAGGGTGTGCTCGGATGTGGCCCAGGAAATGAATTGGAAGGATGAGCAGCAGATCCGTGATACTGCCAGGAAAGTCTGTCAGAATGAGACAATACAGTATGCAAGCAAGGTTGGTACACTATGAAGCGAGTTCTTCAGTGTCTTCACAAAGCCCAGGCCTCAAGTAGCTTGAGTAACACTGCTCCATACTTCTCCAGCAACAAGACACAAATACCGCAAAGTCAAATGCATCACGCAGTACCATTGTTCCAATATACCCGCACTCGAAGCAACGATTCGATTAAAACAACCCACTTCACATCCACTGCACTTTCCCCTATCCAACCCTCTCACAGCTGATCCTAGCAACGTAGTCGTGTCTTGAAGGCTTGCAGGGCTTGCCTATCAAACGCCAAATCCATGCACATCTTTTTCTATATGCTCTGTTCGTCTGTTGTGTTCGTCCCGAGTGCGAATGAATTCGTGAAGAGCATTTCCGTCGTTTTCCGCGTTGCGCCCATGCCCTTTGATTGCCATCACGGCCCTACACAATGAAGATGCAGGTGGTGCCGATTCAGTCATACAGATCGTCGGGTCTTGCCTTTTTTCTTGAAAAAAAAAAAAAAATGATCGTAAAAGTATGATAATGTTTGGTCATAACTCAATGTCTTCCCGTCGTGATGGACGTTAGTCATTTCCGTAGCAGCATGGCAACGGCCAGCCCTGAGTGAGAGTCGCGAAGAGGAAAAGTAATGAGAGCCTGTAACAATTGAACGACAAGAAAAGCAAAATTGCAAAAGCACAACGCCGTCGCTCAGCAGCAGGCCCAAGATAAAGACATAAGAAACACAGCCATCGCCCTCGCAAGCCGGATGGGAGGTTATACCACTGACGACATCGGGACCGTAAAGCAGGATCATGCCGTGACAGGCGAGGTGGCATTTAGTTAGCCCGAATGACCAGCTTGGACAGCAGCTTGTTTGATAACGAATCAAAATCATATCGGTCGAACTTCGTATCGGCGCGCGTCCTCAGGTACGACTCTGCAATGTTGGGTTAATACATAATGTCTCTTTTACCAGAATAAACGGGGTGGGGCAGCAGTCATAACTCACCATGCTTGATGACATGTTGCCGTACTTCAGTCATTGCCTCGCAGACAGCGGGGTTGTTGTTGAGTAGCTGGCCGTGCCTCCGGGTATCCCACTCGGTAAAGGCCGGCAGCTTCTGCGAGATGGCATGGAACAGGCCGACAATGACGCCGACGGGCACCGTCTCCATGTCATTGCAAAACTTCTCGACAGCGACGGGGTCGGGAACGCGGTAATGACAATCAAACTGGATCTCTTCCCAGACGGCCAGGAGGATGGAGGCGAGCATGAAGATGGTGGGCCAGTTCTTTAATCGCTCTCCGCTGTAGACACTCGAGTAGAGCGCTGAGAGTTCCTCTAGGATATCCTTCTGTAGTTCGCGCCACATGTCGGCCATGGCGCACTTGATCTGAAAATTGATCATGACGGGGGCAATAACCTTGCCGTAGTACTTGGAGTCCTCGTCATCGATGTGGCCCTCCATAGGTTCCTCCGTGGGTTGCTCAATCATGGTGATGTGCAGGGTGAGATTGTATGCCACAACGAGCTTGAGCGCCTTGCGGATGACGGGTAGCCTCTCCTTGGTATAAAACCGATAAGCCGTCTTGAAGATCTCGGTGATGAAAGGAGTTCCCTCAAAGTGGTCGTCAATGAATTGCTCAAAGCCCTCGTCGATATGCTTGTCGAGATACTCGGAGAGTGCTTCTGTCGAGATACCTTCTTGGCCAACATCAAGACGCTCGGTGCGGATCTCAAAATCGATGGGATCCTGGTCCTGCAGAGTCGACTCTACCCAGTCAACCTGGAAACAGCTGTCATCCGCCACATAAACCTCGCGGACCATGACGGGCAGGCAGAAACCGTAGCCGTGCGTGATCCACATTAGAGTCTCCTTCTGCGCGAAGCCCTTCACATTAAACACGGACATGCCGCGGTCGAGATGCCGCTCATAATCGGCCTTCCAATCCTTCATGAAATAGCCAATATCCTTAATGTCGATCCGAGTGCAAGGGACTTGCCACAGGCGAGCATGCGAAGGCTGGCAGCCAGCACAAGGCTCCCCCTTGTCGCACGTCTTCTTGAGAAACTTGCAGCGGAGACAGGCCCGGAGTTTCCGGATCTCGCTCGCCTGCTTGCGCTGCTCAGGGAGCAAGGGACCGCGACGCCTGCCCACCTTCTTTTCACCGGTGCCATCCTTCTTCCCCGTTGACGACCTCCTAATGACGGGTTTCGTCGCCTTGGCAATGGGGCTCTTCCGCGTGCCCGAGTTCCGTCTTGCGGGGGGTGACGTTGAGCCGGAACCACTGGAGCCGCTAGCGACGATGGGCCTGTTCGTGGCGGAAACAGTCTTGATCGGCAAGGGCGCAACAGCAGCAGAAGGGCTAATGAGTTCCGTCGAGGTCGGCTGATGGTGATGCTCACCGGGCAAGCAGTTGCGGTGATTGCTCGATGGGTCTACAAATGTGTCGGAGCCGGGCGAGAAGGGAGAATAAGGGAACGTCACCTCTTCGTAACTGCCGAACTCGAGTGAGTTGCTGTCAGAAGTTGAGTCGGAGTTGTTCCTCAAGTGGAGCGTCTGGCTTGGGTTGAAAATTGCTGCAGTTTGCGAATGCTGAGACTGCTGAAAGGTGTCACAGTTCGGATAAGCGTCTACGGCCGCCCAACCATTGTCGCTGCTCGAGCCCAGCGACAGAACCTCTAGATAGGTGCCCGTGGGCGAATGACTCCCTAGACTCCTGACGCGGGAGAGCCCGTCATGCTGGAAATTGATGGCCGTATCAAAATCCTGCCAGTTTGCCATGCCCGCCCCCCATTGCATAACCCGAGACGCCCCGTCAATCGGGGACATGGTGTTGAAGGTCGGCTCTAGTTGCAAGCTGGCCTCCAAGGTGGCCTGTGTGGTTGCCGGGAGGTATTCCAGCGGAGCCGGCGGGAAGTTGGACTGGAATGGGTTGAAGCTCATCAACGCCGAATCCTGGATAAACTGAGCGAGGTCAGGAGTAGGTTGTTGCTGCGCCTGCAGAGGAAGCGACCAGTCCGGAATGATGCCCGAGGGGTTCGGGTGCGCGGCCGGCTGGAAAGGGGAGTGTTGCTGCTGTTGGAGAGGGCTCGACATGGCGCTCTGATGCCCTGGGGACTGTGCGCTCTGGTCATCAGGAGACGAGGCAGTCGCGCTGGCAGAGTTGGGCGAGTGAATCGACACAGGCGCGCTCCCGGCGCCCGTCAAATCAAGCGGCAGCCAGGTCGTCCCCGGACTCAAGCTCAGACGGTTTGCTTGCGACATGGTGGCCAACGCAGTGGACGTGAGATCCTGGGACGGGGCGGCAGACGACACGGCGGGATACGAGTAACGTTCGTGATGGTCGTATACAAGCTGCTCCAACAGTGCTTCCCCCCCAGCGGCGTTGAAATCGTAGGTCATCTTGCCGAAACCAGGAAGGAGAGATCAAGAAGGAAAGGGGCTGGCGGGGACGGGATTGGAGGATCTTCGAGGGTCTTGAGGCGCCAGCCAGGGGCCACGAGGGGGCGCACCGACACCGCTCTTTTGTCGATGTCGAGTCGGTCAAGAGGGGTTCATGACAAGCGTCAAGCGCTGTCTATAGAGTCTCTTGGGTCGAGGAGCACGGACGAGGAGGAAGTCGCCAGAGACGGATCCAGCGCCTTAGGTTCGTCTGACTTTGGTCGTTGGAAAAGAAGCGACGGGTGAATCTGGGGAAAGGGTGCAGGAGGAACCCTTCCGGGCGTACGAGAAGCGTGAGAAAACGCTGCTTGGTCGGGAGCGGAGAGGAGATCGCAGGGCCGGGGCGAGGTGGAGCGCACCATCTCTTACCCCCACCCCAGCTGCCGCGCCTTCTCACAACCGACTCGCTCCCGTCGGTTGAAGAGGCGGTGAGAGTGCATCCAAACCCCGGTTCCGCGCCCATCGTTGATTGGGCCCTAGGCCACCGGGACATGCACGCAGTGGGCGGGTGCATGGGTCGTCGCCGCCAATCAGCGGCGCCAAAATCCCGCCACCCGCGGGCGACTGGCAGCACGGGATCGTCGCGGCCAAACGCCCCGCCGCACTGTGCAAGGACTTGGTGCCCGGTTTCCCAGCCCCTCCAGGTGCCGACAGCATCGCGGAGCCGAGAGACACGGGGCTGAGCTGGCCAGGAAGTGTTGTGCGAAAGAGCCTAGCATCTTGACTCGAGAGGCGCGGTCTCCGTGTTAAAGTCACGGCGCCAGCCCCCCATCAAAGATCGGAAAATCATGTGCCGTTAACGACAACCAAAGGGCGCGTCAGGATCCGAGTCCTTCGAACCAACTCGACCAGCTGCTACATACGTAGTATGGTCTCAGCTTCCAGGGTGTTGCTAGTTGCTGGTTGAGTCGAGCCTTTGAATAACAAGGCTAACGATCGAGGGGCGCCCGCCTGGATTCTGGTGGGGCGGATTGGCCCGTCAATGCTGGATGTTGCGCAGATCTCCGGCCCGAAGCCGGTTCCCCCATGAAGAGGAAAAGAAAAACAAAAAAAGAGGCGCGTGTGCGATAGCTATTGTTGCTAGTCAAAGACATCAAAGCAAAAGTGGGTTGTGCAGGTCAGATCTCATTCCAAATTCAATTGAGGGGTCTCGGCCAATCTACGCAGTGGCCAAGATGCAACGTGATCTGTTGCATGGCAGCTGTTCGACAAACGTCTTGCGTGACGGGACCTCGGCTTCTGCCGAATCAATTGTCTGCGTGGGCCATCTGGCGGCTGAAGTGTGGTTGCCGTTCCCGCTGTGATGGCATACTACTTACCCTATCTAATGCATCCTAGACATGCGGACCTCCGCTTCGTCCTACACCCAAAAGATGCTGGCCGAATCCCACCGGAGCATCACAGACTGTAAGAGGTACTACCGTATTCACAGTACATTAGGTTACCGCCGTAATGTGCGTGGTCTCGGTCCGAGTTTCATCCCTTTGGGCGGAACCCCGCAGAGTCGACCTTCCAAGCTTCGAATTCGGATGGCTGTTTCGCCGTCCAGACCTGAATGCCAAGCAAAGCTCCATCAAGCCCCGCTCCCCTCCTGCGAAATGTCGACAAGGCGGGACCAGTAAAGGCTAGCAGTGAAGCACGCCAGAGAGCGGGCAATGGGACAGTCATGTATTTGCTACAGTAGAAAATGGAGGTCCTTTTTTCCCTGCATCATGACGGCGTATTAGCTCCCTAGGTTGCATTCGGCTCGGACGGCCAGTTGTTTCGTTTTGTGGTCAACGTGTCTCCCACTGTGCAAAGAGGACTTAATCGACACGATGCCCAAGCCATGTTCCCCACACGGATCAAGATCTCGCTGAGAAGCGGGACCCTTCAGCTGTGCTGGACCCTTTTGAACCAGGAGTGGTTAGCCTCCTTCGCGACTCCTTGCTGGGTTGTTGTTGTTGAGAGGGGATCAATGAGAACGGGAAGAGATACACGAGGTCAATTCGTTGTCCTGGGCCTCATACTCCATGGCTAAGGCCAGGCCACTCGCCACAACCACAGCAGCATCTGTCTACGGGATGAGCATCCGGACAAGGGTTGCCGGGAGGGGTATACCTCCTACCCAGCGTAAGGATCGGGAAACCTCAGGGGCCCATAGGAAAAAAAAAAAAAAAAAAAAAAAAAAAGGAAACGAAGCATAAAAAAAGCCCGAGACGCACGAGCCGAGTCAAATGTTTGCTTCCAAGATCAAGTTTAGCTTGCGTTGCGGTCTCGAACAATAAGCCTTTCCTAATACCTCCGTACCCCACTGGTTCCTAGCGGGCCAATTAACTACGTAGTAAAGCTGCTTTCTTCTTTGGGTTTGGATTTGAATAAGGGAGAAAATAGATGTGGAAGCTGCAAAGAGTTAAGGAGAGCAACAACCATACCAGATAGGCCAGATCACCCAATCCTCAGAAACAGGATCGGGAGGGATCAGGACCCTAGTGGCTTGACCCATCTCAAGGAACAAGCGATAGGAGGAGAATCTGCCACAAAGACGCGTGAGACGCACATACGCCGTTTGCTCACCTGTTTCCACGCAAGGAGCGAGCCGGGTCTCACCTGCCTGTCAAGGCAGCGGAATTCTCGTGGCTTCGGTTGATCAGGTATGCGCCTGTGTACGCCGGCTGCGCAAGATATGCATGGAGCCAGCCCCGTCCTATCCTACGACGGTCAATAACGGGGGGGTATGTGGCAACCCTAATACGGATCTGAATCGACATCAAAGCTCCGGGGAAGGTTCCGGGGCCCGCAAAGACCTCGGGGTGCTCGTCCTAAGCCCCCTCCGGCATCACCTGCCGACCGGGGAGGCAAGGACACCAATGCGCTCCACGTTCGGCTCGGTTCGGTGCTGCCGGTCGGTCGAACTATCACCTCTCAACTCTTGGCCACTGCGGCCGGGTAAGACAAGTCGTAGACACTTGTCTTTCGCGACGGCTTCTCTTTCAACCCGTCACCTTGTCCTCCCGTCTGCTTCTTCGTCACTAGCTGTCCAACTTGGGCGTATCTCACGAACCCCGAAAGAAGCTGTTTCGGAAAACATAGGACTGCTCTGATAGTATCAGCAGATTTGCCGTCAACTAGCTCCTGCTCTGCATGACAAAGCCGTGGAGCTTGCAATCCGGAAGGGATATGCAGGTCCAACGGTGCTTGTGGGCCGCAATGGCGAAGAAGCAAAAGCCGTTGCAGGAGACTTTGCTCGGTCCAGACCTCGCGTGTTCTTTGTGGTCCAATGAAGGTAATTGCGATGTCGCCCGATGCTGCAGAGTATGCAGATATCAGACTATCGACGGGACGCGAGTCAGAGGCTGAACACCGAACGATCCACCAGCCGAGAGGGGTCTGGTGAAGCGAGTTGATGAACCGGATGAGCGAAAAGCGCCCCGGTAACGTTGCCGTGCCGACCTTTTCGCGGGCGGCAGGCCGGGGCAGACCCGGTGCTGCGCCGTTCGTTTGTGCAGGTTTAGGGTGCAGGACCCCCGGGATATAGCAGCGTGCACCGAAGCCGAATCCGGGTCCGTCAAACTCGTAGAATTCGGCGGCTGAGTCCGGCGCCGCGGAACTGGCGTTGGAGTGCTAGATTGGGGGACTAGGGGCCTCAGAACCCAACATAGGGGAGAGGCCTAACTGGCAAACAGACGAACTGGACGAAGAGGGGAAAATGAAGGCAGCAAAGAAGCTGAGAATGCGAACTGAAAGGGCCCGCATTCCCAACGGCCTTCGCCCTGACCAGGGTCTTGGCGTCTGGCCGCCATGCGAAGGCAGCTGGGCGCCACTTTGGCCCAATGGGAAGCGCCTCGATGCTGCAAACATCAAAGCTTCCATTTATGGCATGCGAGAATAATGTTAAGAAGCAAGTGAATCACAAGTATTGTTCCTTTACCTGTGTTATCCCGTCCCGAGATTCGTATTACATGCCGATCCGAACAAAGCCGTCGAGGCACCAAAAGCGCGTGGCCTTCAGGTGGAAAAAGATGTCGAATTCGCAACCGACTTCATCTTCGGCGCCAGACAGCGAGACCGTCGACGAAGAGATAGCTATCGAGCGCAGAGACCTAGGCCTCATGATTCCAGACCTATTCACACGGCACCCGCTCGTCAGGGATCCCCTGGTCACCGACACATCCCGGCTCCAGGACGACGTTGCCGACAGCTGCCTGCCTTTCTTGAGTGGAGAGGATGATCTAGTCGAGTACAACGAGCACGGAGTTCCGCGGCTGGACCGACAAAAGCACATCAAGTTCCTGCACCAATCTTTGGGAAAGTTGCCCGGTCGCTTCGTGGCTGCCGACGCCAGTAGGCCATGGTTCCTCTACTGGTGTCTGTCGGCACTCACAATGCTGGGCGAGGATGTGTCGTCCTATCGGGAGTCGGTTATCGAGACCGCGCGGTCGATGCAGAACGACACCGGAGGCTTTGGCGGCGGAGGAAGGCAGCTTTCGCACTTGGCTACGACGTATGCCGTTGTGTTGTCGCTCGCCTTGGTAGGCCGAGAGGAAGCCTTCGAGGTGGTCGATCGTAGGACAATGTGGAGGTGGCTCTGCAGTCTGAAGCAGCCGGATGGCGGGTTCCAAGTTTGCCTCGGGGGCGAAGAAGACATCCGGTACGTCGATGCCCAACAGTGCCCAGCATGCTTCTTTTAAAAAGCCAATCTGAACTGACCACCACAAAAAGGGGGGCATACTGCGCAGCTGTGATCATCACGCTGCTGCAACTCCCACTGGATTTGACGCCCGAGTCTCCTGCATGGACCGAAAACGGCGGCACGAACCTCCTCTCGGGAGTGGCCGACTACGTCCGACGATGTAAGCACAGCGAATGGAAGATCCTCGAAATCCCAGAGGGCCGCTGCTAACCCGCCAGGCCAAACCTACGAGGGCGGCATCTCCGGCCAGCCGAACGCCGAGGCCCACGGGGCGTATGCATTTTGTGCTCTTGGCTCACTCGCCCTTCTGGATTATCCCAGCCACATATTCCAAAAGTACGCAGCATCGGCAGGATCCCAGATCCGTCCCACGTCGTGGCGAGAAGCACAGCATGCTGATTAGACGGACAGATACCTGGATGTTCCACGACTCATAGCCTGGCTGTCGTCACGGCAGTATGCGCCGGAAGGCGGCTTTTCTGGACGCACGAACAAGCTGGCCGACGGATGCTACAGTCATTGGGTCGGCGGGTGCTTTCCCCTGATCGAGGCGTGCCTTAACAGCAACGGCGGAACCGAGGCCGCAGATGACCCGGCCAGCCCATATGCCAGCAGTAAGCTTGCTCCGGCGACAGAAAGCCTATTCAGCCGGGAAGGCTTGACGCGGTATATCCTCTGTTGTTGCCAAGACCAGACCAAAAGGGGCGGTCTGCGAGACAAACCGGGAAAGTAAGTCGTGTCTCTCCTGATTTATTTTTCTCGCCACTCCTGCCACCCCCATAACCCGCCCCCTCGCCGTCGTCATTGTCATCTCGCGTGTTCATGGTTTGTCCGTTCGGGTGTCTCATTGGATTTTGCCCCCACATTCTAGGATGTCAGATGCCTATCACACCTGCTACGTCCTTTCCGGCCTCAGTTCAGCGCAGCACGAGTGGGATCTCGAGGAGCCAGAGACAACAGGAGAGACGGCAGCAGCAGCAGCAGCAGCAGCAGACTTGGAGTGGACCGTGTTGCCGTATCCTGTGCAGATTTTCGATCCCAAGGACCTCGTTCGTCCAATCCACCCAGTCTATGCCATACCGCAGCAGAACGTACGGATGATCAAGGAGTACTTTCAGGCCAAACAGGGCTTCTGAGCGGGCTTGCTCAGATCTATCAAGTCAAAGACATGCACGGGAAGGGAACGACAGAACAGCCCGGTGCCAGCAGGCTGGAAGGGGTAGAAACCCACTCTCGTCCACCCCTGCGAGTGCCAAAAAGAAAATTTCTCTTTTCAGTTGCTTCATCTCGCCCGCTTCCCGCCATCATTGTAAGCTCTCGGGATCCCACAAGTTGTTTACACGCCACATGTATCTCCTGATGGGTCTATCATTGGCCCTCGGACGATCCTCGTCCGTCGCGGTCGGGGTATGTATGGCAAGCGAGCAGGATGGGTATGGGCGGAAGGTAAGTCCTCTCACCGACAAACGACGCCTTCTAGTCAACGTGGCTGCACGCAGCGAGCATGATGTATTGTATGCAGAGCGAGAAGTGCGAGGGTGGGGAGAGGAGAGTCAGATTGGATCATTGGATGCAGGCATGGGACATATGTCAGAATTGGCGATAATGCGGAGAGAAAAGGGCAGTCGTTTGCCCGAGAAGATACGGCACCACTACTTTATGTAGAGTACAAAACGGATGTACAGGATACGGTGGCGACCGGGTGGGCTGGTCGAGAGGCTAGGCCAGAATAAACGACCCGAGGTGCAGCCGCCCATCTTGGATCCGTATACGGAACGCCTGATTTCGAGGCCCCTTAGCGAACCTGCCGCAAGATCTCTTTCCCATTCTCATTTCCCTGCTCGTTAACCGTGAGTACCGTTGGTGGGGAAGAGGAGGAGACAAAGAGTGTTAGTGGCTGACTGCATATCCGGCGGCCGGCGGCCTCGCCACCTGATCGATCATATGCCTGTCCGACCTCATTTGTCTGCCTGAGGAAGCGCGGATGGCAGGGAGGGAAGGTGGGTGGGTAGGGTGAGGAAGACGAGATGATGGGACGTGGCGCCAACAACTGCATACCCTGGCCCGGATCCCCCCATTTTCTCAACATGCACGGCGCCGCCAAGTTGCTTGCTCTCAGCTCAATCAGCCAGAACTGAGCGACGCGCGTGGCCACCCCCAATGTTCATGGTGTTTGCCAACCGCATCGGGCTTGCCTGGATCCCTCGGCCCCATCCTCCCTCCCTGCCCACACCCCGAAGTGAGACCCGCCAATCCGGGCCCTGTTGGGCGGCCGGGCTGGGCTGAGACGCGTCCGCAGCTGTAGTCGCGAAGATCTCGGTTGGGTTCTCCCTGCTCGGCCATCAAGCGTTGGTTGGGGTTTAATGACGCCTGCCGCGGAAACCGACTTGATTCCAGACAGGCCGGAAGGATGATAGGGGATGTGGCCGCCGGGAGCACGCAAGAGGCGCTCTCCCCTGACCAATGTTTCTCGGGTCGATCCGGCCTAGTCTCCGTCGTTAGCGATGGGGAATACATTTTTGGGGGGCTTCTAGCCGTGCTAGTTGCGTTCTCGGTTCCTTTCCCTGTCTTTCGTTCCGTGCCATCCATCGGACCCAGCTGTTCCCGTGTTTTCCAAAACATGGCCGTGGTAACGGGCCTCGGAATGGGTCCTTTGGCGACATTTCGGATGACGGCTGCCAGTTGAGTGGCCCCAAGGACCTCGAGAAATGAGAAGGTTGCATGGCAGAGGCCTTTTACATGCATTCGGGCGGTACAATTCCTGCCGTGTAATCCTACATGGGTATAGGTGGGCAAGGCAGAGGAGATATACCAAAGCTACTTGAAACGGCGCCGGCAGAAGTGACGTGGACAGGGGTAACGAGGTTAACGACAGGGGGACCAAGGGTGCGGTGCCGGGTGTGGTCTATGCCGCCGCCCTTTTTTTCTGCTTCCCCAGTATTTTCCGGTTGTGTCCCTGTTCATATCCAGCTGCGGCATCAGAGACGGTGTCTGTGGTGTAGCGATACCGCCTGCGACTCGGTCGATTGGCCCGTGGCTATGACGTTGCGGGGGACGGGAAGCACTGACATCTGGAAATGCGATGAGGGGTCGGCTTGCCCCTCACCAGCGCCCATTTTAGGCCTGTGTAACCTGCTGCGGGGCACAGGGGACCCCTCCTGCTCCCTGTTCTCCCACCCCCACCTCAACTGAACGAGGAAGACGTCCAAATCCGTCGATCCCGACCCGGCCACCGAGATTCCGGGGCAGGCACCGGAGCCGACGACGTTGCCGCGCTCACGCCGAGAGCACCATGGGGTGCGTGTGCCTGGAAGGTTTTGCTTCGCGTTGGCTGCTTGCTGTGTGGAAGTCTCCCGTCACATGAGCACAGGCTGTGTTTTGATGGTGTCATGTTGATGATGTGAAAAACAGAAAGGCTGCGAATAAAACCGCCGTTGCGGGCTAGCTCTGTGCCAGGTACCGCGTGGCCGGGTCTCAGTGGTCAATGTTTGTTTTGTGAACGCCCAGGCCGAACCGTCAAACGTTACCGGCGGCTGGCGTTCTGCGCCGAAAATGGGAAGAATTCGTTGGATTGGACCGCCGACGGTTCCAGAATTCTCCCTAGTGCTCACTGGCCATCCCTTCCCGACCACTCGGGGCACTCACGCCGACCACTGCATCGCCCGCAACATGGAAGGTTTTCGCATGCCCGATTTGGCGTTTGCCCCGCGGGACTTTGTTTCGTTCTGCCTGCGGTCGTTGGTCTGTGTCCCACTGGCAACGTTCAACCTGAACATTTTTGGAGATGCCCCACGCCAATTTCCACACTGGCAGGGAGCCTTGGCCCGCCGAAACCCGTCAACCCCACCAAAACTTTGAACCTGCATCCTCACCTGGTCTGTCTTGTCTCCAGCATCGCAAAGCCTCTCACCCATCGTACGGGCAATTGGCCTCGCTGACGACTCCAACCTCTCTCCCCGCTCTCGCTTGGGCGGATCTTGGGGTCCGAGGCCGATAGCGGGTCGTCCTGTACATGCACGCATTCGTCAGAGTCTATTCGCCATGCTTTTCCCCCCTCTCGCCGCCGACCCATACTTGGGTTCTTGTTTTAATATCAAGCAGCAGTGCCAACTCATCATTGCATGAGTGTTAAGGTCGGCCTGTGCCTAGTTGCCTTGCGGCCCCATCCTCCATTCAGAATCGCCGCTTGTCGTTAGGGCCAGATGCAGGGCATGCAAGGGTTTGCCGGCCCCAGCCACTGTTCATGCACCTCATCCCTCTTCACCGACTTCGTGGTGTGGCCTCAAGCCAGTCATTCTCGCGGCTGGCAGCGCGCCGATGTGCCTTCCTAGTCCACCCAGAGGAAGGGGCCGAATTCGCCATCGAGGCGACCACAGCCTTTCCCATTCATGCCTCTCCGACTGGACTCATGATCGCCGACAAGCGCCGGTCGTTCCCCCCGCTGTTGTCAAGTGTCGTTCCAGAAAGCCAATTGCCCGCCCCTGATTCGCTGGCGTGTCGGTCGCATGTTAATAATAAGAAAAAAAAAAGATAATCAAAAAAAAAGTTTCCAGAACCACACTCTTCGGGCCCGCTTCGCTCCCAAAAATCGGTTGCCGACGGCGACGGAGACGCGAGACGGGCGAATCGACCATGGCCCCGCGGGGTTATGGCCCACAAATACGACTCCAAAGACCATCGACGTTATACGGATGTACATCTTTGCAGAATGGCCTGGAGACCTGCGTCGCCGCTAACTTTCTGGAGCGCCAACCTTGTCTCGTTCCCGCCCGGTCCCAATGCAATGTACTCGGGCGGCGTTATTCTGCTGGTCGCTACTTGTGGCGGTCGACCACAGCGGCATCTTGGCAGGGTGGAGATGCATGGCTCTTAACGGGGACTGCTCGAAGACATGCCGTTGCGGATGGCACAGTTTCCTGTACTAGGCGGTACATGGTCGATTCGATGCAGCTGCATTAGTGGCCGCCAGATGGATCTCGGGGAAGGTATCGTCTCCTCACTCCTTTCCCCCCTGCCCCCCCGATTCTCGAAGTTACGAAGCCAGACAACCCCTTGCTCTACGTCCTTCGGACTACCCAAATAACGGGTCTTGGCTGGGTCCCGGCAGCAGAGCAACAACAACCACAGGCTGCCGGGTCTTTCCTTTCGAATCCTCTTCGTCTCCCGTCACCCCTCCTGAGCACATTTTACCTTCGGCGGTCCCCATTTTGCCACCTCACCATGCCTAGGTCTGCATATTCTGGGGCCTTTTTACCCAAGCAAGCTGCTCGCGGTCCAGCCCAGGTTCGGACAAAACACAATTTGCGTGGAGGGGGGTGTGAACGGCGAGATACCGAGATACCCTTCTGGTGAGTCTGCCCGAGGGGCCAGGACCGACAGGTACGAGCAGACGCAGCAGCGTGCTGGGACCCTTGTCCTTCCCCAGCCCATCTTGGCCGGACTTATCGAAGGAGATCTTCCCCCAAGACGATGCATCCCCCCATGTTGTTGGTGTGGAGTTGGCCCGGCCTCAGCGGTTGTATCAACTGGCAATGACACGCGCCAACACATCAAGCATCAAAATAGGTCACACTTTGAGCCGCATCTCCTAGTCGGCTTGCATCTGGCGAACCCTTCCCCCGTCTCCGTCTCGCTTCCCGTCTTTCCTTGTTGCATCTGTCTGTATCTTGACTTTTTTTTTTGCCATCCGCTGCCCCGCATTAACGCTTCCCGTCACCGCAATAAAGCACACATGTCTCGCTGGTGCTGGCCCAGGACCTCCCTTCCTGCGTCCGAGCCTTGGATACGTAGCACGATCAGCCTTAACATCTCCAACCGCCCAACTCATACCACCCTCCTCTCCGTAGGACAAGCCTTCACCTCGGGTGTTGCCCTACTTTTTCGTGTGCTTTCTATACCCCATTGCCCCTAGGTTGGGCTCGACTGCATCGCATTATACGGAGTCCCGGATCCTGGCCCGCCTTCTCGGTTTGCTTCTTGCGTCCACTTTTCTGTTTTTCGCCCCGGGCTTCTAGGCGTTGTCCCTTTACATCCCCTTGCCGGCCGTTGCAAGTCAGACCGGGCGCATTGGAAGCAATCGACACGATGGGTGGCTTTTACATTCAGTACCTTGAGAGTAAGTCACCAATTGACCCGTCTAAACGCGTATCCCTGGCATCTTTTTGTCGGCTTCGATTACACGTCACCCGTTTCTTGGTGGGGTTGTCTTGGAGAAGGATGCCATCGGCACACCTCCAGGATGGTTGACCCCCGCACAACATGTCCACGACAGAGAGCTTGCTCCGCCTGTTCCTGCTTCTGACGCTTAACCCCTGGCCACCACATCTAAGCCCTGTCATCCATCGATCTGGTTCCCCCCCCCCCCCCCCCCCCCCTTCCCACCCCCTTGCGCACCCAATGCATCTTGTAGGGCTGAGGGCGTTCATGTCGGGCTGCCATGCAGATTGTTTCACGTCATCTAAGTCTTGCGGCCCCTCCCTTCCTTCCTCTTGGATCCTGTGCAGAGGAAGGATGCCCAATTACAGGTCAGTTTGGCCGTGACCGGGATCACGGGGCTAACTGAGCACGTCTTGCAGGCCTCTGTCGGCGTCGTGGATGGCATGACCCCATGTACGAATGTTACCGCGACACCAATGGCTACACCTGCCTGGTTCTAGTCAATGGCCGGGAGTACCAGACGGATCTTGCATACGAATCGGGCAAGTTAGCCCAGGAGAACGCAGCCATGCGCGCCTTTATGGTATGCCGGAACTTCTCGGTCAATGGGGGCATGCTCGCTCGTAACGGGATCGTCCAGGGACTTCCCGTGGACGAAACCAGCCGCAAGACCCGCAAGAGCAGCCGCCACACGTCTTCCAGCCACGGACACAGCCGCAGGTCTGGCCACCACTCTAGCAGCAGCTCCACTGCCTCACTAGAATGAGGCGTGAGAAGAGCCGCATTTCTTGCGTGACAAGGGGATTATGCCGATTGGGATTCGCTGAATCGCCAAACCGGCCCCTTCCCCTCCAGAGCTGGGCCATTTCCCAATCATTGAAGAGCACGGAGCGGGAGCGGCCAGCGAAATTCGGACCTTTTTTTCTGATATAAATTTGGGGAAGGCTTCACAGCGACGCAGCGAGAGAGAGAAGGAGAGAGAGAAAGACAGAAAGCGCGAGACTAGCCGTGGACTATACCCTGTTGGTGGCAACCAACCGTGTTCCAGGATTGAGGATTTCAGGAGAGCGGAACTGGATGAAGACATGGTGTCTTCTCTTTTCCTTTTTCTATTTTCTTTTTTATTTCTTTTTCTCCCCCATGAAAGATTCTATTTTTACTGCAACGATATGACTGAACGACCGTTACGACAACCTAGACAAAGCTCCGTTCCTGACGACAAATTCTCCATTTCTGACGACAATTTCTCGACAACCATGGCTTCCGCTAGCCGCCATTGCATGGTTTGGATTTGGACTCTGGCTTCCGTGTTTCTACTTTTGACCCAAAAAAAAAAAAAAAAGACTTGATGACCCGGGCTTGTCTGTTTCCACCCTTTTCTGCTGGGTATCACAGGACCAGCCGGACACGGAGGACACTCTCAAGACGGACTCACGGACGGGTTTCTTTGTTGGATCGGGCAACAAACCCCTGGAGGCAACTCTAGTTTGACCGTTATAGTGGGAAATAGTCGAAGCCATGCGGGATGCTGTGTGCTGTGTGGTGTGGTGTGGTGCGTGCGTGCGTGTATGTGTGTGTGCGTTTCGCGTGGCTTTGACTTGGCCAACTGGCTCGGGAGATTTATTGTCGGCTACCCATGGGATCCGAGTGGACCGGTTTCGGCGAACATACAACACCAGTTTGGAGACCTTGGAGGCTGATGTTTTTTTTTTTTTTTGTGTGGATATTAAGCTTTATTTTATTTATTGGTCGAGGCAGTTGTGGCCGTTGGAAATGAGGACGCAACTGACCTTTGACGTCTTTATGATTCTTTTCTTTTTCTTTCTTCAAAAGCCTCTTTTTCTTCACGTGACTGGTCAAGACATCGAATAGGCATACCATCATTTCCGTGTTACGCCTAACCAGTCATGTATTTGCTGCCTTGGGCATCCGCCTGAAGCTGGATTCACGCTGACCGGCCCCTATTGGGCAGAAAGCTACCTAGTTTCAAATAGGAATTATCGTGGGCTTTTGTTATTTCATTTTATTTTTTTTCTCTCTTGAGAAATAAATGAAACCACCTGCCCACTCGCCACCTGATTCTGATAGTCATGATACTTTTGTTCGAAGGAGCGTGAACACTTCCATGAAGCATGAATGACGATGACTGCGATTACAATGAGTGGTCGGGGTTTATAAAATCATTCGCTGAAATGTGAGACACCTGCGTATAGTTTGTCACCCCGCAAGGGAATGGTATCTCACACATGTGCGGAAGCGATGCATATTGATAAGTGTACGCAACTGCATGTGTGTGTGTGCGCGTGTGTGCGTGTGCGCAATTTGCAAGACAAATCAACAATGCGGTTGACTTGTAGTGTTATGGTTGAGTGTTGGTCCCAGCCTCTGGAAGTTGGGTTGTGTTGCGTGTAACAGAGAGATGCCGGTTCGGTACTTTGGAGCCCCCGTCTCCTCCGTCTGTTGGATCCGGGTTATTGGGTCGGCAGTTTATGGTGGGATTGGGGATCGGGAGGGGATCGGTTGGGAGTAAGGGATTAGGTAGTAGTAGTATATTGAGGTAGGCTTGTGGGTAGAGAGGGGCAGTCGCCAGCTACATATCTGGAGAGTCACGTTGAAATCTTGAAGAGACGGTCCTAAGTTACACAGAGTGGCCGGGGGTAGTTGCATGTTTCATGGGACTTGTGTAACATTGCCCTGTTCTCGGCCTGGAAGTGGGAATCGGGCCGTGCTATCATCGCTTGGCTTCGGGGGTCCGTACTGATGACAGTTCACAGGCTTGTACTCCAGAGATCAGCATTGGTGCAGCTTCGTTTGGGTTCTCCCCTGGTGATGTTGGATGACGGTAAGTGATACAGTGGCTTTGACGGCACTACAGTTTTATACCATGGTGAGGCGTTCACGTCATCTATGGCGATTGTTGGTTTGCCATAACCCGTCAATTTGAACGCGGGACTTGACGCGAAACAAATGGTTTATTTTGAGGAGTACTGTAGGATTCGGAATCGAAGTCGAAGCCGGATTCTGCGCGAGGAGCGAAGCTGTTCATTTGGTTCGCGGCTCGAGGTCCAAGCTTCTCGATCCAGGGCCCACGGGCAGCCGGACCAAGCAGAACCGCCACCCCACCAGCGAAGCCGGATTGGGGAAGCCAACCGCGGGGAAGATGGGGCAGCTGACCTCAGCTAGTCTTTTGTTTCTGATCTCGATCTCCGCCGCTTCGTGGACTACCTAACAGCGTTTCACCGGCAAAGAAACATCGGCCGGCGCATGCAGCGTCGACCAGGACTGTCAACGATGCGATTTTCCCCCTGAATTTCATGCACGTTCCCAAGTATCCACATGGGATGCGTGGTGGTGTGCTGCCTCAATCTCGGCAGGGAAATTGTGCTGCTTCATTGGCCCTTTTGTGCTGGCATGTGGCCCAATCGGGCGGGGAACGCACTGGCCATCTCATCCAGCTCATCGCTGTTTCGGAGCCCAAAGGCGCCAAACAACAGCCCTGTGCAGCGACCCCAACTCGCCCATAGCCGTGCTGCGCGTCGTCGCGCACCACTTCTGGCAGGGGTGTGGCGGGGGGGGTTGTGCGAGGGGGTTCCCCAAGAAGGGAAAAAAACCTACAGTGTCCTTCTCGTCCACCTCCTATTTTCCCATTGCGGCTCTATCTAGCAGACCTAACTAGTATCTTGCCACTTTGCTTCGGTTTTTGGGCCCCGTGATCCGGTATTTGCTTTCATCTCTTGCCGACCTCTTCCAGGCCCGCAGCTTCGGCTTTTAGCAAGCAAAGACACCTCTCGCCCAAGCTCGCATCGTGCCCTCCATTCTACCTTCTTACACTCGTTGATCACCCCTTTTTCTTTCCACACCGAATTCGCTCGTTCACCACCAGCAAACATGAAGGGTAGGCAAACCACTGTTGCATCCCTATCCGACAGCGGCTAACTTCGATACGTGGCGTGCAGCTTTAATTCTTGTCGGCGGCTTCGGCACCCGCCTACGCCCCCTTGTACGTTTGTCCGCGGCCGATGCCCGATATCCGGCGCCCAGCACCGTCTCCTCGCAGCACACCACCTTCCCTCGCGATCCGCCCATGCGCCCCCGACGTCATAGCTAACAATCCCCTTCACAGACTTTGACTCTGCCGAAGCCCTTGGTCGAGTTCGGTAACAAGCGCATGATCCTGCACCAAATCGAGGCCCTTGCTGCTGCTGGTGTCACCGACATCGTCTTGGCCGTGAACTACCGGCCTGAGATTATGGAGAAGTACCTGGCCGAGGTTAGTCGCGTTGTCTACAAGCTCCTGGAGAGGGAGATAGATGGCTGAGACAGGTTCCCTCGGACACAGTACGAGAAGCAATTCGGCATCAACATTACTATTTCAATCGAGAGCGAGCCCTTGGGCACCGCTGGGCCCCTGAAGCTTGCCGAGAACATCCTAAGGAAGGACGGCACGCCATTTTTCGTGCTGAACTCTGACATCACCTGCGAGTACCCCTTTTCCGACCTCGCCGCATTCCACAAGTCGCACGGTGACGAGGGCACTATCGTCGTGACCAAGGTGGAGGAGCCGTCAAAGTACGGTGTCATTGTCCACAAGCCGAACCACCCCTCGCGTATCGACCGGTTCGTCGAGAAGCCCGTCGAGTTCGTCGGCAACCGCATCAATGCCGGCATTTATATCTTCAACACATCGGTGCTCGACCGCATCGAGCTTCGGCCCACGTCCATCGAGCAGGAGACCTTCCCCTCGATGGTCAAGGACGGCCAACTACACTCGTTCGACCTCGAGGGCTTCTGGATGGACGTCGGCCAGCCCAAGGACTTCCTGACGGGAACCTGCCTATACCTCTCGTCGCTCACCAAGAAGGGCTCCAAGCTGCTTACGCCGCCCACGGAGCCGTATGTGCACGGCGGGAACGTGCTGATCGACCCGTCGGCTAAGATTGGCAAGAATTGCAGAATAGGGCCGAATGTCACCATCGGCCCGGACGTTGTGGTGGGCGACGGAGTCCGGCTGCAGCGCTGCGTGCTGCTGTCCGGGTCCAAGGTCAAGGACCACGCCTGGGTCAAGAGCACCATCGTCGGCTGGAACAGCATAGTCGGCAAGTGGGCGCGCCTCGAGAACGTGACGGTCCTGGGAGACGACGTCACTATTGGCGACGAAATCTACGTCAACGGCGGCAGCATTCTGCCGCACAAGACCATCAAGGCCAACGTCGATGTACCTGCTATCATCATGTAAAAGCGGAGGCAGATGATGGCTTTTACGATGCCCGTTTCTTGACGCCAGCGTTATTTTTGTTTTAATTGTGCCAGAGATGCCGAAAGATTACACCTTTTTAACCCGCACTGTGTAATCCTCTTCTAATACAGAAGAACGGAGATGGATTACCTTGCTTCGCCCAGAGTCACGCACACAACTCTCCCCCTCTTCCTCTCCTCTTTTTTTAATTTCCTTATTTCGGAATCATCAACCGCCATCACCCGCGTTACCAACCGCGTGACCAAGACGCCCATCCCATACCGTACATCACCCGCCTGGCTTCAGGAATTCAAAACAACCATGTTTCGGTTTGATGCTGATGTGGTCCGTGTTGCCCATCGACATTCTGGCGTCAACCTTTTAATCAGGAAGCAGAAACGGTCACGGCGAGGATAGGCGGAGAAGGAAACGAGGCGGGACGGGGTGAAAAGAGAGGGAGGGTGCGGCGCCACAGCCCCGTGTGAAACTATCCAATGACATCAAAATGGACATGGACGATTGGGATGGGTGGCGGGGGATTGGGTAAAATACCATCGGGCATGGGGGGTGCGTTGGTTCGTTGGTTCGTTGGTTAGTTGGTTAGTGGGTGGGTGGTCATGGCGGTTTTCCGGATCTGCATCTGCATATTTGATGATGGGAGGAATCTGGGTCGAACTGCCTTGTCATAGTCCTAATTCAATATCATCCAAAATGCGGGATATCGCGGAACCCCTCTACGCTCAACCGCCCGACTCGTGAGGTTCCGAGGCGTGTGTTGGGTCTGGAAGGGAACGAGGGAAATTGACCTGGTTCAGCCACTGATCGGGGGGAAGGGGAAGAAGCTACTTGCATCCGGAACGACGTTAGATCATACCAAGAGTGGTTGTACCTAGCTTCAAGACGGGTTTACTCCTGCGCGTGGTTATGGGCCGTAGATACCCTCGATGATGTTGAGACCCCTTAAGGGGCTGACTCTTACCCCGAGTGTATTGGCGTCGCCGCCTTGCTACGGTTGTATCCGCTCGACGTGTGGGGCAGCGCCACAACGTCCCAACTCACCAGGGAGGTCTTGTACGCAGTAGGGGGTCGGGTTATAACCATGAGAAGAAAAAATTGGGGTCTATACCCCGATTTGCGTCTCTGGAAACCCGCACCCGGAACTTTGATGTCGTTTTCTCCAAGGCGGCTACCTCCGCACGGAGCTAACGGACCCGATGGAGCTGGGGTGCCTCCTATGCTCAATCCCTGACAGGTTGAATGGAAAGACAACGGTTTCGATTAACCTGGTTTGTCGAATGCATAAGCAGTAGTGAATTGACGTCAATCTATTCGACCAAAAACTCGGTTGTTCCCGCACCGGCGGACACGAAGATTGCAGATCCCTTGTGACGTTTTGGTGATGTATCCTCTAGAGATCTGCGTGGAGTTCGTCGGGGTCTCTCCCTGCTCCGCTGCATAGCGGACATGGTTTGGATCGTGATTCCAGGAACAAGGGGAGTCCGCAAGATTTAGGGTGCTGACATCATATCAGGCGCATTGGCTCGGACGAGGGACATCTCATCCGACATTCTGGGGGGCTCCGGAGAACGCGACGTGAGGTTTAACTCGAGGAACACGTCCCTACTGAATCAAGTCAGGGTGGCAGAGCCATGCGGACATCAAATGTGATGCATAAACCAGCACCATAACCGTGGTTTGACTCAATTATGGTATTAATGGCTAATTATTCATGTAGCGTACATGACCCGACGCCTGATCGTAAAAATGCAGCCAATCCTCCCTCTTTCTGCTCGCTCGTCAGGAAAGACGACATAGAATGACGATGGTATCCAGACACCCAGCCAGCTAGACACACAGGCACCCGAGCGAAAATGTAGGAAAAGCCCAAGAAGAAAACAACGCAAAATCCGGTAACATCATGATCATCATCATGAGCCAAAGTAGCCAACTCAAAACCATAGCGAAGAACTACCCTGCCGCTGCTCTCCTAGTCTGAGCTGTCCTTAAGCCACCCCCTGCTCATCTCCACAGCCTGTTCCCACTTCCTGAACAGCTTATCTGCCTTTTCCCTGTCCATTATAGGCCTAAACACCTTACGTCCAGCCTGGTTGACCTTTTTGAGATCGTCCAGCTGACGCCAGACACCCGTAGCGAGGCCGGCGGCAATGGCGGCGCCCAGGGCCGTCGTCTCGCGCATGCCGGGGCGATCGACGGGGATGCCGCTGATGTCGGCCTGCGTCTGCATGCAGAGGTCCGAGTTGGAGAGGCCGCCATCGACGGCGAGCGACTCGAGCTTGTGCTCCGAGTCTTTCTCCATCGCTTCCAGGATGGCCCTGGTCTGGTAGCATGTCGCCTCGAGGGTCGCGCGGGCAATGTGGCCTTTGTTAGTGTGCTGGGTAATTCCGACTGTGTTGATAAGGAACTGTTAGCCACGGCTGGAGAAAGCCAAGAGGGCGAGAATAGGGGGAAGGCGCTTACAGAGTGTTCCCTTGGCGTCGTCAATCCAGTATGGGGCGAAGAGCCCACTAAAGGCTGTGACAAAGACGACGCCGCCGTTGTCCTCGACCGACTCGGCCAGCGCGTTGATCTCGCTGGAGGACTTGACGAAGCCGAGGTTGTCCATGAGAAACTTGACGCCGGCGCCGGCGACGGCTATACTGCCCTCCAGGGCATAGACGGGTTTCTTGCCACCACCAAAGTCGTATGCCACAGTGGCCAAGAGGCCGTACTTTGAAATAACAGGCTCGGTTCCAACGTTGTACAGGAGGAAACACCCCGTGCCGTAGGTGTTCTTGGCTTGTCCCGGGCTGAAGCCGCATTGGCCAACCAGCGCGCTGGACTGGTCACCAAGGCAGCCGGCGATCGGGACTTCTGCCAGCGCACCACTGGCTATCTTGCCGAAGCACTCCGGGTCCGATGACGGCACAATCTTGGGCAGCCGGATCTTGTTCCCGTCGATGCCAAAAAAGCCCAGAAGCTTGTCGTCGTACTGCAGCGTGCGCAAGTTCATGAACATGGTCCTGCTCGCGTTGGTGCTGTCCGTCACATGGACGGGCTTCTCGGCCTGTGCGCCGCCGTTGAGCTTGTAGATCAGCCACGAGTCGACCGTCCCGAAGGCTAGCCGGCCTTCCTCATAGGCTTGCTTGACCGCATCGACGTTTTGGAGGAGCCACAGCAACTTGACGCTGCTGGGATAGGTGGAGAGCGGGAGGCCGCAGAGGTCCAGTAGGCTGTCCGCCGAATCACGCGACTTGAGCTCACGCACGAGCGACTTGGTGCGGGTGTCGGGCCACACGATGGCGTTGTAGAGCGGCTCGCCCGTGGTGCTGTCCCATACCACCGTGGTCTCGCGCTGATTGGTGATGCCGATAGATCGTATGTCCGATTTTGAGTAGCCCTTCTCAGCGAACTTGCGCATTGCCTCCTCGATGCATTGCTCGACTGACGAGAGAAGCTCCAAGGGGTCGTGCTCGTGCCATCTTGAATGCAGCTGTTAGCTCAGGTCCGGTCTCTCGGTGCAGCTGCTCTGCAGCTACGGCGCAGCCTTTACGTACCCTGATTTGGGGTACAGATTCTCAAACTCTATCTGGTGGCTTGCGACGGGATCACCCTCGCCGTTGAAGATGAGGAAGCGCGACGACGTTGTGCCCTGGTCGATGCTGCCCACGAACCAGTGCTGCTTTTTTTCCTCTTCCGTCTCGAGTATGCCCCGCGGTAGGTGGTCCTCGAGGTGCGGATGGAAGTTGACGGTCTCGTCCATGAGACTCTCATAAGTGGTTCTCGGCTTCTTGTAGACCCTGTCCATGTCCAGGTCCGGGGGAGGACGGGGAGCAGCGAAGGCGTTCCCTAAGCGTGCTGTTGTGAATTCGCCAACTTCGCCCATAGCGTGATGCTGGTGGTTTTTCTTCTCTAGCAGCTGGCAGGTGGTCTGGAACAGGCGAAGGTGTCTGTTGTGGGAGTGGACAACAGGAGGGTGCGACCGCGGAGGACGAGATAGCACTGATAGAGAGCGCCGGCGTGGGGCTTGCGGAGGGGTCAGAAACGGCGGACAGAGAGAGGGAGGGGGTACGTCATGCAAGGCCTGGTCCTAGCTATTCGTACAGCGGTTGTGTCGGTTGCTGCCTCTGCTTCTGCTTCTGATGCTCCACAGGGCGTCCACCGCAGATGCTTGGAGTGGCGCTGCCGAGTTCCACGGAACGGTGGAACCAATTGCGACAACTCGAGGGACGAGTGTCCGCAGGAACGGTGGCTTGCGCATTGAGTGAGGGGTTGCGGCGGCTTTTAAAATCCCGGGCGGGTGGGCGGGTGGGCGGGTTGGCAGGTTGGTGTGGGATTTGGACGGTGCCTTGCGCAAGCTGCTATTCGGCTCAATTGTCTTTTCCCCCCCTTGAGAATTGTCGACCCGTATCCCATCGCGCATGCATGCTGCAGGCCGGGAAGCTCGGGCCTCGACCTTAACCATATCCAACTACCCGTGGTCCATTGGTGGAACATTCTGCGGGGGATTGCGCTCGGTGGGGATCCTCCTCTGATCACGGGAGTCAAGAGACGATCCATGATCCACTGTGCTAGAGGCATCGAGAACGGCCCAACCCCAACGATCGGCACCGTGAACCCACATCTGCGTAATACCGAGTTATCCGACCATAGCCCCAATGACACTCTCCTCGTGTGGAGGGATTCGTTAGGCGCTCCTTCAGCTCATTGCCCGTTGCCCCCTTTCCACTACATCTGGTATGTGCTGTCCACTACACCCCCCCGGGGGGTAGATGATACTAGCGCCACCAGGGTTGGCTGTTTATGTTGACCATTTGTGTACTTGCTCTTTTTAAGTTGGTTCTAACAGCGGGCCCCTGCCACGCTAGGATTATTTACACTACTCTGGGCGGAGGTGTAACTTCTACTCATTTCTACACTACCCAGCAACAGCAGTGTAGATCGAGCGCCACACTCATTTCCGCTAACTAATCCATTTGTTCTGGGCCACGAACTACAACTCATCAGCCCACTATCTATTTTCCGTCCAAGTATCAAAATTATTCTTCTCCGCAATATCAGCGCCCACCGCGCATCACATGCGAGGTAGCCATCCTACTCTCCAAGACTAGTCATAGTCCGAATCGTTTTTTCAATATGGGTCATTCCTTCGGCGGTGGAATTCCTCCTCCAACTGCTCCTCCATCTCAATTTCCCAGCTGTACATCTCGTCGTTATACCTACAACAATCCTCATAATTATCGAACTTAACCCTGCCATCGTCAGAGACCCAAACCCTAGGTGAGATCTTTGGGAGCTCGATGGACCATTTGCAGCTCGGCATCCTCTGCATCAGGCTTTCGCGAAGCGCCATGACCTCCTTGTCAATGTCGTACACCCCACGTACCACAGTAATCTTCTCCAGTGAGGACATAGACCTAAAGCCGCCGTTATCCAGAGCTCTCAGCATCTCCACGGCTCTGTCAACATTCCAAACTCGGGATGTATTGTCCGGTAGCACGCAAGATATCTCGACTGTCCTTAAACCTGGGCAGGTGTCTCGTATAAGTTGAACCAAACTCGACAGGCCTATCTTGGACAAGGAGCTCCGAATAAATTTCAAGGCGGATCTCGACAGGGAAGTTGAGGAAGCGCATTGAAAAGTTTGCGGGCGAGGCGCTTCTGGAGTCTTGCTGTTATAGCGGCCGCAGTCGTAACTAAGTGTCCGATGCATGATGCCGGTGGGAGAACCACAAAATGATCAGGCATCAACGGACAAACTTACCTCTTGTGTGGCAGGTTGCACTGCATGGTCACCTGATACGCGTCGGAACTTGTTCTCTTCGATGGTAATATTTGATCAGTATGTTAGTATGCGTATTTTCTGACTTAATCATGATGTTAATATTAAGAGTACAATGCCAACCCCCCCCCCCCCCCCAACAAAAAAAAAAAAAAAAAAATCTTGTAGCGCAAAATTTATCAATCCACTCTCACAAAATAGTATTACAGCTCTTCAGTCAAATATCTCCCCCGAGCATCAGTTCGTCCTATCGTCTTTTAGTTCCGCCACCTAGACACTACCTGACAGAAGCAACCAGAAATGGAAACCGATCGATTGTAGAGGGATGCCTATGTTAGGACGCGGAAAGAAGGGAGTGTAGTGTTTGTAAAGGTGTATTTATACCACATCCCACGACATATAGTGGTATGGGATCGACAGTCCTACCACTATACCTCCTAGGAGGCGTTGCGACATCCACCACCTGGATTTCACATACACTCAGAGAAAAAGAGACAATCAAAAGCGATGTCTGTATATGTCTGAATGTATCGTAGGAATAGCGAGCCCACCTCATGAAATACCACAGATGAAATCCGATGAAGCCAATTCAAACTACCTAGCCATCCCAGATCCACTCCGGTAGGCCCCGCCCCATTACCTCTATCCAATAAAGAACTCACCGTGAAAACCAAGCAACGCCTTGGAACCCAGAAACCAACCTCTCACAATCTACCCAAAGCTTCCAGGCAGGTATCAGCGTTAGCAATGCCTCCAAATCACCCTAATCAACTCGACAAAACAAAGCTAAGAAGGGAAAGGGAAGAAGGCGGGGGGGGGGGGGGGGGGGGAAGAAAGAGAGAAAGAGAGAAAGAAAGAAAGAAAGAAAGAGAGAAAGGGGGAAAGAAAGAAAGAAAGAAAGAAAAGAAAGAGATCAAAACTCACCAGCAGCATAACTCAAATACCACGTCCTGCTCGCCCCACCGTCCACCCACCCGTCGTCCCACCCACCACTCCTGCCGCTGAAAAAGTCGTACGCGGCCCGGGGGTCGATGGTCGCGTAGTTCCCAAACAGGATGCCCTTCCACCCGCCCGTCACGCTCTGGGCGCGGCCGCCCGAGAAGAAGGCGTCCCACTCCTCGCGCACGAACTCCGGGGTGCGGACGAAGGGCGTGTGCGGGAGCAAGGGCAGCATGTGGATCCCCTGCACGTACTCGATGTTGCCGCCAAAGTAGGTGGTGTGGTCGATCTTGTTTTCGAACAGGATGCCGGCGACCTTGTTGGCGATGAAGTTGCGCGGCTGGACCGTGTTGGATGAGTGGTAGAGGTAATAGGCGTTGAGAGAGCGCCGCTGGATGGCGAGGGTGAGGGCAGCTCTACGATGTGAGAAACGCGGGGATGGTTGGTTAGAGATCATAAAGTTTGTCGTTGGGGGTGAAAGAAATATAAAATAAAATGAAATGAAATGAAATGAAATGAAACGGGAGGAGGAGGGAGCGGAGAGAGGGGACTCACCGTGCTTCCATGTTCCTGTCGCCTGACACGGCACCCCACATCTTCAGGGCGTACGCGTGCATCGTGTCCTCGGAGCTCGACTCCTGGTCTTTGCTATCGAGGCTGTCGAATAAACCCTTGGCCCAGCTGTGGCCGTGGAACCAATCAAAGGACCGCCACACCGGGAAGTAGGGGTCGCGGGGGCTGGGGTTGGCGATGTCGCGGACCAAAGTGTTGACGTAAGCCCTGTTAGCGGGCGTCAACCAGGAAGGGTCTAGGTGACCGATGACGGCTGCCGTGTAGATGAAGTAGCCAAAGTGGAAGTGGTGATCGTTGTACAGCGTGTTGCCAAAGTCGGCGCCTGAGTTGCCCGTGTTGTAGGTTGCTGATGAGGCTACGCCGCCCCAGACGTCTGCTTCGTGTCAGACCAGGCCGGCCAAGATGGGGAAGTATTGAGGCAGGGCATCATCTACTTACTCTCATATACAAGAGGGAACTGCTGTCTATTGTCCGCAAACCGGGCAAATGCCGCTTTGAGTGTTTGTAGGCCTGATTGGGCCAGCCCGCGATCTCCCAGCAGATCGTTGATCGCCAGCATGATAGACGCAAACTTGGCCAGTGCCTATCCCTGTCAGCTGTTGTTCTTCGGCAACCACTATTCTTACTCACCTTCCCGCTGAAATACATCGAGTCGAGGTTTGTCTGCTTAAGGATGTCCTGCGACACTTCCTGTCGAGCAATGTTGTGAATGGACGCCTTCGTGGCGTCAGAGATGGTTCGGACTGTCCCCGCACTTGGCGACCATGGGAGAAAACCGATATCGGTTGGGAGTTGGGACTCGACCATCGTCCAGGAATCAGCCAAAACCGCAGTTGCGACCCCTTTTGTTGTGGTTTGCAGCTTCACGTCCGCCATCCTTCCCCGCGTGGCATCGTCGAAAGAACTTTGATGATGGGGCAGCGCAAACATGACCAGCGTGGCTCCAGACATCCCGGCCTTCTTGAAGGAAAAGGTGTACATTCCCCTTCTGCCGTCCACCGTCCCCGAGAGCTCAACGCCCGTGGAATAAGCGCCACAGGCTTGGTCGTATATTTGTTCACCGTTTCCAGGGTCTTTAGCAACCTGGATAGTCCCATGAAACGGCTCACTTGACTGCGCGAGACCGTTGTTGACGACCTGAAGGTCCAGTGGTCGGCCATTCGTATGGTAGGCATACACTAGCCAGGTGGTCCCGTCTTCCAGCTGGAGTTTGTACTTGGTAATGCCCGGTTTCACCTCCCCGGTCGCCCGTGTGACGGTCCTGAAGAAGATCCCCGTCTGGATCAAGGGATGTGCGCCATTGTACACGGCCGTGATGAATCCTGACCCCTGAACCAAGGGAAACTGCACTGCCGGGGAAGCCTGTGCACTCGGGCGCAAACTGACTTGGCCAGAGAAGTCAGTCAGGGACTCGGTGGTCAGGGCAGTGCCCGATCCCAGCTCCTTGGCGGAAAGGCAAACGGAGTGAATCCCAATAGGATTGATGAAATACCTAGCAGCACCTGATGCAGGGTCCGCTTCGCCAAATACCCTCTGTCCGGCTTCGATGTGAGAGATGGCAAGCCCCCAGCTCCCCGTGGCTCCCTGGCCGCGGGCCCAGGCAACCGAGTACGGGTGGAGCCAGGTTGGGGACGTCTGGTTTCCCAGGAAGAAGTTGGCATGGAACTTGTTCGTAGGGATTGGGGACGACGCCGTGATTCCCAGCCGTCGTACTGGATGGTCCTGTCTCCTGGCAATATTTGCTGGCGGAGCGTCGGTGGAAATAGGATCCGCAAAGATATTCTGGAACGCCATTTTCCCGGAAATCGTTAAAGACAACGGTGGCACACTGACCAAGACAGAAGCTGGGGACAGCAAGGAAGTTGGCGTTGGTATAGAGCTCGTCAAAATCGGCCAAGAAGTAACACGTCCGAGTGTTTCGAGGACAGATGGGATAAAACCGCTGCAGGGAGTCTTCTCACTGGCCAGGATCTGAACTACCCCGGACGGACCGGAGCTGGTAATAACTTTGGCGATGGCTGTTAGGTTCTCTCTAGGTGGAGGAGCGCTCCATGCGGGTGGCGCTGACGGTGAGGAGGTGCTTGACGTGGTGTTGGTTTTGGCGCAGTCTACTGACGCTAGAGTGGCAGGGTCCGATCGAGGAAACAAGACCACGACGTTCTCTCCTGGAGTGTTCAGCCGAGGCGATGAAAGAAAGTGACCAGCCGACTGAGTGAAGCGACCACCGTCCTCGTCCACTGATTGTAGCAAGGAGGCAAGCACCTGCGGAATAGTTAGCAATACGAATACTAACATCATGATACCATCCATGTTGGCGATTCCGCGGGGAGAGGGCTTTGAAGTGCACAATCCAGGACTTCTTCTGCCAGCGGGCCGCAAAGCCATATAATAGCCAGCCGCGCCTTGACGACCAACCCCATTTCTGCCATCGACACGGCTTGTTTTTACAGAATGGAATCTGCGAGGTAGATCACCGTCTGCGTGGGCACAAGAAGCCGGCCAGAAACAGGGGGTCCTCTAGCCGCTAGCGTGCGTGGCTGAACATGGCTTGTCATGGATCGGGAACTCAGTGTCTTGACGACGAACAAAACATGTCCTACTTTAAACCTGGGCTGTGTGGTTGCTGGAATGCTGGTAAACCGGCATGTGAAAATACGACAGGGCAAGAATAAGACTAAGGGGTTCGGAATTGTGTTCGAGGGAATGTAGAGCAAAGTTGGTTCATGAAGATGTGAAACGGGATGACGTGCGAGTGCGATCTGGGGATATTGTGATCCGACCGCCAGGCAGATTTCATGTCTCGCGGGAGGGATGTGTCCTAATTAATGTTTCCTGGGAATCGCACTCTGTCTTGAGGGGGAGCCAAAGCTTGGAAGTGGACCCGAGTTGTCGTATGCGAATTCCAGCTCTGAGGCAGGTGGTTCCCTGTCCCCCTGTCCGATGACAACCCAAAAGGCCCCGGAGTCTTAGGTGTGATGAACATGGATCCAGGAACCTCCATCAGGTCAGAACAGGGTCCGAACATCAATGTAAATTCTTATAGCTTTGCTATAGTCATGGGCGTCTAGATATACATGAGACAATGGATGCTCGGAACCAGAGCCAAGGGTTCGACGCGAGGCATTCCTCGTGTGTACCGTGGCAGCAGAAATGACAAGTGCCAAGGCACGTCCTTGGGGTGGGATCCCGCATCCTCTGTTGCAAATGGTCCCTTCATGACCAATCATGGTCCCTACTCTGCTCCAAGGCGCTGGAATGATTTCAGTGCACTGTGAGGAAGGCTGCAGACACTTCAGCTCTGGTGACCTCGATTCAAGTGCTGTCTTGGCTCTAGACAGCCTGTGATCATGCAAGTGATCGGACTTGCCCTTTATAGAGACAGCTCCGCTGGCTGAGAAGCAGAACTTGCCATCGGGTTTGACATTGTGCACACCACAGTGTGAATCCCCGCGGGTCCTTGCAATCACAAACCGAGCGCGTCGTAGCGACCCGTCACAGGAATCATCCTCGTGATAGGCTTAGCTGGTCTCCTCTTTTCTAACCCTGTCTCTCCCGACGGCCGTATTCTCGAGGCCAGTCTCTCATGCCTATGCCCACCCTCGTTTCTTGCATGATTGCTCCTTGTTGACTTGACTTCGGTTCTCGCCACCAGATCCTTCTTGTGTCTATCCTTGGTGTCCCTCTGACGATGGCGGGAGTACTTGCCTTCTTCCTCCCTCCTGCATCTCCTCATCTCTCTCCGGTCCAGCACCCACGGCTTGGAGAGCACCTCTCTTTTCAACAGTGTGACCTTCTCCCAGAATAGCATTTCCTGCTCCGTCGATCGGAGGTGGGAAATCTTTTCGGCGCGGATCTGCCTCCTTTCCAGCCACGTGCTGACGCTGCCTTTGATGTCGATGGTGTGCCCGACATCGATGGGTGCGTCAACCACTGGGAGCGGGTGCGCCTCATTTGGCTTAGAAGCTGCTTGCCCCGCTGTGGTGGCGGTTCCGGGGGCGACCCGAGGCCCAACATTCACAACACAGTCGATCGTCGCGCCGCTGCCGTCATCAATCGTGTAGATGCGTTTGCTTTCGCGATCGTTAACGGCAACTACGACGCCGGCGATGCGCACCCACTTAATAGGGTGGTTGAGGTGGAGGTAGATATCCTGGCCTAAACGATACGGGGTCAGGCCGCGGGAAACCAGGAGTGTGTAAGTGCCGTCGCTCACCTCGGAAGCCTGGATGGCTTGTCAGCCCAAAAATGTCGGCAACCCGGAGATGGCACCAGCGGTTGATGGTTGGCGACAGGCGGAAGCAATACTGCGGGTACAGCTCAGGCTGCCCCGCGTCGGTCATGGCATATTGGAGATCGTGTGACGCGGCTTGTAGCCTTTGATGATCGCTTGTCTCGCAGAGATACTGCTCATGGCCATGCGCACAGTTCTCCGCAGTCGGTTGTGCTGCGCATGGCGTCCGTCCCTGCTGTTTTGAGGTGTGGGTTGGGCCGAAAGGCGCGTTCGAGATGGGCTTCTGGGCTTTGGCTGCACACAAAAACCTGACGGGCCGGCAGGCAGTGGCCATCCCGATTGCCCTGTGCGCGTTGGCCAGGTGACGCCTGGAAGTAACCCTAATCGGGGAGGAGGGGCAGATGCGCGGCTTTGCAGTTTGGGACTCGTCAACTGGATGTCTTTTCTCTCACACCCTTTTCTTAAAGGGTCTGGGTTGGTTAGATCTACTGCTCGGTCACCCGGCTACACCGCACGTAACTGGAGATCAGCCCGAAGCCGGGCCGAATCCCAGTCGTCACATCGACAGTCGGCTCACTTGAATCGTGCTTGTGAGAGCGTCATGGGAAGCAACTCTCCGGATCATGAGTCCCTGTTCATTCAGCCGCCCCAAAGTCCCCCAACGCCGGTGCTGTATTACCCATAGACGCCATGCGACAACTAACCATTTGCTGATCAAGTACTCTCCCAAACCAATCGCAAAACAGAAACCAGACCCCTCACCTCCGCTTCTTCTTGCCCGACTTCAACATATCCGCCTGTAACTTCTGGAATTGTTCCTCAGAAATATCCGGCTCCTCCAGCTCCTTGGCACTCCTCTTCTTCGCACCTTTCCCAGCCTTGGGCACGGCGCCGTACTTCTCGGCCAACTTATCCAGCGCATTGGCCCTCGAGGCCTGATTCCGTTGAATGAGTGCGGCCAGGCCGGTCTCGGCGTCCTTCTGGCTCTTCTTCCCGCGCAGCTTGTCGTAGACTCCCAGCTCCTTGGCCAGCTCGTCCGCCTCGTCCGCCTCCTTTCTCGCGGCCTTGGCGCGCGCCTGCCTCGACTTCTTCGTCTCCTTCGTGTACGCCTTGAAGGCGGGCACCTCCTTAGCTGCGATGGCAGCGTCGATGATCTCCCGGAACCTCGCGTCGTCCTCTAGCACGTTGCTGAGCATGACCGTCTCGTAGACCCCGTCCATGTCCCCCTCGAACTCCTCGTAGGCGGCCAGGACGTCGTCCTTTTCTTCGTCCGAGCCCTTGTACTTGGCGGCAAACTGCTTGATGGCCTCCTCGGAAATGGCATCGCGATATTGCTCGCGGTAGTAGTCGGACCAGCAGAAGCCGTCCGAGTCGACGACGGCTTCCGAGGTCGAGCCCGTCTCGTCGTAGCGCTTGCGGCGCGCAGCGTCCGAGAGGACGGCATAAGCGAAAGCAACTTGTTGGAATTTCTCCTTGGCCTCGTCTTTTCGATCCGAGGGCGCTTTGTCCGGGTGGGTTTTGAGTGCAGCCTTGCGGTAGGCGGACTTGATCTGGTCTGGCGAAGCGGTGCGTGGAAGGCTGAGGACCTCGTACGGGTCGATTGAGGGCGGCTCGCCCTCACTGAGGTCGTCGTCGTGGGGAGACATTGTGTTGTTTGGTGCCTGATACGTGTTGAAGGGACGGGGACAATTGCACCTTTGGCTGCACTTGAACGCTAATGGAATTCAGAGGTACGCGTCGCGTCGAGCATGGGGGGGGGGGGGGGGGGGGGCTTGTGGCACTGTGTTAATTTGGTACCTGTCCATGTCCCTGCACTGTCCGTACGATGACCCCGCTTTTCCGCAAAAGGGAGTCAAGAGATGCTTCAGCCGACGCGAGGGCTGTTTGGAGTCGGTAAAGACTAACGACTCTCCTCCCATCTCATACACGATGACTGCTATCATTCCAGGTGACCACAAGGCATACATGCAGCTTGCACTCGAGCAGGCGCATAAATCACCTCCCAAGCCAACAAACTACCGCGTGGGAGCAGTCCTGGTTGACACAGCCTCGAACAAAGTTCTCGCAACCGGTTACACCTTAGAACTCCCGGGAAATACGCATGCGGAGCAATGCTGTTTCTTGAAGCTGGCAGAGAAACATGGTGTTTCTGAAGAGAATCTCAAAGATGTTCTGCCTTCGGAACTGGCGCTCTACACGACAGTCGAGCCCTGTTCAAAACGTCTGAGCGGAAATCTGCCTTGCGTCGAGAGGGTACTCCGACTCGCCGGGTCCATCCGAACCGTCTATGTCGGTATTATGGAGCCCGAGACATTTGTTGCCGAGAATACGGGCAAGAAGAGTCTTCAGGATGCGGGGATTTCCGTGGTTCATGTCGAAGGTCTCGAGAAGGAGATTTTGGAGGTTGCCACAGCTGGCCATATCAAGCCTTGACCGTCCAAAGCACGTTGCCGTCTTGGCGGCTGTGTCCTTTTGCGGGGACAAGCCGTAGGAGGATGATTGGGTTGTTCTAGTTCCTCTTGCGGGTTAGTCGGGCTTGAAGTCAGCTCCTAGTTGGCTTCCTGAATACGCCTTCCGAGGCTAGTCTGCTACGAGGTTCGCTTCCGTCTTGGTCTTCATTAAGGCTTGGTTTCTCGAAAGTCTAGGTGAGAAGAATGGCCCCTCGGGAAGATGCCATAAGTGGCACGTTCCGGATGATGCAAGGTTTTCGTATTCCTCCACAGCTTGTCACATGTCCAGAATGTTAAAACACGGACTTCCTCAAACGGGCGTCACCATCACGTCGATAGCCCTAGCTGGGAAAACGCACATGGACGCTTCTTTTCGCTAGATATCGACTCGAAGTTTGTCAATACTGATTGGTCCAATCCGGGTAGACTCACCCCGCTAACCCAATGACTGTTTTTTCGCGGTGTTGCTGCAGTCTCTCGATTATTCTCCCCGACCATCAGAATGGATACAGACGAGGACGAGGACCCGTACATGGCTGTCTCGACAAATTCCTAGGGTCGCAGTGGTTCGTTCCCTGAATCGCCTGCCTGAGGACTCCGTGTAAATATGTAAATTGCAAACCATCAACACTCAAACCTATGGCGCCACGCAAAAACGTTACGCCTAGCGAGCCAGGATTTCCAGCTCGAATACATGCCACCGTAGTCATACACTCGGCCACTAAGCGATAACAATCAGCCACGGCTCCCTGACTCACCCTGGCCGCGGCGCTCCCGCTCCAGCATGGCATCGAATTCCTTCTGGGCCTGCTCCTTGGCGCGCGTCTTTTCCCGGTCGCTTTGATGGTACATATGCTGGTCCAGCCGCTGGCTGCGCGACTCTTCCCTGGTCTGCCCCGCCTGATCCCACGTGTCTTGTCCTGATTTCGCACGTTGCCGGAGCCGATCCCACGCGGAGCCTCCTCCTCCGGCCGGCGTCTGGGTCGAGGTAGACTGGGGTTGTTGCCTCGCGGATGGCGCGACGGGCGAGGCGTCGTCAAAGAGGAAGGAGTCGTCGTCTTTCGGAGTGGCGGGCGATTCCGACGGTCTCTCCGTCCACTGCTGAGGTTGGTACCGCGGCTGCTGCTGCCGCTCCTGCTGTTCCAGCATGTAGGGCTGAGATGAGGGGGTCGCCTCGTCCGTGCTTGAGCCTTCGTCGGGCGAAGCTCTGCGAGGCAACCCGCTAGCGCGAGCGTGTGTTTGATTCCCGTGCTGCTGCTGCTGCTGCTGCCTCGCGTGGTCGCGGAGACTTTTGAGCCTTGGGTCGTTTAGAATGTGTACTACGTAACTTGTCTCGGCATATGATATGAAAAGTGGTGTTATGACGAGACCAAGTAATGTTCCGTAGGCGCCAAAGCGAACAGCGTGCCAGATGGAACGGGCCATTGGACCAGTGATGAACGGCCTTGTCCGCGTCGGGAAGCAGTACGGATTGAACGAAGTCGGCCTCGGGGTGTAGAAGGGAAACTTGAAGTTCCCACGGCCGCGGTAGACAAAGTAGGCGGTAGACATCAGAATGACCGGAGTCCGCCAGGCCAACAGTTTGCAGCTGTGGGAACGGTGGTACGCGAGAGCGTCGGCCTCGTCAGTGGTTAGTGGCCGGTGCAGAGCCGCCGCGTGCATGGCGAGAACTTTGGCGACGACAGTCTTTTGGCGTTCCTCTCCAAACCAAAAAGGCGCCTGCGGGAGGGCGCTGAAGCCTGGAGGGCTGAGTTGGTTCAAATTCCGCGCCCTCTGTTCCTGGGACATGGCCACTAGTTTACCCCCCGAATCGAAGGTGCCGAGAGAGGCAAGCGGCTGCGGTCCGCGCTGCCCTTCATTGTCCCCAAAGTCTCCGTCGTTAGGCGGAATCCAATCGCCGCCTGGATATGACATGTTGTATGTGGGACCGTCTGATTGTGCCGACCTGAAGTCGGAGAAGTGTAGGAAAGCGTTTAAGGTTAACACTGAAGCAGGAAGGGAAAGCTGGTGGGATGATGATGCAACCTGCCGAGGATTAGGAGCTTGGGCCAGACAAGTGCCCACAGACAGGCTCGCCAAGACGACTTGTACTTTCACAGTAACGTAGTCAATTCTGCGACTAAGCTCAAGAAAATACCTGATGAAAGGACTAGTAAGTGATGACAATAGCCTGCACTATACGGCCCTTAAATCTACAACTACCCGGTCTTCCACTGTGTTCCCAGTCTACCAGGGGCAGAATCTACGCGTTGAACTGTAGCTGTCACGTAGGAGCTTAGCGGGGCAACTGTACTGCGATGCAATTCGTACTGTGCCTGCAAATGGCAGTGTCTAGTGTACAGCAGCCAGGCCCACTTTGCGCCGTCGCTGCCCGCCTTTCGGCGGTTGCCAGCGACCGACTGCAACCGAACCAGTGCGGCCTTCTACTAACTTTGCGACGATTCAATTCCGGCGGTTCAGCGCTGACGACCTTTGCGACTCGCACTGCGTGTAGCAGCACACCACACGACCGACTCTGAACTCTACTGGGGCCATAGAATCTAATTTTTGGTTTCGGCAGCTCGTGCCTCCACAGTCTCAAGATGTCGACACAGCAGCAGGCCATGATCATGGAGACGATCCTCTCTATTAGGAGGACTCTAAAACGCAAAGACTATGGTCAGTAGCGCGCGCGCTCGCGCTCGGATCGCCCCGCCTGGTGCTCCAAATCGCTGTGCGCTAACCCGCTGGCGCTCGCAGATTCCGACTCGGACTCTTCCATAGACCACAGCACGAATCGCGGTAACAAGTTGAAGAAGAGAGCGAGGTTCGTCAAGCAGGGCCGGCTTGCGTCATCTATGGGGCCTGCTGCGTACAAGGAGGTATGCGCGACCATAGCCGTACTTTCTCCATCTGCAGCTGGGACTAATAAGGCGCAGGTTGCAGAACATGCTGGCTACCAACGAGCGATCATCAACCAGAACCCGCGGCTGGTTGACGAAGAAGGCTATGACATAGACAGTGACGACGATGAGGAGCACATCCAAGAGGCTCTTAACGCGGCCATGGAGGATAATCCTTACTCGTCCGTCCGGCTGGAGCGTGGGTTTTCCCATTGATGGGTCCCCCAGAGAGCTGGTTGGAGCGATACTGACTCGAGCCCAGAAATCTTGGCCCCGTTGACCGCTGTCACCGACCTTCCCTCCCACCCGACGCTCTCGAGGCCGTTCACTTCGAAGGCGCTGACAGAACTGATCGAGCAAGGGCGCAATCTAATGCACAAGGAGAATGCAGCGCTGTGGAAAGCCAAACCTCTGCTTACCAAACTCGTTGGCGACAACACGTGGGCGCCCTGCGGGCTCATGACAGCACCTGATGACAGGGACGCCTTGCTCTTCTCCGACACCACCAGCTTCTTCAACCGGCCTACGCCACACGCCGCCGGCGACTCTACCTCGACCCCCAGCCTGAATGGAGGCCGCACGGTTCCAGAGAACGCATTGGCAGACTTGGTGAAACGAGGAGCGGGGCTAGACGCACCGCAGCTTCAAGCAGCTGTTTCGCAGCCAGTAGGCACGGAGCAGCGCAAAGAGCCACAAAAAAGGGCGGCCGATGGGCAAACACCACCAGAAGCTCAGGCAGTCAAGAGCAGCGAGATGGAACCCGGGGAATCTAACGCGGCCGGAAAACCTGACAACGACGCGCAGGTCAACGGCGAACCTAGGCAAAACGAGGAAAACAAGGACAGCCTGACCCAAGCGGACGTCGGCCCGGACAGACAGCCAAATACTACGGGCGGCGAAGACGTGGAAATGACTGAAGCCGCCGGCATCGGCCCCAGCATCAGCACCACAGCAGACCAGCAGCACACTTCGCCGAGGACAACAGCCCCAATGCTAGACCTCAACAGCAGGGCAGGGTCCGACACGGCGGCCGAGCCTTCGCCCGAAGAACACTTCATCCACCCGCTCTTCCACCTCCCGCGGGCGGCGCACCCAGAGCGGGACCTGGGGCTGCCCGAGCAGGAGGCCGAGGAGGTGCGACGGCTCCTGTTGCTATACGTGCAGAAGCAGGAGGAGATTTGCCGGGGCACCAAGCGGCTGTTTGAGGGCCTGCTCCGGGCGGACCGGTACCGCAAGACGGTGTGGCAGTGGGCCAAGGCCGAGGCGCACCGCGGGGAGATGTCGGACGGGGAGGACTGGTACGATAAGGAAGAGTGGGGGCTGACGGAGGACTTGAAGAAGGGCGAGGACGAGGTCGAGGAGGACACTGCGCAGACGCAGAAGAAGACAAGGAATCGGAAGTAGAGCGTTTTTTTTTTTTTTTTTTTTTTTTTTTTTGGTGGTAGGGTCCTATTACTGGTTTTATTCGTTACGAAGTGTTTCTACACTAGATGGGTTCGGGAATGATGGGTCCGGGAGTTGGTTCAAGTTGGCTCGGGTCTGGTACGTATGACGGGCTTCGTTGCGAGGTTAGATGCGGTGTTTAGAGATACCAACGTGTGGAACACGGGCAATTTAGACCGTGTGATTGCGAGGCAGTGCACGATACGGGACAATTTCGACGCGACGCTGTTTCCAAATCGCGGTGCCAGACTGACTCAACCCGGGTCGGCAAACTAAGGACACCGAGCCCCGATCTTGTCAAGCTTTTGGCCAAGCTTTGAATGCGGGGATCACTCAGCAGCCGGGTCAGCCCGCGTCCCGGCCTGTGGATCGTATTGGCCCCACTCCTTGGTGATCATCCAATTGGGCTGCCTGGGTACCGAACTTGACACGGCCAGCAAGCCCGAGTCCGAGGTTCAGGGCAGAAAGAATAGCCCCGATGCTTCATCAATGATGGAATCGGCACGGACCGGGTATTCATCACCTCGACCCATGCCACAACAAGCCGCCCTCCCACACACCCAGGCCCCAGGACACGGCATGGCCCTCTCATCGCCTTGTCGTTGGCCGCCTCAGATAAAGAATCTGATGTCGCCAGCGACTGTGTTGCGGCTAACCCTTGCTTTTCCCTTTTGTTCACAAGAACATCGTCACCTCGCGTCGTCATCGGATGCCGACATTATCTAATGTCCTATTAGAGGCTTAATATTTCAATTTCACTACGCACGCGTTTTGAAAGAGCTAACGTCTCCGCTGGTACGCTTCGACAATATTTTACACGCTCTGGTTACCGAATCTGGGGTTCCGCCCCCCCAAACTATAGTCAAGCCTGACAGGGCTCTCTCTGGAGTCTGAACAGCTCCTTGGCCGTGCCTTGGCGGCGGCTCGAGGTTGGCGTTTTGACAAGGGCTCAAAAGGCAGTTTTACCTGGCGTTTTCTGTCGTCGTTATCATTTAGTTTATTTTGTACCAAGTCGACGAGAATTCTCTCCCCCTTTAACTTGGTTTTCGAGCCGCGCCATCACATATCCGACATGGCCGACAGAGATACCGCCACAACGGACACCGAGCCAGAGAAGCTCCCGGAGGGGGGAGCCCCTTCGTCCGCTAAAGACATGGACACCGCTGCCACCACCACCCGCCCGCCTCCAGCAGCAGCAGCGGTAGCCAAAGATGCCGACCAAGACCAAACCGTCTACCCGACGGGCCTCAAGCTCGCCCTCATCATCACGTCGCTCTGCCTGGCCGTCTTCCTGGTGGCGCTGGACCAGACCATCATCGCGCCCGCGCTGGGCGCCATCACGGGTGAATTCTCGTCGGTCAAGGACATTGGCTGGTACGGCGCGGCCTACCTGCTGACCACGACGGCGCTGCAGCCGGCCTACGGCTCCCTGTACCGCATGTTCAGCGTCAAGTACACGTACCTGACGGCCGTGGCGCTGTTCGAGCTCGGCAGCCTGGTGTGTGCCGTCGCGCCGACGAGCAACGCCTTCATCGTCGGCCGGGCGCTGGCCGGCGTCGGCACCGCGGGGCTGTTCTCGGGCGGCGTCGTCATCCTGAGCTACACCCTCCCGCTTCGCCAGCGGCCCGCCGCCTTTGGCCTGGTCGGCGCCATGTGGGGGATCGCGAGCGTCGCCGGGCCGTTGCTCGGCGGCGCCTTTACCGACAATGTGACGTGGCGCTGGTGCTTCTACATCAACCTGCCGATCGGCGGCGCGGCCATGGCGGCCATCTTGTTGTTCCTGCATATCGAGCAGGATAATAACCCCGCCGGGGAGTCGTGGCTGACGAGGGTGCTGAAGCTGGACCTGCCGGGGACGGCCATGCTCGTGCCGTCGATTGTGTGTCTGCTGCTGGCGCTGCAGTGGGGAGGCACCGAGTACGCGTGGAATAGCTCCGTGGTTATCGGCCTGTTTGTGGGGTTTGTGGCGATGATGGCCATCTTCATTGGGATCCAGCTGTGGAAGGGGGATGCGGGAACGCTGCCGCCGCGGTTGTTCAAGAACCGGAATGTGGTTTGCGCCATGGTGTTTGGGTTATTCTTTGGCGCCGGCTTCTTCCCGTTGGTGTACTATCTGTGTAAGTGGGCCTTTTGTGCATCGCTCGAGAGACGAGGGGCCGGCTAACCATTGATCAGCTCTGTACTTCCAGGCTATTCAGGGTGACACAGCGGTCCAGGCCGGCATCAAGTTGCTCCCGATGCTGATTGCGACCGTCATCAGCTCGGTCGCCTCGGGCGGCTTGGTTACTGCTATTGGATATTACAACCCTTTCGTCCTGCCATCCATGGTCCTGTTTACCGTCGGAAGCGGCATGATCACGACTTTCTCACTGAATACCCCGCTCAGAGAGTGGTTCGGGTACCAGGTTCTTACCGGTATGTCCTCTACTCCTTTCTCCCAAGGGCCCCGGTTTGGCTAACTCATTGGAAAAGGCCTTGGAATTGGTGTCGGCTTTCAGACCGGTATCCTCGTGGTCCAGAATGTGATGCCCCTCGATTGGTACGTTAAGTTTGAGCTGATCTTCACCTTTTATGGCTGCAGAGCAGTTGCTCCCGGAAACACCTGAAAGGGAAACACATGACTGACATTGTTGGGCAGGATTCCCGTGGGAACGGCGTGCGTCCAGTTCTTCCAGTCGCTTGGCGGAGCCATCTTTATCGCTGTGGCTCAGGCCGTCTTCCAGAATGGTCTCACCGAGGGCATCCAGCGCGACGCGCCTGGCCTGCCGCCTCAGATCTTCATCAACAGCGGTGCCTCGCAGATTAGACAGGTGCTCGCCCAGCTAAACGCCACGCAGTATACGGAGGCTGTGCTCAACGCGTATCTCGACGGTCTGCGCAACTCGTATTTTATTAGTGTTGCGTGCGCAGGCGCTGCGTTTCTGGCTGCCTGCGGGCTCAGTTGGAAGAGGATTGAAAAACGCAATGCCGCCATGGCTGGCGTCGAAGGCGTGGTAGAGATGGGTGAATCTAAAAAGGATGTTGACGGAGGCAGTACGAAGGACGGACAGGCGAAGGCATAGAAAGACGGGGGGGTTTCAGCATCGGTGGTATAGATGCGTGGTATAGATGCATGTGCCATCTTATCTGGAAGCGGCTTGTGTACGAACTGCCTGGACACCCGGCTCCGTATGTGTAGTCATGTCCTCAATAAAGCAACGGTTTAGAAGCTAGCTTTTTCGAGGAACATGTCGAGAATGTCTTTACATCATGTGCTGCCCTCCCACCCCCTTTCGTCTGAACTTACCGATTTGGAGCTAAGTCACAGACAACGATGCCATCCAACTATTAATAGCCTGCAGCCAGTGGCTCTGCAAAGCCGCGCTACCCATCTGGCCTCGCTTCCGCCCTTGCACCGACACAAACCTACTTCACACAAACGTCCCGTCATCCCTCATCTTCCCTATGACCGGCTCCAACAGCCTCGGCAGCACCTCCGCCGCGTCTCCCTGGAACGCGAAATCCTCCTCCTGCAGCGTCGCCAGCGTCCCGGGCGACTCGGCATCCAGATTCACCGTCACCACGCTCGTCCGGCCCTTCGTCCGCGCCTGCTCGGCGAACCCGGCGGCCGGGTACACCACGGAGCTGGTCCCCACCACCAGCACCATGTCGACCACGCCGCCGCGGATCCAGTCGTGCACCGCCCGGAGCATGCCCCGGTCCAGGCCCTCGCCGAACCAGACGACCCCCGGCCGCTGCAGGCCCGTCCCGCACGCCGGGCAGCGCGGGAGGTCCGACGCGGCGATCCGGGGCAGCGGCCGCGACGGGTCCAGCAGCGGGTGCACCTGGGTCGGGTCGGCGGGGGCGTCTTCCGACGCGGCGGCTAGCGCCGGGCAGAAGGGATCGGCGACGTTGGCCGGGTCGGTCCAGCTGCACCGCGGCGTGTTGGAGCACTTGATGGTGAAGAGGGAGCCGTGGAGGAGGTGCAGCTGGGACGGCGGGTGCGAGGCGCGGGGGTGGAGGTCTAGAGGGAGGGACGGTTAGTTGAGGGAGTTGTGAGAGAGGTGTGATAAGGAAAACTTGAAGGAGGTTCGTTTGTTTGCGGTCCCCCCCTTTTCTTTTTTCCCCCAGAGGTGTGATGCAGGAATGGGTGGGGAGGGGTGGGGAAGGAGCCAACGCACCGTCAACATTCTGCGACAGACAGAGGAAATCAGGATTCTTTCTCGCTAGCGCAGCAAGCGCGTAATGGCCCGGGTTGGGCTTTGCTTGAAGTGCCATGTGCCGTCTCTAAATTGCCATGTCGTCCTTCTGATCAGTACTTGTGTCACAGTCTCGCCCCTCCCGAGAGATGGCTAACTCACGTATCCGTAAAATAACCACACCAACCCCGGGTCTTCCTCGAACGCCTCCGGCGTGCCCAGCGTCGTTGCGTCGTAGTTCCTCCAAAGCCCACCGGCACCGCGGAACGTGGGTAGGCCCGAGGCGGCCGAGAGACCGGCGCCGCACACGGCCAGAATCCTCTTACTCCGCGCGAGCTTTGTGTGGAAGGCGTCGATGCTGCTGTAGTCTGGGTTCGGAGCCATTTTCTTGGATGCCGGTCTGGAGAAAAATGTTCTAGCGGCCTGGCCGATGACTTTGGGAGCCTTGCCGCGCATATGGAAGAGGTAATATTCTCAAGCCTCTAAGCCAGCTCTTCCATGCCTCTTGATTGCAGGTTTCAGACACCCCAAATCCCCGCACTTGATAAGCACGTCGGATCGACGGGAAGCGCCCACGCTCACACTCACACTCACGCTCACGCTCACGACTCCTCATTCTTAATCCCACAGTTGGATAACGAACACCTGGGCTGGCGTAAAGCACTTCTTTATCCTGCACTGGAAAATACTTCAATTTTAACGCAAGCTGATATGGAATTGATCCTCTAGGCACCCTGAACGGGGATAAATAGAACACCTGCCGCGTGTCGGAATTTAGCCTCAGTGAGCGCATGGATGAGCCTCATATCACGACTTCAATATTGACACGGGCTGCGCAGACGGCAACCGACGCCGAGCGACTCCGTCCCCGGGATATCGAAACAGCCGATCAGCCGGTTCCCAGCAAACCGGGTCGAAACAATAATCTCGAGAGTATGTACCTTAAGGTGTGGCGCCAAATTTGGCAATACCCGGTTTGAAACCGGCACCGGATATCAACTTGTGTATTCGTCACGTCATCCACGACGCAAATAATCGAATCACCATGTGTGCCGGAAACAGCTCCATCGTATGAACGACCGTATATAATGATATCATCTAACCCTGACCCGGTCTTAGTCTAGTCCAGTAAACCATCACAGTAAGGTGCCAATAATATCTAACGACGCTTCCATGGTATATAGCAGGTATCCATGTCATACAAAAAGCAAACAAACCAACGCTGGAAGCACACACACCTCCCACCTAACCATCATCAACAAAGATAAGCAACAAGCCTTCACCCTCCCCAACATCCCTCATCATCCCTAGCCTTCATACCAACTCATTCGTCTTCATCCCATCTTTATACGTCGGTGCAGGATATGTACTCCCCTCCCCCCTCTAGTCAACATCCATTCCACTGCCGTAACGCATGTCCTCTCCTCCACCCGGGGCGGCCGGTATTAAAATGTGGATGGCTGAACCGAAATTGTGTGCATGTTCATCTATGGCGTTCCGACCGCACATGCACGGTTTAAAACGGTAAGATGAACCCAAAAAAAAGAGTGTGACGAGAATGCAAAATAGCACCGGTTCCGGGGAAAAAGAAGAAAGTATAAAACGGAACAAGCAGTCTCTCCCTTGCCGCTCAGAGGACGAGGTAGCCTAGGGCAGCGGCGGCGCCAAGGGCGGCCGCATTGCCCATGTTCAAGGCGACTCTGTCGGCCGCGGCAGTAGAGATCGACGCCGGGGGAGTCGTGATACCGGCGTTTGTGCCGCCGCCGCCGCTAGGGGTCGGGGCGTCCGTGATGTTGGGGGCGTCAGACGACTCGCCGGTCGAGCTGGAGCTGGCGGCGCTGGTCGTCGAAGTCACCGTCGAGAGCGTCGTGGCCGAAGACGTCTTGGTGCGAGTCTTGGACGAGACGGAGCTGCTGGGCTCGACCTCGGTGCCATCGTTGATGACCTCGATGCTCTCCCACTTGCCGCTGCGGTCACCGTAGTGGTACTCGGTCGCCTCGGACCTGCCGCCCATGAAGTCCTGGATGCGGAGGCTCTGGTAGTAGCCATCGAAGGGAGCGTCGTCAAAGTTGGCGAGGCCGCCGGCCCAATCGATGGTGCCCTGCGGCGCGCCCGGGCGGCCAGCGACCCAGGTGCCAAGCTTGATCTGCATGGGCGTCTGCGGGTAGCCGGAACAGCCCTCGATGCCGGTGTTCCTGAGGGTGCGGACGACGGTGCCGTCGATGATCCAGTCGAGCTGCTCAGGGGTCCACCTGATGGTGTAGGTGTGGAATTGGTTGATAGGATCGGCGACGGGCGAGAAGCCGCCACGGTCGTACGTCTCAGTGCAACCCTTGCTAAAATAGTTGGTCTGGACCTGTGCGTTATCGCCGCCGAGCCACTCCCAGTCGATCTCGTCGAGGTCGTCCGACTGCAGCACGAAGCTGGTCACGATACCAGCGCCCCGGGCGGCCCGGACCGTCACGTCAACCTGGCCGAAGAAGATCCACTCTTCGCTGCTAATTGTCGGGGCATCGGTGTCCTTGCTGATGGAGAAGATGGCGCCGAGGTTGTTGTCATAGTTCAGGCTGGTCCCGTCGGCGAGCGTGAAGAACTTGTTGGGGCCCTTGCGGAAGTCGACGTCGACAATCTTAGAGCCAACGGCCTTGCGGGCAGGGCAGTCTATCAGGGGTCGAGTCAGTACACACAGACAGTCTCGGGGCCATACCACAGAGCATCGGGACTTACCGCGCTTGGTGGGGTCGCACTCGGTGAAGGTCTGCGCCGAGACGAGCGAGGCAGCAAGAGCCACCGTAGTGGCAGTGAGGAACTTGGACAACATCTTGTGATACTCTCGAGAGTGTCTGCGTATGTGTCTCTATGGGTTGCGTATGGGGATGCCGGTGTATTTATTACGGTGCGAGGATGCTGAGCTAAGAGCGCACACACACACACACACTGCCAACAAAGCACCTGAACGAGAGCGAGCGAGCGTATTAAACAAAAAAGAAAAAAAAGAACCAGAAGAGCCGGAGAGGCTGTGAACGAGTGACGGAAAGAAGCGACCGATCGCCACGAATTCCTGGGACCTAGGCCTTGTCGAGCTGCGGAGCCAGTGGGCAGATATTGTTTGGTGGAAAGAGAGAGGGAGATGGAGTGAGCTCAGCCATCTGGGCACAACATCGCTTTCAATCAAACTCTGTTGCCCCTTCTGGTCACCCTCTGGTTCGTGTTGGTGTCTTGGCCCAGGGGGGTGCCCAGAATGTCCCCGACTCCCCCAGACTCCCTTGCGGGCCCCTGCCTCGGACGAAATCTGAGCCAATGTCACCTGCCCAAGCAGCCCAGGGTGGCAGGCGCGGCTGCTGGCGGGCCAATCCCGTCATCCCCAGGGATCACCCCAGAGGGGCTTGCGCAGGGGTCGCATGTCCACTGCACATGCTCTCCGGTGCAAAATGAGGTGCCGAGAGGACCCTAGGCGCATCCGAGGCGTGAGCACCTAGAATTTTTCGTATGACTGATGCGACTTGGCGGGCACGACGTGATGCCTTGGCGGCTTCAATAATGCGGTAGGATACGAACCGTTGTGGCTCGTTACCCAGCTGAGAATGAGAAACCTGGCAGGCCCGTCGGTCGGTCTGAGCGCAACCGTCTACCCGGGAAAGCAGACTACGATACGATGGCAGATCCGGGCGGGAATGACGCTCGTGTAACTATTTTTGCATCACGTTAGGTGCTGAGCGACGTGTGCGCAAAGGACTGCCGACAAGCGGCTGCCCGCTTTGCTGTTGTGTCCTGCGTGAGGCAGCCACGCGCGAGCCAAGATTTGTAGGACGGAAATGAGCGGGTCCGCTGGGATCCAGCCAAGCCAACGTTCGCCTGGCGTTCCGAGGGCCTCTTCACATCAACAACACAAGTCAAGTCTTTTGGTGTCCTCCCAAAACCGAGAGTGTTTCCACTCCATGACTGAACATGCCCACCCTCGAAGTCACAGAGCGGCCCAGGTACGCGGCCTCTATGAGGCAAAGCGAATGGGGAGGCTGCGTCTCGGCCAATCGACACCTGGAAAGGGGCCCCTGAGGGTTCCCTGCCGCTGATCCGATTCCCGGGACCTGGTTGCCCCGCGTGCCCGACGGCCCAGCCACCCGGCCAATCGGTGGCTGATCACGCCAAACCCGGCCGCTGCTGGGCAGCTGCAACCGCCCAGGGCCTCCCAAGCAAAAACACTAGCCTGACAGTTGCCACCTGCCAGCCAGGGAAACAAATCCGCCCACATCATGCGAAACACAGCAACCAGCAAATGCGACTTGGCCGTTGCTGTTTCCCCTCGCTTCTCTGAAACAGGAGAGCACAACAGCCAAGCCAAGAAGTTCCCTTTTGCATGTTTGTCTCGCTGCGGAACCCCGTGGGAGAGTGTCTAGCATCGCAAAGTAGATTGAAACAAGCAAGGCAGCCACAGCTGCGAAGTTTCAGCATGTCCGTTCTGTCTCCGGTTTCACGAAAAAAACACACAAAAACTCGAATGACTGAAAGGGCTGTTGCAACGTTACAAACGTTCAACATGGATGGTTGATTCAAACCCTCCCGGACTCGGCCGATTGAGCGTCTCACTAAGCAATGAGCGAGACATCGTATTCACCCGTCACGCGACGTGGCAGTGGCGGTGCGAAGTTGAATCTAGCGGATATGGCTTGAACTCGGCGTTCGCTAACCTCACGGATTTTCATTAGTTGGCAATGCGTTGCTATCTTAGTCCCCAACGGTTTGTTTGCTCCTCCGCCGCCGGCAGTTCTTACTGCATCCCCGGCACTCAGCCTTGCGAACCTAGCTGGCGGGGGGTAATCACAACGGGATCCCGCGTCAGATCTTCCCTCCATCGTCGCCCATAGTCTGCGCCGCTATGGGCAATAGCGGCTGCGAATGAGCGTAATGACAGCGCTGAGAAAGTAGTTGTTCTCAAGTTTGTGTAATGCAGCTTGTGATTCCTGGTCATACAGCACCTGCTGAGGCGCAGACTGCATAATATCTGGCCCCTTTTATCTACTCGGCTGGATGATTCGGGACGGGACGGTCTGGCCTGGCAATTGATTCGAAAAGGCGGCGGCCCGATTCCTTCGCCCATCGGGAAACTGCTTCCTTGACAAACGCGGCGGGTGATGCGACGTGATGGAAATTGCGTGCAACTCCCTTGGCTCCCATGGTTGGAAGTTCGCCGTCTGTGAATATCTACCGCAATTTATGTGCGGCTCGTTGGTTCGATCTGTGCAACAAAAATAAAGCCGATCTGATTACGGAGACCCGCTAAAAAGTAATCGGTCTCTCTCCCGCCGGGAATTGAACCCGGGTCTCGAGCGATGTCAAGTTCCTGGAAGCCAGGAACAGATGACAAGCTCACATACTGACCACTATACTACGGAAGACATGTGGATGTTGTCATCCACCGTAGCTGGTTGATGGCAGGTTTGCCGGAGTTTTACCATATGAATCTCGCACACAAAAACAAAGATGCGATAGGATTCTTTCCCTCAAGCCCATTTTCAGAACTTTGCATCAATACAGTGCCAATTTCGTGCATTATTAGGTAATGCAATATTGTGCCACACAGCCACGACCTGGCGCTCGCAGGGCTGCTGTCAATTCGGCCGGCCGTCTGTCATCTTTGTCTGACGGTACAAATGGAAACTGTTTTTTTGCTGTGAAACATCCTGCGCTCGTCACAGCCCAAAACGGCCGACCCCACAACGAGATTTTTGCTGGGCTGGACCCTTGCGGGAATTGAACAGATGCGAGATAAAGGCTGCAATCTACCCCGCGTGCGATCTGCAAGTCATGGTCACGACAGAAGGCAGCAATCCGTTGATCACCAGCCACCATATTTCCCCACTTGTATCCGCCCTCCTCCCTGCCGGCGTCCGTGAGAAACAAGGCTCTGGCCACTGGTCTTGGCGCCGGTGCAACCCCGATAAAATTGCCCAAAACGTCCGGAGAGGCCCCATCTGATTCGTCCGAGAGATCACCGCGACCACCGCCGTCTCGGCCCTTGCCCGGGATCACTGGTGCGGAGCAGCACGCCACCAGTTTCGGCTGCGGCAACTCCGAACGGTAGAGATTCATTTACTCGGTCGAAAATGCGAGTCTCAGCTTCCACACCACCAGAATAAAATAACGACCGCATCATACCTTCCGTCCCCTTTTACATCACCGGAGCAGTGAGTTTAACCTCGAATGGGGCGTGTGTCTGTCCGTCCGTCGGCCACCCCTGTACGAATCGGCAAGCAACTGGGAGCCATCTCCAAGCATGAAACGTCATCGTTGGATTGCCTCTAATAACATTAAACAGTTTCCAGGTCACCGTTCTACCCCGGGGATGGGGCGGGGGGAGGTGACTATCCTAAGGGGGAATGGTTCCCTTACTAACAAGATAAATTATTGATTTTGATACCGCTTTTGCTCTCTAAAAATTAAAGGCACGCTTGACTTTGCGAGCAAGAAGCAAGATAGCTTATCAGAGCCGCTAAAACCCATCACTCTTAGAAAAAGTAGATCATGTGTTGAAGTGTGTTGGCCGCGACAGCGAGTACGGATGACATCATCATGCGCTCCCGTTCTGGTCTATGAATCAAGTGTTGCGCAGAGGTTAGCGAGTTTGGATTAGGAAGAAAACCCCTCAACTCTCCATATCGCCCACCCGGAGCCCCGGATCATCACAGCCGCACTAAGGGCCGAAATTGGCTAGGGTAACCTCCCTGCTCTAGAAACGGTGGGGATGATGCGACGCGGCCCCTAACGAGTGGCAAAACAAACTGACTCAGATGGGTTCAGCAAGAAGCGGATAGAAAGCCCAGTTCCCCTCGCCCTCCCAGTCCTGACGGCAAACGCTCCGATAATCCATCAACAGCCCGGCCGCCCCGAAGATGTCTCTCGGCCAGGGAAACAGCCCGCACACCATATCACATCACACTAACCCCATGGGGCTGGGGCCAATGCGGTAGGCAATAAGCCACCGCACCGGCCAACCATCTCTCTCCCAAGCCAAACTGGGTGGGTAAGACGTCCACCGTGGCCGGGTAACACGAGGGAACACAAACACTACCAACATCCCTTTCCCCCAAAGCAGAGGCAGATGAAAAGCAAAGAAAGGGGTGCCAAGCAGTGACACAACAGCGTATAATTGGGGCCCAACAACACCCTCGGCATTCAACTTGAGTAAGTAGTTCGGGAATATGTATCCCGCGTGTCCTTTACTATTATCCTTGCCATCGGATTTTCTTGGTGGTGTTTTCTCTTAACCGCCTCAACCGCCAACATTAGGAGTAAAACGCACCGTGATGATCCCGCCGGAGAGGCAGGATCATTACCGTGGGGATGACTGTGGGGGTCAATAGGATCCTTTAGGTCCGAGTTTCCTATATATGGGAGCGGTGTTGCGTTCACTATGCTGACGTGGCCGGCCGTGCTCTTGTCCAGAACGACGACAAGCCCCACTGTTCTCTCCTTGGTCGAATATATCCGGCAGGGCGTTGTCGGCCGCACTGCTTGCGGCACCTGTCCAACTAAATCCATCTCTGGATGTTGTGTAGCCCGAGACAGCGAGCACCGTCCACTGCCCAGTTATGCTGGTGGCCGCCAAGGTTCACATTCTTATCGAGGAGAGGTTTTAGTGATATCCCGAGGGTTTCCGCACCGGCGATTAGGATCAAGCTGTGATTGCGGACACCACGCCCTCGTAGTTGTCACCTGCCCGATCGCGGATGGCCCCGACCAATACTACAGCTGTGTAACCAGCCAATGCCGTTAGCATGTGAGTACTGAGGCCAAGAGACTGAGTGCCTACGATAATGGTTCGAATGCCGGACCAGTTTGGTTCTGAAAGATCCCGATGTATACAAGGGCGCGACGCTGGGGTTTCGAAGCCTGATCCACACCATCCATCTCTAAGACGTGTTGTCTAAGGGCATGGATTCTGCGGAGACATCGCGCTGTCCATAGTTCGCTGCTGTACGGCAGCGGGGTTGACCAAGCGATTATCGTTCCCATATCTACACTTGGTGTGAGCCTGGTTGCCCCGTGAGGGAACACGCAGTAAAGAGATTTCCTGGGCCATGCCCTGTGATGCTCTTCGAGTCGCATCGAAGCTGGGGACATCAAGTGGCAGGGTTGGGTCAGCCGCCCCAGGAAGGCCGTAATGTTTGGCGCGGCCGCATACTCGATAAAGTTTGGGAGATACTATCCGGCGGTCTCCGGTACATGGGAAGCTAGATACCCGCCGCAAGGAGCCTCAGTCGAATGAGGTGGTGGGTCTCGAGAGTGAGTGCTTTTTCGAACTTCAAGAGCGCTCCATAAACCGGTGCCATAGAAGGACCTGCCGGATAAGGCAATCAACCAAATCTTGCCAGAATCGATTGGTCAGGCATACACACGCCGTCAGGACAGGATGGCCACAGCTACATGACCAACACCGTCCCACGCACTGTGAAAAAGCCTGTGGATTTCCATAGGAATTGGCAATGGCCGATTAACCAGTTTGGGAAACCGTGATTTTCCTGGGGCTGCACCAATACCTGCTAGCGGAGTCAGAAGGCTCGCCATTTTCGTTGACGGCCTGGCCCGAAATAAGGCTAAGAGAACGAGATCCTTTGGAAGCGAATCAGGTAGGATCCTCCGTCGAGTTTCTTCGGTAGATGTCACCACGTAGCCAACCCTACGCCCCGTGGATAACTGATGTTTAGCCTCGCCGGGGGTCCGTTCCGTGGCCTTGCCGGTACCGGTTTCGACGCCACCGCCCAAAAATGCGTAGCTATAGGGGCTCAGATGGCTGACTGAGCCGCAGTCCACGAGTGCCGCGCAAGGCAGATTGCAGATCTCGGCCTGCAGATACCAAGGCCAAAAACAAACTTTGTTGGGCATGAATTACCGCAGCAGGACGAGGGAGCGGGGATTCACAGCTTCACCGCCCAGCCACTGGGGGCTATGTTTGTCTCGTCGTTTGATCAAGGCAACAAGTTTAGGAAGTCGATGTTGTTTCACAAGACCCTGCCTTGCTAACGTGGGCTTCACTCCGTGAGACGACATCTGTGATCTCTGAGCACGGGCTTCCCAATCACTGAGCGAACACGGAAACGGTGAGGAATAACAGGCCGTGACATACCCGGCTCTCTCGAGCAACTGTTATTTCCGGGCCATGTCTGAAGCTTTGCGCTGGTGTTGCCGCCGTGATGGCAGAGAGCTGCAGCTTCGGTGGGGGCAAAGTTGCAGTGGCCAACCCGCAGCAGCTCGCGTGCTTTGCGCGTCGAAGAGGTATGCACGTCGTCGACGTCGTGCGGTTGGCCGCCGTTAAGACGGCCAGGGCGGGGAGGTTGAGCAGTCCCGGCCGTGGTTGCCGCCGCGGATCCAGACAGTCGGGCTCTGACCGGGTCTGACTTTTCTTCTTTCTCTGCCGGTAGCGCCCTGTCGCTGATTGTCGGTAGCGTGGGGGTTGCAAATGCGCTCCTTGCTGCGTCTCGGTCATCAGTTCATCGGTTGCATGCAGGCGGGAGATGGCATGACTAAAACTTGAGAACGGAGGATAAGAAATAGGAAAGGAACGGAGCCCAACGAGGCTCCTGCACCACCGTGCCCGACGGCAACGGTGGCTTGCGCCTTACACTAGCCAAGGATTTCTCGAAAACGCCGCCGTATCTCTGACAGTCGCTCTTGCATGCTACCCTACACTTGGCATTGAATGCATCCTGCGTGTGTTCTGGCGATGGCGGCCGTGTTTTCTCCTCCCTCCCCCCCCCCCCCCTTCCCCTATCTTACCGAGAAAAGCGCGAGTGCTGCTTCCAGCTGTGCTACGACCCGCGACGGCCTTCCATGCTTTATGAAACCCCCACCTGTTCTCCTCATGGGAAATGCTTGGCCATTTTGACGGAAATGCCCTCCTGAGTGACTCCCTTGTCGTGATGTTAAGGTGGCATGCCGCCGCAGCCAAGACTGAAAAAAAAAAGGGGGGGGGGAAGGAAGGGGGGCGGACGGGGCGTTTCCCACCGATACGGGGCAAGTTCCGCCCTGCCACCTATCGCGCCTAGCCCGGTTGAGCGGTTCCTCTTTTACCTAAGCCCACTTCGGTTGCATGGCTTTTGATTCTCGCTGTGCACCGCCCGAACCCGATTCCTGGGGCCGCAAACTTGCGCAGACTAAGAGTCAGACTGGGCCGCCCGCCGAATCAGTGCAGAGTGGCTGAATCCCGCGGAGGCAGCAGCTTGCAGCCAGTTGGATGAGAGCTTGGTGGCTTCGTACTTACACCGGGGGTTCCAGGGGGCGGGACTCCAGGCTTTCAATGCCGAAGCCGGCGGCGAATCAATTGGCGATTGATCGCCTGCGGTGAGTGCCAGTTGTGCGCTTGTCCACCATCTGCAAAGTGTTACCCCATCCCTCCTACCCTCCCTTCTCCTGTCGTGTAAAGAGGGGTAACTAGAAACAAAGCAACTATCGTCGTCGAGGGGAGAAGCTGAGATAGAGAGTAACCCTCCTTCAAGACGCTGGCTGGCTGATGGGGGTGGGCCGGCGATCGGGCCCGGGCCTGTGATGCTACCCAAAAGCTGCCGCTGTTTGGTTTGGGCCCAATGCCATGAGGGGAAATAGCGAGAGGGTGGGAAAGGGGGGCTGTTTGATGCTAGGTTTTCTGCATTCGTCTCCTGCCTGTGTGGCTAGTTGCAGGCCACGTCTACGACGGTTCAGTCCGGCATACTGCGCATCTTTGATAGATCTCGCTAGCAACCGAGATCGACCTGGTTTACGTGGTTACCTTGGCTATCTTGACCGGCACCGGATTTGGTATTAGAACTGGCTAGAACTATGTTGCAGGAGGATAAACACTAAGAGCGGAGGCAACAATGGGGGGGAAAAAAATGGTGGAAATAAAACGCAAACAAAACTTTTGGCTGGGCCGTGTCCAATGCCCATTATCATCGCAAAACTAGGCGAAAATGTTATCAAAAGAGCAAGCGAAATTCGGAAGAAACCCATTCAGAACCCTTCGTTTTCCCAACGCCGAGAGACAATCATCTCTATCTCGCTTTTTCCAGGCCTCTTTCCCCTTGCCCGCTTCCCGAAAGAACACCGTCAATAACGCCGAGATGTGTTTGTGTACCCCGCCCAAACGGGGAAGCTCCTCTATGCCATCTCCCATTCCCAAAGAAAAACCTGGCTGGAAACGCCATGATCTCTGCTCCATTTGACAAGACATTAATAATGCATCGGGGGTGTCTGATGGCAGCCCAAAGTTACCTGCGCTTTCGCGCTGCTGCTGCGGGCTTACGGCCGTTAAAGGGATTTCTCCAACATGAATAAGTCTCTGAACCCTTCCCTCCAGCTCTTCTCCTGATCGCTGGTTGGTTTGGGCAAGGGGCTCCTGGCATAGCCGCCATAGCCCATCCAGCTCTGCAGTCCGGACTTGACTCCGACAACGCCGCCTTGGATGGCCGTCCAGTCGCCCTGGGCAACGATCTCCTGCATTTCCTGAGCCGCGGCGTATTCGCCTTGGTTGTAGAGCTCCATCGTCTTGATGCACGCCTTGGGCGCGATGTTGGCCAGGCCGGCGAGGATGCCATGGCCGCCGCCGGCCAACGACTGAATGGTGAAGTCGGCCGAGCCCGCGAGAACCAGAAATTCAGGGCGCTTCGGGTCGTGCGTCTTGGACATTTTCCGGGTGGCCGCGGCCACGCGGTTCAGCTTGCCCGTGTTGCCGCACGTGAGCTTCACGCCCACGATGTTGGGGTGCTCAGCAAGCCGGACAATGACGTCCGAGGAGAGGTCAAGTCCGCCCACGGCGCCCGGGAAGTTGTAGATGATGATGGGGATGGGCGACGCGTCTGCGACGGCCGTGAAGTACTCAATGACGGTCTCGGATGCCGGAGAAAACAGCGGAGCGTAGTAGGACGGCGGCAGCACGAGCGCGTAGTCGCCGCCCACCTCCCACGCCTCACGGCAGTATTGGATAGTTTCCCGTGTGCTCTGAGAGCCGCAGCCAACAATGACGGGCACATGTGAGAAGCCCGAATCATTGAGCGCCTTGCGTGTGGTTGCTGTGACCAGCTGTCTCTCCGCGTGGGTGAGATGGACGGCCTCCCCGTTGGAGCCTTGCGTGGCTAGGCCGGTAACGCCAGCGCGAGCCAGCCGGATAGCATGCCGCGCAATCGTGTCTGTGTCCACGTCCTCGGTTCTCTCATCGAAGAAACACATGGTCGGCACGTAGACGCCGGGCGCTAGCGGCCGCGTCATGTGGAAATCTGACGCCTCAGAAGCGCTGCTGTATGAGCTGCTTAGCGGCGAGTGAGGCTCCACTGCGTCCAGGTTGCCGGGCATGAGACCCGATGAGGCCATGGAACGGAATGGGATTCTGTTGAAACCGGCAGTGAAGCTGCCGCTGGGGGAGGGAGCGTCATTGTGAGGAGACATGGCGTAGGGAGAGGTCAGATGAGAAGATTGGAAGTGGCGGTTCGCTGAGTGGAAATGGACAGGGAACGATCTGAGAACGTGTAGGGAGGCTTGCAATATGAACGAGATACAAGGAGTGTCCGCCGTCCAACTCCGGGGGGAGCAGACGGTATTTGTATACACGAGAGGATCGTAGAAGAGGAACGGCTGGTGGAACGAAGGGGCAATGTCGAGGACACGGGGGACCAAGACAGGGGATGGGTGCCCATGGCAAGGAGCCGATGGATGGGTCGATGCCCGAAGTGAGTGATGAAGTGGGTTTCTTTTTCTTTTGTCATGCTAGACACCCTAGCCCTCGGTCGGCAGCGTTCGATGAGTAGGCTCGCTGGAGACTGGGCCGAGGATGGCGCGAGGTACCGGGCATGTCAAACTGAATGCTGGCCAGAGGGCAGCTGTACCTATCCGTACATTCGGAGTAAGAATGACGGGAGGGTGAGAAAGCTGCCATGATTTGCGCATAAGGCAAAAGCACCACCTCGTCGACGACAGGGATAGGCCCCCTCCCTCTTCTTGGCATGCCCAGGAGGACCTGCGCACAGTGCGCATTCCAGACCTCGCGCACAAATCTGGGGTTCGCTGTCTGGAGCCGGAGAGACAGGGGCAGGATCCAGGATCAGTACAAGGAAATGTGGACACTGGTGTGTGGGGGTTCAACTCGCCCGGATTGAAAGGAACCACAAAGACAAGGCTGTCTTCAGCGCTAAACTCGACAGGGGAATGCTTCCCTTGGGAGCATGCTCTAGTGTATCCATCGAGAGCATCCGAAGAACAAGGCGGCAGGCAACCCAAACTGCGAGCCTTACACATTGCAGCTTATACCCGACCGATACCTGTTAGAGGCAGCCAGGTGTGTACTTGTCTGCTCACAAGCACAAGCATTGAGGGATTCGCCGAGATGATGTCAAGTCCGGGGTACGCGCTCCTGCCGACCTTTGCGTATTGGTGGACCCCCAGCGTCCTGAATGACGCCGGTGACGCTCCCGCTGTTGATCAGGTGACATGTGTGCACACTGTCAACGTTATGCTGCGAGCCACGTATGTGCTGGTGAATCGTGAAGGAGATTGGGCGAAAGAACCTCTCCATTGGCCGACTTCAAAATTGGCTACTCTCGCGGACGGATCTTACCGAAGCATTGTCTGTACTGAACGGCGAGAAAATGTGGCGGAAATATCTGTCAAGTGGCTTAGAAGAATGCTGCGGAAGACACGGGCGGTCAATGGTCCTGTCGTTTCGCCCTGCGGGAACATGTTGTGCATATGTTTCCCAAAGAAAAAGGAATTCATGGAAGCGTCCGTTGCCGGAACTGGGAATTTTCAAACGCCACAAGGATTGACCTACGTGATTGATTGGATGGCGGCGTCAGCCTGGACTGGCCGCGCGGTGTTGCATCACCATTGTTTTTCTTTTTCTTTTTTTTTATTCTTTTTAATTTTTTTTTTTTTTTTTACACTCCATTTTCTTTTTTCGCCCGTCTACCCTCGGCCCTAAAATCTGAAGAGGCTCAGCGGCGGATACGGCGACCGACTCCTTGCAGATTGGCGGCCTTCGCCCTGGCATTCTCGGAATAGCAACCAAAGCTCATGAAATTCGCCCGGAACGCTCGATTAGGAACAGGCGACTGATGGCTGAGCAGGATACCAGCAGAAAAAGGTCTGCTGATAGCTTTGCTTTGCCAACCAGTAAGGGTGATGGTCATCAGGACATGCCCGCAGCTGCCAGCGATGTGGGCTTTGACTTCCGGAGTAATTGGCCCAGTTGGTGGCTCGACAGCCGGCCGACGGACATCTTCGGATGAGACGGTAACATGCGATGGCGGCCCACGACGAGCGGTCCGTCTGCACTGGCGATGTTTACGCCTTTGGCCACCACGTCGATAGGTGTCATTGCGCCAACAACAACGTCAACAATCCGCCAGCGAGTAGAGCGGACGCAGACCTGTATCCGTTTCGTTGTCTGCGACTGGCTGTTTCGGGGTCAATTGGGGAGCAACGATGCGCACGGAGGGGTAGTGAGGGGTTGCCGGAGGGGCACCTGACACGGTCTCGACACGGTTTCCGACCATTCAGACCCACTCCCAAGGCTTCCTCCCGAGTGCTCCTGCATCTGGATCCAGTCTGGCTGACGAGACGCAGTACTTCTGCCCGACTCGCTGCAAGATGACTTGTGAGTTGGTGAACCTCTCTCTAGAGCTTGCCGAGTCAGCTCTAACACTGCATTGGGCGGAGATGGAAACGGGCGCCTTAGACAGACGACTCGGGCGGCCGAAACCTTCCATTCGCGGAACCAACAATACTTCGACCAGAGGTGACACGGCAGTGAGCGAGTCTTGATTTTGGAGAACTTCCAAGTCTTGTCATCTGAAGTTCGCCCGCTGGTCAGTGCGCCATCCCGCACAAGCCCTGGTCTGAAATCCCGGGTTCCAGCAACTCGGTTCTGGGTCGGGAGACGGTAAATCGGTTGGCCAAGTCTGTCTTGACCCTCGTCTCGTATTCTGGCTCCCAGTCGTCAATACCTTGTCTTCGGCCAGACCAAGCGATTCCAGACTAGCGAGGATGGAATTGCCCGAGTGAATAGTTCCGACTTGCTTCTTGCCAGGCGCCAATGACTAGCAGAGAGACTTGTTTTTTCTGGTGAAATTGAGTTAATCCTTGTCGGCGTTCCCCAAACTAGGGAATGTGCATACCGTGCTATACACTGTGTCGTCTGCAGATCTGTGGAGTTCCAATAACCGAGCTCATTCGCGGGGAAGTGCGTCGTAGAGATCGCGTGACCAGCCCCGGGTTCAGGTACCGGATCAGATCAAGAACGATGCTGGCATACGGCACTGTAGCTCCGTTCCCCGCGAATCAATGGCGTTGCCGATCTCAGTCGATGGATTGAGTCTTCGGCCAGGGAGTGGATATGCTGTGCCTCAACCCTTCCTTTTCGTGTCCGATAATTGAGATGCACATGGTCCCATGCTCGATGAAACTACTCCAGTACGGATACCCGCTCTGGGCCCCAATGGTTTTGTTGACCCCCACGTTCTTTTAATAAGCTCCGTATGAAGCGAGGTTCTCGATACAGTACGCGTCGTCCGGGCGGTCTCCTGATTCTTTCCTCCATCCGGCGGCCATAGAGCGCAAGTCGAACCGACCGACGTCTATTCGGCTTTGCTTCCATATACACGAGACAGTGTAGGATTCATAACATCTCGTGTTGGTTTCTGCCTCCAATTCCACCAACTGGATTTGTAAACACATCTTACGCATCAAGGACGAGAATCCAATACTAACCCACCCCAGCACCCATGCACTTTTCACTTGTGCTTCTATCTCGATTTCCTTTAATCACTCCATCAAACACCCATCATGGAACTCGCGTTCGACTCCATCACCTACGACGACGCCCGAACCAGCCCCGCGACCTTATCCCCTTACGATCCTATAACTCAGAAAAAGTCTTGAGCCACCTACGTCAAGCCGTAGGCGGAGGTTGTGACGCCCTGACCCTCCAATATAAGACAGGCCACTTCCACCCTGACTTCATCACAATTATTCCCTGGCTGGCTTTGCTCACGCGACGATAACCCGGATCCTCTTCTGGGGCTAGCCAATGGGAGAATAGAACGATGTCATACATCTGTTCCGGCATGCGGGCCCCGTGGCTCTGGATCCATCAGCCCTCCGACCGAGCCTCGGTGCCTGCCGAGAACCGTGTCCCGTGCTTAGCCGCATGCGCCAGACCAGATCTACGACCTGCCGCAGCAAGAGGAATGCTCGCATTCTAGACGCAACGCTTAGTAGACACGAACCACTCTAGTACTGAGGTTGGCGGGGATCTCTTTGAACCTAAGCACCCCAACCCCTCCTCTTGAAGCCCTACTGCCCCATTGGTTGCGTCCGTCCCGGGAGGCTGTCCCCATTCCTGCGCCGAAAGGACTCAGCATCCCAGCTGGCGTCTACCTGACGGAAAAGGGATGTCATACTGCTAGATTCTCTGCAAGCCCAAGTTAAACTCGTACGGGGCAGCGACCTGCTTGGCTAGACGTTTAACCAAATAGCAGAGATGTTTGACCACAACGGTCCGCTTCCCTACCCGATCGAATGCCTTGAACTACGCTAGACCAGAGGATTGAATGTGCTCGACATGGCCGGGGTCCAATGCGTTTCCAAGGGACAAGGGACAAGAGCGGCTCTACGTTCTTCTGCTCTTCGGCAGCCACCATATCCTGATCGAACCCCGGCGCTTAGTGGACGTAGACAAGTCGCTAGCGTCTCTTACCTAAACTAAAATCAGTGACTGCTTTTAGAAGATCGTGATGAGCCGAAACAGGGGCTAGTCTAGCTTCGACCAATTATCCCCGAGCGAAACCAGCAAACTGAAAGACCTCCCATTTCTTTCATCGCATTGATCGAGTTAGTCGACAACTGAGACGGACAATCCTTTGACCAGATTGACAAGGCCAATATCATCATTTCGATATCAGACTTACTCCATCCGTCCGAGGTTCTTATTTGCGCCGAAACAAAGCTGGTGCTTCTGTAGGTATCAAGTATCAAAAGTGTAGGGCGTTATGTAAGGGTTTGCTAACAGAACATGCTGTGGCTCCAAGTTGGCGTTCCACTGTGCCACCGAGTGCCTCTACTAGTAGTTGCTCGCATGTCAAGTGCCCCCGCACGCGCCCAACAGACCGGCACCTGCAAGGTGGCAGTCGATCGGATACATGCACAGTGTGTGCACTCGTTTTCGATGAACGGCTCAGGTCGGATGGAGCCCAGGGCTGGCATGGATGACTTGGCGACGGTGCTGTCCGATCGTCCCATGGGACCCCCCACGGGCAAACTCCAAAGGAGGCGAGCTTTGGTGGGGGCGGGGGCTGCGATCTCAGTTAGGTAATGCCCTATAATTGTCGTAGTCATATAAGCAGCTGGTTCAGGGAGGCCCAGTACCGTCGGATTCACCGCCAGTTTTACGAGACAGCCGTCGTTAGCGGCTCGACACACAAGACTCGACTCAGGTCAGCCGAATGCAGCTGCAATGGAGCTGCAGCAGGCTGTCACGAGTTGCGCAAAAAACGCTACATATTCGCAGGACTCCACTGTCTCACAGGGGCCACTCTGCCAGACAGCAGCGCATAGCTATGCCCGACTACTGCAGAGCGCTGCATAACAACGCACATGTCACGAGCGGGAACGCGGGAGCTAAACACAAAGCGGAAACAACTTTGTCATAGCCACCTACGCAGCGCGAGCGGGGAAGGGGCTGGACTCAGGCGGCATGCTTCGACTCCTCCCCTAGAACTGTAGTAGGTGGAGCGGGGCCAGGGCGTTTTGCCTCTTGTTGGTGCCCCTGACTGATTGGACCGTCGAGGATTTCCGCGGATGATCGCGATTCGCTAGATATTATTCATCGCCGTTACCCCTTCCTCTCGGCCCTTAATGTTCCACAGACCGGGCTGGCTGTGAGCACTTTGTTCGGGTTCCACGCGGGGACGACCTGGGGACCTTTGGGCTCGGGCCAGGATTCGGGCCCCGCGCCGGGCCGGGTCCATCCCCACTCTGGCAGAACACATCCGGAGCGGGGCAGCTAGTAAAAGAAGATGGCGATTCGGCTCGGCAGTCGTCGGGCCAACGACGCGCGGCGCATCTTAAGCAGGATGGGCTGATGCTTTTTCATGATTCACATGTGTGCGACAGCTGGGGCTTCCGACAACACGGAGTACTATACTCCATGTTCCGCCGACGCACGGCTGCCAGGAGACCCGGGCTCGAGGTGGGGGCTTCGGGGCCGGCTGCCAATGTGCTGCTTGACAACATTCCTAGCTTGGGCGTTGTGTTGGGCGGCGTGTCCTACAACTGCATGGCCGCCGAGAGACCGCCCGCGTAGCTTGTACTGTACGAAAATCCTCGGTCGAATTCCCGACCTTGGTCAAACCCCTGATTAATATGTAAGACGCGAGCAACAACGACCCCCACGGCAATGGGCGCGCCGACGTCATGCCGCGTTTTCTAAGCAGGGGACGGGGCGAAATCGGACCCGAATTTTCGAGCTCAGCTGGTCTCGTTTGACGCTCCAACCCCCGAAAGCAGGGTTTTCATCACAGTGATCAGTTCCCAGCTAGACGAGTCGGAGAATGGGCACTGTTGAGAAATGCCGGCATTTGGCCCTCCGTCCGCGGTCCTTACCCCTTTCCGCACACTGGCGTCCCTGGCATACCAATGAGACGATTCGAATTGTCAATCAGACTTTGCATACCGGCTAGAGACACGAGAAGGCGGGCGTAGGTGGTGCATGGTCCGAAGCTGCAGGTCCCGGATGCCGCATTCGCGCGGGACGGAACAGACAGGGAAGCTCTGGCTCGACTGGGTGGGCGTGGGCAGGCACCGTGGCTCGTCCGGACGGCCCGCATATCACGCCCGGCCGTGCACACCGCTATTACAAGGGTGCAAATGACGGTGGTGATTCGTGACTCCGGGATGTTTTCACCACCAGCCGCGGAGCTGGTTGTCCGATTGCTCTGTAGCTCCTCCACCACAATGGGTTAGATTACCACGGACTGGACAGCAGGTCGAAGCGAGCGTGAACTAGCTAAAGGTCATATACCCATTCCAACCAGAGAAAACCCGACAGATATACTCGACGAGGCGATGCAAAGGCAGCTTTGCTCACTGTAGCAACATGTCCAAACAAACACGCGAGAAAAGGGGCAGGAACTGTCGTAGGGGAGGACCCCCATTTTGCTGGCGACGACGAAGGAGGATATTAATACATCACGGTTTTTAGCCTCTAACTTGCCCGTACCCCCTTCACTCTCATCTACAGTGGGCCTTGCCTCGCCATCATAATCCACAATGCCCCAGACGACGCCAATAACAATGCGGCGCAGACCGAGAACACCCTCCCATGGGCGTCACCGTCTCCCGTAAACAGTAACGAGACCACCACAAAGACGTTCAGGGGGATCCGCAACATCCCATAAACCTGCGCGCGCACGCCATCGTCAATGAGTTTCCCCTTCAGGAAACCCATACACGGCCAGTACATGCCCACGGCGGCCTCGAACAGGCAGAACACCCAAAACGCGGACTGCTCAGACCGGGGATTCGCCGACAGGAAGAAGCAGCCGGCCGACGCACCCAGGATGGCCACAAGCAGACTGACATGACCCATCAGCCGCTTCTCAGTGATAATGTTGAAGGCCAGAGACGAGGCGAGCGTCGCAGCCATGAAGCTGGAAAAGATGACGCCGTACGGGAGGTCACCCTGGGAGGACTGGACCGACTTGAGGGCGGGCGTCCAGAAGAAGACAAAGAGGTACATGGATCCTTCGAAGACAGTTGACGCAGCGCCCAGAGCGAGCACACGGGGGTTAGACAGGACCGTCCGGAAGTTGGACTTTGTCGTGCTGTCTTTTTTCTCCTTGGTCTTGTCCCCACCTGTCTGGCCGTAGTTTTCTTGCTGCTAGCCGTCAGCCATTCCTCCTCCTTTCCCGAACCAAACCCTCTTTTATCCCACCACAGAAGGGGAGAGAAAACGAAATGAAAGTGTTCAGGACAACTCACCCAACTCGCCGCGATGACGACCGCAGTCAGACCCAACACCGCTGCCGCCGCCCAAAACGGCGCCTTCCTCGTCCCCGCGCGCGCAACCAACCACTCGCTCCCCACCCCACAAGCAATCGCCACGATGCTATTCAAGCTACTCATAATCCCAAACACCTTCCCCATCTCCTCCTCCGCCCCTACCTCTTCCTCCCCCTCCTCGTCCTCCTCTTCCCTTTCCCGCTCCGCCACATGATCACCATCCCCGTTCCCAGCCCTCCTTCTACTCCTCCCCCTACTAGTAGTACCAGTAGCAGCAGCAGCAGCAGCAGTAGTAACAGCAGCAGCAGTAACAGCAGCATCAGCATCAGCATCAGCATCGGCCGCCGCCACCGCCGCCGCCGCCGCGGCAGAAAAGTCGCCGACGAACCAGCTCTCGAACGCGCAGAACAACAGGCCGGTGCCGACGCCGCCGAGCACGCGGCCGAGCACCCAGCCGATCGCCCAGGGGCTGGCGGCGGTCAGGGCGCACGAGAGGGCGTAGACGGCGCAGAAGGCGAGGCAGGCGGCGCGGCGGCCGCGGCGGTCGGCCCAGGCGCCGACGACGAAGCCGCTCGCGGCCGACGCCACGAAGCCCGTCGCGAACAGCAGCGGCACCGCCGCCGGCGGCACCCCGTGCTCGTCCCGGTACAGCGGGTACAGGAACGGCCCCTGCAGCCAGTCCGACGTCATGGCGAGCGCGTAGGCCGTCAGGAACGGGACCGCGTTATACCCGGCTTTCTTGCGCGGCTTCTTAGTGGCTCCATGATTGTTATTGTTATTAGTGCTGCTGCTGTTATGATTCTGCTTGGGAGGATTTTCTTGGGGTCCTGCTTGGGGTGGGGGTTTGTTGTTGCGCCGGCGGCGCTGGATGGAAAAGAGGACTGCGCAGAGGGCGAGCAGGAAAGAGAGGTTGAGGGTGTAGATATCTATGGTGATCATGGTTTGGTTGTGGTTAGGATGGTTGTTGGTGTTGGCAGTGCTGAGCGGGTTGCTGCGCCTCAAAATGAAACGGGTTGAAGTTGATAAACGGAGAAAAGGTGGGTGAGTAAGAGTCGGCCACTAAGAAAAAAAAAAACCCAAAAAACAAAACAAAGTCTGTATGGTGGAGCAAAAAGAAAGAAAGTGCCAAAAGAGAAAAGAAAACAAGTAATGAGAAACGAAACAAGTGGCCTTTATCTGATCTCTCAATTACCCGGCTTGGAGGCGGCAAGGATGGGCAGGATCGCAGCTGTGTGCGACGTTCCGTGTTTGGAGTTTGGCTACGAACGGGGCACGGCTTGCGCCTCTCAGCACTTAGCATCAGAATATCTATAAAAAGTGTCCAAGTGAGAGATTCTGGAGGATTTCAGCTCCGAGCTTGATAATTCCAAAGACCAGGTTCTCTCAATGGGGTCTCTCGCCTACACGCAACACTAACATGGGTACGGATAAGGTTGTCGATGCATATACAAGCCTGAAAACTTGAGACAGATTCGCTCCATACCTCCGGGTCCCTGCCAATTGACAACCGAGACATCACGCCTCACAACACAATCACTATTGAGGACAAGAGTGGTTAATTAATGCTACTAGAGTAACGTTAAGGCTCTGAGCCCAAGGAGTTCCAGTGACACTACAGTGTACTCGATACTCGATGATAACTTAACAATGCCATCCCAATCACCGCACCATCGAAACACAAGACGACCGTAGCCCATCTCACACCTCCTCCTCCAGCCTAAAGTTGCTCGTCGGCCGACGCGGCAGTCCCGCCTTCTCGTACGCCATATCGGTCATTCTCATCTGGTTGATACCGTCCGCGCTGCTGAACCCAACCCCCGTGCCCTCGCGCCCACGCACATGGTTGACAAACTCGTCCAGCTGGTACTTGTACGGCGTCCAGTAGGGCGCTGAAACCCGGTCGATACCCGCCGCTTGCAACGTGTAGGCCTCCTTGGTTCTCTTCTCAGTCCATTTCCGGACCACCATGCCATCCGTCTTGTTGCGCACGACGAACTCATCCTTGACCTCGATCTGATGCGAGATACACCCCTAGACGTTACCAGACATCTTCACTTCCCGGGTCACCAGCTTCTCCTGTCCCTCCGGTAGCGTCTCGTCTGGTATTACCACGGCCCGGTGCGTGACCAAGGCCGTTGCGGACGGCGACTTGCCACCCTCGGAGTCATTCGGGGCCTCGTCGAGCCAGTGACGTTCATCCATCACAGTCACCCGAAGTGCCAACCCTGTGCTGCCCACGAGATCCGCCTTCGCCTCTCCCACACCCCCGTTCGGAAACCGCCAGAAACTGTCGTAGCTGCGATCGCAGAGCGGGTCATTCGGTCGCGCCATCGTTGCAACCTCGCAGCGCGTGCACTCTTCCGGCTCCGCGCCGAATATGTCCCGCAGAAGGACCATTGAGTACGGCATGTCCATTAGCGCGCCGCCAGCCAGGCGATAGACGAACCTCAAATCCTTTTTGACAAAGGGGTTCTGGAGGACCGTCAGAGTTACCTTGGCGTGAATGATATTGGGCTTGTCTAGCAAGGCTAGGAAGGCAATATAGCACGGCTGGAATCTATAGTGGTAGGCCCCCAGGAGGACGGGAGGACTTGGGCTTTGAAGCAATGGTGACTGAAAGAGCAGCTCTGCTTCCGTGGTATTGGAGGCGGGTGGCTTCTCGAGAAGGACATGCTTTCCCGCCGAGAGAGCCTTCAACGCCCATTCTATGTGGACGTTGTTTGGGAGGGGGATGTAGACTACGTCGATAGAGGGGTCGAATACGAGGTCTAGACGCGTTAGTTGAGGCCTTCGATGTTGTCAGGGGTCCATTGCCGCAACATACCCAGGTAGCAGCCAAATACCTTGGGAATGCCATGTTTCTTGGCGAATTCTTCGGCCTTCTCCCTATCGCGGGAAGCAATGCCTTCGACGATTACTTCCGGGTGAAGGTTTGCCGGGGCGATCAGGGACATCGCTCTTCATAACGAGTGAGTGTGGTGTGCCACCGGCAGACCCATAGAGACTTACACGATGTCGCCCACCCCCAGAACACCAAACTTGAGCGCATCACATGTCTTGGGAGGCCCTTGCGGTGGGAACGAGATCAGCCAGCTGCGTTCGACGTACTCGAAGAATCCCATGATTGCGGTGTATAAATGGAGGGCAAGGAGCCGGGTTTAGCAGTGGCCACCAGGCGCAGCAGAGTGAAAAGAATCCGAGGCGTCTCCGTTAAGCAACAATGCCGTGGTGATGGATCTGGGCAGCAGGAAAAGCGGCAATTACGAAAAGTGATACTGGATCCCGAGTTGCAAACGAATGCTGGCGTGCTGTTTGCAGGACTGAGAGGCAGAAGATCAATCCGGTTGAAGAAGTGATGTATGACGGGAAGAAACTGCTCGGCTGTCAGCACGGAAGTCAACACCGAATGACCATGATGAGTGGCACTGTATTGTGCCTGCTGTGCTCGCCCCAACCCCGCGCAAAAAGGGATCCCCAGGGCAGGAGCAATTTCCGGTGCCAGAAGCTGCTGAAGCAGGCGTGAGTCTCACCGCTGCCGCAGGAACACTCGGCACGCCAGTCCAGCCAAGGACGGCAAGAGACCCAGGGGGAACCATGTAGTCTTCTCATAATCCTAACATACAATATACACATGCATAAAGCATAATATAGTCTGCGGTAGGTACACCGGCCACGCATCACCGTGGCCTCCTCCGGCGCAACATCTCCATCCCTACACGTCTAGAGCCCCAGGATACACCCTATCCATCGCCAGCTCGCCGCACGTGTCCGCTCCCCTACTCCGCCGCCCTCGTCCACGCGCTTGATCCTGCAAACCGCTCTTCGTCCTCCCTAAGTTTGAACCTTGCCTCTAACCCCATACCGTCTGCTTAAAAGGGCTGCCAAAAAAAAAAAAAAAAAAAAAAAAGCACACACGGACCGTCCAACCCAACCGCTAAAACCGGCACCCAAAAATAATGCATGGCATATGTACTGTTGTGGCCGAGATCAAACCCCCCCCCCTTCTCCCCCAAACAACTAACGTTATGCCAGATGATGCCGCACGATGCAAATGCTGGTCCTTGGTGCGGAGCAATGAGAGGATGAGAGGAAAGAAAAATGGGAGGCTATAATTAAGGCTAGCCCCAACCCATTAGAGGAGCAAAGCAGATCGGCCGGATCGCTCAAATCGAAGCGGAGAAGCCCAAGCATCGCGGAAAGAGGTATCGAGCAAGACGAGACCACCATGAGCGAATGCGGCAGAACGGATGCGTCATTGCCAGATAGGCGTCTCTTCAGCGTCGCGTCAGTATCGGGGTACGCGCTTGAGCTGGGCTAAGAGGACATCAAGCTGCGTCCAGTTGTCATCGTCATCTGCAAATCTGCGGTGTCTACGGGATACGATGTGCTACAGCCAGTTAGAATAAGACAAAGAGATCAGAGCAGGGAGAGTCAAACTGACCTCGTCAAAGTCTGCGAACTTGTCCTGGCAGTTTTCGCAGTAGCCGGGCTTGGGATCACGCTTCTGCTTGGGCTGAGCGGCTGGGACGCTCGCCGTCCGTCGTAGCGTTTCCCGCTTCCTGGCAGTCTCCTCCTCGTCAACTGTGTCAAGTTTCCGATGCGTGGCCATGCTGGCACTGGCAGATCGGGTAAACGTGTTATTGTCGTGGCTCATCTCGGCCATCCGGCGAGAACTGAGATCTTGCGAGAGCGCAGGCGTGCTGGCCTTCTGCAGAACAACCTTCCGCTGGAGCCCATGGATCTCTTTGCTCGTTCCCGCCTTCGCTCCTAGACCGCCCGTGGTGGACGAGATCATCTGGGACCGGATCGCCGATGTCACATTGGACGGCTGCACTCCGGATGCGACGGGCTCACCGGCCAGGAAACGGCCTACCTTTGCATGGCTCATAAACGCGTTCTGGGAGCGGAAGTCTAGAGATGGGGGGTTCGAGACTCTAGACCGGTCGAAGCACTCGGTAGCGCGCAGACTTGCGACTCCTCGGTTATGGCCATCTTCCATCTCAGCGAGAGTGCGTTTGCCTGCGGTAGGCTTCGGCTTCGCTTGAGTAACCTCGGCCGGCTTGGCGACCGTCGCGGCCGTCTCGGTAACGACTTTGGCAACTCGCCCCTTGGCTCGCGCCTCCTCCCGGTTTCCCCTCTCATGGTGCTCATAGTCGTCCTGGACAAAGGGGCACCGCCCCTGAGATGCGCTACGGAACTGCGGCCAATCCCCGTCCTTCGAGTCTGTCACCTTCTGGTATTCCCTGGCCATGATGGGCTTCGTCTTTTCATCGATATCGTATACATAGATGTACGGGCCTTTGGGTTGATATAGGTCCTTATTCGAAACCGTCGGGTCTCTATCGGAAGGCCCGTGGATGCGCTCGTATTCTATGAGCTGGAGAAGGTTTGACTTCTCGCTAGCCTTGTGTACGCTTTGTACACGTTCACGACCAAGACCCTGCAACACGCGTGGGTTTGGCTTCGGATCCAACGCCATATATAGGATCTTCTGCAGCTTTTCCAGCGACCATATCTTTTTGCCCATATCGCGAGCGCGGTGCAAGACGTCGGTGTTGCGTGCCTTGGGCCGCTTGATTTCCGGTTCCTGAATGAGCGGTCGTCGCTTCGGGGCTGTGTCGAACACCAGCTTTCGTCTGACGGGGTTCGTAGAATCTGTGGTGCGGTTCAGGAGGGAAGGGTCGATCGTCTGGGGCTGCTCGGCGTCGGCACCGGGCTCATTTTCATCCTGCGGCGCTTTCTCGGAGGGGATTGGCCGGGATGTGACAACATGGGTGATATCAATGGAGAAGAACTTCTCCTCGCGCTGTGAGAAGTGATCAGTGAGCTCCCGAACCACGCCAGAGCCGCAATAGCCTGGACAGTACTCACCGCACCAAGACGGCCAACCTTCTTGGCAAGTTTTGAGCGAACATCATCGGGGATGCTCTCAAAGTAAAACACCATCTTCGGGAAGCGGGCACGGATAGTGGTGCGCCATTGCCGCAGGGTTTTGATCTCCTCCTCGGTTAGCTGAGGCTCCGTGGCCTCGGACGTCCGCTGTGTTGTGCTGGTGCTGGTGCCGGTGCCGGTGCCGGTGCCTACCGTGGCTCGGGAAGCGGCCCGATGGACGATGATTCGAGTGGTTTGCGATCGGCTGGGCGAGGCGACAGAACGTTCGATCATCTGACGCTTGGCCGGTGGAGGCTGACCGTATGACTCCTCCCGCAGCAGCTCAGCGTGAGAGCGGCCCTTCTTGGCGCCATGGAGGGCAGCCGTAGAGGCTCGCATGGGCGAATTGGCGACATTGGGGTTGCTGGACAGAGGTATTCTCCGAGTAGACGTAGACATGGCAGAGGGCGATGCTGGGGCTGGAGATAGAGATACTGCTGCCGTACGAACACCCAGTCAACATACTACGGCCAACTTCCGGTAAACCGCTCAAGTGGTGCGACGTGAATGGTGGGTTGGTCGTGAATGGCGCTGGCGGAGGAGCGAGGAGGGGCGGGGAGGTGGCAGCAACGACCGGCCACAAGAGACACGCGAGTGGATGCACACCACAAACGCGTCTGCTGCGGGAGCGTTTTCGCGGCGCAGAGCACCGAGAAGAAGAATGGATGAAATGTCAGGTTAGGTGCGCACAATGCTCAATCCCTCGCCGCACTCATCAGACAGATCCTGGGCCCACTGGAAAAGGAAATCTCACGGAGGCGTGTTTGGCAAAGCGAAGGGGCTCCTCGGTCCCACGAAGGGCTTTTTGGTGGGCGGGTCGCGCAATGTCAAAAGAGGCAATGGTGGTGTCCGAGCTCCGGCGAAGCTAAGCCTGCTTTGAGGGGAGCACAACAAACTGGGCTCCACCGACGCGGGTGCCTGAGCTCGCCAGGCTCCTGATCTTGTCGCTCACAGCAACGCACCCCCAATCGGGAGCCTCGGCACCTGGTGGCACTGGCAGCAGCCTTGGCGGTTACACAGCTTCCAACGACATGCAATTATTGGGCTGCTGTGAATGACAATGTTCATCGAGTGAGACCCAAAAAAAGGTCGTTGAGGACAATTTGACGGGATTTGATTTTCTTTACTCTTTGCACTGCATAGCAGGCCATGGTATAAACATTAACGGCAACCGGCGAATTCAAGCTCTGGAAGTGGAGACTCTACAGCGATGTGCTAGAGCGGGATGTTTCAACCCCAAACTCTCTTCTTCTTCACTACCTCGCAAGATGAGGGTCTCACGAGCCACCCTGCGGCAAATACATCGGCATCTACAAGCGTCTACAAGATCAATTCCAACGAGGACATGGACTAGGAGCTATGCCGCCGCAACACCATCAATCTCAGCGGCCGAGCTGGAGTTTGGTCAGCCAGTCCATGAGACTCATCCTCACATCCTCAAAGCTGGTGAAAGTATGCCGACATCCTCGACTACAATGAGATGAGACGGACACCGGGCTGAACGGGAACTCTAGTAACCCCCGGCATCACCGCCCAAGAATATGCCGACCGTCGCGCCAAGCTCGCCTTCAGCATGCCCACCGGCGCAGTCGCTGTGCTGGCTTCCGCAGAGGTCAAATACCGCTCGGGCGCTGTCTTCTACCCCTTCCGCCAAGAATCCAACTTTCTCTACTTAACCGGCTTCTGCGAGCCGAGCTCGCTCGCCGTGATCCGCAAGACGGGTCCTTCGCTGGGCGACTACAGCTTCCATCTCTTCTGCCGTCCCAAAGACGCCTTCGCTGAGCAGTGGTCGGGCCCCTGGAGCGGCCTTCGCGCAGCCGAGGACGTCTTCAACGCCGACGAGGCAGGTGACATCCACAAGATCACCTCCCTCCTCCCGCGCCTCCTCCGCGATGCCAGCCGCGTTTACACCGACATCCCCCTCTCCCGCGACGGCACCAGCATCGCCAGCAGCACCCACAACCCCTCCTCGGCGCTCAGCTTCGTCCTCCGCTCCCTACCCATCTCGCTCTCCACCACCCCGCTCCAGCCCCTCGTCAACACGCTCCGCGCCATCAAGTCACCCGCCGAAATCGCCGCCATGCGGCACGCGGGGCGCGTCTCCGGGCGCGGCCTCACCTCGGCCATGCGGCGGCAGTGGGACTCGGAGTCGTCCTTGCACGCCTACCTCTCGCACGCCTTCACGCAGGACGGCTGCTCGGGCGAGGCGTACGTGCCCGTCGTCGCGGGCGGGCGCAGGGGCCGCATGATCCACTACGTGCACAACACGGCGCTGCTCCGGGACGGCGAGACGGTCCTCGTCGACGCGGGCGGCGAGTACGGCTTCTACGTGACCGACATCACGCGCACCTGGCCCGTGAGCGGCAAGTTCGACCCGGCGCAGCGGGACCTCTACGCGGCTGTGCTGCGCGTGCAGCGCACCTGCGTCTCGCTCTGCCGCGCCAGCGCGGGCCTCTCGCTTGACGAGATCCACCGCGCCGCCGAGGCCGCGCTGGCCAAGGAGCTGGCCGCCCTCGGCTTCGACGGCGGCCTCGTTGGCGGCGGCAAGAGCGGCTACAACGACGTCATGGGCGCCCTGTTCCCGCACCACGTCGGGCATTATGTGGGGCTGGACGTGCATGACGTGCCCGGCTACGGACGGGGCGTACCGCTGCGGACCGGGCACTGCGTGACCATCGAGCCGGGCGTGTACGTGCCCGACGACGAGCGGTTCCCGGTCCATTTCCGGGGCATGGCAGTGAGGATAGAGGACAGCGTCTGCGTGGATGATGATGGGCCGATTATCTTGACCACCGAGGCGGTCAAGGATGTGGAGGATATCGAGGCCCTAAGATAGGACCCTAATGTATCCTCCCGGTACAAGTCACCGTGTAAAATATGTAATAAAATGGGCCAGTATCAACCGATGGATTGATGGGTATCTAAATGTTCTCTTCCCCTGATCGCCGTTGCCGCCTTCACGGTTTTTTTAACTGCTTCCCGCTTTGCTCAACCCCCCACCTCTATCAACCTTTAAAAATCGAGCCGAGTACCGCCATCAAGAACCAATCCGTGCCTTTCCTTCGTTCTTTCTGTGATCCCATCAACCCTGGCAGAATTGTAAAAAATTCCCAGTAAATAAATGGAGATGTGCGATGTGGTTCCTCCCTACCGTAAATGACGTCAACGCGCCCCTCCATAGAACGCACGCTTGCTTTAACGCGCCGCGACACGACAAAAAATGAGACAGGAACTCAGCGCTGGTAAGACATGCAAAACATATGCCCGGGAAAGCTATGGCGAGCGTAAGTCATCCCCGTCCCTCCCCTGCTATTTACAGCCGCTGTTTTTCGGACGATACGCTCCGGGGAAATTCAAACACGGACCTAGAGCGTAGGCAGATGCTCAAGCCGTTTTCATCCCCCGAACCATAGAAACATTGGAATGTCTCAAGAAGAAAAGAAATGGAATAGAGAATATATACCAGAGCAGTTCCGGGGCGACAGAACCCCAGAAGCTAGCAGAACCCTCTGGGATCGAATAATGTTCTGCTGTATGTTGGCATTGTGTATTGTGCCCGTGCCGTCGCATGGAGCAACTGCTCGAATGCCTGCAGCCTCCGCGAGAGCTCACGGTGCTCCTGCGCGATCTGCTTGTTTCGTCGCTCGAGCCAGTGTATATACTCGGTGGCCTTTGTGAGAACAGTGCCCTAGGGACTCTTTAGCTGATTTCCTTGTCCGGGAGCCCTCGTCAATAACGAACCTTGCTGACTTTCGGTGCCCTCGACGGCTGTGTTGCGTCATCGTCGCCACCTTCCTCCGATATTGTCCGGAGCGACGGCACCGCATCCCGCAACTCAGATATCTTGTCTTTCAAGTTTGTCCGGTACTTCCGCTCGATATCGTTGTGCGCCGTCCGATCTCCTGTTTTCGGCTTCTCCTTGCCTTTCTCGCTTAGGCTTCCTTGCTTCTTTGGTACATTGGGTGGCGCCGGACGGTGCTGAGCCCCGGGCGGTTGCGGTGGGGATACGGGCTTTGGCCCTTGACTCGTACTGCTGCCCCCGAAGCCGGCTCCGAATGTCGCCGTCACGCCAGGATTCAGCCCACCAAAATTCATACTAATATTCGACCCAAGTCCTCCCATGCTCGGTCCGGGATTCATAGCGATGGCAATCAGCCTTCTCTGCTCGGCCTCGTTCAAGGTTGGACTGTGAAGACCGATTAACGAGTCCATCCGCAGTCCTGGCTGTGGCCTCTCCCAGCTCAACGGTGTCGAATAAAGCCCTTCGCGTGGTGGAATCTCCTGGGGCGGTGCCGAGTCGATTTTAGAAAGATGGTCCCCAAGATTGAGGGACGAGAAGCCCTCGTCGTTGTCTGATAACGCATTGTCGAGCGCACTGTCGTCAACAAATTCTTCCCCTTTTACTGTTGAAGAGGGAGGACCAGGGTCGGTGTGCCTTGAAACATGTCAGCCAGGCCGTGAAGACGGTCTTTCCCGCCACCTGTACTCACTGGCGCGTTACAGGGGCTTTTCCTTTCCTGTCCACATTTGGCCTGGAAGCCTCAAAGCCCTCCGGTATGCTGCTGAGATTCTCGTCCTTGTCGAAATCAATCCAATAATCGACCGAGTCCAAGGGGGTTGTATCTATGCTTAGTCGAGACCGCTTCCTCTCGTGTCCATCCCTCGTTCTTGGCGCCCGAGCGGGCAGGACAGGCCTGATCTGGCTTCCAGGGCGTGATGCTGAAGACAGATTGGGCGACATGCTTGCTAGTCCAGTCAGAGGAGATGGTTGCGTACCCGAATCCAGGGACAGCGATGTGGGAGCCGTGGACGGTGACAAGGCGAGGCTGCCGTCGGTGTTTACCCCTGCTGTATCCCATATTGAGGGCGCTTGGGTCGAACTCCTGGCCAAGTAGGGCTGATCAACGGGGTTGACAGTCTACATAATGTGAGCTATGGCACAAGGCCGGTCAAGTCGAGAACATCATACCTGGCTATTGGGCATCGAGAAGAATTCAAGATGTCTGAGTGTGTCTGGATCCATTATCGCCCCTGTGCATGCCCCTTGGTGTTGCTTGGACAATAGGGGGTATTGGTGATGGAAAGAATTGGGACTATAGAGTTTCTCCTGCCCTCGGGTCCGCGAAGCATTCAAAAATCGAAGAAGGTGAGAGTGCAGGAAGGAATTCGATCAGCCTGCGGTTCTCTGGTCTGAGCCGATCCGATTCAACTCGCTCCGATTGATGTCCCAGGGTAACGTGCCCTAGGTTGTCAAAGTGCGGATGCTCGAGCGGCCACAATCCAGTCCTGGCTGTCTAGCCCTAATGTTTTGACTGAGAAGTACCAAGTAGGAAGCGTTGACGGCGATTTGTTGACAGGCAGCAGCGTGAGATGGTTTAGCAGTAAGGTTCCGGGGCGGGGTGCGCTCGAGTCGGTGGTGACGTCCGAGGCGGAGATCAGGAGCCCATAGCAGGTGGCGTCCGGTCAATGCTCGTGAGCCGGTCGTTGCACACCGTAGAATACGACGGGGATCGAAAGCCGGCAAGCGTGAGATGCAGGAGAAGACCGAAAACTGCCTGATTGGGCAGCCTCAAGACCGTCGAGAAGCTGCAGAGTATGGCGCACAGCGTTGTGCCTCGACCTCGTTGGATACCCGAAGATGTTCACAACCGGAAAAGCTAGGATGGCTAGGTGGCGGGGTGCGGGATATTATCGTGGGACAATGCAGGCATGTACTGCCATGCTCGAGCAAGACCCAAAAAGGGGGGGAAGAGGCGTGATACACAAACGAATGCGAAGAGGGTGGGGTATAGTGAGACGAGAGGGTGAGAGTGAATGAATGAAAAAAGGGTTGGCGAGCTGCCGCGGGCGCCGTGATGATGAGTACCGGAATCCCGAGGGTAGGCTTCAGGACGGTCAGGTGTACGGACAGCCGAGAATGGAGGAGAGATACAGAATAGACACGGAGGATCGGGAGCGGATGATGATGAGCAGGACACCCACGCCGGGCGACCTGCTGGGGACAGCGGCTCTGGCCGGGTAACGGCAATAGGCTGAGGGCTAGCAGCAGACCCCCGAAATAATTCAGGCTCCCTGGGAATTGAGGAGGCAAGGTCAGGTAAGGTAGGATAGGCCGATTATGGAAGGGACACTCCTTGTGCTGGAAACGGGAGACAAGACAACGCGGCGGAAAGCTCGATAAGGTCACACGCGGTCCCGTCCACAGACAAGTGGCTCTTTTTTTTTTTTTTTTTTACCCTCGTTTCTTGTCACCCCGTCGAGGCTACTTAGGACGGGCGCCCGAAAGAGCGAGCGGGACGAGACCTCGAGGCAAGCCGATTGGACTAGGTGCTGTTCAGAAATTGTCGTTGTGGCCTGACTTTCGCCATGGAAGATGCATTCAGAAAATCACCCTCTGGGGAGCTGCCGCGCGAGGCCAATCAGGATGTTCGGTGCTCTGACGCAAAGCTTTTGATTTTGGGCCCATTTGCCCTGGAAATCATGCCACTTTTTTCATGGGGAAAGGCTGCGAGGGGCGCCAGCTCCGCAGCCAAGGCGGCAGTGGCTGCAAGGATTTCTCACTGTGATTGGGCAGAGGCCCTTCCGGTGGCTGTCAGCCTTACCGTTGCGTGCAATCCGCGAGGTCTGGACCCTTTTGAGGTCAGCAGCTCCAAGATTGCTCCCCTGCGGATCTGGTCCAACTGGATCCACTGCGGGTTTTCTGGATTTCCCGCCGCTAAAACACACGCGACCCCCACAGCAGATTCTATTCTGCGACTTTTGCGGAAGCAGACAGTGCCAACGGTTTGCATCGAAGCCACAGCTTGGGCTGGCTCACAGGCGCCGCGGTATTGCGTGAAAGCCCTTGTTTATCGATCCAAAAAGCCCTCATAAAGGACGGTAGGTTTTGTTGACGAGTGGACAAAACGTATGCCATTGACAATGTGGAGGATGTGGACCCTAACCCTAGATTAGCATCGCCTGAGGCAGATCTCCAGCTGGCAATCGTGGGGCTCCGAGCTTCACGGACGGGACGGGAGTCCGGGCTTCAAGCGACGAGCAACAACCTTAATCCGAGGACCACAGAGACGGCGGGGGTTTACGATTCTTTTAAGGGCAAGCCCTGACGCAAGGTTAACGGTCTCTGTCTTTGGAAAGAGTATCACGCAAGTTGCAATAGAATGGCATCTTCACCGCCGCCAAATCACGCCGCACCGAGTGGGCCGATGACCTTGTCGGACAGTTCCCCGCCTGCATCTCCTGACCTCGAAGGACGAGATTCTCCGGATCTCCCTCTTACGATGCACGCATCCACAGTACTGATGACGCTCCCGCGAGACGCTAGGGCCGCCCTCGCCGCTGCGGGGAGCTTCCCACAGGAGAAGATCGTGGTTCGATTCAAACCGGTCGGCTCAGCGCCCCCAATACGTCACGAGCTGGTCAGGGTTGCTAGCGAGCACAAGTTTGAATTCGTTGTAGCTTGTCTCAGAAAAACCCTCAAAGTTAATGAGACTGGAAGCGTGTTCCTATATGTGAACAGCACCTTTGCGCCGGCACTCGATGAGGTGGTCGGCAATTTATGGAGGGTACGTTACTCCTCGCTGTTGGGGCGGAGGGCCTTGCGTATTAACATATTCCAGTGCTTCAAAGACTCGAACAATCGGCTCAACGTCTCGTATTCGGTCACGCCCGCGTTTGGGTAACCAGGTCAAAAGTCCATGTTGTCATTTGCGAGGCCGAGGAAACGATCCAGATGGTATCCGCTAAGATGCTATCAAATTGCAGCCGCCAAAGCCGCTGCGTGCTCAGTTATCACAACGCTTAACCCATATGCATATGCCTGAAAATGCAGCCGAGGACCCGTTGGCCACGCCTACACGCCCTTGACCGTGCTGACGAACGCCTCTAACTCCTCCTTTGGAATAGGATATGTGTGCTCAGGCGCAGGATACTCCCGGCTCTTCACCTCGTCCCGGTAAGCCTCGATAGCCCTGAGGCTTTCCGACCAGACATCGCCATACTTCTTGACGAATTTGGGAAGAAACCTGCCGGGCGGGAAGTTGCCCGTCATGTCGATCTGCACCAGGACCTGGCCGGAACAGCCATTGCCGGCGCCTATCCCGATGGTCGGGATGGACAATTTCTGGGTGATAATGGCGGCGACCTCGGCTGGAACGGCTTCTAGGACCACGGCGAAGCAGCCGGCTTCCTGGACTGCGAGGGCATCCTCGAGCACTTTCACCGCGTTGAGAGCTGTTTTCCCCTGGACGCGGAACCCCCCGAGGGCATTCTGCCGCTGCGGGGTCAAGCCTACATGGCCAAGGACAGGAATGCCGGCAGTGGTGATCCTCTCAACGGTGGGAGCCATCTCCTTACCCCCTTCCAACTTGACGCCCTGCACGCGGCCCTCCTTGATGAAACGGATTGCCGTCTCTAGCGCTTGTGCAGGGGATATCTCATATGATCCCATGGGGAGGTCGCCAATCTAGAGGGAGACTTGTGGTTGGCGAATGAAGACAAGGAATGGGGAGAGACGGACATACGGTGAAAGCAGCTTTCGTTGCGCGTGCGACAGACCGGCAGTGAAGCAGCATCTCTTCCACTAATACTTCGCTTGTATCCTCCATCCCCAGGGCGACCATGGCCAGACTATCTCCAACTAAGATCGTGTCCATGCCGGCAGCATCGGCGACATGTGCACTGGGAAAGTCGTGTGCCGTCATCATGGTTATAGGCTCACCCCTCTTGTGCATCGCCCGGAGAGTGCCGACGGTAACCTTCTTCCTAGGATTGGTTAAAGGCGTGCCCATCGGCGAGTGCGAGCTCTGTCTGGCGTGTTGGCGGCTCAAGAGCAGAGGTCTGAGGGTAGTGTGCGACGGTCGCGTGCTCCTCCACATGGAAGCACACGACCTTGCGAGCGGGTATAGGTACATTGGTACTTGTGCTGCACAATAACGCCTAGGGGTGTTAGGGCGATGAAAATAATTACAAGGAACTTGGCATAAAAATTCCGAAGCGACGATGCAAAGTGTAAGAATGAAAGGGAAGAAAGCAAATGGGGCCCGCCCTTGGGGCGACTTTGCGCCGTTTTTATCACCAGGTCATGATGGTTTTTGCTGCGTAGAATTGAGTATCACCGAGATTCGGCTGGAGTTGTCCCAGGTCGGCGGCCCCCTTTCTCAAGGTTCAGGCCGGCTTGCATTCGGCCGGGTCTACACTCATCGATTTGATTGGTTGCTCGCCGGGTTTGGGGGGCGATGTTGGAGCCGAGGCACTGGTTCGTGAGGCTTCCTGTTCTTTCAGCACCGAGTGGAATCGAGCAGCACAGCTTTCCTATGATTTCCGGATGCGCGTCTCTGACCACTTGCATCAGATAAGATTGCCAGAATACCTGAGCCGGCTAAGGCCCTAGCCTTACCCTGCGGTCTCTCAGCTAGCCTCATCTGATTTCGGGGTGTGGCGAAAATCCAGAGGTGTCAGCAGGCAACGGTTTAACCGTCGAGTTTGTTGGCCACTAACAGAGGTCGACCGCGTTTAACCCCCAAGTTCTACCGTCGAGGGGATTAGAGTCAAGACACCACCGGTCCTAGGTCTTCCAGCAAAACGTGCGTGTGACCTGCTCGCATCACTGCTCTGCTGGGGGTTCACTTATCCGAACTAGCCGTCCCACATTGCTCCCAGATTGCCCCGCTCGGGCAGTCAAGGGGTTCAAGTTCCCTAATCTTCTCTTGTAAACGGTTTCACAGAGTAATTTCGATCTCCGTCTCTTAGTTTCTGCATCAGATAACTTCAAGGGACTTGGTCTTGCTCTTGCATTAATAACCTGAAGCGGTGTGACTGTTTGGATTTAGCAAGAGACAAAGAGCAAATACCGCGCCGTTTACCTCCAATAGGATTGCGTCACTGCACCTGCCCCGCACTGCCTTACCCCTGTCGTTCTTGCACAGTGGGATCGTTGGGCCGCTTGTCATGGCCCTGCAATTGCCCAAAGCAGGAGAAATCAAGTAAAAGACTGTTTCATTTGACAGGTCCAGATTCGGCTGACTGGGCCGGTTTGCATGTTGCCCTGAAAACGCACTAATCCAGTTGTCCCCGGCTGAGTGGCTGGCAGCTGGTCTTGCCACGGCGGCCACGGCGGCCCCTTTATCGGCAACGGTTCTGAATGCTCCAGCACCTTATCGTTCTCGGTGGCGCCCCTCCCTCCACTGCCCGTCCTGACGTCGTGGCCCGTAGACTTGGTCAAATGGTCAAATCGCTTGCCTTCCTTCGCCCCCTTGCTTTCCCAGAACTCTCAAGTGCATACTAAGGCGCAAACAGACGCCCATCAGGTACGAGCTTTGGACACCCACCTGTAGATCACGCTGAGTCAACGGATCAACCCCTCGCCCTTCGGTATAAGGCTATCAATTTGCCCAATTTACACTCCCTTCGTTCCGTGCATTCCATTTGTCCTCCGCATTCCGCTTGCATCTCACTCGCCGCTTGCCCGTCTAACACCCGCCAACCCAGTTACCTACTGCCCCGATAACGATTCACACATCCAATCTGCCAGCGTCGCCAACTCGATCCAAGACCTCCCGAAGCGCAGTGCAGAAGCTTGGATACCAGCGACCACCGTCAAGATGGCGTCCCCGCGCCGCAGGATCGAGACAGATGTGAGTTGCCTGGTCTCGAAGCGGCCTGATGAGCCTGTGACATTACTGACTTTGGGCCACGTTGACGCCCGGTCTCTAGGTCATGAAGATGTATGGTTTTTCCGCCTCGCGGATCTCCAGATAATGTTCCCCACCAGACGCTGAACGCAGTGCAGGCTCATGAGCGACTACGAAGTGACTTTGGTCAACGATAACAGTATGTTGAGATCTCCTAGTTTTCGTCCGGCGCCTGTCGGTGACTGACGCGTGATATTCCTGCAGTGTAAGCCGAACCGATGTCGCGCATCGACTGCGGCTTTTGGGCTAATCCGGGGCGACTCGACACAGGCAAGAGTTCTACGTGCGGTTTAAGGGTCCCGCAGAAAGTCAGTCGGCCCTCGACACCTCCCCCATCCCGAACCCAATCCCGGCGATGATATCCTGCTGACATGGCTCCGCAAACAATACAGCTCCCTTCGAAGGCGGCATCTGGAAGGTCCACGTCGAGTTGCCGGACCAGTACCCCTACAAGTCCCCGAGTATCGGCTTTGTCAACCGGATTTTCCACCCGAATATCGATGAACTGTAAGTAGGAGGAAGAGGAGGAGCAGGAGGAAGTGCGAAAGAGGAAGCCACGGTCCCACGATTCATACCTATACATGCCCGGCGCACTCGCTATCCCATGAAGAGATGCGGCCGAGGGCTGGAGCATGGAGATCCGGGGAAAAGGAAAGAACGAATGGCTAAGAAGCTGGACTAGGTCGGGATCGGTTTGCCTGGACGTCATCAACCAGACGTGGTCGCCCATGTACGACATGATCAACATCTTCGAGGTGTTTCTTCCGCAACTGCTGCGCTATCCGAACCCGTCGGACCCGCTGAACGGAGAGGCAGCGGCTTTGTTGATGAGGGAGCCTAAGAGCTATGACAGCAAGGTCAAGGGTGCGTTTATCTTGAGGCAATGTGGGGTTAGCATGACGCCTCTCTGACCGATTCCATTCAATGCAGAATACGTCCAAAAGTATGCCAGCAAGGAGGCTGCGGACGAGGCCGGTGCCGAGAGCGAAGAAGATGATGATTTGTCCTCGGTAGGTAGCTTTGGGGATGATGACGACGAGGAACAGCAAGCCGCGGGGCAGATGGACGACGTATGATGCCGTAGGCAGGGCTTGAAGCGCATTTTTATGGTCAAGGCATGAAAAGCGGTTGGGATTCATCATACCCTCAGTTTTTAACGCTGGACTGCATTATGTTTTTTGGAGTTGAATATGGTTTGGCTTTGGTCTTACGTTTGGCTTCGACAACTCGCCCCTTACTCTCTTAGTCTAACATGAATTACCGGACGGAGTGCACAGGCTGGAGCGGTAGATTGGCGTGGGTTAGGTTATCTCTGGGTAGCTAGGGGACGTCTTGTGATGGAGTCCGAATTAAGAGATTGGACAGACTTTCTTGGACTAGGAAATGTGTCGGGTTCTGTTCGAATATCTCGCGTGTGGTTTTGATGATCCGAAGAAAAACAGCGGTCGCGTAAAATGTGACGGGATAAGGGCGGGAGAGGCTTGCTGCTGTCCATGGACGCTGCCTCCCCCAGCCAACCCCCCCGGGAGCTCCTCACAAAGGCAACCGTTATCAAACTAATTCTGGGGTTACCACCTAGCATCAACCACTGAAATAGTATAATCTCAATTTAAAGATGGCAAGCGGCCGCTATGATTCCGTGGACAACCCCACAGTGCCCTATCCCGAAGCTTTAATCCGGCAACACTCCGTTCATGACCACTGTGAAAAAGACGTACCTGGACAAAATACCCGAACACCCAAACTCCAAATATGCATCCCAGGGTATCACTATCCTAATCGTAAACCCATGGTCACAGTCGTGAGATCATTAACACCCGGAGCTCGGAGCGCCCAGCCGGTTCAGTCCGAGTCCGAGTCGTAGCTCACCAAAGCAGTTGTTGTGCCAGCTAGCACTTTTGGCGTGTCGCTCCCGTCTGCAACAAACGGTGGAGGATCAGGGGCCTCCTCGGTCACTCTCTTCCTCTTGAGGCCGGGCAGCCGGGCAGGTCCCTTGGGTGTGTTTTCCCTGCTGCTGAAGTCGAGGAACGGATCTCTCGCAGCCCGCGTATTCCCCACGATTTCTGAGACCAGGTTCTCTCGCGTCCGAGATGCAGCAATCTCCGACTTCAGTTTCCGCTGTCCCTTGGCCGACGAGCCTCTCCCCGCCTCACTCCTTCTTGTCTCGACCTTGCCCGACTCACACCCGAACAACGGCCGCACCAGCGCCTTCTCCACACCGCGATCTCCCCCCGCATCCACACTTCCATAATCCACCAGCGCCGCCCTCCTCGAGTCCTCCTCCGTCTCCGGCAGCAGCTCAATTCCCAAGCTCATCCTATCCTTCAAATCCTCCGCCCTAGCCGCCTCCTTCTCCCTTGCGTGCCTCCCAACCCGAAACGCCTTCCTCAACCTCTGGTTCTGTGCATACGGATCATCCCACTGCCGATCCACCGCATCCTGCAGCTCACCTATCCTCCGCCCAGCCATCTCCAGCCGTTCGCGGTCGGCGATCGTTTTCTCGAGTTTCCCAAACGCGCTCTCCCTCTGCTCCGCCCTCTCCCTCTCCGTGGTGATCACGAACCCGGCCATCCCGCTCCCGACCAGACTGTCGCCCTCCGCTTCCCCCGCGCCGGTATCCCTCCTCCGCGCCCCGGAGACGACGACGAAGTCGGAGTTCTTGGGGTCGGTCCGCATCTCGATCTCGCCGCCGCACGCGCCGTGCCGCAGCCGGAACGACCAGATCGGCGTCGTGTAGTAGCTGCCCGCGCGCCGCTTCTCGGCGTTGAAGCGCACCCCCTGCCCGATCAGCGTCGGCTGCGGGCAGGTCGCGCACCACACGGCGAAGGGCATCTCGAAGCGCACGACCAGGATCCCCTGGGCCCGCAGCTTGGACGCGCGCGACCCCAGCGGGTGCTTGTGGTGCAGGGCGTTGCCCGAGGCCGCTACTAGGCCTTCCTGGTCGGGAGGGACGTAGCGTCCCATATTGAAGCCCTGCATCTTAGCGGGTGGGTTTTGGTGTTGGTGGGCTGTCGAGATGGGCGGTTAATAGGGATATAGGTGGGTGTTGCTTTCTGGTGGACTTTTCGGTGGTTCTTTGGCGCGGGCGTGCTTGTTTGTTGGCGCGGTTCCACGATGGGTTCAGGTGTGCTGGGATATTGAAAGAGAGAAGAGGACTCTGCCTGATCTCAAGAACCAAGATGTTTAGGTTCGTCGTCGTGTGTGAGCTGGTCGGTAGTTGACTATGTCACTAGGCAGAGCAATGACCAGCTGTCGCGAATGGTGGCATGTGGTTCCAACCCTAACCCTACACTATCCCCTGGCTGTTTGCTGGAGCACACGGGCCGCGGCGGGGCCATCTTTGCCCAGGGCCGAGCCTGCAAACCCACAAACCCTCGGCCCATCAGCTAGTTATGGCATGCTATCGAGTCTCCTGATCTCCATTCCGCCCAACGACACTAACAGATGCTTCAATTTTGATGCCTTGCATCTGTCCCCCGGATCAATCTCCTAATCCAATACCCGCTCACTAGCGGCGCCTCATTATTAGAGGTGGTCATCTCGGATCGTTAAAAACGTCTCACTATGCCGCTTGCTCCGTGTTGCATCTCGACTCCATACTCTGTTATACTGCGGTAGGACTAGCACATATAGATCCTTTCCAGTGCTGGAGGATGGAGGTTTGACATGGAGATATGACATGGACTGCGGCTATTGTGAGACGTTTCCTATCCTCCGAAAAGACGCCCCCTTATTTGGTTGATTCGAGGGCAAAAAGACGCATTTCATTCGCTAGCACCTCTGGGTGGCTTTGAGTGGTTGTGATGAAGCCGTGGCCCACAACTCACGCCAGCCTTGCTGCCCAGCTGAACTGTTTTCACCTCTTCGCTCCCCAGCAACCTTCGGCTACTTGGCGTACCCGATGATATGGACCCGCTCAGCATTATCGGCGTGGCCGCCGCGGCTGTCCAGTTCCTCGACTTCGGGACCCGTCTGCTTGCTGAGACGATAGGCGTCTACCAAGGCGCGTCGGCTGCCAATGCAAGACTGCTCGACATAGCCAAGGTATCCGGTGAACTAGCAGCGTTTACCCGCCAAGTCCGGGAGAAGATGAGCCCTCTGGCCAGGCCAAACCATGCTCTGACAATCTCTGAGATAGCCCTGCTTGACGCATGCCAAGCTTGCGAGTCCGCCAGCCAGGGCGTTATGGAGTTCATCTCCAAGATCAGCAGTCGTGTTGTAACGCTAGAAGAGAAGGGGAACAAGAAGAACAAGCATAGCGACCCGTCGAGCCAAAACACATCAAAGCTGGAGAGTTTGAGGATGGCGGTGAAGCTTGTGTCCAAAAAGAGCCAGATCTGCGACATGGAGATGACGTTGAGAGATATCAAGTCCCGCTTGATGCTGGCAATGATTTCGAATCTATGGTATGATACTTGCATTCGATCATTGGATGTCTCGTATGCTAATCAAGCCCAGGGAGCGTTCTGGGGGTCAGAGAGATCATCCTGCCGATGACAGTCAGGCCGCCTCCCGCCATTGTAGACTCATCGAACAACTCAACCCTCGGTAGAGAGAAACCGCGACTACTCCTACTACCCACTCAACCTCTATCTTCACCTACAACGTGCCGGTTAGCCCAATTAATACGGGGGACGCCGCCAGCATGCAAGCCCTGCTGAGCAACCTGCGTTTCCCATCGCAGGACAACCGCGTCCAGACCATTCCCAAGGCCTACGAGCGCACATTTGACTGGATATTTCAGGAGCCGTGCCAGTTGAAGGAAGATGCACCCATGTGGTCCAGTTTCCCCAACTGGCTTGAACACGACGCGGAGAACGTGTTCTGGATCACGGGCAAGCCCGGCTCGGGCAAGTCGACCATGATGAAGTACTTGGCCCAAGAGACCCGGACAACGTCGTATCTCAACAAGTGGTCATCTCCGTGGCCAGCCCTAGTCGTGGCCTTTTATTCTTGGAATGCGGGAACCGAACTACAAAAGTCTCAAGGACTCCTTCGGACCTTGTTGTATCAGGTCATTGAGAAAGCACCAAATCTCGGGCCGAAACTGCTTCCCGGACGTTGGGCGGCGATCAAAATCTTTGGAGAAACTGCCGCCGACCAGTTGCCGTCATGGACATGGCAAGAGCTCTTCGAGAGCCTCACTTTGTTGTCCTCGTTGAATGACCGGCCCTTCAACTTGGCTGTTTTTGTCGACGGGCTGGACGAATTCGACGGGGACCACGTCCGGCTCATAGATGTCATCAAGCTGTTCCACAGCCGCCCAGGCATAAAGGTCTGTGTCAGCAGCCGGCCATGGAACGATTTCCGAGACGCCTTCGCCGATTGCCCACAGGTTCGGATGGAGATGCTTACCAAGCAAGACATGGAGTCGTTCGTACGGGGAAAGTTTGAAATGAATCGGGCATTCACCGAGCTCCAGGCTGTGCTCCCGACCGACGCCCAAGAGTTGCTATTGGGTATCGTGGAGAAAGCTAAGGGGGTTTTCCTCTGGGTCTCGGTCGTGACATCCTAAACGGTCTGACCGAAGGGGATACGCTAACAGCGCTGAAAGCAATGCTAAACCAACTCCCCAGCGACCTTGGTTCACTGTACGAAAGCCTCTGGCGGCGGATCAAGCCGGCATACCAGAGCGAAGGCGCTCGACTCCTTTTAATATTTCAGGCGTGGACTCAACTGCCGCGCGCCGAATTAGAGTTATATCGTCTTCAAAAAGCTATGCTGTCGGCCGGCATACCAGCGCGAATGTTATGGATTGCAGATGGCGAATCGACAAAAACTTCAGACATCTATATCATCCAAATGTTGACAAGGAGACTCAACAGCCGCACACGCGGCTTGTTGGAGATAACCCCGGCTGGCGTTGTTGACTACTTGCACAGGACCGTAAAGGACTGGATGGGCGTTGAGGGCACGCTTTGGTTGGAAATCAAGGAGTCAGCACCAAAGGACTTTGATGTTCACCTCGCAATCCTAGAGGCTATATCATCCGAAACAGCCGACATGATGATCCAGCCCATACGCTATATCAATCGCATATACAGAGGTGTGACTTGGGCCTGGGTCATGATTTGCTTTCATCATGCGTCCATGGTAGTGACAAGCCCGAGAATTATGGCCGAGTCGCCAGCATTTTGGATAAGCTAGCGACCGCCCTTAAAACAGCCCACAAAAACGGTGGGAGTCGCCAAATCCTGCCTGCCTGGGTCAATCTCGAACTGCCGCCGGCGCAGGACTATGGGTTTGTCGCTCTCGCGGCCGAATTCGGCATCGCTACATATGTGAGAGCAAAAGTTGATTCGGATCCCAACTACTTGCTATTCCGGGGCGACGAAACCGATCTTATCTGGCGTATCGTGCTTGGGCCGGGCCCGGCCGCGCTACCGCAACGTGAACTCGACATCCTTAGCAAATCCAAGGGTGATATAGATGACTGGAACGATTATCTTTCTGAAATGAGGCGATTCAGGGTTAAATATATAGACTTCAACCCCGCTGGGCGGTACCGGCTTGCTTGCGACCTCATACGTACAACCTCGGAGAGGGTTAAGGACCCAACAGCGCTGCGGAAACTGCTGATTCCGCTGCGGCGCGAGGTTGTCCAGGCGGGAGACGGTCGCAAGAAACAAGACGATTTTGGCATCCTGGTTCCAGTAAGCGATAGTGGCAGCAGGGAACTACCGTATTGGGCTGCAGTAGTTGAGCTGCTTGAGAGTTACGGCGGGAAGGACTCGCTCGGGAGGCGGATAGGCAACACTGTGGCTTCCTGGCTTCGCTAGCTTGGGAATTTGTTGAAAGAGTGTTTGATAATGAGAGCGTATCTTTGGACTGTAGGAAACGTCTCACGATGCTGTATCTTACAAAGATCTCTTATCCCACACATATACCAACAGCATCCGTACAAGTTTCATCTGGGTATAGTTATAGTTATTCTTAGCCTTTTCTGTTTCTACTATGGTTCCCCTTCCGTTCCCTTCCTCCATTAAGCTTGGGACTAGGCTCCATAGAGTACAGTAAGCATCGAGAGCTACGGTACAGTACGGTGAAACGTTTCTTAGGCCCGAAGGATAGAGGCTCTCCTAAATAATAACCACTAAAAAAGCTACCGTTACAACCCGGTGGAGCCGGTATCTGTATAAGCGGCCAAGACCATGCTTGGACAATCCAAGATCGGCAGCAGGGTACGCCTGTGCGCTTAACCAGATGCCTAAAGCTTCGGTCTATTTCATCCCGGGCGGTCAGCGATTTCGGTTTGTTTATCCCGCTTTACCCGGCAATGTGACGTCTTCACCCTGTTTGCGGGGCCAACTACCAGGCCCGCGGTGATGGTTCACTTACATATTGCGAGGGCGAGCCTCTCTGTTGCCAACGGTTCTTTGCGGCAGAGAGGCAGAGATCGACCAAGTCCACACCATGTTTCTCACTCGTCTGCTACTGGGGCTCTCGGCCTGCATGCTTGTCCCCGTAGGACATGCAGCCAATTCCACCTACTATAATCCCATATTTCCCGGCTTCTACCCGGACCCGAGCTGCATATATGTTCCAGAGCGCGACAATACCTTCTTCTGTGCCTCTTCGAGCTTCAATGCATTCCCCGGTATCCCTATCCATGCTAGCAAGGATCTGCAGAACTGGAAGTTGATCGGCCATGTACTGAACCGAAGGGAGCAGCTGCCCCGATTGGCCGAGACCAACCGGTCAACAAGGTGACCAACTGATAAGCAAGTTCCCTGTGGATCACCATGGCTAACTTCTTCAAAGTGGCATATGGGCACCAACGCTTCGCTTTCATGATGAGACCTTCTGGCTAGTCACTACCCTTGTGGATGATGACCGCCCCCAAGCGGACTCTTCTAGATGGGATAATGTGCGAAATCGGTGGTGAATTCTTGTGTTTCTCCGTACTGACTTGTTGCCACAGATCATCTTCAAGGGCAAGGACCCCTACGATCCGGCCTCATGGTCCAATGCTGTCCACTTCAACTTCACCGGATACGATCCGGAGCCCTTCTGGGATGTGGACGGGAAAACTTACATCAATGGTGCGCATGCCTGGCAGGTTGGGTAAGCTCTTCTCCGTTTTTGCTCGTATTTCCATTTAAGGCTTACCCTCCATATAAGACCCTACATTGAGCAAGCCGAGGCGAACCTTGATACGGGTGAGGTTGGCGAGTGGCATATCATTTGGAATGGAACCGGTGGCTTGGTGTGTTTTTTTTCCTTCTCCGGTTTTAAGCTGACTTCATCTGACCGTCGCCGGCTCAGGCCCCTGAAGGACCGCATATCTATCACAAGGATGGCTGGTATTACCTCTTAGCTGCGGAGGGTAGGTGGATGTCTTGTCGGGACTTTCTAGCACGGAGTAGAGCTGACGGGAATGCAGGGGGTACTGGCATCAACCACATGGTGACCATGGCCCGATCGAAGAACGTGTCCGGACCCTATGAGTCTTACGCTGGAAACCCAGTGTTGACTAATGCCAACACTACGAGCTACTGTAAGAGATATCACTCTCCTGAACGACACTTTAAGGATGCTGATGATTCGTGGGCAGTCCAAACCATTGGTCATGCCGATTTATTCCAAGATGGCAACGGCAACTGGTGAGAGGCAGCACAACCCCTATGATATGAGTGGAAGGGATACTAACAGGAGCATCGTAGGTGGGCCGTCGCTCTCTCGACTCGCTCCGGGCCAGACTACCTCCACTTCCCCATGGGCAGAGAGACCATCATGACCCCAGTGAGCTGGCCAGAGGGGGAATTCCCAACATTCACCCCCGTCACTGGCAGGGTGAGCGGTTGGCCGATGCCTCCCACAGCCACCGATATCCGCGGGGTCGGGTAAGTCCAGTAATCCCTTCCCTCCCTAACTAAAGAGAGGGAAAAAAGAAGAAAAGAAAATCTCACTAACCTTCTTAACCCAACCCCAGCCCCTTCGTCAACCACGCCGAACCCGAGATCCTCATCTTTTCCGCCGACACCACCCTCCCCCCGCACCTCACACACTGGCGTTTTCCCATCCCCTCCTCCTTCACCCCCTCCCCGCCCGAAAAGCCCAACACCCTCCGCCTGACCCCGTCCACCCTCAACTTGACGGCGCTCAACGGCAACTACGCCGGCCCTTCCGGGCAGACCTTCATCTCGCGCCGGCAGCAGCACACGCTCTTCACCTTCAGCGTGGACCTCGACTTCTCGCCGAGCGCCCTGGAGGAGGAGGCCGGCGTGACGGCCTTCCTGACGCAGAACCACCACCTCGACATGGGCATCGTCATGCTCCCTCCCAACGCTAGCACGGCTACTCTGCCGGGCCATTCGGCGGAGGAAGAGGAGGGAGCACTGATCCCCCACGTGCGCTTTCGCGGGGAATCGTACGTGCCGGTGCCGGCGCCCCTGGTGGTCCCCGTGCCGGAGGCCTGGAGGGGCAAGCCGCTGAGGCTGGAGATCAAGGCGGCGAATATGACGCATTACACATTCAGCGTGGGGCCAGCGGAGGCGAGGTCGCTGATGCAGACTTTGTTGTACGCTTCGAACGAGCCGGTTAGTTGGGGGTTTACTGGTGAGTTAATATTTTTTTTATTTTTTTTTTTTTTTTTGCCCTCCTAATATTTATGCCTCGAGATGGAGAGATTGCTGACTGCGTTTTACAGGCGTGCTGCTTGGTATTTACAGCACGAGCAACGGTGGAAATGGGACGACACCGGCGTACTTTTCGAACTGGCAGTACCTCCCACAGGGGCAGTTCAGAGATTGATGACTTAATATGAGGGGTGGATATACCTTTGGTGTTTTCTAATTTCCAGGGACGGATATATTCATGTACCAAAATGGTTATGTAACTGATGATGTGCGGAAAACCCAAACAACCACGCTCTATGCTGATGCGCCGGGTATTTGATTACCATGCACCGCTTGGGCATCCCCAACAAGCCACAATCATGCCTAGGCCAACTTGATTCTAGGACAGATTCAACTCCTTTCTATTTTGCCCTTCTATTTCTTGTGATAAATGGCGGAGAGCACGGGTGGACACGGCGGCTTAAACTGTACCTTTCCGTCTCCTGACCTCGATCTTGACCTGCACCGGGGGGATAATAGTACCTCCGATCCATAGGTTCTTCGGCTTCTCGGGTAGAGGTTTAAGTTCATAATTCTCTAGCAAATAAGCCAGTATGATCTTGAGTTCGTGCGCGACGAAGAAGCGCCCAGGACTGAGGCCTATTGTCAGTATTTCCATGCATCACTCCATTTAGAGGCGGAAGACAAAGGGGCAACTCACCAGGCATGCCGCCCATGGCTGAAAGGGAGGTACTCAGCGCTTGTCGTCACCATCCCCAGCCTCATCACGGCCATCGCCTCGTCCGCGTCCCGCTTCTCCTCGGCCGGCCGCGCCTCGTAGGCCTCTCGCGCGCGCGAGAACCGCCAGGGGTCGTATCGGTCCGGGTCCTCATACAACTCCGGGTCGCGGTGCGTCCCGGCCATGTCGAGCATCAGAGACGCACCGTACGGCGCGTGCCATCCCTCGACCGTGTTCGTCACCCCCTCGGGGGCGACAACCTTGCGGTGGGTGAGCGCCGTGGCAAAGTTGCTGAAGCGCATGCTCTCCTTGATGGCGCTATCGGTGCGGTGGAGGCGTGCCAGGCCCTGCTTGGTCCAGGCGCCGTTTTCCTCGGCGAAGACGCGGGCGGTTTCCTCCCGGATGGTGTCGAGGCAGTTAAGGGAGGGGTCGGAGGAGAGGAGGTCGAGAACCAGGTTGAAACCCGTCAGGACGGTCGTGTGGATGGCGGCAAACTCTACGGGAAGCAGTCGCTTCGAGAGCATTTCCGGATTGAGTTCATGCCCGAGGCCCTCGGTTTTCGCCTGACGGATCAGCCAGGTCAGCATGTCTTCTGGCGGCCGCCAGTCGTCGTAGGCTGGGTCAACGCCCGAGGCCTTGCGCGTCATGTCATACAAGCGTTGCTCAATGAGCGGCTTGGCCTTGAGGTACGACTTGCGCCAGTGCCACCGGTTGGAAAGGGCGCAGATAGGGCCCACGAGGGGTTGGAATATGCGGGGAAACATCTGGAGAATGAAGCTATTGCGGACGACATCGTCGGCAAAGGCGACCTGGCCGTCGAGGAATTCCTGATCCCGACATAGAGGAGCGCCAACTAGGATCCGGTTGGTCACGCGCGGGACAATGCCCAGCCAAGCTTCCCAGAGGTTTAGGGACTTCCAGTTTTCCGTATCTTTGCCAAAGGCGGCGTCTATTGCTCCATGCACCTCGTCCTGTAGGCCGGGGATAAGGCCGACAAGATTGCGGGCAAGGTGCTTGTGGATGGTCTGGATGGGGAACTGGTCATCGATACCAAAGAACTGGTAGTCGTTGTGCAGGGCGTCTCGGTGGGCTTCCTTGGTGGACAGCACTCGGTCGGGGAGTTCGAGCATCCAGGCCGTCTGTGATCGGGGGACGACGATCTCCTGCGGGCGGCTCGGGGCCGAGGGGACTACGAAAGCGCGGCCATGCTTCGAGTACTATCAATAGCTAGCGGGTTAGAACCTGCGGAGGCGGCCGAGAGGAGCGGTCATGGCGAAATGGACGCTGGTATACCTTGTCATAGCCCTCGGCAACCCACATGTTGTAGCGGGTTACAAAATACAGCCAGTTCTTGACGGTGCCCAGGAAGCCGTCGGCAAAACCGACCCTGGGCAGCGACTTGGGATACCGGGGCTTCCATGTGAAGTCGACGATAAAGGAGCCGATTGTAAAGACAACGATGAGAGCGGCGATGCGACCTGGCGTTATCGATTCGAGCAGTTGGGAGCTCAGTCCCGGGGCCATGGCTGATACAGTCCAGGGTTCGGTGGGCGATGAATTGCGGTGAAATCAGTCGGGTCGGCTCTTTGTTGAAGGAGCAGCCGGCGGTATTTGGATGCTATACAGCAGCGTGCATTGCTGGCTCTCCATGTCGCCGCCGTCTCCGTCAGCATGACTTGGACGTTGGCGTGCGCAGCGGGTGAAACAGAGGGCCGAGCCGCTGACAAGCCTTGTTGGGGGCTCCCCTGAGATCGCCAGGGGTTGAGCTGCGCCTTGCCGGGCTGGCGTTAGCCCACTTTAATCCGCTCTAGGCTACGCTACAGTGCTCGGCCGGTCATCTGGGGCACCCCGTTCATCGAACGCACACCCCGACGATCTCGCCCCAGTCGACCCAACCTCCACAGAAGCCTGCCGCATCAGCCGCATCGTCGGGTTTCACAATTTCGATGGGCTGAGCTCAACCCGTTCATGACCGCGCAAAGCGTGCGTCTGATTTGCTGTAACGGTTAGACGCATTCGGCATTCGCATTCGCATTCGCATGGAATTCCATAAGGTATCAACAGGCTTTCGCCAGCTGCGCAACCCAGGCAGATTGATACTACTGCCGAGCGGACAGTCCGCCACGGCGTTGATGTAAACAAGAGTTTCTTTGTCTCGAGACCTTACCCAAGTTTAAGTTTAAGGTTATATTAGTACCACGAGCACTCCGCATATGTGTGGGGTGAGGTGGAGATGACGAACGGCGCCCACTCTTGTCTTCAGCGAAACGGACCTGCTGCCTGGAGCTGTTCCGCCAGCCTGAGTTCGTGCGACTTGGACGCCTCCCGCTCGCTTTTCTGGTATTTTACCCGACGCTGCCTCCCTCGGACGACGTGGTAGAGTCCAGGCCCGCCATGTCCACCTTCAACGGCCTTGTGGCTGAGTTCCCGGACATCAGAGGCAAGCACTGCTCCTTGTGTGCAGTTGACGTCAGCTCACCGATTTGCAGTCGACTACTTCCGCTCCCACGCAGACCTTGGGCCGCCATTAGCATGTTTCTTGAGCCATATCCATAGTGACCATCTCGCTGGTTTGGAGACGCTCCGGTCACCGTTGTATGAGGCCCAACCTGGATCCAGCAATCCCTTTTCTGGGATTTCTGACGCGCGATGCCTAGTGTCTACTGCTCCGCCGCCACAAGAGAAATGCTTCTCCGCCTAGAGAGGTTTCCGTGTCGCATCAACTATGCGAATGGCATCTTGGAGGCACGTATACAGCGATATCGCCATCTCAGGAACCTGCTCGTAAGACTAACCCTGTCACTGTGTTTTCCTGCCTAACCGTCCTTCTCAAGAAACCTCTACCCCTGGAGACACCAACAACCCTCGAGCTCTCGCCCGGAAACAACATTCAGGTTACTCTCTTCGACGCCAACCACTGCCCCGGCGCCGTCATGTTCTGTGAGTGCCAACCAAGCTGAAGCCGTCTCGACCTTGTACTGAGATTGGGCCCTGGAGTGCTCGAGGGTCAGGGCAAGGCTGTTCTCTATACTGGAGATATCAGGAGCGAGCCGTGGTTCGTGAATGCTATAGCTAGGTCTCCGCCGCTGATCGAGTATTCCTCTGGCCTTAAGACGCTTGACACAATCTATCTCGACACATCCTTCGTTGACGATGTGGAGTTTCCAACCAAATCGGAGGGCATTAGCGAGCTGCTTCAGAAAGTCTCGAGATACCCTGCCGATACCATCTTTCATTTTCAAGCTTGGACTTATGGGTACGTCCCCATCTTGAAGAGTAAAACTCCTGCAAAAATCGCTTTCCAACCTTTCTCTAGATACGAGGACGTATGGATTGCTCTTTCAAAAGCCCTAGGATCCAGGGTATGCGGCCTTCTCTGCGTTCACGATGAGCATCCGCTGACCCCAACTGCGTAGATCCATGTCGACGAATACAAAATGTTGATGTTCCGTTCGCTAGTGTCCAAACACCCCGATAATCAGTTCGCCCCCCAGTTACATCTCGCCCCAGAAGCCCCTGGGTTGGTGGGCTTCATGTGCGGCAACACATACCATCCAGGTTGTCTGACTCTCGATGAGACAGTTCGTCTCCATAGTTGCGAGAAGGGGAACTACTGCCAGACGGTACAGAAATCGCCGGTTGTGTGGATTCGTCCCATCATCGCCCGACTTCCGGACGGCCTATATATAGCTGAGGTTGGCGTAGGAGGAGGCGGAGATGACTTGGAGCGGGAGGCGGAGCTCGATTATCTCTCGGTAGCGGACATTGAGTCCTTCCTTGAGGTGTAAGTCTCACTTTCCCTGACTAGTAATATTCTCTAACTATGTAGGCTCCGTGATGCCGATTATGTTGCCCATGAACTCGAAGAAATTCGTCAGTTTCTACTCAGCGCCGTGGCTAATGGCAGGAAAGTCCCACTCGATTTGGAACGAGCTGCCTTTAAAGAAGACAACAAGACAGACCTCGTCCACGGCATCCAAGCAATAACCAACAGGTTGAAGCTGCGCAATAAGCAGCTTCCACCCAACGGCGCCGATGCCCGGGCTCTACCCAACGTCATTACGTTTCCGTATTCACGGCATTCATCTTACACCGAGCTTTGCAACCTTGTAAATACATTCAGGCCTGGGGACGTGTGGCCGTGTACCGTCGACGTGCCCAGATGGCTCCTCGAAGGTTTGGATCGCCCCGATGTTCTGTTGATATCAGCTACTAAGGCGGACTGTTTAGACATCACGGTCAACAATCTCTTTTCAGAACAGTGTTCTGGGAATAAGTTCCGGCACGATGAGATGATGCGGGAGCGGTTTGGAGATCAACAGAACCGCACAATGGGCGAGGTTGATAGCCAGGTTTCCGTCGCCTCTGCTGTCACTCTACTCTATCATTCGCCAGCCCCCCTGGACGAACCTGTACCAACTCGTTGCGATCAACGATCCCCGATAGCAGAGACTTCGGCTGAGGACGTGATCATCGACACTAGAACACCTGATTCCGATGATTGCATGCACACGTACGAGTCAACAGGCCTCAACGACGTTGATCCAACAAGACTTCGGGATTCGCAGGAATCGACCATTTCGGCTCAGGCTCTTGAGATTCGCTTAACTGCATTTCAAGCAGTTTTGGCCAATGCCCAAGGCCGGGCCGGCGTGGAAATAGGCTTGCTGTCTACAACAGACAACCACTCTAAGCTGGACGAAGACCTTACTTTTACATAAACCTGGGCTTGAATACCTTGCAGGCTTTTAGCATAATATTAGCATTACGATGAGCATTCTCTTAGCGAGCACTAGCTTGGGTGGCGGGGGGTCAACGGTAACTTCGGTCTGGCCCGGGCATCATGCCCTGTTGGGTGCTCGCGCCGCCTCACCTAGAGATTTGAAGGGGGGTCAACAAGACCTCACTTTTTGATATCCAACTGCCGATCCCCCATACCGTCCTAACGCAGGCCTGAAACGTGGAACCAATACAACCTTCTCCCGGCCGGAAAACGAATTATTCCACAAATCCGTTGCCATTCCGGCCTTGCCAAGGCTGGTGAAGCTGGATCATGAGAACCATACTCGATTCGGACGCTGCCGCAGAATATTAATTCCAGCAGTCGCAAAGACGACCGCACGCTTGGGTAACTTCCGATCGATTATCACCGGTGCACACCACATAATATGGGGAGATTTAGCCACAACCATGCAGCAGACATTCTGGGATACTTTGAGCCTAAATGCAACCTAACCTTCCACAAGCGAGCATGGGGAAGCCGTTTTGCGACGACAGGAGCTGTCTTTGCGCGGGGAGGGCGGGTGGAGCGGGTGATGGCCGTTGGCGAGATATAAGAATGCCGCGCTCCAACAACAACCCGGTTCCTGCAGCCACACCTTCCTTCTCCCCGGTATCTGGGTTCCTCGACCGGGGCTTGCCAAGTCGATCAGCTGCACGGGTCGTAACCAGGCGCATCAGGTGGCCACCTCATAGCTTCAAAATGAGGTGGATAAAGCCCGGGACGGTCCTCAGCCTCGCCGCTCTCCTATCATCGTGGTGCTGCCATGCACTTAGTATTGGCAGATCCGGTTCGGCTGGGCTTACGATCGACACCGCGGGGGTTAGCGGTCAAGTGACGAGGCGTGCCGATCCGAGTCTGGCCGGGTACTTGGGAGTGTTCTTCCTCGGGGCTGACCCTTATGTTTACTTCTACCTCAGCAATGGCAACGACCCTCTGTCCTTCAGGGCCCTCAACCGGGGAGCCGCCATCATGAGACCGACGAAGGGGACCGGGGGTGTTCGGGATCCTACCATCATCGCAGGTGGTGGCAGCGAAGCTGGAAAGAAGTGGTATATAATAGGGACAGACCTGCACATTGGGAGGGTAGGTTGGACTCGGGGTTCACCCTGAATTATTTATTGGTCCTGACGCCAGGATAGACAACATGGGATGCGGCACAGCGAACTGGATCAAGGGGGATTTTCGTTTGGGAAAGTACAGACCTCGTCAATTGGGTGAATGAGAGGCTGGTTGTTGTCGAGGATGGTACTGCCGGCATGGTCTGGGCACCCGAGGCGATCTGGGATCCCGCGAAAGGCATAGTATCCCACCATCACGAGGGGGCCGGTTCTTAAGACTGACTTGATAACCAGGCCAGTATCTGGTCCATTGGGCGTCAAAATTCGTGAGGAAACACCCCATCCCTGGGCAATGGGTTGTGTCTGGAAGTTCATCACTCACTTATCTTGCAGTACCCTACATCTGATCCGAGACACACGGGCGCGCCGTCAAATATCCGCATCCGCTACGCCTACACCAGCGACTTTACAACATTCACGGCACCCCAAACTCTCATCGACAAATCGCCCACCAACATTATCGACTTGAACTTCCTTCCCCTAAACGGAAGCGACGGACAGTCCTTCCTGCGGTTCATGAAGGATGAAACCCAAAAGAACGTTTTTGTCGAGGTGTCTAACACGGGGCTGTTCGGCACTTGGACCCGGCCGGGCGGCGGCTCGGCGATTATAGAGCGGAACGTGGAAGGCCCCGCAGCGTACTTGGACAACCAAAACCCCAGCAAGGTGCATCTGCTCCTGGACTTTTACGGTGGGGACGGGTACCGGCCGTACGAGAGCACAAATCCGGCGAGTAACAGCGGGTGGGCGGCGAGCAACAGGGGGAATTTCCCGAGGAACTTGAGACATGGCAGCGTGTTGCCTGTGAACCAAACCCTGTATGAGGCGTTGAGGGCGAGGTGGGGGTAGATGGAAGAAAACAGGACGGTGTTGTGAGATGCTTAACCGCTGTTGGGGTGCAGTGAAATCTCCGGAGTGGGACGGCCTCGACGCTCCCGAAACAACTCAAATTTTTTGGGGTACACTGGTTCACAATGAGATGCATCTCGCCTTCGGCCGGCGGCCGCTTTCCTCTCTTCCGGTTGGCCATCCGAAAGCCGAGTGGCCGCGAGACAAAGATGCACTTACACTGATGCACTTACACTGATGCACTTACACTGATGCACTTACACTGATGCACTTACACCCGGCCGGGGTTTCGGTTTAACACAATATCCCGCCGAGGAGACTGAGAACCGGACAAACTTGACTGCCTTTCCTCAGTCCTGCTGTCAATCGACTCCGCCTTTCGGTCCCCATTCGTGTATGAATCGCATACCATCTGGCCATCGCCCCTGATGTCGCAAACCCACGCTTCACTCCTCCCGTGGTGGGTGGCTCTGTAAGCGTCCCTGTCTAGCGGCACACACTCCGTCTCACAGCCCTATCTTTTCTCGCCGTCTGTTTCCTGCATCGCCACCTTTGCTACGCTCTCAGGCCCCTATCGTGGCGCCACAATGCATCGCTGTGGCACGTCCACTCAATGCTGGATAAAACTTCCCGAAAGCCTCCAGGATGTCTAAAAATGACCTTTTAGGTGGGACGTCAGAACCATGCATAGTTGCAAAACTATCAGAGCGCGCGGGTTCTCGAGAGACTATTTTTAACATAAAGACGGAGTCTTGCTGCGCCAATACCGATATGAAGGGCGCATCTCTACCTAGGTGTCCGCTCGTCTCACAACCTCGCAGCATTTCTAGTCAGAGATCTATATCCAACTCATAATACTCTCTCGTCACGGTTCCTGTTCTGATTCTCGATCCTGGCCACCAGCTGGACTGTTCACTCCTATAGTTTTGGGGACACCGGTCCCGGCAGGGTGACCAGAGAGTACTGGGGAGCGTCATTCGCCTAACCCAATGCGACGGGCAGCGCGAGCTTCCCAGGGCTCAACGTCAGCTCGCCGTATCCGGGCTCCAGATCCGATAATTGGACACTCACCATCAAGTCAGGGACGGCTTGCCGCTGCACAACTCCGGTAACATGATTACGACTAGGATATGGATCCAGCTCGAGGCGCCACAGAATCAGCTCGTCGACACGAGGAACGAGAGCTGTGTGAACCAGCACCCGTCCTGAGGAATGTGCTAGGGGATATATGCAGTCCCGAAACTGAAGTCGGATCAGGAAGCGGTGGGCGCAGGGTGTGATGGGGTCATACTGGTTGAGTGTTTCAATGAATTGAAGAGATCCGTATCGGCGGGGTTCGGCATCAGAAAGTACCGTTGCCACGAATATTGCTCTGCCACCGGCTTGCGAAGAAGCTTTCAGCGAGAGCGAATCACCCGGCTATTCGGCGTTGACCGCAGGCAAGTACACGCTAACAACTAGCACCAACAAATCTGGGCATTTTGGTGTTCAGAGACATCGGCCACTAACTAGTACCCCATAGCCAACACATCCCCACACAAACTACAGCACGCCCGGCGAGAGTGCCATTTTTGACTTTGCGCAGTTCTCCTGTCCCTTGCCGCACCCAACTGTGCTCGAGTCCCACAGGCCTGACAGCTTCACCGCGTACGACTCGGCCATCCGCCAAGTTTACGTCCTCAGCCATATATGGGGTTGTTCCGAGGAAATGAAAGCCACAATAGCAATCCCTCCAGCGTCAGAGGGAGCGTTAGTGTGTCTTTGAGTCAACGATTTTCAGGAGGGAAGCCGTCGGCTGAGTGCCGGTGTGTTGCCGGACGTTAACTCATCTTTACTGTGGCTGGCGGCTGCACGAGTAGCTCTGCTTGGGTTCTTGTGATCATCGTGTGTTGCCCGTGAGTCTTTTGGCGCTACCAAATATATGAGATAGAACTGGCGCCGGTGTGCGGGAGCAACCAAGGGATATACATTTAGATGCGTATCTGTCTGTGTGACAAGTTTCGTCCGATGTCAACAGCTCCGACGCGGAGATATCCGTAGTGCCCCATTCCGCACCACACCATTCATCAAGCTTGATGTGTCAGACTAACCTTATCTTTAAAGAGACTTCAGTCCGTTCAGTGCTTGCGCATGTAAGCTCCAGGCATACCTACAAGCATGACGGGAAACCAAAAATTCATCATACGCAAGAATCTCCAAGCTGCGTGGGCCTGCCAACGAGTGAGCTCTTCGTTCAATTATGACTGTGGTAGCCCCTAAAGCTCTCCTAATCCAGGAGACAAAGTAAAATCAACATGCTATTAAGTTTTTAACGTGAAACGGAAGCGTTCCCAAGTCGCAATAAATTAGTACAACGCTGCAAGTCATCGGAATATCTTGTATCGCACGTTCACTCCGACCAAACAAACCTAGCCAATCACATTACACCGTTTTCCTATCCATCAGGGGCTGGTTGAGACCTGCTACCAACACAACAGGATTGAACGGTTTCACTCCACCACTAGTCTCCCGCGAACACCTACTACGTATGTTCTGAAGCAAAAGTTTATTCATGCACAAAAAGCGTTTCAGTTCAGTGTAACAGGAATTATCACTACCTCACGCTACCTTACTCATCCTATTCCCAGCCCCAGCAAGCAATCCCAGCCGCAACCCCAACCCCAAAGCAAACCACCCCTTCCCCTCCGCAAAGGGTATCTTTTCCCGTTATCATGCCTACGTACGTCTTTTCTCTCACAAGCCCGTACTTGCACAACAGCCGAGAATAAAAATCGAGAGGGGAGAGAGAGTGGAAACGAGGTAGACGGAAAGAAAAGGAACGGAAAAAAAAGGAAAAGAGTCAAGAAGACTGAAAGAAAGAGAAGAAAACAAACAAAGACGGCAGACAGCCAGCCAACAATCCATCCAGTCCAGTCCATTTGGGAGGGGGGAATCATGGGTTACTAGTTTCGCTCTATGCCTTGCCTTGCCTTGCCTGCCTTCCAGACCCATGATATGATGAAATGAGACGAAAGGTGAAGAGGCGAGGATGGGATGGTAAACAAGAAAAAAAAGGGAAAAAGGGAAAAAAAGAGAACCGTAAAGTAAAAGAGGGAGAGATAGAGAAAGGAGAGAGAGAAGGGAGAGACAGAGTCCAAGAATCATCATCACCATCGGACAAAGAAAAGCGAAACACCCACACACCCAAGCCAGCAACCCTCAGTTTCCCTAGATCGAGGGTAGCATCGCAACAACCACAGCTGAAAATCCATGCCAAAAATTCCCTGGCTCCCTCCCTGTGGTATAATACGTACTGAGAGCGTTGAGAGAGATCCCATTTATTTTCTTTTCCTTCCCCATGCAGCAAACAAAAACAGGGATGAGAAAAAAACCAAAAACAAACCACCTGCCGCACCACACACACACACACACACACACACACAAGGCCCGAAAGAACCAGGTCATCAACAAACAGGCCTGGAAGGGGGAGAATCATCCAAGCAGTTCTTGGCCCGGCTTCCCGGAATTAACATCTCGCTATGACACCGCGCGGTCCAAACAAAAGTTCTTTTACATCCCCTGCGCCGCGGCAGATTGCGCCTGCTTCTCCACGCCATCCAGATCGAGGTTCGGCAGCGCGATGCCCAGCCCGTTCGACTGGTGCGACAGCTGCGAGCCGGCGGCCGCGTGGTGGTAGGGCAGCGTGGTGGGCGAGGTGAAGATGGCGGTGGTCTGGGGCGGGGGCTGGACGGGCGGGTAAGGGTAGGCGGAGCCGGGGGATCTCCTGGTGCCGGGGGAGAAGGAGGTAGAGGCGGCCGAGTTGGGCGCGGGCGAGTGCGGCGGTATTTGCGTGGTGTCGAGGCGGGGCATGGAGCCGTAGGCGGTCGGCATCGGGAGGCCCGTCGTCGCCAGCGCCGGCTGTGTCGGCACCGGGTAGCTGGTCGTCATGGTCGGGTACATGGACCCGAGCGTGTCGGGCACGGTGCGCGGCCCGGAGTGGTGGCCCGGGTGGTGGTGCGGGTGGTGCGGGTGGTGGTGGTGGTGCGTGTACGGGTGGTAATCGCTCTCGTAGCCGCCATGGCTGCCGTCGTCCCCGTCCATGCGCGCGCGCTTGCTGGGCTTGTCGTCGTACGGGCTGTAGCCGTACGACCCGGACCCGTACTCGCCCCCCCTCATCTGCGGTGAGTCCCCGTAGTAGCTGCCCTGAGAACCTAGAGAGCCCCGAGATCGGTCCAGCTGCCCGGGCTGCATGCCCGCGTCTTGGAGGCTGCTGAGGCGGCGGATGTGGTGGGGGGAGTGGCCGTTCGGGCTGAGGTCGTGGTTGCTGTCGTGCGGGAGATAGCCGTGAATCCCCTGCGATACCCGGATCTGGTCGGCCTGGGTGGCTACTCCGATGCTTCGCTTCTTGGTGGACACGGTGCGCGAGTCCTTGCGGAGGCGGAGACGCACGCCCTGATCGCTGAAAGACCGTGTCAAGAATGTGGATTCGGCTAAGCCGGGGAATGTCTTGGTCGCGTAGACGACAAAGGGGTCGGAAACTGTGCGGGAGAGCAGCCAGCACTCCTTTTCGGCCAGCTTGAGCTCGTAGAGGATGAAGGCGAGTCTGTACGTGCCCACCCTCCTGACAGACAAATCGCCAAAGACGAAAAACCCGCCTTGGCTGTTATCTGTGTCTTTGAGGCTGTAGAGGGATGACACGAGCGTGCCCGCTAGATCGCTCTCCTTCAACCCCTGCTGCTGCTCGTCTGATTCCTCATCGCCTTTGCGGATCAGCCTGGCCGTCAGGATCAAGTACGGATTTTGGAGAAACGTCTTGGCCGGATCTTTCCTCGGGCTGACCATGAGCTGGACAATCGGTGGCGGGTCGATTGGTTTCCTCTCTGTTGCTGCCGTGTCAGCCGGTTAAGCCCGGATGGGGGGAGCGAAGGCGGACTAGGGAATTGCAGAGGGATACCTTTACCCTTTCCGATGGCAACACACGCATATTTGGGCTGTTGGCGCACTGCCAATTCAAAATCGCCTCCTCCTAGCGAGGTCATCATGGTGAAAGGTTTTATGTGTTTGGGAGTCGCGAGTGACGCAGTAGATGGAGAGTGCCCTCCAGTAAAGGCAGGCAGAGCAGGACCCGCCGTCTCACGGATGCGGCGGGGGTCTGAACAGAGTGGGGGAAGCTCGAAGAGGATCCGCAAACGATGCTACCATGGACACCTGACAGACACAGGACAGGAAGTCCAATTTGGTCGACGCTCGCCTGAGAAGGAGCCGACGAAAGCTCAGGTTGTCTCGCCCTTTTGCCAATGTCAAGATTGGTGTCGCGCTCTTTCGTATGAACTCCTCACGCTGCCGTGGGAGAAGAGCGTGAATCCAAAAGTCACCCGGTTTCCCCGGTGCAAGCCAACGGTCCGGTAAAGGTGAGAGGAGATGGTGGTGTCACTTGTTGACGGCGAGCTCCGGGCAGGTCGGGGATAGATATGTCCGTCGCCTGCGGGCGTGTGACTGTTCAGGTAAACACCGACGGTCTCTTTGGAGGCTCAGATGTGAGAGGACGAGGGATGGTTTAAGCTTCGGCTTCGAACGAGGAGGGGGGAGTAATGGGCGTGGGCCGACAGGGCGTGAACGTATTGGTACCTAGCCCGAGTAAGCGACACTACACTGGAAGCGATGCAGGTCCGCAGAGGAGGGGTGCAGGGTGTGAGCTGCCGAAGGCTCGCGGTCGGGTATGTGCAGTGCAGCAGCCGGTTGTGGCTTGCACCGCGGTCGCCGGGAGCCTCGGTCTCAGCAGGCGGGGGATGCCGGAGGACCTACACTAAAGGGACGTGTCAGGGCGAGAATATGCAGAAGATGGCCAGTGGGGTGCTATGAGGGCCGCGGGAGCTGTGGGAGAACGAGATGCTGGAACGCTTCAGGTGGGTGCAATCTGCACAAGCTGCAGGCTCGCTGCTGCGTTGCTGCGTTGCTGCAGGCTGTGGGCCGCGGAGGGACGAAAGCGGCCGGAGTGGGTAGTGGATGGAGATGGGCAGGGAAGTAGGCCGATGTGTAAGTGCGAGGACCTCATGCCCTGCCAGGTACTTCCAAGCCTTGCCTCTCCAACTGTCTCTCTCGTTCTCTCCTCGTGCTTCCCCCCGCTCCCTGCGGTTCCAGACTCGAGCTCTTTCTCTTTCTCTCTCTCTCTCTCTCTCTTCGTCTGCCGAGGACGGCCTGGGACGGGGCGTTTGAGGGCTCACTCTGGCTGGACAAGAAGACCCAAGGGCGCCGGGTTGGTATTCCGAACCTTATAGTAGAACGTTCAAGGGGTTCATCCACGGCCTGGCCAAGGCGTGCTTGGCAGTCGTCAGGGTTGCCCGACCTTCTCGCAAAACAAGTGGTCTGGGTCCGTTCCCGGGTCGGCGAGGGCGGGGGGAGGATAGACTTTTGAAGACCGCTCACACGTGGGGAGAGAATGTAGAATGGCAAAAAAGACGGGCGCCAGAGGTAGGACGGGCTTCTGCTCCAACTTACAGATTGCAGAATGTAAATCCGGAGAACGGGGCAGGTCAAGCCAAGAGCGCAATGCCGTGTTTGATGCGAGTCGGCGGGCTGCGTCTGTGTCTCTCGTATGTATCTGGGCCGGTCGCAGGGGACGGTCCGGTCAAGATGTGGGATGATTTTCTGGAACCGGTTACACGGTGGAGGATGCGATGGGACGAAATGGGATGGGGAGGTAGGGGAGGTAGATGAGATATAGCTACAGCGAAATGCTAAGTTGCAGCGGAGGCGAAAGGGAGGACAAGGGACCAGGTGGGAATTCCATCCACTCAGGATCGGTCTCTTAAGAATCCGGAGTGGAGGTGGGCATCAATAATGGAACGAACGACCTGTTGATATGATTGACAACGAGGATGATGTCTGGAAGCTACGGGAGGGCGGTTTCTTCGACACAGCACGAAGGGGCCCCAGGGATTCCCTAGGCGCTGCAGGGCTTAACCTTGACCGTTCGAGCGCTCAAGGCCTTGCTTCCTGTCATCCTGGCATTCCTAGGGTGAGGTCGGCGACGCGTGAGCACGGCGGGACAGGGTTGCTGGCTGCTCGGCTCTGCTAACTTGTCCCCCTGCCCTCTGCCCTGTGCCCTGTGCCCTGTGCCTTGAGCCCTGGACGGCAGACAGCTGCTAGCAGCTCACTTAGCCCGTCATCGCGGGCGGGCAGACCACCCGGCCAGAACAGGGGTTTGCAGACAAGCGCAGCCGTGAGCAGGGCAGGGCGAACCGGGGTGCTTGATAGGGTCGAGATGACAACGCCACGATGGTTGAGTACTATGTAACAGACGGGGGATTGCTTGGCAGCGTTTGCACAGTTCCTGAATCTCCTTCATTCCCCTCTGTGACCCTCTGTGATGATCTCCAGAGAACCTGTTCCCGCTTCCCGCACGCGTCAGGCCCACCTCTCGCCCGTCATTCTCGCAAACGCCGCGGGCTGCCCAACGAGAAAGAGCAAGCATGGGCTCCCCTCCCCCCAAAACGGCATATCAAAGCATCAAGCGGTGGGGAATCCTGCCAAGTTGGAGAAAAAACGAGCCCTGGCCGCCTGTCATGGAAGGCAGGTACCCGGTACGCGCCAAGCCGACAACGCCATTCTGGATAAATGTGCCGGGAAGACGCCAACGCTACGCCTAGCGCCACTTGCGAAGGCTCCTCTTCGCAATCCCCCGTCCGTCAATTTCCATCCTTGCCCTGGGATAGGGTCAGGGAAACCTCCGAACGGCGAGGTACCATGTACAGTACAGTGCCACGGACCAGCCTCCGCACCTCCCCGCGCTGCAGTTCCCCCCCCCCCCCAGAGGATGTGAGAGAGGAGCAGATGTCTTGCCACGGCGCAGTTCATGATCATCCCATGTATATTTGGACGCGGTCAAATTGCTGGGAGCGAGGTAGCATTAGACGGCCCTGGTCGAACTTGTCGGGACGGGCTGCTGTCGGGTGGAAGTGAACATAATCCCTTCTCTGCCGCCCACTCCCATCTGCTGCTCGTCATTCCACGCGCCCCATCCCCCTCCACAGCTTCCAAGATGCCCAGTAGCTCCTTGCGTGCTGGGGGGAGCGGTCAGCAAAGTCGGGTGGCCAACTAGGCCGCCGGGGGGTGTGGAAGGCAAAGGGCGCTAAGGTGCCTTCTCGAACACTGGCCTGCTCCGGCATTGAACGATCCAGCGTCCGACTGTTCCGTTCTGAGCTCTTCTTCTGTCTGTGCGCTGCATGCACGCATTAACACGGAGCTGCCTCTAAACCTTTTCCAGCCTTGTTACCTGGCCTCTTCCATCTCTTTTCGTCGAACAAGCTCTGCTCGATCCCTCGCTCACCCCGGAGACCCATTAGCCCGAACCTCAAGTGTAACACTGTCCGCCCTCCCCAGGTTCGTCACCCCTGCTCGGCTCGTCTCTAAGGCGTGTCCGAAGACAATTTTCACAGTTGCAGGAGCAGGACAGACACAACATTGCTCTTCAATGCTGGCGTCACGGAACCGCTTCTCCGAGAGCGTCGAAAACACATCCTACTTTTTGCAATCGCGCATACTGGTACGAAGTCGCGAGCCCGGCGTGCTTGGGCCAGCCAAGGGGGTATGTCTGTTAACCTCTTTCGTCCACCCCATTGTATTACTATCCAGGTCGGGAGCGCGGCGCGATGAAAGATATTTCCCGTGCAGGATGTGTGGTTCAACCACGAGTTTGTTGAGCAGATCTCCGGCGGATTAAGGAATGTCTGTGCCTCCAGCTGCCTGCCCAGCCTTCCAGAAGGCCAGAGAAATTCTTATCGCTGTCTCTCACCCTCACAGCTTCTCTGTCAAAGCGTATGCATGGAACCTGACAGTGGGCACATGGCGGATATTCAGGAACAGACCAGCACACTCCGCTAATGCAGGAGCGGCACTGAGAGGGCCGAAGGGTGCGTTTCGCCTCGACGCGCATTGCATCGACGACACCTCCAAGTCGGCCTCATCTTGTCATTGTCGGAGAGGCTCTCATCTTCCCGCCCGCTGGGAGTTTAGCTTTGTCCCCTCATCTCTGAGCGCTGCTGGTGGGGAGGGTTGATACAACATGACAGCTGCGCCATCGGAACAGCGACATTCCCACAGAGCACCTTGCGCTGCCCTATCCCCCTTCTGTGCGCTTGTCGCAGTAAATCGTAGATTAATTGGCGCCGGTGCGGAGCAGGATGCATGCGCTTGGCAACTTGGGTCCAGCAATGTATTACATGCTTTGATGTGAATGCAAAGTGCGAACCGCCCTCGCGTGGCTGGAGGGCTCGCTCTTTGGTCTGCTGACTCGGAGAAACAAGCGAGCCGCCAGGGCTCCGTAATAGTGGCTTGATGATGGAATCATATGTCATCAATACCACCAAAACGTCGAGGCGGCAGGATTCGAGAAACTTTTGGCGTGTCTGCACCAACACTAGCCAATTGTCGATGATTGGCGTTTTCGAAGTCGAAAAGAATCTTCGAAAAAGAGGTCAAAGCGACGGAGACACCGTCTGCGATCCGGCTTCTTTGCAAGGGGGCCATGGGACTGGAGACCAGGGACTAAGCTTGACGCGCATGACCCCTGTTCGAGCAAGTCGTCGCCGCAGTAGCATGCGCAGACAGCGACAGCGGAGAACTCCACTTGGGAAGAGAAAGAAGGCGAGAGAGGGTCTCTGCCTCAGCTCGACTCCGGGAAGTGGGTTCAATCCTGGACGGCGCCTGGGCATGGCTGCGAGTCTGTCGCGTCCAGCTGCCCGCGATGGTGAGCAACGCGATTTGGTGTGGGCGGCCGGCCGGCATCCGAGCCGGGATATACCCCGCCATCGACACTCAGCAGCAAAGTCCCGTGTAATCTCGATTCCCGGAGGACTCTGTTTGGCTGCCTAGTGCAACAGGGCTCCGGACGAGCGAATGTCGCGTGGCGTTTGTATCCAGTCCCCCGCCTCTACGTGTACCTCTACTACCTCCGGCAGCGGCTGACATTATCGATCGCAGATTCGCAAACGGGCATCGTTGCTGTCGCACGGCGGGTTTGAAGCTTTTGCTTTCCCCACTGATGCTGCCCGGGTCCCTATTGCGGTGGGCGCCGCTCGTGACAGAACCAGGGAACCTGTGCCAACGTTTCTTGGGGAAAGCTCTTGCTCGCGGTTCAACCCTTTGTTTGCAAATCTTGGTTGCCCATGTGCCAGGCCTGACACGGGCGGAATGCTGATCCGCCGCAGGTGTTTTTCTGCAGAGGCCAATCGCTAATTGCAACGCCTCGAACCGGCAGGGGAGCCGCTAAGTACTGTACAGTACGTTAGTGCGGTTTAAGTGGTGCTGTCAAGAACTGCATAGCACCTCGAAGTCACGGAGAGTGCAGTGGTGGGAAGCTCGATGAACGTGCCGAACCGAAAGGTTTCGGTCCTGCAATGGTGGACAAGATCTGTTAACAACCAGGATGGTTCATATAGTAATATTCCATCCCGTGTGCACAGTCACCAGGCGCGAGCAGAATCGGCCCTTCGACAAGCGATGAGTGTGCAAGCGGCCTTCTTAGCGGTGGGCGTGAAGGGGAGGGCAAGGGATCTCTGCAGCAGCTGTGCGGGGGGGCTGGCTGACTGGGCTCTGTCCGATGCCTCGACTCGCCTTGGCTGCATCTTGGACTGGAGATTGTCGACGTGGTTTTCTCCCTCCTCTCTGAATCTTTCTCCTTCTCTTTCGCTCTCTCCTCTCTCCTCTCTCCCTCGCATTCCTTTGCAGGTTACAACGAGGAGCAATGCTCCGGGCGAACAAGCTAGGGTCAAGAGCAGTTTGGCTTGAGCTTCGGTGCCCCACCAGTTGGCAGCTGACTAGTGTTAACTAACTTTATTTCCCCAACAAGTAGGTGCAGCACTTCCCGATCTGGATAGGATGACGGTGCAGTCTCCTCTCTTGAGCCCTCTCAATTGCCAGAGTTGCAACGGCAGTCTATTGCAGAAAAAGAAAATTGGGGAAATGCAATGCGATCAGCCTCCGTACTCACCACTTCCACCGTAGGAGGCTGGGGCTGTTGATTACCTACCGATGTAATGTACAGTACAGTGTTTGCTGTTGGACTAAGTGATTTACACCTCCCGTAACCAACGAGGCAATACTTTTCGTAGTGGTCAATCTAGCCGAGCCCGGTCCTCCCAATCGGCAGCCTCCCACTCCCTCCACGAGACGTGCCCGCCCTTCCGCCCGTCATGATTGAGCGGAAAAAAAAAGAAGACAACCAAAACCAACACCGAATCTAATCCCCATGCCACAATCCACGCTAATGGCTCCAACCGACGGCACCCTATCAATTGCGGGCGGGATGGGCATGCCTCGTTTGCATTGCTTGCAGCAATAGCAACAACAACAGCAGCAGCAGCAGCAGCAGCAGCAGCAACAACAACACAACATGCATGTCGCCAAGACGCGGTTATGATCTGCAGGTGCTTCATGCGTCAACCGATCTTTCATCACCGGCCGTCGCTTACCTGGCTCACAATATCCAGAGATGGCCTTGCGCATTTGCGCCGTGCGAGACGAGAAACCAACTCCCAGGTCGGCCAGCCCTCTCAATGGCAGTGTCTCTCGCCTCTTCCCGCCCGGTAGTTACCGCTGAGCCGTGAACCAGGACTGTCGAACCAGGTCTCCGTCAGCCGGCGACATCCAAGCCCATTCCTGCTTGGACAAGCAAAACAGCAAGGGCTCTCCCCGTCGTCGGTTTCCGAGTCAAACATGCCTCAATCCACCAGATCGAGCTCCTACTGTTCGCGGCACATGTTGAGTCTTTCGCGGCGCCTGACCCGCAGCCGCCCGTCCTCAACGCAGGGTCAGTTGCTCAAACAGGGAAGCGTCCATCCAGTTGTGGCGCAGCCTTGTCGGACACCTGCATGCTCTTTGGACCGATCGATCCTCGACTCTCAGGCCACCTCTAGTCTGGTCACTCACCATCCCATTTACTCCCCCCCATGTCACTCTGACATATCCTCCGATGTAGTGTAGCATGCCCAGGTCGGCTACTTGAACCGCGTACCCCAAATCCCCAAAGGCAATTTCCCTTATTGCCAAGAATCCTCTGTGAACCGTTGCCGATCAAGATATCTCGGCTGGTGTTCCCCTACCCTCCTCATGCCAATGGACGGCGGCCTGCAAGTGCATGTTCCGCACGGAGTCATCCGTATGACTTGTTGGGCAGGCAGGCTGACGAGCTGACTCGACAGCTGCATTTCTTGTCTTGAGTAGCTTGGCGCACTGCATTCCCGTCACTCCTGCCTCGCGGCCTGAAACCAGGGATCTGTCACGGCTTGAGCGGAACAGTAACCAGGTCATAAAGCCACTTTTATTACTGCATGAGCAACGTCCGCGTATGGCCGTCGGGAACGTGTCAACATGTGCGATCCGCCTCCCCACTCGCTGTAGGGAGCTGCGCGTAGGCGTTTCTCGATGGGATCAAATGGGATCGGATGAGATCCATGCCCCACGTCATCCACACATCCTCCTGGAATCGCCCCATGGAGCGTAAAAAGACGCCAGGGTACCTTCGTACTGTACAGTACAAGTGCAAGCGGGGTATTGGACCCAGCGGGCCCTCCGTACTCTGTAAGGAGAGTTCGAAGGTGGGTAATCTATCTGTCTGCCTTTCCTGTCACCCGCAGTGCGCTCTCGAGAGGGCCAGCCAGAAGCAGGTGGGATGATGCACACCCCTCCGTCAGCTACCAGTCTGGCCTTCAGAAAAGCTGCAGCCCATTGTCTCAATACGGATATTCGCAACGTTTGGCTTAGCCAAAAGCGGCCGTGGAAGCGGAGTAGCCGGCCAATGACTGGCGAGGCCGTTATCCCCCCCGGACCTATAACCGGCTGTCTTAAGCCCTCCTCGACTTTCCGCCCGCCTTTCCCAGACGTTCGATTCGGTGGACTCGACCATGCCGCCCTATCAAGCTTCCCCGGTTCGTGACCCCTCTCTCACCGTCTCTCTGCCGGCTCTAAAGAAGTGCAAAGTGGGTGATCGAGGCAGGCAAACACTCGGAGACGTGACTCCGGCTGATGAAACAACCATTTAGGAGCTTCACTAAGTCTTAGCAACTCGGCGCCCCGAAACCCAGCACGGATTGGGAATGTCGAACTAGACGCCTCTTCTTTCCCGGCCTGAGCGGGACTAGACCGATCTCGGACACGCTCGCCCGCCGGCCGTGAGCGGCAGACCGTAGCCACAGCTCTCCGCGCTTGCATTGGGCTTTGCTCTTCCCAACGTTTCAAGTCGCGGATCAGAAGACATCTGGAAGCCTCCCGTTCCCATTCTCTGCCTGTCATCCGCCTCGACCTTGTGATGGGTGTTCAAGCCTCCCATGGCCCCTGCTGCGACTGGGGATCTGTGGAGAACCAACACCCCTCCCCCCGCTGAATATATGGTGCCGGGATCGTCAACTCTCCGTTCCCGGTACAACTACATCAGACTAGCAGTTGGCGATGCCGCAAACGTGTTATTTCAAATCTTTTTGCAGCAGCACAGCATGCTGTGTCATGGGGCTGCCCCACGGGGCTCCCTTCGAGCCTGGCGCAGATGGGTCGTCGATTCGCTCCGAGACGACACCAGTAAATGCGACGGCAATCTCAAGAACCGGGGTTCAAAAGTGTCATGTTTTTTTTATTTATGGTCAGGACCTGGGCCCAGCGTGTTTGGTGTACCACGAGGCGCTTACCGCAGGCTTTGATCCCGCTCCGCATGCGACAGACACCGTGGCCATGGGTCGAGTCCTCACGGGCCACTCCATACTTGCTGCGCCCGCCTGGCCTCCGTCTTTCCCCGGTTCCCCCGGTTTCCCAAGACAAAGCAACTGCCCGAGTGTACATGCCGGCGTTTGTACCGTGCCGCTCCCAAAAAGCCCGCCAACCGGCATCCTCCTGGGTCGCATTTAGCGCAAACCTTCGCTTAATAGCGAGGCTTCTGCGTGATGGAGGCCCTTCGTCCCTTGATCCCCATTGAGAATTCCAAATGGCACTTGGCGCGCCACGGAGCAAGCTCAGATCACCCGGACAGCACGAGTCGGTGCCGAGCCGGACAATTGTGGCGCTCCGGGCCGTAACAAGGCCTGTGCCTCCCCCCCCCCCCTCCAATCTGCCTGGCATGCCGAGCAATTTCGGGTACCAAACTTTCTCTCGTTGAATTACCCTTCATGCTGCCTCTCATGTGGTCATCGAATCATCGAAATAGTCCGGTCCGTGGCAGGCAGCAAGCTGGTGGCAACCTTCTTCGGCTTGGGGGTTGTGCTGATGGAGGGTGCCAATTTGTGACCCGCGGACACCCGCCCGGAGCACACAACATGCCGGACTGGCCCCCCTTGCTCCACGAGCCAAAAATATCGCCACATAGATGAATTGCACGGCCGGGCTGCATTCAATATATCGTATATTTTGAGGCTCTTCGTTGATCGAGGCCGGGGCCTGACGGGCGACAGTCGAACAGATGGTCTTTCGAAGAAAGCGCACCCCCCCCCCCCCCCTTCCCAGCTGACGGCGCACGGCGCGTCGTGACACCAGGGTCCTTGCCCATCTCGCCGCGTAGGCCCTCTCGCTCTCAGGGCGCAAAGTTCAGTGTCTTTCTCTCTCCTCCTCCCCTCCGGCTCTGGATCAACAACAACCAACCGCAGGCACCGGACGGAATGGTCCTACCTTGGCCCCCCTGACAAGGCATCAGGATTCACTTCATCCATCCCCTTCCAAGCCCAGGCCAGCTGAAGGCTCAACCGCAGGCACTCGATCCTTTGGACCACTTTGGACGAGTCGGCACCGGGCGTCGAAAATGTCTGCTAAAGTAGGAAGGTCCGGTCGGCCATACACTGTCGGTCCATTTTCACCCGCCGCCCCGGCCCAGCTCATGGAAAGAGTCGCCCAGCGGCGTAATCTTGGGCCGAACGAAAGGGAATCCGCAAGTCTGTTCCCCAGTCGCTGTTCGGGTCGCCCCGGCCTGGCCCCCGCCCGTGGTTCACACACCGCCGGTGTTTTCACTCCCCGTGCATCGTCCCCAGAGACTTGAGCCATGCCTTTCCCCTCTGCGGATGGTGATGGCGAGTGGACAAGCCGACGCGCCTAGGTTAGGTTAGGGGGGGGTTCCCGCACTCGGTCCCTTCCCGTCGCGGAGGGACGGGTGAACCGGGTTCGGAGGGGAAAGGCGTACCGTACCGTAACCGTACCGCAACGCATCCTCTTGGGTTTCCTCGCGACGGGACTTTATGAGCCAGGTATCTCCCCCTCCCTTTCCCCTCCCGCCCCTTTTTACTCTCTCTCTCTCTCTCACCCCGGCAAGTGGTCATGAGTAAATATCCTTGCCTATAGGGCTGGTATTTTATCTCCCGATGGCTGCTAAGAAACACAGAGTCGGTCGGGTTGCGTGCTGTACTGCTACTCCTGCTGCTGCTGCTTCCAAGTGACTTCGCTCCACTTTGCAGCTCACGTCCTTCCCCCGGCGTCCAGTCTGCTTGCGCATTGCCGGCTAAGTTGGATAAGTCGTGGTTCCCCGCTCCTCGTGGACCAAAACCACAAGGCGGGTGGTTTCTGCACTCTGTTTTCTGCTGCTGTCGCCGCGGCTCTTGCCTGCTTCTGTCGAATCTTGCAGATGCGGGAAGGACAGGCGTACCTGAAATGCCCACGGAACGGCTCCCCGCGCTGGGTAAGTCTGTAAGTGCTATAAGTCGCGAGTTAATTGTTTTATCTGCTAGTGTTTGTGGTGTTATAAACCGGGTCAGGAGGCCTTATAAGTTGCCGCGTCCGCTATGGCCTCTTTTGGCGTTTGTTTGAAAATTGTTTGAAGTGTTTTGGGGGTTAGTCGCGCTTTGATGCCTCTGCTTCTGCAGGTAGAAGAAGTGGTTTGCTTGAGACATGGCAACACCCCTGTCAAAAGCCCTGTCATATTACTATTTCGACTACTACCTTTGCCTAGTACGTTGAGAGTTTCGTTGTTGTGTCTTTGGATTGCTAGCACAACTACTAGTCTATGCTAGTATTATCTATCAGATCCTCAATTGGGGTGGGAAACGGCTAAGATCGCGATGTCTCTGCCCAGCGGCATTAGCTGGCGGTATTAAGAGACTGGCATCAGGTGGCTCGAGCGGCCGGCCAGACCTGGGGGAACAGGGCAAGCGTTAGTTTCCACTTCACCCAGACTTGGGCGCTCTCTGGTGTCCCTCTCCCGCTTTCCCGGGGCTTCGGCAGGCAGCGCGCTCCCTCCCTCCGCAACATGGCTCCCTTTCCTAGAAACAGGCAACCATGGCACCACAGAGTGTTACCGCGATACTGTATGTACACCGCCGTCTCTGAGGTGGTGACCCGGATCTGGGCCTGGGGAATGCCTGACCTGGATCGAATACGATAGATTGGGTGATTAGTAGATCAGGGGAGCGGAGTTAGTTACGTAGTATCTTGCCCCGTACGAATCCGGGGTACTTTCCCTACTTCTTTTTCTCTCCGTATTTATTTTTTCTTTATTTCCCTTTTTGGTGTTATTTCCCTTTGATATTTGTTTTCATGTTTAGTATTTGCCTTCCAAGTTCCTTTCCCCTGACAGAAAGTCCTCATGATGGCATCATACTCTTTTTCCTTCGTCCCCCTCTCCCCCCCATTTACTTTATCCCGGACTGCTACTTACTAGCCCACAGATCTATTATGATATCGAGTTGCTGTTATAAGCACAGATTCGGACCAGTGCATCCCTCCAACAAACCGTCTCGCCGCCGACACGTTACGTTCGTAAGTACTACTTGCATTATGCATGTTTCAGGTGTCACGCTCCAAAGACGTATGCAGCGACAACTGCGACATTGTCGCTAACAGGACCACCTGAAGATGTAACATAGCCTATATGCAGACATACGAGTGCGTCCTTCGATTCCTACTACTACACGTGTCGTTGGCCCTCTCCCGATCTTGCTGTTTTAGGCCGGGTGCATTTTGCTTGGTATGCTCTTGGTATGCTCTTGTTCTTGCACCGAAGGGGAGCGGGGAGGGAGGGGAGCGGTTGATGGGGGCCTGTTTGTCTGGTTTTCTGTCCTGCCGCTTGCTCGATTCGGGCTGCCTCGCTACCGGCTTTTTTTATACCGTTCGACGGACGGCATTCCATGTGCCGGTGTGGTGTGGAGGGGCACACGCAGGAAGGGCCGCGCCGAAAATCGTGTCAAAAGCCAAGCAAAGCACACCCACGCACTGGCCCTTACGTTAATGTGCCCAACCCTCCCCACCGCCGACTGTGAAGGATATGGTTGTCTTACTGCTATACGATACCTGATACATCATTCTGATTTCCGACCCACGTCCGAGGCTGGAAGTTTTTAATGGTGTTTATTTTTTTTTTTTTTTTTTTTTTTTTTTTTTCCCTCTCTCTAACTCTCTCTTTCGCTGAAACATCATCTCCGTTCTTGTCCTTCGCTATCGCCACCAGCTGCTTGGTCTGGTCAGGTCTGGCCTGGTCTGGTCAGAACGTCTCCGGTATACGAAAACCCCCCGTCCCTGTCCAAAGATAATGGGTCCACTGATTGTTACGGCCCCCAACACAACGGCGGGACAACGGCCCTACCGGGACGGCTCCCGGGAGTTTCTGATTGGGTTCTGGTTGAGCGATTGAGGTGTCTGATTGGAAGGCTGGCGTGCTCACCGGTTCGGCATTGGCTGTTTAATTATTTAAATTTTTCTCGTTTTCTGGGCCTTGCTATTGGGTATTTGGTTTTGGATGTTACCCTCCCCCTCCTCCCCTTGCTCCCTTATTTGGTAGTGGCTTCTTGACTGCACCTGTCACTCCACGGCGGGTGCAGCACAGTGTAATGGACGGGGACAGGGTAAGGGTCATCTAGCGAACATGGGGGAGACGATTCGGTTAGGATCGTAGGCGGATTTTCTTACGACTGTGCTAACTGTTACTACTTTCACCCCCCCATTTTTAGAATCATACCACCTGCTCCGCCCTCAAAGTAGCTTATCGGACTTGTGGTAGCATCCCACTCCCACAGGTGTGGTACACCAGAGCAAGGTCACCGGTGAGCTCAATGATGGTGGAGGGATCATGTAAGGGTAGATATGGAATTGACCGCTCCTCCCCGCTGGCTGTGAGATAGCGGCGTGCACGCGGCGAAGTCGGTATCCGTTCGGGTCAACCATAGCGAGATGTTGGGTGGCATCCTTAGAGCATTTGCATTCATGTCGGAGGATCTGATGCGGTTGTCTTTGCCTTGATTTTTCATACAATGCATCATCTTGTTTCGGGGTTTATGTTATTCAGGTAATAGATAACATAATAAAAGACAAGCTTACGGCCATGATCTTGTCACATAATTCTCGCGTGTTTTAACGGCGCCACTACTCGGTGGAGAGACCAGGTGTTCTGGAGAAGTCCCGGTATTGAAAACTCGGGGTCTGCAGTTTCGTCGCTGAGCGCCGTATGCGATTTCAACTAGCAGGCCCAAGCACGTGAACATGAAATGTCTCAGCCTTACACATGTGAGACCCAAAAACATGGCTTGCCCTATCAACGGACAGACGGAAAGATAGACTGCTCTAGATTCAGCGCTGTGCAACTGCGGTTCATATAACACTAGAATCAGTTCCCCCTCACCGTCGTGGCCGTTATCAACTCGCCTGCCTGCACCGCGGCTATCAAATCCCTCGATATCCGGTCAACGTGAGCCAAGGTTTCTGGAAGCCAAAGTGGCGGATCGCAATGGCCTGAACTGGGAGCCAACATCTAGATTCCCAGTTTCTCCATCATTGGCCTCGCAAGGTGCTTGGTTTCTGAGGGATGGGAAGTTCTCATCACCGCGATGCTGTCTTTCCTGGAAAGTCGTCATATCCGTTCTCCCGATTACACCCATCGATCGACCTGGATGATATCACAGCAATATGCCTCAAACCCCCCCACTCTCAGCCGTCAGAGATAGTCGACGATCAACCTGCCGATCCGTGCTGTAAGCCATCGCATCCACGTGTCACCCAGTGTCGGTCACGCAATCTCGGGCAGCCACGCCGTGTCTCAGCGATTGGCAAGGGCCGATCGAAATCAAAGCGCAGAGGCGTTAAAAACCGGTGGCTGACATCATCGGATGCGACGGGCGAAGCAAAGCGGTGGCCAAGAGCGGCAGGGGGGGTACCGCAAACGGGCAGAGAGGTTGACAAGCAGAGGGATCGCGCTAGCGTCGAATCGAAAATCAGAACCTCATCACGCAGGATCTTGGGCGGGCCCTTCGTTTGCGATGTGACAGGCCTCGGACCACTGTGCGTCTACGGTTGGGGCGACCGATTCCGGTACCGAACGGAGCTATCAGAACCTGGATAGTGCAGGCCCACGGGTTGTTGCAACGGTCAAGAGCCCACCCCCGATGCAGATTGTGACCAGATTCGCGCTTTGGTTCGATGTACCGGTGACGGGAAGCTAACCTGTTCGTTTGTCGACGAGTTAAAAATTGATCAGCGCACTTCTGCTGCTGCGACATGGCTGCATGAATACCTAATCAAGCCTCCTCCCCGTCCCCCTTCTCATTGGAAGGAAGAGCGCTCTGCTTGCTGCCCTCTGCGCACTTGCTCGTCACAACACGCCCTGTGGCTGCTCCCCGGGCCTCGTTGGTGCTGCAACAGAAACGGGTCAGATGGACGTCGACAACAAGTCTTTTTTTTCCTGACTGGCTCTTTGAGGGAACGGAGGGTGAGTTCGGCAGCCGTGATTGGCTTCGCTGCATGTTCGGCACGATGTAACGACGGCACACGGAAGTCAAAGTGGAGGGCTGGACCCCTGGCCCCCCTCGAGAGAGCACTCGTGGTGGGATCGGCTCCACGCCCCTTGCCCGCAGGAGCACCTGGCCGTTGTCAAATCTCGCTCCCATCCCCGCTATCGATTTGCAGGGACGAGGAAAACGGTGCTGCTCTTCCGGCTTGGGGCTAGGTAAATTTAGAAGCAAGGACCTGCTGCCCGGTGACGGCCCTCCAAAACGCCTGCTGAGCGACGGGGCATGGAGTGGTAGATGAAGGGAGATTGAAGGAACCGGGCGATCAGTCAGGTGATTCGAGTTGGAGACGGCGTACAGATGGAGCTGATGCACATCATCAATGGACGGAGGGACGGTAAAGTGAGGGGAAGCAAGGCACGCCGTGCGGAGAAGTTGGCCACGATACCGGGGCGGCCGGAGGCGGGCTTCACTTGGGGAGGCTGCGAGGCTGTTGGAGACTCGTAGTGAGTGTGATTGAGCGTGAGTATGGGTGTGGGTGTGGATGTGGGTGCGTGTGCGTGTGCGTCTATGTTGTGAAGGAGCAGCAGGCGGGCGGGCGGAAAGTGAAGGATCCAGGTTTGCGTGTCCCCTTGGCCACCATTCCGCCGTGCCACAAACGCCAGAGCTCAATAGTTATCAGCGATCCAGTCGCGGCTCGCTCCAGCTGACTTGATTGGCGAGCGGGATCCCCTCACGAGACTCGTTTAAGAAGGTCGAAAGATGCTCCAGCAGCGGAAGCGAGATGGGTGCCGAGTAAAGAACTGACCGAGCGAGCCTTGCTACGTCGCATGTCTTTCGCTATCAGGGGTCGCAGTCAAGGCCGCATGATAGGGCAGAGGTGAGAAGACGAGACAGGCTGTTGCCTGCCTTGACTGCTGGACTGCCTGACTGCTGGACTGCCGGACTGTCTGACTTCCTGCCTGACTGCCTGCCGTGCTGCGCTGCCTGCCGGAGTTGCTACCCCAGCCAGAGGTTCGCCTTCCAGGTATGTGCCGCTGTGGCATCGCGGGCGAAATAGCGGGCGTTGTTGCAACAGCAACTTTGCCACTTGGGCATGTTCGACGACTGAGATGGGTCGAGTTGGCAGGCATCTGTCCCGATTTGGAGGCTGTCGCAATCCGGATGCGGGATGGTCCAAGGTTCTGGTACTCGTCAGGAAGCAAGGCATGTCCAGGTTGGCAGGCCCGCGTATGCAGGCACTTGACAGCTGCAGGCCGACCGCTCAGAAGCTCTCCATCCCGGGCTTCGCCAGATGCCGTCTGTCTCCATCCCGCGATCGCAACGGCACCACATTCGCCCGCCGGTCCAGGGTGGGTTTGCTGACTCGAACGCGTTTTGTGCCTGTGTGCAGGGCTCTTCTGTCAGCAGGGCCAGTGCCTCCTTGGCGACCGCACTCAGCGCTGTTCCGCCCGCCATTTCTCGGCCCAGGATAACAGGAGCAAACTGTCTGCTCCCGTTTTCCGGATGCGTAGCCCTTGCACACCGGTATACAACGTTTCGTTGCCAAGTCTGGATGGGGGAGGGGGAGGGGGAAGGGGGGGTGTGTGTGGTACAGTACTTACCCGGGTGTGTCTCTGGGTGTTTGTGTGTGTGTGTGTGTGTGTGTGCGTGTGCGTGTGCGTGTGCCGCATCGACAACCGTCATGATCCTACGGGTCTTCGAGGTCCGCTTTCTCGATCCGCCGCCAGTGTACTTTGCCAACGTTACTCATGTTATTATTATCATTATCATCTTTCTGTTAAGACATCAAAGCGCCGGCGGCCTCCTGGGGTCGATGCTGGCTTGGAAAGAATCGCGGTGGATGTGACTTTCGCAAGCGGAAGGTCGCCTTCTCGTCTCGCTCACTCTCAACCACAGCAACCCTTACCGAATGAGAGCCCCACAGGCGAGGAGTTAGGGCTGACTCACTGGCTGAGAAGGCTCTTTTCCCCGTTTCAACTGTCGACTCGAATGGCGGGCGGTTGGCGATTGCGACTCGCAATGTCACGCCCAGTCACGCCCAATCTCGCACAGACCCATGGTTCATTTCAAAATCTCTCCTTCCTTCCCCGGTTTATCTCGAGTCTTTTGCCTGCTCCCCGCAAACTTCGCACCCTGACCCTTGCTCCCATGCTACCGTAGCAGACACTGACGAACAGTTGGCCCAGTCGTCGACCCCATCGTCGACCCAGTCGTTGGTCAGCGGTCAGCCTCGTGTTTCAACATTCGCATGCTCATCCGGCGCGGCCCGACGGTGACACCCAACCTTGCAGGCTGCTTGGAAGAGGGATTCAACCCCCGAGATTAACATTTCGTCGGCCAGGTCTTGGGCTCACAATTCAGGGCCCTCTGGGAAAAGAAAGAAAGAAAAACTTTGTAAACCAGAGCTGCAGCTGTGTTTTGAGATAGTCAACTCCGCCCCGCCCCTGCCTAGGATTGAGTGAAGAGGAATGCCTGGGTAAGTTTGGGTCACGAAGCCAGTTTAATCCTATGGGAGAAATTTTCGTGGATGTAGTGGTATTCAGATAATCACCTTAGGAGCGCCTCGCTCTGAAGAATTACGAACTACAATGCTGTTCCATTAGAGAATGAAACCACCGACATACAGATATTTAAATACGTTTCCTGGGCAAAAATTTCGTCCCAACTAGCTAGGTGCTTTGAATACTCTCCAGAGACCTCTTAGTATATCCGATAAACTGCAGTGAGCAATAGAAATAGGGAAAAGAAAGGTCTTCTCCAACGCAATACCCTACGTTGACGTAGCACTATGATACCCATTCCATAGAAGTAATAAGACCAGTGCCCGTCTCTATTCCCGGGGTTTCTTCTTGTCCTCGGGCGATCGTATCTAAAGCACCTTGACGATATTTTAGTCCCCAGATGGAGGCTGGAACTATCTAATATTACGAGAGAAACTCCGTCTACTGATCCGTACTAATTTTTGGATGCTTGAGCCGAAGATTCAATCTCGGCAGGCTTGATAATACTGCTTCCTCTAAGCAAGAAGCCGAATTCGACAAATTTCAAGGATTACTGATTAGTACATCTACGCAATGGGACACTTGAACTTCCGGCTATCATCCTAGCTGCCTCTCAAAAATATCGCGGAACAGAGCGTATCCTCGAACCGAATCCGGGGTGCCATACTCTTAGAACAGTCCCACGGAGCTACGGAGCTCCTGGTCACGACCGCCGGTCAGAAAACGTGGAGGCGCTCCTGCGGTGGCGACGGTGAGGGAGGGCTGCCAGCGGGCTTGGTGGAGGAAGCACATTTCGAAGGAGCAGGTGGTGCAGCGTATTCTGTTGAAGTCTAGAAATGTGTCGGTGCATATGAGGCATTTCCCAGCCGGTGTGGATGAGGAAGCCAGTGGAGTAGGGACTTGAAGAATGCGGGAACCGTCGGGCGAATTCATAGAAACTAGCTTAAGGCCTGGGCAGTTTCCTTTGGTAAAGTCAACAGGATCGCGGATCCGGCCGTGTATCTCCATGTGAGTGTGAAATTCGGGGGCAGGAGCGTAGGCCTCAAGTGTCGGGCTAAGTGTCGCCGACAGCAGTCATCGGGCACTTGATCTACTTGGTAGATGCTAGGTTCCTCCGCCAGTCCCTTGGGACGCCCGAAACTGCCACGGGATAGAAACACTCGTCGCAGACTGGCCGCAAGCAGCATGGTGTGGGTCTAGAAGATGAGCAAATAAACTCGCTAGTGGGCCAGAGATGCACACGGGGAAAGGGGGGAAGTTCAAACGAACGGGGAGGTCCCGACATAGTCCTCGCGGCCGTCAGTTTTGTAGCCTCTCATGAAGCATAAGCTAGTATCGGAAAGTCAAGGGAGGGTTGATGAATCGGACGGGTCCCAGTGCTCCACGGGCTCTGATGGGGCGGGATGTATCGCGCAACCGGTTCGCAATCCGCATCCAGGTGTCGAGCAACAGAGCTTCCTGTTGAGCTATCTTTTTAAGGTCCTTAACTCGATGTCCCAACAAAGTCTTCAGTTTCTCGCTAGCGATCAATTTTCTGATGAGCATGCGGGCTCCAACTAATGTTGAGTCGAGTTCAGGCACGCCATAATCTGCCCAAATCTGAGTCGACTTTGTTGATTGATGCATTCAATCAAGCAGTCCCGCAGCAACTTGTTTTCGCTTTCCAGAATCTCGACCCGTAACTGACACTCGTCCGTTTGGATCTCAGCGTTGAGTTCCGGTCCCTGCTGCTGCTGCTGGGCGCTCGGCATCATTCCCCTGTCCCGTCGCTACCAGAAACTGGATGGTGTCAATGATAGGTTTCTTATGAAGATGCCCAGCAGAGTGTCCATGGTCGTTGAGGATCGATTTGCATTGAATGCTGGTTGCTTTGCCTGGGCGGCCAGGCCACCGAGGGGCTCTCGTACTGGCTTATCGTGAACTGTCCCTCGTCATTGACAAAAAAGGCTAATTACTGTGGTAAAACAAAGATAATAAAGACAATGCTCGTTGCCGGTGCCCGGTTTCGACTTCAAAGGCAATGAGTGCGATATTGCGTGGCACTCCCTAAACAATGAAAGCTGGAAGGTGGAGAGTGCGTGATAGACTTATCCGTGCGGTTGCAAGGTTCCTATTTCTCAGCCAATAACCCCATAAAAGCACGGGGAAATCAAATAGGCCGAAGGACCACTAATATCTCAGATACCAGTGACTCAACCGAAGGAATTTTCAAAAATACCAACTGCATGTTGATAAATATTACAGTGTGGAAACTCGTTCAAAGCTCAATAGAAGATGTAGTAATTGACTGATTCATTCCAAGTTGGGAGCGGAAAGGCGTTGCAAGGGCCACGTCTGGCTCATATAGAAACCAAATAGTACTTGGCAACTTGCTACGGGCTGGTGTATGCGAAGGAGATGCGGTCGAGAAATGACTTCACTAGTGCCATTTGTTCAATGCTTAGCACGGATAAGTGAAAAGGCCCAGGCATATGAGGTTCATAAACAATGAACTCGAGGCGTGCTATTTGGCATGTCATGTCTTATTAAGACGCCTACTAAGTAAGGTAGTACCAGCATTTTCCATCCATGGTCATGGATTACACATAGATATGAACAACTTGTAACCCCCCGAGCCTCAAGTAGTAGTTATAAACGTGGAGAAATCTCCAATCACCGTAATAATATCAGCACCGCCGACTAAGTAGTATTCCTAACGCGCAACATCACTAGTAGTACCTTATCTTCCCCAGCAATAACTCGTCACTACTTTAGTAGCAGTACTGATTTTCCACCAGTGATAATTAGTCATGGAAACTAAGATCAGTTTCCCCAGAGGCTCGTTCGACATCCAAGCCTACAACAAAATCCGAGTCTACATCCCGTTCTCGCTACTCCCTTCGCTGGATTACACTATCTGTCCTGAAGCTCTCACAGCCAGCCACAGCGCCGAGGATATCGCCGCGAGATTATACTATGCACTCAACAGGGTCATGACTGCCATCGGCCACAGAGTCGACTCCAGCGCCGCCTGGACGCGTGACGGTGCGGATGCCGATTACAGGCTCGAGCGCGGTGCGAACGGACAGCCGCGGGCCATCGCGTTTACCATGGAACGGCACCCTACTCGATACGTGCCCGCTTTTCTGCGGCGGCCGGCGTGGGTGGAGTGCGCGGATACGCTGCGAGACGGAGTCCTGGAGTGTGACGCCTACATGTCCCCGGTTCTGGCCGTTTAGCTGCTGGCGGTTCTTGCGCCCTTGTACCTTGCTAAACCTTTCGGAGAGAAACCCCATACCCTAAGCAGTACTACTTAGTAATAGTAAGGAAGTGAGAAATCAAGCCACTAATTACCTAAGTAGTGCTACCAGTAGATCCCACTCTCGTTCGCTGCCCAATTTTCGCAAACCAAGTCAAGGGTTCCTTCCGGGTGGCGCAATTGCAATATGAACGTTCCCCGGCAAGCGGCAACCACAGCGTCATTGATAGAGCGGAATATCAATTTGCTGATGCAAATACTACACTCACCACAGCAACTAACATTTTAGCAGCTTAACAACGAGAAACCCCAACAGGATGTGGGACCTCGACAAACATTCCAAAGCCAGGCAGTTTGCCTACTGATTTCCGCGATGTTTCAAAGTCACACCACAATCAACACTCACGCCCCCAGCCGGATCAAGCGCGTTCCAAATTCGTCTCATGGACTTTACGTCAGGTTTGTTTATCTATTCACAAGCCCAGACCAAATATGATACACAGAAAAGAATAGAAGCAGCAAAGCCAACTTATGTACAACGAAGAGAACGCACATCCTCAGTCAGGCGATCAAAGCGCGGGGCATGGTCCGCCTGTCTGTCAACCCTAAAGAGACCACGCATCTGCATGGGTTTTACTTGCGGCCCAGATCCCTTGCGTGCCGGCGGGCCTTAGCCTTGAGGTTATCTAGACCCGGGCAGCGGGTGGGGCGCGGGGGTTTGGCGCTGGCGTTGCCCGTGCTGGACGAGGCGGGAGCAGCACTGGACGAGGCGGAAGTCTCGGCGGGAGCCGTGGTGGAAGAGGCGACGGCGTTGGCAGTGGTGGTTGCAGCCGGGGGGTTAGTGGTCACGGCGGGGGGGACCGAGGCGGAGCCGGTGACGGCGCTGGCCGAGGAGATGATGGCCGAGGAGCCCTCCTGGATCTCGCTGGCGCCTCCGGCGACGAGGGCAGGCCCCGGGATGGGGTACGAGTCGAGGGAGCGGTAGATGTTGAAGAGGATACCGTCATCGGTCGGTGTATAGAGGGACTGGCCACGCACGCCGGCGGGGGAGTCGGTGCCGGATCCGGTGATCTGGAGGTTGAAGCACTGGGGGTAGTTTTGGGCGCCGTTGCTCTGCCCGGCGCTGTGTAGGGCGATGATCTCGTGGCGGAGGACGTAGTTGCCAGGGGCGATGTTGGACGGGATCTGAACCATCCAAGAGTTGTTATTCGCGATCAGATGGTCAGAGGCCCACTGCCCAGGGGCGTTGGAGCCGTCGATCAAGCCGACCTCGCTGATCTTGAAGAACTCGAGCGAGGTCTTATCCACGCTCTCGCAGCCGCCGCTGCCACAGTTGGCAAGATAGTCGATGACAGGGCCGTGATGGGACTCGGGCCATGTGTCCCACTGGATGAAGATGCTGTCACCAGCCGCAGCAACGGCATGGCCGCCGGCATTCGAAGCGGTCCTGTGGCAAATGATATCACCGCTGGCAAAGGCATCGGGCGCAACAAAGCCGTTGTCGGTATTGCTAGCGGTCCAGCCAACGACAGTAGGCGGGTTGGGCATGTAAGGGAAGACGGTCGGATCGTACGACTGGTACGAGACGCCGTTGATGACAATGTTGGTGACATGGCCGTGAGCGGCGACGGTCGCGGCGCCCGCGAGAGCGGAAAGGAGGGCCTTGGAGCTAAGAGAAGGCATCTTTGGAAGCTGGAGTCTGGAGTCCGAGAGTTGATAAAAGCTGTGGGAGGCAAGAAAGCCGAAGAGCACCGTCTAGCGGGACGAATGGAAAGTCTGAAGATAGAGGGAGAGGAAGAAGATGGTTCAGTCAATGAAGCAAATGTATGTAAAACAAGAAATGAATGAGAAGAATGGCTTTGCTGGAAGTCGCCTTGCCTGGCGAGAGGAGAAGACGTATCCATCCACGGATTACAGCAGCGTCTTATATCCTCTGAAGCCCAAGAAGTCGAACACCTTGACGGAAACCCCTGAACGGTGGCCTGACCCGCTTGGGCATTGAGCCCCGACTTGTTCGTATGGCCCAAGTCAAGGAAGAAAAAGAGACGCAGGGCTCGATCCATGGCGGCGGAGCTGGCGTAGCGTCATGCCGTTTCAGTAAAATTAGCTATGTAGCCAAGTGCAGTATCAGGCGCAGAAGCTAGAGACTCGAGAAGCTAGGCGCGGGATAGTGATGGCGGTCGGAGCATCATCGCGCGGGAGGAAGCAAACGGATCAGCGCCAGCAGGAGGGCCATCCCAGCCGGTCGCCCGACCGAAGTTGCGAGCTGCGCAGCAGAAGCAGCCGGGAACACACCAAAACAGAGATATCGGCCGTGATGCGGTGGGGGAGACGAAGGCGAGGCGGGTCGCCAAGGTAGGCCCCTGACGGCGGCGAGTGATGTGAGCCATGGATGTCGCCGCCAACGCATGAGCGATCGCAGCGTGGACCGGCGCAGTCCAATCGTCCGGTGGGCTTCGTCATCTGATCTGGCGGATCGCATGAAACATGACGAGCGTTCTTGATGGGTCGAAAGCGGGGTTCTGGCGGTGGTGGTGCGGCTGCTCCTGTAATGTTCATACGCACACGGACGGCAGCATACGACCGAATTGCCCCGCCAGCGGCTTCTTTAGGGGCGGAGACGGGGATCGCGGTGGGGCTGAGGGCTGAGAACGACACAAGCGAGCCTCTGTTCCTGCATAAGCTCCCCCCAAATTTCAACGCCCGGTGCGTGGCGCCTTTCCCTCGGTAACCCCTTATTCCCGCCGTGTCCGGAAAACGTTTCCGCTGCAGGCCCCATGGCGAGCAAGGATCTGGTTGCTGGACAGGCCACCACAGAAGGCGCTTTGTCGCGAATGATGCGAATGACAAGCGGCAAACGTCGCGAGACATTTCGGCAGCGCGGGCCGAACTGGGTCCACAAGAACGGACCGGCATGGGTCTGCTTAGCAGTACCCACGTTGGTCTTCCCATGTATACGTGTTATGGCCAGGCCCGCGTCTCGATGAGAGACAGCTGCATGCGTGCCATGCTGCCTGCAGTTAATCTTTGTGAGACATCGAAGCGCCCAGTGCACCGGGCACCTCCCGCGTGCCGCGTCCCACCGGACAGACCCGGTGGAGTGTGCTACCTTATGCAGTGTGGATCGCCGTGGCACCCGAATGAGCGGCGCGCTTGGAATTCGCTACCGGGCTCGCAGCATCTTGTTCAATGCCGCGCTACCTTCGTACTACTTATGGTAGCCGCGACCTCGCCGCCGACTTCATGCGTATTGCCAGGCTGCCAACTGCCGTCGGTGTGGGGGTAGGCGGTGGTGGCGGTGCTGGCGAGGCTGATTGCAGACAGCATTCGTGCCTTGGCGATATTTTTGATGGTCGAGGGAGGCGGAGAGAGAGGAGCTCACGGAATTTAGGACTACACAGACCCAGCTTCTTTCAAGATTGTGACCCCACCTGCTGTCCTTGCTACTGTAGAACGCTAAGCCGCCTGGCCCTGACTTGGAAACTTCAGACGGGGGCAATAAAATAGGAGAAACAGGACATGGTAGGGGTGGTAATGACGAGGCGACGGCAACGGCGACGACGACGCCTTCTTATCCCCTTCAAAGGGTGACGAGCTAGCAAGTAATCTGCTAGCGGAATTACTACTATGGAAAGGGTTACGGTCTATGCTATAGTCCGAGAGGACACTCGTCTCTCAAGCCGTCCATAGATATTCACCATCTTCCACATGTACAGTACCTCCCGTCGGTATCCCGAATCTTCAGCCCCTCGGCGCATCACCACCTCCGGTCAGGAGGACTCCTTTCTCTCTCCCGCTTGACATACCTCCCGGCATATACGCCGCCATGGCTCGGACCACTGTCCCTCTGGTCACGCCACAAGCTCTCGGCAAACGCCTCCATCTCGCGCAGGAGCTCCGTGCCACACCCTTCTTCAATCTCCTGCCCGTCCTTGCCGACTAGCACCGGCTGGCCGTCGTTATAGGCGTTCTTTAGGTGTCCGATGCGGAAGAACTCGACCGACGTCTTGCTGAGCCATTGCACCCGGAACGGGTCGCTCGTGTCCCAGTGGATGCCGCTCACCCATGATGGGCGGGGCGTGTCCGGCGACGGTGCGGAGGTCATCCGCGCCTAGAACGGGTCAGTTGAGTCAAGAAGAAAGAGAAGCAGAAAGTCGGAAGAGAGACACTTACGTATCCCTGGAACGCTCTGCTCTTGTTGATAGAGAAGAATAGGATCACGTTCTTGCACTTGGCAAACGCCTCGCTGAGGATCTCCCCGTTTTGGACTTGCGTGGTCCAGAGGCTCTGCGAATTGTTCAGTTGCTAGAGACACAAAAGACTTGAGGCGCACTGGCGCACTGGGTAGGGGTTCCGGCTGGCTGTTGGACGTACATCTTCCATGCATGCCCGCACATTGTCTTCATTGAACGACTTCAGGATAAAGAACCGAGTGTCGCCCTTACGACCAAGATCAATACGGATCGGGGCCGCCACCGAATCTCTGCGGCGCGGAAAGTCCACCTGGACTCCACTCTTGTCGCCTCTGAAACTATCGTACTTCCGAGGGCGGTCGTCAGAGTCGTCGTAGTCCCGGAACAGTGGGGCTGAGCGGGGTGGCCGGTGGGGAGAGTAGTCCCGAAGGCGAGGGGGCGGACTCCGGCGGTAGTCACGGCGGGGTGGTGAAACTGGATGTGGCGCTGGCCGCCGAAGCGGAGAGGAACCTCGGACAGGCGGTGGGCGCGCGCCAACCTTGTCAGATTCAGAGGCACGGCGAAGATCTAGGCGGCCCGTTTCTCGCCGGTCGTCTTCACGGGGCCTACTATCACCATCCCCCAAACGGGGAGTTTCGACTAGCCGCGGCACCTTTCCCTTGCGGCTGTCGTCACCATCTTGGTTGTGCGATCTCTTTGCCGGGGTGGCTTGAGTCGCTTCTCCTATATCGCGTACCGCTGATGACCCGGATCCTGCGCGGGGCTTCTGTCGCGGAGGGCTATGGTCCTTGACGACGTGCCCCATCAAGTCGTCCCGTGTACTGAAAGTTCTGTCGCAACGCCGGCAAGCAAGCGAAGGCGAAGGCGTCGGCGACGGCTGTAATGGAGCCGCTTGAGTGGACACTCCACTAACAAGTCGCACAACTGTTGGCCTCTGCAATCCCATCTCGAGCGCTTCTTCCTCCATGAGTTTCCGCTCCTCCTCCTCGATTTTCAGCCTTTGGGCGGCAAGAGCCTTTGCCTTCCGGAATCGGTCCAGTCTTCTAGTTCGAGCCTCCACATTGTAGTAATCCGTTATTTCGAGCCAGTCTCGGAGATCAGGGTGTTGGCTAAGCAGACGAATGAATATCTCATCGGAAGACACTGGGTCCGATGTTGAGCATGGTCGCCTTTGGCCCGCGTCGTTGCTATTACTATTATCTGTAACTGCCTTGAGCTCCTCGCCCACCTTGGAGTTTCTAATCGCCGGCTTGGAGGCGACCGCGTTGGGGTTAGTTCCATTCTCGCGATAAATTCGTTCATGAAGGTGTTGCTTTGTAGTGGGTTGTTTAGCCTCTGTAGCGGATTCGGCCTGAACCTTGGTGTTCTCGACAACTGCAGTTTTCGACGCTGGTCTCTCCAAGTTTACCGGCTGGCCGCCCCTTTGAGACGTGCGTGCTGTCTTGCTGTCCGTGAGTGAATGCTCGTTGTCCGAAGGACTCTGCGCTATAAACGGAAATTTGATGGGCGACTCGGGCACAGCGGCATCGGATTGCTTGGTCTGTTTTGTCTGCGGTGTGGCAGTCCTTGGCACATCCGGTACCGGGGCCAGTATCACCGGGGAAGGTTCAGAGGGTAGTGATGGCTGGCCGTTGGCAGTCTTAGCTTGTTGAGCCTGTAGGCTGTGGGCGTCGTTACTTTGGGTGCTAGTACTTGGACCCGGCATCTCGGTAGCAGAGGACGAGATGGACGCGATCAGTGCCGCAATATCGCTGGCATCAGCCGGGATTGAAGTCTCGGGAGGCTGCCGGGGGATCTCGTGGGGAATAAAACGGGCCGATGACGGGTGGCCACTTGATGAAGGTGCAGGGTCCGTTATGGTTGTGGGCGTGGTCGGATTACCGCGGCTCTGGTTCTGGCCGCGACTTTTTATGAGCTTCTCCTTGAGCTCGGCAGCGCGAGCATCCAGCCCCAGCCTGGCTGCTTGCTGAACCGGCATCCTCGCTGTGAGTGACTGCGGTGACTGAGGCGGCCGTGATGGCTGTAGCTACCCCTACATTAGCGAACGTCCAATGGTACCAAAGCTGCGAGTATGCGCCCCATGAGTACGAGAAACCCACCGGGTTCAGAGACGATGAGGACTGAGAGATTGAGAGCTTTTCGGTCTCGTACGTTTCAAGTATGCTGCCTTTATTTGATGTAATCCCGGAACGGAACGATGATTGCAGCGGCGATGGAATAGTTTGTTCTCTGGCAACGTTGTTTGCAAAGGAAGTTGCGAGTGGATGCTGCTGATAGTGGTGTCCGTCGTTGTGAGGCCACATTGTTTTTACGCATCGCGTTTTCCCCTTGAATTCGGTCTCTTGTTTCGTTTTTTCTTTCTGTATCTCCCCTTCTCGTCTCCTCTCCCCCCCCCCTCCTTTTATTTTTTTCTTTTCTTCTTTTATTCCTCTTCCGCTTTTGCTTCTTTTTCTCTCCGATGCTCTTATTCTCTTTATAGATTTCCCTTTCTGGTTTGATCGATGAGCATTATATGGAGAAACAAGCGTACCTCTGCTCTGATAGACAAGTGAGAGATGGACGAGCTTTCAGGTTCTTTACTCAAGCGGTTATTCCCTTCAGCACATAATCCAGTAAACGGCTCCTGCCAGAAACGGGAACAGAATTGTTCTCTTACCTTTTGAGAACATATGACTCTAGAGGAAACAGACAGCGAGAGGAGCACTGGGCAAAGGGATGAGGACGGGGAATGCTTGAGAAGCTGGCCAGCCGTTGCAGAAGCCTGTTGTGACGAGAGAACGGAATTAGCTCGATGCGTTATGACGACCTGCTGGCTCAGGATGTATGCCGGAGCGAGAATAGCGATGAGCAATAATGCACAATGTGTGACCGAAGCCATAAAACGAAGTCAAAACTTCTCATGTGTGGGGAGATTTTAGTTCCTTATTATTGGTCAAGCCAGCTGGGTAAGTTAAACTTTGATGCGGGCACCCACCAGCTCTCGGCGCTTGCCTGCGCTGTGGGGCCTTCATTTCCCCCCCTGGAAGGACCCTGATCGTCAACTGGCGTCTGCCTCCTGTGGCGCGAGCTTCGTATGATGCTCATCAAAGTCTCGTTATGGCTCGAGGCGTCAATTGACCCAATCGTTGAGGGCTGCGTACCATGCAATACCCAGATACCACAGGCTGGCTGGTCACAGCCAGGCCACGCCGATCGCAAAGGCCTTAGCCGGTCTCGACATTCGGTCAACACGGACCCTGGCGTGGTCACTAACCAAATGCTACAGTAGCGTTGCCCAACGGTCTGGGACTCGCCAGACGCAGTGACCCTTAGACGCAGAAATTTTGAGTCAAGACCGGCGACCGCGAAAATGCCCAACATCCGCTTTGATCGTGGACCTCAGGCCAAGGTATTGGCCTGGCATTGCTGACGTGACATGGTGTTGTTAAACGTTTCCCGCCTCTCTCGCAACTTTTTTAAACCGTGAGGCACACTTTACCCCTTCGGTCACAAGCAAATCGTTGCAAGAAACGCCAGTGTGTCCCGCATCAAACCATGTGGTGGATCGAGAAAGACACTTCCTCTTCCGAGCCGGGTGGCGTACGTGCTTCAGCGGAGTGGACCGACAGCGAGCCAGGGTATGCCAGCCCGGCGGCGGCGGCGACGACGACGATAGCACCAAAACCCCAATCTCTCCGTACCCGGCTCTTGACCCCCACCGCCAAGTTCACCGCCCACCAACTCTTCTACATCTTTGCCCTCAACGGGATCGGCGCCGCGATTCTCTCAGGGGGCATCAACTTCGCAGTTGCCTACGGTACGAACAATACCCCTCCCCCATCCATCATCACCAACCAACCAACAGCCCAAAAACCCACCATCAAACAACCACCAACCCGCCAACTAACTCGCTGCCTACCAAAAATAAAGCCATGTACAGCAACCCCCAACCCTCTCACCCTCCCCCTCTGCTCTTCACCCTCCCAACATCCTTCCTCGGCGACGCCGCCGTCACCGCAATCATCCAGTCCTGCATCTCCTGGCTCGTCCCGCTCTTCTTCGTCAACTATGACCTCTCCCACCGGAGGGTCGCCCCCCTGGGCGTCTTCCCGGAGCCCGCTGCCCACCTCGTCCGCTGGTTCTTCTTCCTCGACCACTACAACGGCAACGGCGGGTCCGGCCACGGGCATGATGGCAAGAGCGGACCATCGTCATCGTCATCGTCATCGTCATCCTCGGGCTGCTGCAGTTCCGGGCGCGCGCTGTCGGTGGGCTTCTTCTTCGCGCAGCTCGGCCGGGCGATGGTGGTGGCGTTTATCTCGTTTTGCGTGCTGATCGGGCCGACGGTGGGGGTTCTGACGGCGGTGGGGACGAGGTACGGCGGGGACTGGGTGTTTCTGGACAAGTGGACGGGCCCGGTGTTTAAGCTGATTTATGGAGGGGTATTGTCGCTGTTGACGTCGCCAGGGATTGCCATGTTTTGGATGGTGAGGGCGGCGTGGGTTGCGAAAGATGCTGGCGTTGGTGGTGAGGCATGACCTGACTCAATGGTGGGTGCGAATGATGGATGGGACTTACCATCTTAGAATGCAACGGAAAGACTGGAATAACTTGTTTCTTGGGCTGGTGCAGGTACATGGCTTGGGAAGAAAAAACAAAGGAAAGTCATGAACAAATGATTAGATATTATAAAAAATAATAAGTAGTGATAATATACAGCAGACGCATGCCTTGCGTTGGAGAAGAACTTAAGTTTTATTTATGTTGGCGCCCATTTCTCATTTCTTAGTTTACCACATACAGCAGACGCACGTCTACGCAGGCGGTAGAAACGAGGCAAAGAGCACCCCTTGGATCGAGGCATACATCACCATGAACGTGACGATGCGGCTTCCGGACTTGTCTTGGCGGATAAGACTCCCCGCAAGCCACCAGTACCAGAGCGGATACCCAGACGAGATTCTCGTGATGATCTGGACATGATACATAGTCACAGCGAGCACAGCCAGCAACACTTGTGCAGCCGCGGCAGACCGGACAAGCGACAACAAGCGAGCCGACTCGGCCGGCTTGTCGGTAAGAGAAAGTCGCCGATCAGTCCGCAGCTGCTCCACCCCCGACCTGACCAACACTGCCAGCATCGGGGCCGCAAGCAGGAACAGCGGGAGGTTAGACACGGTCCAATAGCGGAGGAAACCGCTATGCCTAGTTCCATCCATGTCAGCACATCTATGGATGCCCGTCGAGGAGCGGACCGGCCTTACCAATAGTGCTTCTGCACAAAGGTGTAGATACTCGGTAGGTATCCCCGGCACCACGATCTAGGCTCAGCGCCGGATGTGTCGGAGCAGAAGCGGAGATATGCTAGAGCCTGTGGCACGATGGACCCAGCAGCCACACAAACTCCACCAATGCCAAGAGCCAATAGCCGGCGCAGCGTGTCCGAGGGACGCTGGTGCAGCCTCGGCAATTGGCACAGGACTTCCCACGCAAACGGGATTCCGTTCAGAATTCCGTTGCTACGGAAGGTGGTGGCCAGGCCAAAGAGGATCCCGGCCAGGATGGTGTAGATGTCGCGACTTGTCGGGCTGCGCTCGGCGCGGCAGCTCAGGGCGAGGAAGAGGTAGCCCGAGAAGGAGAGCAAGGCAAAGGAACTCTCGGCGTACGGGGCTGAAAGGAATAGACCTGCAGGGGAGAGAATGTGCAGGATAGCAGCAACCAAAGATAGAGCGCGGTCACGCCAGACCAGCTGGCCCAGACGATAGAGCACGAGGGCCGAGAGCAGGTGGGCCGCGTTAGCGACGACGATGCCAGTCAGAGCCTCAAGAACAGCTCCTTCTTCTTCCTGCACGGTCGAGAAACCGGCGATTCCGAGATATGCCAAGCCTGGAGGGCGGAAATCAATGAGGGCAAGAGGTCAGCGTGGGGAGAGCAAGCGGAGTGTTCGGATCAGAGAAGACAAGTGCAGGTTAACTAGACCAACTTACCTTTGACTAGAGTTCTGACAACAATTGGTAGCCCGCCACCAAAAGCCCACTCTTGCTCGAAACGGTATCCCCTACGGGCGATACTGAGGAAGTAGATGGCATCCCAACTTGATAGTCGGGCGACTAGGCCAGGCCAGGAGTCTGCCGACCCGTCAACCCCGGCATGGTGACCGGTTCGGACGACCAGCCCCGCCGATGTGTCGTAGGTATCACCTACGAAATTGCATCCTAATACAATAGTGAAGAGGAAGAGCTTCCATGCAGCAAAGGTGGTGAGTAGAGTGCGGTAGGGGTGGACACGGGCTAGCATTTGGGAGGGCATGGCTGAGGAAAAATGACGGGGGAAAAAGGAAGCGATGTCAGCTGATCGAGAGACCCTACATAGACGCAGGGAGGCCCAAAAGGATCCGAGATGAAATTGTTGCTAAATCCGAACTTGATGTGAGAGGTTCGTTGATGTGTCAATCCTGGTTGGATTGTTTGTCCTAAGCTGCGTCGTCGTCCTCCTTGGCGTGCAAGTGCCACCAACGCGTGTGTTTCGGCGTGAGGACACAAGTTTTGATCGAGTGGGGCCGCCCCGTTGCACTCAATTGCAGCGTCCCAGAGTTTCCGCCCATGTGGCACGTCGATGTAGCCGCAGCCATCATGGGTGCGATCAACCTAAGACAAGCAGTCTGTGTGGCTTGCACACCCTAACCCTTCGTTTCGTGAACTATGAATCTCCGCAACGGCAATGTATGGAGTTGCAAAGCTGGGATTTAAATCACTTTTTTCGTCCCCCGGTTTCTGGGGATATCGAGATTCGAACCGCCAACTGCGGACCATGCCTGAAGGGCGGTAGCCAGGGAATCATCATTCGACCGTTGTCGTAACGCTGACCGAGGATCTGGGACCACCGCTTTTTATCGGCGCTCCGAAGATTCCGCAACTCGCAGACCACACGACGAAATGACCTAAACGGCTGAAGCAGCTTGTCCCAGCAGGCCGAGGTAGGTTATCCCGGTCTCAAAAGAAACAAGAGGGCCGAGTTATCCACCATCTCGGCAGACCCACAAACGCATCCCATGGCCGCTTTCAGGACCTCAAACATGCTATTTTCTCCTTGCTACACAGCTTCCCTGGCCCTGCAAGTGGAAATACAACGTGCCAGGCGGGCTTCTCCCCAGTGTCCGTACTTCGGAGAATATTTACTGCGTGGCGCTATCTTTCGCTGTGAGCGGTAACATGGATGCGAGGTTCCAATGGACGAGCGCGGGCGTCCCTATCAGTGACACCTGATTGACGTGACGGTCCCAGCTCCCAGGGTCAGCCGTTCGGGATTGCGACCCACCCATGTGTGCGCCCCACGCTGCCCGTCTCGGGGTTCTTGAGTGAACCCGTCTCCGGCGGGGCCCAATTGGTATCCCTGGGAATTGGCGTCAGGCTTAATTAAATCCCACCTCCTATCGACGCCATCATTGCGCCGCCCGACGGCACTCCTTTCCTTCTCCGACGCTCGTTTTCCTCTTACACACTCGCCTACATCGCCGGCACGCACACTTTTTTCTATCTGACAGCACCAGGCTCCAAGTCAAACCCCTATCAACTGAGACACGACACGACGGCACTAGCTCTGGAGCTAGTCAACGCACGACATCAACGGCCGCTCGACGCCGATCTGGGTCTCGAACGGCCCATGGCAGCTGTTGTAGCTCGGGAAATCCTGCAGCCTCAGCGGTACTCGCTTCGTCATTGGCACTGATCGTTACAAAAGCTGCAGGTGGGGTTCACTGTAAGAGGTGGATTTCTGACGTCGCGGCCTGGAACTCAGCGGGATACAAGGGTGACTGTGGTACAGTACATTACCTGAGGACATCCTGCACCGCCCCAGCAGAGCTCGAAAGTTTGCCTCGCGACGCCGGTCCTTCGCCTTTCCACTCGTCGCGACGACACTTTATCTATGTTTACTTGTCCGTCGCTTCTCCTTGAACCTCCTCAAGGCCTGGAGCCGCCCGAGCGTTAGAAACAATGTTTCTACATGCAGGCGCCAGTCTCCACGGCCACGAATACTCGAGTCGTCCCTCCGTATCTACCATTCAAGCCACCCAAAACCTACGGGCTCCTCTCTTGCGATCTGCCTTTGCGCCGCCTAAACAACGCGTAGTTACCCTCGACGGCACAACAGCTCCCGTCCTCAGGCAACGGTCGGTATCAGACTACGTTCCACGCGAGCCGTCGCCCGCCGTCCGTTTTCGAGTACCCCAGGACGACGATGACCTGCCCCCCACTCCCGCAACGCACGAGGAGACAGTATCGGAGTCCGAGCTTAGCGATGCTGCGCTCTCCATTGACGGTGCGGTAGCAGCAGGGTCCGCTCAGCGCCGCAGGAGACATCGCATTCAGCGTAGAAGCACAACTTACTGTCTTGGATACCCAACCCCCAGGATAATCGGAAAGACCAAGGTCGTGCAGAAGGTCTTCCTGCCAAGGTTGTTACTACAACTCCAAAAAGTGTCGGAGGATGGGCGGTTGCAGCCCGTTCTGGAGGTTTTCCCTGCGTCGCGGATCGCGGGTCCCGTGGTAGCGCCCCGTTTGGCGAAGCGGTTTCCGGCCATCCTTGGAGTGAAGCGCCATCTTGGGTACGACGACATTGTGCTGGTGAGGAGAGACGACAATGATTTGGCCGGTGATGGAACGGAAAGTGAAAACGAAGAGAGTCTGGAAAGACGGAATCTCCTTGCCGTATACAGCCCATTAAAACACTCTGATGACGCCGAGATTGTGCTGGACGACGGATCAGTATGGCTTGCGAAGCCGCTGGCGAATGGATCCTATGACTTTATCCACACCGATAGCGAAGGCAACACCACAACGGCACGCTGGGCGAAGAGACACACAGCAGCTATCTCTCCGACTTCTGCCTGCACCGACACAGTTCATCCATTAGCCGCACCCCATCAGACGCGCTACACCTTTAGCATAATCAACCCCCTAACCCGACGCCATCCAGTTATGGCAACATTAACACCCTCTACTCTCACCGTCCAAGATACCTACACCTCCCTTTCCCCCTCCCACAGCCGACACCCGCCTGTCACGAGGCCAGGTCGGTCACTATCAGTGACTTCTTCCTCCCCGTCCCTAGTCCGCTCAACTCTAAGCTCACCATCAAAATCACCCTCCCTCGGCACCATGACCGACTGCGAAAGCGACTCGGCAATCGGCATCCTGCCACCTCCGGACTATGAACCCACCAACCACCGAACAGTCCACCAGATCGATGATACCACCAAGATGCTCATCTCAGTAACTGCCCTGTGGGTAGCTCTCCGCTCGGGCTGGTCGCAAAACCACACTCCATCGGGCAATAGCAGCAGCAGCAGCAGCAGCAGTGGTAGCAACCACAGCTACGAAAGCACCACCGCAGGATCCACATCAGCAACGATTCTCTGCCCACCGCGGACCAACCGCAGCCGCAGAAACACATGGACCACCCGTTCCCGTAGCTCATCAATCTCCGACCCGCTGTACGGAGCGGACTCCCAGTCAACAGTGAGCGTTGAATCCTCACGCTTGAGGCTCAGGAAGCGGTATTCCATGCCGACCCAGCCGCGACCGCAACCTCAACAACCCTCCACGGAAAAGGACAGAGAAAAGGAGGCCGCAACCCCCTCCGCATCCCGCACTTCGACCCCTATCTCTGGTTTCTCGACCAACGCAACCCGCCCGCGGCGCGCGACCAGCACTGGCGCGGCCTTTATGCAACGGCACTTGCGCGAGGTTTCGTCAACCCTGTCCGCCCCCGAAGGGCCCGCCGCTGGTGGCATTGGTGTTGGTCTCGACCCGACCCTACCAACGTCCACGTCACGGCCCCTATCCCTGCCGGTTCCGATGCCAATGCCGATAATCACAACCGAGCCAGAAGCCGCTGCTTCTGCTTCTGCTGCTCGTTCAAAGTCGGTGCCGATAGCAACAGGACCCGAGCCGGAACAGGACACGGCCAGGGACAGGGGCAGGGACCAAGACAAAGACTGTGGGACCGTCATCACACCCTCTTCCAGACAGGCGGCGCTTACTAGTCTCGAAGGGAAAAGAGACAGAGACAGAGATGGAGGAAGTCTAAAAAGCCCCGGCGCTGTTGCTGAAAAAGGTGGCGGGGCCACGAAGAAGAGCGGCATACGATCAAGGCTGGTCCGGTGGATTCATAAGCTTGGATCGCGGTCGTCGTTGTCGTCGTCTTCGTCTTCGTCTTCGTCATCACCGCCGCGCTAGTTTTAGTATCATTTTTGGATACGTCCATGCCAGGCCAGACCAGGTTAGCATGGACCGGGAAATTGGTTACATATGTATGTACATATGTGTACATGTATGCCTGGCTTGGGTGGATATGATTGTTATTGTTGAATACGGGATGTGAGTGGCTCACTACGGGAGACTCGGGACATGTGTTATACTGTGTATACCATACTGTACAATACACGATACCATACCAAGGGCTTGCCAGTTTATGCGTTTGCCGGCGTCGGGTGGCATGCGGTATGGCCTGTTTGCGAGAATGGGATCACACCTAGATTAACATGATCTCGGATACAGCATTGATACGTCAGCGAAGATGTGACAGGAAGGGTTCCGACCCGGTTCTTTGCGCTCTTCGGCCGGGTTGCTAGTGTCTTTATTATGCAAAACGGTGGTACGTGTAGCACTTATCATATGCTCTCAAACGTCCCTAATCACGCTGATTCCCAGAGTTATTTCCCATTTCAAAGCCTCATTCTGCGAAGCCCATCCAAAATAAAATATAAAGTGATAAAGACGGCCGAGATCAACGTCCACATCCCCCTTTCCGACACCCGGCCCGGGTCGCGGCGAGCGACTGGGCATTCAGCAAGCCGCCTCGCCATGTGGCGCTGGAGGATATTGCACCACGAGGTTCGCCCCCGACGGTTGTTTGATCAGCCAAAACCTGTCTAGATAACCTAGGTTCTGAGAGATCTTGGGGCCTGCGTGTGCGAGAACGTACTCAGCCAGGTGCCAGCGCACCGAAAGAGCGACTCGCTCCCTGTCGGGCAAAAAGCACATTTCCGGTCAGTCTCGGCGCCGCGCCGCAATAGGACACGAAGCTTGGCCTTGAAGGTCCCTATTTCGCCTGGAATCCCTCGGGTGGCCTTGCATGGTCATCGAGCCTCCTAATCACGACGAAGAGCAGGGACACAAGGCCGCGCCGGGCCGCCGTCAACTTTAGCATCCGCCGCAAACAAAGCTGACATCTGCGCCTTTGCTCGCGGGGTCTCGCAAGCGTGTCCAGCCTCCCATGCTCAAATGCCCGCGTTGCAGCGCTGGCCCCTCGTCTCTGGATGCTGTGGCAATATGGCTCGGGGTTGAGCCACTTGTAGAATCCGCGGCACGACGAGGCAAGCGAGTTCAGCTGCGAGTCGGTGCACTGTTCTGCCACGGGAAGGACTACAATATCTTGACCGAAAGGCCCGGTTTGAGCCGGCTCTGCTTGTTGGAAAGATGGATCGAACGGCTTGCTCTGTCAATGTGTATGAAAATGGGATTGGCATAGAAGCGCAATTTGAAACTACTTATGTAAACTTGAGCTTGGGCGTTGTACATTTGAAGTGTTGATCTGTGAGGAGAGGGAAGAGCTGTGGAGTACAGAACGCACCACCCCAGGTATCGGACGACGGTTTTGACATGTGCAACCCTTAACCCAGCGGAAAAGATTAAAAAACTAATCAGAGAGCTCGCCACAACAGGCATGAGTCCGTGAGCGAAATAGCATCCAAGGTAGAGGCGTACTCAGGCTGGGGTGCCAGCCCCAAGCGCGCCGTGGCACCACCGACTCAGTCCAAAACAATCTCGACATCGTACTCCTTTGAGGCATCCAACGTATACTCCGGCAGCGTCTCGGGCCCACACGAGCCTGTTCCAAGGCCGTGATGCATCCAGTCTAGGTGCACGACCCTGTCCTTCCTCCTTCGGTCATGCAACTCATAGGGATGTTGGCTCTTATCGAGGTCCTCAGCAGAATACGGCAACACCGAGAAGCTGGCACCCTCGAAATCCCCATAACGTGCCCGCAGCAACCGTTGCGGGCTCTCACCCCGAGATCGTGGGGTTTTCAAGAATTCGACCCATCTGGCATCGGTCCTGTTTCCGTTCTCCTGCGGAAACTCGTAGTCTGTGATCAGTCGGTCTGCGGGAAGATGCCAGCGGCCCACTAGTTGGCTCAACTTCTTGTCACGATAGCTCTCGTACGGCCCGCGCCCGAACCAGCGGACGCCCCCGCAGCCTGCAATGGCCGTGGCCAGGCCAAAGCGGCCCCATGCGCGAGGGAGAAGATGCCCGGTGGGTTTAGCGTGCGCTCGGATTAGGACGTGCTCGCCGGTGAAACGATACGTCGCGGTAACTTCGAGCGCCCAGTTCAAAACAGGCGGCGCGAGACGGCTCCTCGCCACTATTTCGACAACGCCGTCTTCCTTTTGTTCCCAGGACGCCTGGACCGGATGGGATTTGACTTGGTGGAGTCGGCGATCTATCCAATTCCTTCCAAAATCGCAACCGCGGTCGTTGTCGGTTTGGGAACGGTATATGTCGAAGAGGAGCGGCTCAGTGAGAATATCCATCACATGGCCATCCGAATCAAGGTCTGGGCGCTCCCAGCTGACAAGCCCGCCGAGCGCAAGGTCGAACTTCCATGATAACCCACGGCTGCCGACTATCGATAAGACCGTGTTCCCGATTAACTCTACTTTCAGCCGCAGCGGAGGAGGTGCTCCGATATCGCGCAAGAGCCGTAGGCTCTTAGGTTTTGTTAGCTGAATCTGGCCGGTCGCCACGATATGGCGTTGGGCGGACCAGTCGGGTGTCACTGCGTGTGTGAAGTACAGGTTGAGGTGCGAGTCCGCCTTACAGCGGCTCTGAAGCTCAGGAATATGCAAGAGAGCCTCTGTATGGGGTTGGATAGCTGTCGCAGCCGTTAGCACAAGACAACTGGCCGGTAGGCATGCACTTGCCCTTTGGGATGTCCACCCTTTTACCGCCAATAGTTTCTTCTGACTCGTCCGAGATAATCGACCACCAGCACTCCAAGTGATCCAGGCTGATAAAGTCATAACGATTTACGATGCGTACCTTCACGCCATCTTCAATGCCAAGCGTCTGGACCGGCTCGATCGCCTTCTTGTATTCGAGCAGACCCTGGCCAGGGGTGTGGTTTGACAGACAGAGCCCATCCATGACAAAGTTGTAATCATTGGGCTCGTCACCAAAATCTCCGCCGTACCCCATGTACTCCCTTCCGTCCATTGTTTTTGTCCGCAGACCCTGTATGATCATGCATCAGTTTCACCTGAGTCAAGAGGTAGCAATCAGAACGTACATGATTTGCCCACTCCCACACGAAGCCTCCCATCAGCCGAGGATATTTATAGAAGAGCTCAACATATTCGCGGATGGCTCCGGGCCCGTTGCCCATCGCATGGACATACTCGCATAGGACAACTGGCTTGTCCCAGGTGCGTTCCTTCGCGTATCCTTCCATATCTTTGACGGAGTGATACATCCTGCTGATGATGTCGGCAGACTGTGCCCACCAGTCTCCTTCGTAGTGAACCAGGCGACTCTTGTCGACAGCCTTGATGAACTTGTACATGGCCGCATGGTTTCGCCCGTAGCCGGATTCGTTGCCGAGAGACCAAATGATGATGCAGGGACGGTTGAAGTCGCGCATGACCATCTGCCGAGCGCGGTCAATGTATGCCTCCTCCCATTCGGGATTGTCCGAGGTGAATCCGTTGCCATTGCCCCCCACTGCAAACAGCCCATGGCATTCGAGGTCACTAAACTGCTGTGTTAGCCATAGCGGTCCCCATTTTGGGGCTTATCAACGCACCACTCGTCCAAGATCCATAAGCCTAGCTCATCGGCCAGCTCATAAAGTCTAGGATCATTGATGTAATGAGAAGTCCTGATGGCGTTGACGTTGTGCTGTTTCATGAGTACTAGGTCAGCCTTGAGGAATTCGTATGGCACGGCCCGTCCCCGGTCCGGGTGGTGCTCGTGTCTGTTAACGCCCCTCAACTTTACGGGTCTCCCATTCACACAGAACACGCCATCGACGAGCTCGACCCGGCGGAAGCCTACCCTCTCGGCCAGCGAACAGCCCGGCATTGAGAGGACCAGCTGGTAGAGATAGGGTGTTTCGGCGGTCCATTTATGCGGATTCTCGACGTTGACTTCGAAGGTGATTGATCCCTTGCCCGCCTTGGTTTCCTTGGCAATCACTTCCCTATTCCCATCTAGGAGGCTCAGAGCGACGTTTGCGTGACGGTTAAGCGTGACCTCAACGCGCAGCGTGGCGTCTCGGTAGTTGTCGTCCAGGATGGTGTGGACGTGGATGTCCTCAAAATGTGTCTCAGGGAACTTGTGCAGCCAAACATCGCGAAAGATTCCGCTCAGCCACCATTGGTCCTAGTAGAGTCATTACGAAGCCCGAGCAGAGCTGAAGACAAGAGGCAAGCGAACCTGGTCTTCAATATAACTCCCATCACAGCGCTGGTATACCTCGACATGGAGGTGGTTGACACCTTCAAAGCGCACAAATCGGGTGATGTCGAACTCGCTTGGGTTTCTGGACCCCTGGGAGTAGCCGACCTCACGATGGTTCACCCACACGGTAAAGGCAGAGTCAACACCCTCAAAACGCAGCCTCAACTGATGGCCTCTGTCTTGGTCACTGAGATGAAACGTCCTCACGTAGCGGCCACATTCATTGTCGTCGATTGGCACGCGTGGCGGGTCGACTGGGAAGGGATAATTGAAGTTGGTGTAATGAGGCCCTCTGCCGTAGCCTTGGAGCTGCCACATGCCCGGGACAGTAATGGTCCGCGAACCCCAGCGGTTGGGGGCGGCCAGCTCCGCGAGGGTGCGCTGGTGGAAGTCGGTGGGGCCCTCCAAGGGGGATTTGGAAAGGTGGAACAGCCATTCTCCGGAGAGGAGCTGGCTCTTGGAACGGGACACACGGCGGGCCAAGGCATCGTCAGGGTTCTCGTACAAGAAGAAGTGGGCTCTGGGCGGCAGCGTGTTCCGGTGGATGACTTTGAGGTTGTTCCAGTCCGGAGTCGACTGTGGGAAAACGTGTACCTCGCCTGTCCCCGACATCTCGGTGTTGCGTGCCTGTCCCGGCGGCTCGGAGGTGGCCGTTCCTGGAGACATCGGAGCAATTGCCTTGTGCAGCACGCTAATGGGAAAGGCCAAGACTGGGTCAGGTATCAGACGGATAGCAGGGTTGACGATGACATCGGCTTCTTGAATCGACTGGCTTCTCAATCGACGATTCACAGTAGAGAGGAGAGGAGGGAGGAACATAAAGGGATTTGTTGGTCACCTGGACCTCTTTTTGTTTCACCACTTTCCCTTCACCCCGCTTCAAACAGTTGGGGTCAGATGTTCAATGAATGTCTCGAGTGACCCCAGGTCGAGGGTTAGGGTTGGGTTACACTCGAAACAATCAGAGAGGCCTGGATCTTCCCTCCCGTGGGCCGTTCTCATCCAGCGCTCACCTGCCATCTTTTACCTGCCATGTAGTTCTTCTGCAAGAATTGTCATGACCCTACCTGACACCATCCGTACCTTATGTCTCTGCAGTCGAGATCCACATGTTGCCGAGCTGGGCCTCGATTCGTGCTGAAAGGCGGAAGTAGATGCTCCATGGATTCCCAAACGATGTTGCATCCACGGAAACGCGGGACCGGCAACTGCTCGCACGGCTCCGCAAGGCCGACATTGATTCGTGGGATTTCCTGCTAGATGCCCAGTCCGAACCGTGGTCCTGGGCCTGGAGCCGCTTCCCATCCGCCCCCGGATCTACCGGGTCGCGCCCTTGGCCATATCTGCGGGAAGACGGGCAGATGCATATCTTGGTCATGCTAATAAGGGGGGGGTTTTTCCGGAAGATGTGGGCACCGCGAAGCAGTTATATTACCTGCATTGCATCTCGTTGCCGCTCCATTTGAGGCTCTACTGGACACGCACCTCGAACGCACCGGCAAACGACGTGTTCAACGCCAGCTATGAAGCATCCAACGGCGTTATGCTTCCTTCTCGTGGCAGCCTTGGCGCCTGCTTGGGCGGCCTCCTGGAAGAACGTCAACATTGGTGGAGGAGGCGGGTTCATCCCCGGCGTGGTCTTTCACCCGACAGCCAAGGGCGTCACATATGCCCGGACAGATATTGGAGGTCTTTACAGATTGAACGCTGACGACTCCTGGACCCCACTCACGGACAGTCTCGCCACAAATGCGAGATGGTAAGTCGTCTCTGGCACGGTTCAGGCGCCTCGAGCTGAGAACCCAAAATAGGGGTAACTGGGGCATTGACGCCGTTGCCCTCGACACCCAGGACCCGAACAAGGTTTATGCTGCCGTAGGCATGTACACAAACGACTGGGACCCGAATCCTGGCACCATCATTCGAAGTTCCGACAAGGGAGCTACATGGGCCTCGACAGACCTCCCATTCAAAGTCGGCGGGAACATGCCCGGCCGCGGCATGGGCGAGAGACTGGCGGTTGATCCCCACAACTCCGACATCATCTACTTCGGTGCGCGAAGTGGCAACGGCCTGTGGAGGAGCACAGACGGCGGCGTGACATTCTCCAAGGTGTCATCGTTCACCAACCCGGGCACATTCATCGCCGACCCTAACGACACCTCTGGATACAATTCTGACATTAATGGCCTAACGTTTGTCACGTTTGATTCAACGTCTGAGCTAATAAATGGTGCCACATCGCGCATCTTCATCGGAACCGCGGATAACATCACAGCCTCAGTCTACGTTTCTGACGATGCCGGCGTCACCTGGGCTCCGGTCCCTAACCAGCCCAAGACTTACTTCCCCCACAAGTGCAAGCTTCAACCCGCCGAAAAGGCGCTGTACCTCACTTATAGTGATGGAGTCGGCCCGTATGATGGCACCGCCGGTGCCGTCTACCGTTACGACATCACCACTGGCACCTGGACAGACATCACTCCGGTTTCAGGCGAAGACCTGTACTTTGGCTTTGGAGGGCTGGGCGTCGACATGCAGAAGCCTGGCACCCTTGTCGTCGCAAGCCTGAACTCGTGGTGGCCAGATGCCCAGCTATTCCGGTCGACCGACTCAGGCGCCACTTGGTCTCCTATCTGGGAGTGGACAGCCTACCCGGAACAGAACTGGTATTATGGTCTCTATGTAAGTGGACGAATTGCAACATCTTCTACAGCCTATTTCTAACGCTCACAGACTAATAATGCGCCTTGGATCAACGCTGGCTTCATTTCCCAGGACACCAAGCGGCTGGGCTGGATGATCGAGGCGCTCGAGATCGATCCCCTGGACAGCGACCACTGGCTATATGGGACTGGCTTAACCCTGTTTGGAGGCCGCGACCTCACAAAGTGGGATACAACTCGTAATATTACCATCTCCTCGCTGGCGGTTGGAATCGAGGAGATGGCTGTCCTAGGACTTGCTTCGGCGCCCGGCGGATCGGAACTCCTTGCTGCCGTTGGTGACAACAATGGTTTCACATTTAGAAGCAGTGACGATCTTGACACCTCCCCTCAGACGCCGTGGATGAACCCAATGTCGACCAGCGGTACCGATGTTGGTGAGTGATAGCCCCATGTGGCAAGATGCATCACGGCCGGTACTCTGACATCCCCTAGACTATGCAGGCAACAAGCCCGACAATGTTGTCCGCGTCGGCAACTCTGCCGGGGCCCCGCAGGTCGGCGTCTCCACCGACGGCGGACTGACTTGGTCCATCCACCAAGGCGCTGGCACGACGGAGAACAGCGGCTCCCTCGCTTACTCTGCCGATGCGGACACCATCCTCTGGTCGTCGGGTAACGCAGGCGTCCTTCGCTCGCAACATGCAAGCACGTTCGCTACTGTGGATTCATTGCCCTCGGGTGCTGTCATCGCCGCCGACAAGCGCAACAACACCGTCTTCTACGCTGGCTCGGGCAGCACCTTCTACCGCAGTACCGACTCGGCGGCTACTTTCGCCGCTGTTGGCTCAGCGCTCGGCAGCGAAGTCACTGCCGTGAAGGATATAATTGCGCATCCGACAGTTGCGGGCGAGGTGTGGGTTAGCACCAATGTAGGGCTGTTCCGGAGCACCAACTACGGATCGACCTTTAGCCACCTCGGCTCCGCAAGCATAACCGGCACTGAGCAGATTGCCCTTGGCCTGGGTGAAGGATCAACCTGGAACGTGTATGCTTTCGGTGTCGGCGCGGCTGGGCCCAAGTTATATGCCAGTGCCGACGCGGGAGCGACGTGGGTTGATGTCCAGGGAGACCAGGGATTCGGCGCTATCTCCGCGAATAGGGTTGTTGGCAGCGGTAATGTGCCGGGCCAGGTGTATGTCGGAACCAATGGGAGGGGTGTGTTTTATGCCAAGGTAGCCCTGCCTGGCGGAGGAGGTGGAAGCCCTTCGAGCAGTTCGGCGACGGCCACTGCCACGTCGTCAAGGACAAGCGGCGTGCCCACTACGCTGTCCACTTCGACGGTTAAGACTCCATCGTCCACTGTAGGAAGCAGCACGACGAGCTCAGCACCGACGGCTTCCCCCACTGCGCTTGCACCGAGATGGGGCCAGTGTGGAGGGATTGGGTGGCAGGGCCCTAAGGAATGCGAGGCTCCATGGACATGCACAGCTCAGAATGACTGGTACTCCCAGTGTCTGTGAGAAGTCACGGAGGGCATTGCTGAGGAGGTAACGTAGGCGGTGTCTCCGGGCAAGGAAGAGGGCGACCGAAGGTGCCATTCTCTGTAAATATATATACAATTACTTCACATATTGAAAATAAGAATCAGGTATATATGCGCGGAAATACTCTCTCTTTCCTCTATATAGACAGAGCTGCGACTAGTATTTGTTCCGAAGATATCTGCCCTAACGCCCCTGTCCTTAAGACCAGAAGCGCGCTAAAGGAGAGGGCTGATAAACCGGGGACGGCCACGGCCGCGGCCGCGATGAACTACCGCACCCCCCCTTCCGCCCGTACTTCCTCCGCTTATAAACCTCGACCAACCGCTGGCAAGGCCAATCCCCCTTCCCCTTCCTGCCCGTCAACACCTCGACCCTGACCCTCTGGCCCCACCGGTCCGCGTCGAACTCCTCGCCCGTCTCCAGCCCCAGCGCCAGAACCCTCCGCTCGATCACCTCCTGCACGCGAGACCGTTTCCAATCGTACCGCCGCTCCGCTGCCCGGTACCATTTCACCCACTCCTCCGCCCGCGCCCGCGCAAAGCACGCCGCCTTGCGGCCCCACTCCGTCGCCGTCATGGCCTCGGCCTCGTCCAGCCCCGCGTGGATCCGCGCCCATCGCTGCTCCATGTAGGCCATGCACTCGCGCTGCTCTAGCCCTCCATCGTCGTCGCCGTCATCGCCGTCGTCGTCGTCGTCATTGTCGTCATAGTCGCTGTTGCCCCCTCGTGCTAGTAATCGCTGTGCCTCTGCGTATCCGTAGTCGCGTTCGAGTTGGGCCAGGACGGCGGCTCGCGCGAGAGCGGCGAGGTGAGGGCGCTTGCGCCGCTCGCGGCGCCATTTGGGCCGGATGGTGGGCCAGTCCGTGAGGGTTATGGAGGCGACGAGCTGGGTGCGCGCGGCCTCGGCCAGGAGGTGCGTGCAGATTTCGGGGAGGGAGGTGTACGCTCGGCCGACGAGGATGCGCTGGAGGAGGAGGTGGGCTGGGGCTATTGAGGTGGAGAGGGAGGAGGTTCTGATGGTTATGCGGTCTTGTTTTGGGGGTTGGTGGAGGGTTGCGTGGGTTGGAAGGGGGTCTGGTACTTCGTGTGTTATAGCCATGGTTAAGGTACTTACTCCTGTGCTTGGGGCTGGGAGAGTTTGGGACTGTGCAAGTTCGAGCTGCGGCTATATCGCGGCTGTGATTCTTATCAGCTCACTCTGACGGTGACTTCAGTATGGTGTTCAAGCGGAGGATCTGTTGTCTGAGTTAGGTCCTAAACTGAAGCGGGTACCAGGGTCGTCTCACTGTCCGTTAGTAAGAAGCTATGGTTAGGAGGGAGGTTGAATATACGGTGGCTCGCCGTTCTAGATTAGTACTAGTATTGACGTGAGATGAACAAATGCATTAACAACCTGAAGTGACACAAAGAGTATTGTGTGATATATATAGAGAGATACTTCTGATGATCTCCTTTGTTTCAATACTTGTAGGCGTCTTTGTTATAGTAGACTGGCTTCGCTTGTTTCAGTTATTACCTAGTATTCGCCAGACAAGCGTGTGCTGAAAAGATTGTGTCCATCGAAACCATTGGCTGGTTCGTAACATTGAGATACGGCAGGGAGTTGCGTCAGCTCCTCCGCCTCGCTGACGACTAAAGATAGGAAAGAATGGTAGTGGTACTAATTGAAGGACGAATATCTTCTCAGTCACAGGGCACTGTACTACTTGTACTTTCCCACGCACGTTGTAAGACTTGTAAGACGTCAACTTCGTGATGATATTGATCAGTTAGTCTATACCAATGTAAAAGAATCGTCGCTCACTTCAGCGAGAACCTAATTAATCTCCTGCGCTGGCAGTCCTGGGCCCTTGATGATTTTAGGCGGAAGTGACCACTACAGACAATGTCGCTCAGCACCCAAGGCCTGAACAGTAAAATCCATTGGATGTTATATTGTACCGCGACAGCATCTTCTCCGGGAACACCGACCAAGCAACCAAGGAAAGATCAACACTAGTAATACACTGGCAATATCCATCCATATAGCAAATGGCACAGACTTCTCGCGAGAGGGCGAAACAGTATCATGGCACTGAAGGCGGCCGGCCGGCGGCATCAGGTCGCAAAAATGTGCCGTGAAGAAGATCTGCTCCCACCGTTCACCGTTAGGATACAAGACTTTCTCTCGAGGTCTGGTTACCGCACTTAGCCAACTGCATGTGGAGGAGTACTCACGTCAAACTTGTTCAATGGCGGCGTTGAAGCAGAGGCCGGGGACATGAAAAGGCGACAATGAAGGGACAAATCTGGAGTGGGGAAAGAGAAGAGTGAAATAAGGAGAGAAGACATGAGCCATAGTTAGAGACTAAAAAGCACCTCCCGACCGGGTTGGGCGCTTACTGAAAGCTCGATCATCCTTACGATAGACCTAAATTATGGCGGGCGACGCATGGTTAGCGCAAGATGATCGATCGCTCGTCATAGAGAGTTAGCATCCAAGCTAGTAGATTCCTTATCAATCCTCTAGAAGCAAAACCCTCAGTGGTACTTACCATCACCAATCATGGATGGTCGAATCAGATCAAGCGAGAGGCAGTGTCACCACCCAACTAAAGTATAAATAGACAACACCAAATCTCTGGTCCACCTGTTTAGGCTCAAGCTATGCCACGCTATCATGTAGCACTAGTAGCGGTACAGTAATACTAGTACATATCAACTGACAATTATCTCCCGCCATCCCGCTCCCTCTCCCCCGTTAGACCACCCACCAGAATGAATGATTGCGCACTGTTCCAACTGAACCAGACCGCGCCCAAGATTGTGCACATTCAATCATCCGGCCGTCCATTAATATCAAATCATCCAGACCACGTTAGTTATTTGGATGGGACGAGGCGACTGCTGGATCCGGCTGGCTTGTGACCTGAGCTACCGCACTTTTCTGCCCTCAGACCGCATCAGCGTAAGCACAGAACAGCATCAACATCGGATACCACGTAGCGGTCCCAGGCTCAGATCTTTATGTTGAGATGGGAGACTGGTACTGTGGATCTCCTGCTATGGCGGCATAGCGTTATTAAGGTAGTAGTAGTAGCAACAGGCCCGCGAGGCCCATACCGGTCGGACGCCCATGCATGGCTGGTAACTTGGGACGAGCAGAAGGTAAATACATGATACAACAAGCTCAAACCGTGGCTAGGCTCCATACCCCCCACCCCATCCATTCCATTGGCCCAAGTAAATATCGCCCACAAAGCGCAACGACGCCCCTCCCTTCCACAATACTAAAAAAGTGATCTAGGGCTTGATCACCATGATTCTACGCCGTGTCTCGGAAGGCCTAAGAACTGCGATCGGCGAATACGGTATACGTAGCAGGATACCGGTCTCCTCTAGACGCCACCCGAGTTCTCGCTCGGTCCCCACCATCTAAGAAAAATAACTAAATAAAACTGAATGGCTCCTTGCCAGATTTCCGGACCCGCGTCCGCTCTCAAATTCAGGAGGGTTTTGCGCCATCATACCCAGGACCGGGTAACCGAGGATAATGTGCCTTCGGCGGAGGCTGGGATGGCAGGAGCTTTACTCCTCCAACTCCATATCTTCGTTGCCATTCTCGGCGTCCTCCCCGTCTGACGTCAATCCCAGGATCCTGGCATACTGGACAGTTAATCTCTGGAGATCCCGGAATTTGCCTGCGTCACGAGTTAGCAAACCAAAGCAATCCGACCACGGAATAGACGAACGACTCACCCAGTATCAGCACCACCCCCTTCAAAAGATCCTTCCGGTCCCACCCGCACAGCGTATCCTCCTTGCTGAACCAGCCCCTGCCCTCACCCACCCTCGAATCGGCGGCCTTGTCTTGCAGCACCCCTCCAATCAAACTGTTCAACAGCTCCTCAACCTTGGACCGAAGGCCCTCAGCACCGATTCGCTTGGCGTACATGAACAAGTATAACCTGAACTCCTCCTTTGAGCCGAGCGCGAGCGCGCCCGCGATGCGGTTCTCCAGGTGCGCGACGCTGACCGTGCTCTCGAAGCCGTTGAATCCGTCCTTGGACAGCAGCGTCTTGATCAGGCGCTGCAGCGTGAAGGCGCGGCCCTTGAGCAGGAACTCGGCCGTGGTGTGCCGCTCCAGGAACGGAATGATGCCCGCAGAGACATTGGTCTCGCCGCTCTTGTCCCCGTTCTTGGTTGGACCGCCCGTCACGGGCCCGACGGCGGTTGATGAGAGCGCGCTGATGGACGAGTCGTTACTGTTCCAGTACTGGCTGCCCACCGCCCACCATGACTCCGATAGGCGCTGCCAGGCGTACATGTTGGACGAATAGTAGAAGCCGTCGCCGTTGCTCAGCGTCACGACGATCGCCCCGACGCTGTTGAGATGGGCAGACGTGACGCCAGGTGCCGGGGTTGGCCCTTCAGTGGAAAGTGGGGTGATTGCGATGTCGAGGATCGGGGCGAGAGACACCGGGGGATGCGCTGCTGACATGGTCCTGATGTTGAAGACGTGGCAGAGACCGACCGACGTGATGCATAGTAACCACTGTCCCCGGGATTCGAGGATGACTGGCTGGGATTCCAGGATAATACCGTTCAAGAGCCTGCGGCCCGCCGGTGTCCAGGTATGAATGGTCCCGTCCTCGCATGCCGCCGCCCAGAAATTCTTGTTCCCGGTGACGAGAAGGATAGCTCGCGGCAGGAAATCTTGCCAGAGGAGGACGCCGCGTTTGCTAGCCGTGATGTGTGAAGGCTCACGGTGTTTAACGGGGTTCTTAGCCTCCAGGATTATGTTTTCGGGGACTTTGGTCGCATCGTCCAGACTGGCTTCTCCTTGGAGCACGCCTTTCTCGAGTGGCCTGAGGATGTGTGACCGCACCTTGGGAACAGCTAGCCTCATTTGCGAGACTGAGATGGCGGGACTCACAACGGCCGGCCGAAGAAACTCTGGCGTTGGGACGACCCCGTGGGAAGCCGTTGTCAGGGGTGCTGGCTCGAGACCTTCGACTGTGTCAACCATGATCGGTACAGGGCCTGTCGCTGGCCGTTTGCTTGCTGGTTCTTCCTCTTCCTCCCCTTCCATTGCAGCAGCCTTCCTCTTGTTTCCGAGAAGCATCGCCGCGATCCCGCCTCTGGGAAGGCCATGAAACGGTTTGGAGAGGTCTAGAACTGTCTGCGGCGCATCGTTCTGTGTTGTCTTTGTGGATTTCGCTCCAACTAGCTGTGACTGAGGCAACGATAATAGGCCGGTATCCGATGATGAGACGAGTAGAGGAGCCACCCTCTTCTTACCATCCTTCGTGACTTGAACTCGTGATTTTAGTTCGGCTATTCGTTCAGCTTGCTTATCTGCACTCTCTTCGGCGCTTCCGGCTTTGGGTGCGTCTTTCCCTGGTTTTGGCTCTGTGTTGCCGTTGGTCTCGCCATTCTTCGTGACCGATTTGACGCCATTCGCCGCGGCGACTTCGCTTTTGTCAGCAGGCTGGAAGTCTCCCATCAGGGCGCCCATCCTCGATTCAGCGCCCCGCAACTCCCCTGCTTTGCTGTGGTTCTCAAGATGTAAACCATCTACATCCTCGGCTGTGCCCATTCCCTTCCTCGATCCGCCGTATTTTTGGAGTGCCTTGTCATTTTCTTCGGATTTAGCCACCCAACCAAGCTCGCCCACCTCAAACTTGACAGCAAGGATAGAGCCATCCAGGCTCGAGGCGAACAGCGTCTGGCCGTCTGGGGTCCAGGCGAGATCCGAGATTGACTTTGATGCCACATCCTGTACAATGACCACCGGCCTAGAGGTGTTCGTGTTCCATATGCTAAGCGTCTTGTCTTGTCCGGCTGATGCTATCACCGTGACAAGTCCCGAAGAGCCCCGCTCACCAGAAGCACCGTTCTCGGCGGGCTTTTGCGTATGGAACAGCCGCGGAGAAAACATGCACACTTCTGTTGGGCCTTCGTGACCGATCAGATTGATCTCACTGTCCCATCTCGTGCGCTCGATGATAGCAACGCTACTAACGGGGCCGTTCACCGCGTTGGCCGCTGCAATGTGGTTACCGTCCGGTGACCAGCTGCACCTCCGAAAGTATGTGGTGAGCGGCGAGCTCTTGAAGGGCGCGGTGATGGTAGTCTCAAGGACGAAATTGTTAACCATGTCATGCTGGGTCGCATTCGGCGGCGGCGGGGTGAAGCGGAAGATCTTGATGTGTCGGTCGTCGCCGGCGGTAGCAAAGAATTTGTTTGCCGGGTCAAATGTGATCCCTTTGACGTGGCTTTGGTGGACGGCGATCGTCTTGAGTTTCTCGAAGGTGTGGCCGGACCACACCACCACCTTGGAATCCAGCCCCACCGAGACGAGGATCGAGTTGTCATATGACCAAGCGAGGTCCTGGACGTCGCTGTCGTGGCCTACGAGGCGCTTGTGCGTCTTCCAGTTCTCTACCGGGGGCGGCTCGTTTGTGCCTGTAGCCGGTCAGTCAGTCAGCGAATGCAGTCTGGCCCATCTCGCCCCTGGCAGCTGCCTACCAAACGACGCCGTGTGCGAAGGTGGGTTGCTGTCGAGCTGATAAATGCAGATGACTCGATCGTCGGCGCCGGAAGCAAGGTATCGACCATTCGGCGAGAATCGGACCGAATGTATCGTGCCCAGGTGGTGGCTCATGTGGCAGAGCTGCCGCGGCTTCGTGTAGCTCGAGTCGCTGGCATTGTAGATAGACTCGGTGGACCAGACCCGTACGTGGCCATCTACTCCAGATCAGCAAGATAGACATCTAACTGCAGAACTGCAATGACATCAGGCATACCTCCTCCAGCGGTTGCGAGCCTAGTGCCGTCGGGCGAGATGTGGCAGCTGTACACCTCGAAGTCCTTCTGCTCCCCTGCACCACGCAATGTCGAATTAGCGACTCATAAACGACTAATCGTGTTTTGAAGGAGCCGCGCATTTAGGCACTAACCGCTATGCCGCAGCCACGAAGGCTTGATGATGTACATGTTCGGTGGAGGGCGTCAATGGATACGATGTAATCATGTCGAGCTTTGTTTGCGGAGCTTTGAAGTCGAGAACGGCACGAAACTTTGCGAGATGCGCGACCATGCGACCCGTGTTGCGACCGCTGGGGGGCCACACGCGACGCTAAACCTTAGCCTCGGGTTGCCCACTCAAGTGGCAATGTTACCTGATTGGCGGACGTCCCCCTGGAGCTCCGAGCTCCAGAGCCGCCAGGCCGTCGGGGTCAATTGTGCACAGCGAAACCTTGATTCCTGAACGCTGCTTAGCAGCAGAGAACGCCCAGCCCAAGACCGGACATTGCCCATAGAAGCGCATGGGAAGGCTGAACTCCTTCCGTTGGCATTCTTTGTGTTCTCAACCGAACATAGGACCTATGCATCTATTCACCCGTCCAGGTGTTGCTGGTTGGACATCTCGTGGCCAGTTCGTAGCCGCAAGATGCACCAGCTCTAACGCTCCCTGAGTACCTTACCATGACCGATCACACCAAGGAGCCTGACGGCAGAAGCAGGCACTCACTTTGAACCCCTTATCTTCACTGGTCGGTCCATCTGGCTTTATGGAACTGCACCAAGAACACCAACAGCCCAGAGACAAATGGGGCGCTTGCCCTGAGCAAGTTACACCCTTGGGCCCCCATGGCAATAGGAATCAAAACCTGTAATTAGAATCAGGATACATAACATCTCGCTCAACGTCCCCCAGGCATCGCCATAAGTACAAGAAAAGCTCGCTCCCATATCCCATCCCTACCAGTAAGCCCAGAGACCAAACGAAACGCTCTCGCCACTAAACCATACCCAAGACGAGAGAGGTAAGACAGATAGCCAAAAGAGAACAGTTAATTGCAAAAGAACATGAGCAGCTCAAAAGGACCAATTACCAGGAACAGCGAGCGGACTGCCATCACTTGGCAGCAGGAGCTTCCTTCTTCTTGGTTGTTGTCTTTGGCTTGGCCTCCTGCACACGAAGCAAGTCAGCAAGAGAAGCGAAGGGGAAAGAAGGGGAAAGAAGGGGAAAAAAAAAGACCACAAGTCTGCCAGTACCTTCTCGGGCTTCTCAACCTTGTCCGCTGCCTTCTTCTCGACCTTCTTCTCAGCAGCGCCGGCCTTCTTCGTCGTCTTCTTCACCGCAGCCTTGACCTATACGCGCGAGCGTGTCAGCATCGAGTTCTAGGTTTCCGGCAGGGGGGAGGGCCACAGATCCGGAGCGGGGTGGTTATGGGATACCTTCTTGGCCGCGCCACTCTCCTTCGCGGGCGCCTTCTTCTTGGTTACGCCAGTGGGTTTAGCGCCCTTAGCCTCCGTCTTGGTCGCGGCCTTCTTAGCCGCCTTGGGTTTGGTTGTCCGCTTGACGGCCGGCGCGGTGTCGACGACGGGAAAGACGCGCGGCTTGGAGTTGCCAGTCTGCGAGCGCGTGCCTTCGCGGGCCATATTTGCTTATGCACTCTTGTAATTGATCCTCTGCAAAGGCAAATAAGTATACGATCAACATCAATGCACAAGGTTAGGTGAGGGCGGGCTGTTACGCGCAAAGGGGGCGGTCGCGGGAGGTCCGGCGCAATGCGCTGGTCCTGTCGCGCGCTGCGACAATCCAGCCCGTTGCATGCTGGGGGCTTGGACTTACACTGCGGGACGAGAGCTAGGTGCCGCAACAAATGGCAACAATGAGATGGCGAAATGTAGCGATGGCTTCGAGAAGGAGAATGGGAATTTCGAGAAAGAGAAAAAAGCCGGGGATGGACACGAGGAAGAAAAGTCGCCGTCGCGCAGGCGGAATGTCGCAACAAAAACAAAAGGGTGGGCGGGACAAAAACAACGGGGTTGGTGCGAGCAACCCTCACCGGCACCACCTCACCTCACCACCTTCTTCCGAAACCCACTTGGGGCGGCCTAGAGCCCCGGGCAGCTCCGTAGCTCCAGGGTAAGGTAGTCGCTAAGCTCCCCATCCCGCTTAGGGAGCTGCGCTGCCCCCTGACGCTGCTGCTGTTGAAATTGGGTGGTTGTTATCATCCCTCAGCCCGTTTCCGTTGATTCTGATGCCGCGCGCTTGTTGGTTTGGGTACGATATCTGGAGAAGGATTGGTGCCATGACACGTGGCGGTCAAAAGGATGCCCCATGGATTGTGGGATCTCCGAATCCAGGCTACACAAGCATTTCTGCAAGTGAAGGTTTCAAGCCAGGGGCCCTGGCGTACCGTAGCCCAAGCCTGCGCCAAGACGCAATATACCACAGTCTCCCATTACCCAGGACTGTTGTTTGAGAGAGGAGCGGCCAGCGAAGAACCGTGTGAAAAAAGCGTATAGGAAGAAATAAGTTGAAGCATTTCAAACACCTAGATCTATCTAGTTGCGAGTTCAGATGCATGCGCGGGCCGCGTTAGGAGCTGCGGTGGGACTGGACCCACCAGGACCCGAAGCCACGGCTGCTGGGATGAAGGCGACCCCGCATCCAAGTGGGCCCATGTGGTTTGAGGCTATTCACAACCTTAATTCGGCGGGCGTCAATTCCTTCTGCTGGATCGGGAGTAGATCATAAGCTCGCACCTTCGCCTTTGGTTCAACTCGGTTATGTTTGTCTTTCTTATGCAGCATTTCCCAAACTGACTTCTAGTACACAACGCATGCGGATGTCGATGGCGTTGCACCTATCTCTCGCCGGCTGCCCTGGCCTCCACTGCACAAAATGCCCTTCTCCAGCGTCGGACTAGATACCACGTTATCAGCATGTCCTACTTTAGCCTTTAAAGTCAGCCCTGCCGGCTCCAAAGCGTCGCATTTTCTCTTTTTCTTTTTCTTTTTTTTTTTTTAATTCTTTTTCCGCTCCCCGTTTCCGCCGCCGCCTGCCATCTCAGCAAAAACGTCCTTCTCCCACGGCTCATTCACATTTCCTTTCCACTTTCGACGGCCTGACTACGTTCAAGAGATGTTGACTACTCCAAAGAACCATCATCCCCAGTTTGGTACAATGCCAGAAGTAGGATGGCTCACCCTCCGACGTATATAACACCTTGCACAGCAGGTTTATGTTACAGCAGAGTTTACGGCTGGTCTCCGGGCCGGTCCGCGTGGCGCTTGGCGGGTCCCGCGGCGCTGGTCCGAAGTGGGGCCCGGACGCTAACCGTTATTCGGATGGGGGGCGGGGATGCGGACCAAGATCCACCTATCATCTCTGGAGTGTAAGCTAGTGGGGCTGTTCCTGCTTTTTGCTCTCGATTCCCCTCAGCACTGATAATGGTCGAACGCGCGAGTGGATTTTCCGTGTGTGGCACGCAGCCCGACTGGTTTAGCCGTCAACAGCTGCACGCCACAGGACTTCTGTCCTGCCTCTCTTCAGCATCACTGGAAGTCTTCATATGGTGATGTGCTAGTACAGCACACCATGGTTAGGCAGCCATGCCGGTGAAAAGAAAAAAAAAAGAAAAGATGAAATCTTGAAATCAGAGTCATCTTCAATTGAGCCTTTCATTTGTTGGATCTAATCGGTTTGTTGAGCCTAATCCCCTAGATAACTCGGTAACCGCTATCTGTCCTGCTCTGAGTTATAGTAGACACCCCAGTCGAACACCAAATTTACCTCAAGATACTTTGTGTGTATTTGATTCAACGACAAGCGTGATACGACAACCCGCTCATTCTCGCAAGCTTGACACCTCCCGATTGCCAAGACATGGCACGGTTTAACGCTACCGAGGACCAGAATGAGTCACCGCGAATCGGCGCGCAAAACTAGCTTAGTATTGTCGATTCGTCATCTAAAGGGCGTCGACGCAAGTAGAGGCATAAAAGACCTCTTAATTCCTTCCACCTGCTTGTCTTGAATGCCGATCCTACAGGTTTGACGGCCTCGGAACTGTCCAGTCACACATCCACCTCCAACACAAAAAGCCAAGATGCCCCCTGAAGACGAACTCCGGGTCTGGACGCGCCAGGTAGACAAACTCACCTACACTTGCTCAACCGACCCGCGCCTCATCCAGCTGGGCGCCGTGAATGCCGCCTTCAGCTCCGATATGGTCTACTGGGCCAAGCCGCTGGCCCCGGAGGCCCTGAAACGCTGCATTGAGCAGTCGCTGTGTTTCGGACTCTACGTCCAAGAGGAGGGAGAGCAAACGCACGTTGACGACGCAGGTCCGTTCGCGTTTCCCGACCAATCAACAATAAAATCACTCTCACCTCCCCTCACCACTCACTCACTCACTCACTCACTCACTCACTCACTCACTCAGTCGCTCACTCACTCACACAAATACATGCACGCACAGCCTCCCTCACCAACCCCACCCCCACGCAAAAAATGGTCGGCCTCGCCCGGCTGGTCACCGACTACGTCACCTTTGGCTACCTCACAGACGTGTACATACTCGACGCCCACCAGGGCAAGGGGCTGGGCCGGTGGATGATGGGGTGCTTGGACGAGGTGCTGGCGTCGTGGCCGAGCCTGCGGCGGTGCGTGCTCTTCACGCGCGACGCCGCCGCCGTCCGGCTGTACGCCGAGACGCTTGGCATGGCCGACGTGCGCGAGACGCCCTCCGCGGGCCTGTTCCTTTTGGAGCGGCACGCGGCCATGGTGCAGGGGAGGGCGTATAAGGCACGGGGACGGGGAGAGACGGAGAGGGATGAAGGTGGGAGGTAGTGCGCTTTTGGAAAAGAATTATTTTATTTTTATTTTTATTTTTATTTTTATTTTTTTTTTTTTTTTTTTTTTTTTGGAACGAGTAGATATAGATTGTTTATTCTGTTTAGCGTGTCATTTCCCAAGCGGCTTGCCGTATGCGCCGCCGTTTGCCCGCCTGAGCTCGATGGCGCGTTTGTACGGCGGCGCTGTGGGCGGCTGGATTGGGTCGAGCGAGACGTGGTTGTCTGGGAGCTTGTATGAGGCGTCCGAGTCGAACGCGGAGAGGTCGCCGCAGGCAACGAAGGGGGCGATCCATCGGGTGTCTTTATCCTGTGGCCCAACGGATAGATCTTCCACCTCGACTCCGCAGATGCCATCCTCGTCACGGCTTTCCACTCGCTCAGGAGTAGAGTTCCAAGCGCCGGTCACGGGGTTTTGCATTAATACTGGAGCAATGGCCGGCAACACAGCGTTCCTGTTCTCAAGCATCTTGGGCAACCGGCTGCCGACACCCAACGGCTCCTCAAGGCTGGCCTTGAATCCCTCGGGGGGTTGGAAGTTGATGCAAACGATAAACGCCTCCACGCTGCTCGCCCGCGATGAGCGGGGCTTCGCAACGTAAACCTTCTCGAAGAAAATCTTAAGCTGGGCGTAGAGCAGATCCACGTTGCGACCCCTGAAAATCTTGGCAACGAACTTGCCGCCGGGCTTCAGCACGCACAGGGCGAGGTTGAGGGCGGCAAACAGCAGCTGTGATTGCACGTAGATGTCGAGGTCGTGGAGACCTGTGACATCAGGAGCGCCATCACTCAGGACCAAGTCCACGGGATGCGAGGCTTGTTGATTCATAGTGTCGGGGTCATAGTCAGGATCCAGCGCCTTCAGGAGAAGAGGGACCGTGGCGGGATGTGTGATGTCTGCTCGGAGGGTGATAATGCCGGGAAGAGGGCTGATTGGCTGCAGGTCGATGGACACGATCTTGACATCCCTCTCGGGCTTGCGCCCCTCGGTGGCCGACGGTTTGTTTTCCGTCACTGACTTCTCCCGGTCAGAGCCCACATCCAAGGGAACAACCTTGAGCATGTGTTGCCGGAACTTGGCTTCCCGGTCTTGCCACGCACAACGGCCAAACTTCTCCCCCTTGATGAGTACCCTGGATAAGACCTGAGACCAACTTCCAGGGGCAGCACAGAGATCCACGACTCGAGTGACATTTTCAAATAGATTAAACTCTGGCACGGCGTCAGTGAAGAGTACGGAGCGTAATGTCGGTCTTGCTTACCCTCGTCAAGCTGAAGCAGCTTAAATGCGCTTCTTGCCCGCCATCCCTGTTCTTTCGCAAGCCTATAGTAGGCGTCGCGCTTGTCTTTGGATGATTTTCCCATGTCGTTGACCTAGTGGTCGAAGCGAACGGAGAGGCCCCGCGATTCCTCTCGCCAGAACTTCGCTCACGGATTTGAAAAGAGTCGACTTCTAACAGGCTTTCTACACAGTCTGTGTCTTTAGTGCAAATTTTCCTCCCACTCAAGGTGAGTGTCCAGCCGGTATTCTTGAGGTGTTCAATAGGGGAAGACTAATCTGAGGGGCCAAAAGCCCGACGTTTTCAGTTGATGGCGGGGCAAGTGTAAATACGGTAAAATAACCAGCTTTTTCGGGCAGGCGGTGAATTGATAAGGGTTAGGGTTCCCAAGGACGACCGAAGCGCAAATGCTAGGACAAACAACGGTCATGGGTAGATTTTCTAAGATTTATTTTGATAGTCCCTAGACGTCGAGGTTTCTCTATCAGAAGTATTATTTTACAGATATTTCTACGGTCCTCATCAGTTTAAAGTTGTGCTTGTCGTGATACCTTAAACGACAGTAGTCAGAAAGTGGGCCCAAAATTTCGTCGGCTGGTACACTACCCGACTTCACTGCGATTTTTCATTCCTGCGAGTGAGAGCTGTTCTTTCACACTCTGCAATTGGCCCGAATATCTCAACATGGGAAACGAAAAGAAGCGCAAACGGGCAGAGGGGCAGAGCAGGCGCTCCAAGGCGCTGAACACAAATTCCAAGCGTCAAAAAACAAATGTCACGAAGCGTGTCACGAGCGTGGATTCGTTAGCATGGAAATCGGTCGATGTACCCGAGATGTTTGACGATGCCGAGGGTTTCTACGGCTTGGAAGAGGTCGAAGGGGTTGATATTGTGCGAGAAGGCAACACTGTGAAATTTGTGAGTATTCCGTACGGCTCAGCCTGGCCTGTACCCATGCTCACAGCCAGTCTTAGGTCGCTGCTGCTACTGCTGTTGTCGATGAGAGCGACGAGTTCCAAGGGTTCGATGACGCCCCAGGCGCAGATGAAGCTGTCACTAAGAACCAACCTTCAACCCCAGCACCCGCATCTGGAAAGAAGGAGCCCAAAGCGCAAGACAAGGACGCCAAAGCTACGAGGAAGGAGAAGAAAATCCCAAAGAGCCAGCAGCCCAAGGCCGACTCCGAATTGGAAGCAAATGTCTTCGCCCGGGCCGCCAACATAGCTGACGCTGACGACGACGCCGAGGATGATGACATTGACATGTCGGAATGGGTACCGTTGAGTCTCTCGCCGCCGATGCTGTCGGCAATTGCCCGTCTAAAGTTCCCCAAGCCGACGGCTATCCAAGCGCGAGCCATACCTGAAATCATCAGTGGCCGCGATGTGATCGGGAAAGCAGCCACCGGTTCGGGGAAAACATTAGCATTTGGAATACCTATCGTGGAAAGTTGGCTGGCGAGGGTGGTGGCCGGCAACGAAGCAGGTGGAAAGAAGCAGCCGATTGCCTTGATTCTATCCCCTACCAGGGAACTTGCCCATCAGATCACTGATCATCTCAAGCAACTTTGTTCCGGGCTCACCACCTCCCCCTACGTATGTTCAGTAACTGGCGGCCTGGCAGTGCAAAAGCAGCAGAGGCAGCTGGAGAAAGCCGACATCGTCATCGGAACGCCGGGGAGATTGTGGGAGGTGATGAGCACAAGCAATTCCGTACTCGCGGCAATGAGGGCCATCGACTTTCTCGTTGTAGATGAGGCAGACAGGCTACTCAAGGATGGCCATTTCAAGGAAGCGGAGGAGATAATCAAGGCCCTGGACCGAACCGCCCCGGGAGAAGAGGATGACGACGGCTCAGACGATGAGAAGCCACGGCGTCACCGACAAACCTTAGTCTTCTCGGCCACCTTTAACAAAGCACTACAGCAAAAGTTAGCTGGCAAGGCCCGCTACAACCTGATGGGCGAAGCCGAATCCCTCGAATATCTCCTCAAGAAGCTCAACTTCCGCGAAGCCCGTCCCAAGTTCATCGACACTAACCCGGTCTCGCAAATGGCCGAGAACTTGAAGGAAGGCATCATCCACTGCGGTGACCTTGAGAAGGACCTCTACCTCTACGCCGTGCTTCTCCTGCAATCAACGCGCCGCGCGCTAGTCTTTACGAACTCGATCAACACTGTCCGCCGTCTAACCCCGTTCCTCCAGAACCTTAACCTCCCCGCCTTCGCCCTGCACTCGGACATGGAGCAAAAAGCCCGTCTCCGCTCCATCGAGCGCTTCAAAGCGGACAACAACAACAACAACAACAACAACGGCGGCAGCGGCGGCAGCGGCGGCAGCGGCGACAACCGGGCCTCGTCCATCCTCATCGCGACCGACGTGGCAGCCCGCGGCCTCGACATCCCGAACATCGACCTCGTGATCCACTACCACGTCCCGCGCTCAGCAGACGACTACGTGCACCGGTCCGGGCGCACCGCCCGCGCCATGAACTCGGGGGTCTCGATCCTCCTCTGCGGGCCCAAAGAGGCGGTGCCCACCCAGCGGCTCATTGCCAAGGTCCATGCCGCGGCGGCGGCGGCGTCGACCAAGTCCTCCAAACTCGCCCATGCCGGCGTCGAAACGATCGATATCGACCGGCGCCTGGTCTCGTGCCTCCGTCCGCGGGTCACCCTCTCCAAAAAGATCACGGAAACCGCGCTGGCGAAGGAGAAGGGCGCAAAGGACGACGACTGGATGAAGCAAGCGGCCGAGGAGCTAGGGGTGGACTATGATCCGGAAGAGCTGGAGCAGGTGGGGTCGTGGAAGGGAAGGGGCAGCGGGCGCAAGCAGAAGGAGAGGGAGGCGAGGGAGGTGACCAAGGCCGAGATGAAGCAGTGGCGGTGGGAGCTGAAGGAGCTGTTGAGTCGGCGGGTGAATACGGGGGTGAGCGAGAAATACCTCGGTGGCGTGGACGTGGATGCTTTGCTTAGAGGTGCTAGGGGGGAGTTCTTGGGGCAGGTTGAGGGGTTGGGGCTCTGAGGGATCGAGTGTGATTTGAGGATATGTGGGAGAATGAAGGGCGTTATTTGCATAGTATAGATGGAAGTGATGCGCATTGAGTATATTCAATGTTGCAGCAACCGTGGTGAAAGCGGTACTTTGCACAGGTACTGTACTGCCCAGTTCATGGATAGCTCACCCGAACTGAGTCGCTTGAGTGGTTCTGGCAGCTACGTTTCCAGCAATTGATTCAAGAACCTGCGGCTTTCACGCTGGCGAGATAGCACATGTGGTTGCTCCATTACCACCAAAGCCACGCCTCCTGCTGCACAGGATTTTTGCTTCTACACTGTTCTTCTCATTTCCGAACCGGAGAACGGGCCATTACTACGTACAAGGGGCTGAGGACGCAGTCCCCTACTACGTAGGGCAAAGACAGTTGCAAGCTGAGGGCCTTTGATGGTAACACCGCAGGAAACCCCCCGGTCAAAGCTGCATCCATCATGCGCATGAGTGCTTGGCATCAATAACCCCCCCGCGCAGCTCGCTTCCTCCCGCCATCAAGGTTCTCGCGGTCCTCCTCGTCAGCCTCGGCTTCACGGAATGGCAATCGGCGACTGCGCAAGGCACAGCACCGAGTGCCTCACCTCATGACCACCGCAAAGAGCAGCGTCTCTTCCGGCACCCGCCAATCGTCTATCCGGTATGATGTGGAGAGCAGTCTGGTTGTCGGGTGCTATCCTCTGGCTCTGCGGCCGAGGATTAGGTGATGCGTCCTCACAGCTAAATCAAGCTGTAGGCGTCGACGCCGCCGCCAACAAACTCTGGCCAGATAGTTCACTCGACTCCGAACTCAATGCTGACGGAGCTCCTGCTTTATTCGAAGTGCACCAAGTGGTCGTAACAGTCGAGGAAGCCGAGTTGGCAAACCCGGAAACGGAACGTCATCTCAGAGAGAAGGAGAGGCTGCTCCAGAGAATGAGCAGGAAGCACGGCAAATGGAACGAGCACCACCCTCGCCATCGCCTTCTTGAAGCCCTCCGTGGATTCTCTCACTATGCTCAAACCAACCAGCAGGAGCTGGACCGATTAAAAGGCTTGTATAGCCACGTTTCCAAGAAGCAGAAAGCCGTCAGTATCACCAGTAATCACACCTACAGAGGCATTGACTAACCCAGCCCAACAGTTGCTCGAGCGTGAAGTCCAGTACAGCAAGAAGTTCGCAGATATCGCCGAGCTCTTGGCGAGAAACCAAGATATCTGCCACGACATTGTGCAGAATGCCCTTGAGTTCTACCAGGTTGACCGGCACGAGCTAGACGAGCATACCCAGCAGATGAACGCAGCCGGCCGGGGAGCCGAGAGGATCAGCGTCTCCCAGGCACTGAAGCATTTTGTCCGGGACTGGGCTGTTTCCGGGGCCAACGAGCGAGACGCAGCCTTCCCATGCATTACGAAGGCTTTAACGGCATTATTTCCGGAAGCCGGACAGGAGCTTGTGAGAGTGGTCCTACCTGGCGCCGGCGTTGGACGACTGGGTCATGAGATTGCACAGCTCAAAGGTAAGTCTCCTCCCAAGTCCCCAAGTCCCCTGACCGTCCACTGAACGTTGTGGCCCCAGGATTCGAGGTCACAAACAACGAATGGTCCATGTACCAGAACGTCGCGTACCGATTTCTCGAGCGCCACGGCCGTCGGGACGCGCACACCATTTACCCCTTTGTGGACTCGTGGTCTCACCACCGGTCGACGGCCGACATGATGCGCCCCATTTCCTTCCCCGAAGCCCGCGTCAATGCCAGCCGAGTCGTGCTCGTCGAGGGCGACTTCACAACCGTTTTCCACGACGACGCGGCCGCCTTCGATGCCGTGGTGACGCACTTCTTCATCGACACGGCGCGCAACCTCATGAGCTACTTCGACACCATCTATCGGATTCTCAAGCCGGGCGGATATTGGGTCAACTTTGGCCCGCTGCTCTATGGCACCGGGCCGTTCGTGCAGCTATCCCTGGAGGAGATTGTTGTCGTGGCTGAGGCGATGGGTTTTGAGTTCATTGAGGTGCCCGAGGGGTGTGGCGAGGTGATTCTCCCGGGCAAGGCTGTCCGCGGACTTGAGGCAGTATATGGCTTTGATGAGAGGGCGTTGACCAAGAATGCCTACAATGCGCAGTTCTGGGTCGCGCGGCGTCGTCATTAGGCTTGTACCGTAGTAAATAGACCATTTCTATGAGATCTTAAGTCCGTTGACCAGCTATTCACTCCGCGAAAGTACTACCATTAGCACCAACGATACGAGTGTATTTCCCATTGACCTAATCCACTCCATTTCCCTCTAACCGCCGCATTCACTCCGCAATCCCCCGTAACTCCTCCTCTTTAAGCCCACTTCCCCAGCACGCTCATCACCACCATACCAGCAACCAACCCCCCCAGTCCCAGGAGCGTATCACCAAGCCCCGCATCGCTCAGCGCGCCGCCATGAGTCCAGTCGGCCGCCCACATCTCCACCACGCCAACCCAGAGGAGTATGCCCGCCGAGAAGGCATCCAGCACGCCAATCGCCACGATCGTCTGGGGGTCGTTCCCGTTGAACTGGTTCAAGACGCCAATGCCGATGGCCATGCCGACGGGGGTGACGAGGGCGAACGCGGCGCCGAGGGCGAGCTTCTTGGCCAGGGACACGTGGAAGTAGGTCGAGCCCTCCAACACGGGGAGGTTCGCAGTAGTGCCATCGGGGTTGTTGGTCTTTTCCTGCGAGTCGTTCGGGGAGGGCGCAGCGCGGTGCAGGCCGTGGCCGTGGCCGTGGTGCCCTTGCATGAGTATGCCCGAGATGGGGCGCGTCCCGAGGTCGGCGATGCGGCTGCCCAGGGCTAACCCTTCGAACATTTGGTGGAAGAGGATGACCACGAAGAGGGTGAGGAAGAAGCTGTCGCCGGCTACTACGAGGGTAACGCCGATAACTGTTTTCGTGAGGGGGGGGTAGGTTGTTAGTAGGTAGTACTAAAAGAATATGGTGTGGCTGGGCAGGGCTTAAGGGGGTTTTTACTCATGGAGTGGAATATGATGCCGGCTTCCATGACGTATACGCTGACTGTTTCGAGTCTCTCGGCTACCTTCTCCGGCGACGTCTCGGCGCCATGGGTCTCCTTCTTGCGAGCCTGCCACTTGACCAGGCGGTAGCCGAGATATTCGATGAGAAATGAGATGAAGAGGCCGGCCATCACGATGGAAGCTGTGACGGCTTCGTACTGGAGCTCTCCGAGACACTCATTACCGAACATCAATTCCGCGTGCGTAAACAGCTGTTGGATGAGTGTGTAATTAGCCGTCTGAAATCACCCTCTTGCGGCCGGTGCTTACCTACATGCACAAGACTCGTTGACAGAATGACGCCGGTGCCGAATTGCTTGATAACCATCAGTGCCGTGGTGTTTACTTTTGAGGTTAGGAGCTTGGAGAGGATCATAGGAGCAAAGACGCCTGTTCCGAGAATGTGTTCGTTAGCCCATGAATCATGCAATCATTCAGTGCGTGCGGACATACCAATAGCACTCGTGACCAGAATCACGAACAAAAGGCCAATTCTGAGAGGCACGTTGTAATTGCGGTCCGTTCGTTCGCAGCTCCGCGGGCCATCTTCTCCGCCAGCACCGACGCAGTGTCTTATCAGGACGTTAGCTAACAAGCGTAGATCAAGACGCGGAAGACCGTAGAGGTTGAGGAGGGCCATACTCAACACCGGCGTGGAAGTGGCAGTTTTCCCCTGCCGGTTCGTTTGCGCCTCCTTCATCTTCCTCCGAAGCGAGCTGGATCTGGACGTCGTCTCCCGATGGTGAGAGGCAGAAGCTAAACCGAAGACATTGGTCAGTGTCGGGCCTGTGTCCGAGCGACGTGAGTGCGCCTACGTGTCTGAGCCGTGGCTGTGGCAACTGGTGTACTGGGGCGGGAGATCCGACGTTGCTGTCACGGTTGTGTCGACTCGATACTCGGTCGCGTCCGCCCAGCAGTACCTGTGAGGTCGGAAATGGATCATGTCAGCCTGCGTATAAGTCCCAGCTCTTCTATCGGACAGGGCACTAACACGTCAGTCTCGTGCATGTGGCAGTCGGTAACGGCGGTGATACTTGTGCTCGCCGCAGTCGGGGCTGGTGTGGTTGCTGGGCCGTCATCAGTAGCATCGGCCGCGACAACTTGAACCTCGCCGCCATTGGGGTTCATGCACCACCTGAGCAAGAACCGTTAGGAAAATGGCTTGAAGCGGCGTCGAGAGCGGGTTGGACTTGCGTTTCCGTGGCATGAGCATGGCAGTCTGTGTACGAACTTGGTAGGTCGGAAGTTGCGGTTCCCGTGGCCAGGATGCGGTATTCTGTAGGGCCCACCATGCAGTACCTGAGGCAGGATGTCACTAAATTGCCGTGTTATTCTCCCAAGGCAGACACTTACTGGACGGTCTCGTGCATGTGGCATGCGCTAACCGCCGTGATCGATGGACTTGCCTGCCTCCGCTCCGCAGGGCTTGGGGCAGCCGTCCCGGAGACTCCAGCAGCGGCCAGTGAGATGGCGAAGGGCAAGCCATGGCAGAGCCAAACCCACGTGGGAGCCATGATAATGCGGATTTAATGTCCGATGTTCGCGGACGGGTGTCGGTGGAAGCGCTCTTTTGCCAGAACCAAGGCTGGAACGGCGGGTCGGGGACTCAGAATCTGTATTATAATGTATCAGCGGCGAACTCACACATTGTACGCTAAGATGGGTATTTATCAAGCCAGCTCGGCGTGTGATAAATGTCATGGCACACTAGCACGCTTGCCTTGAAGCAGGGTACCTTGGCTTGCAACAGTGGACCTTGATGGGCATGCATGCTTGTTCAGCTTGGTCTTGGGCATAATACCGAAAGAGGCCACCGAGTTCACAAAATCAGCAGACCACCAAGGCCGCTCAAGATTGAGCACCGATTCTTCTCCAGGCAACGCATAGCGCTGGGCTACGCATTCCGCTCGCCCCCCACACGTGCTGCTGGATGGAACCCTGTGCGGCCAAGGGGGAGGGTACGAGAGGGAGGGAGCGAGAGGGAGGTTGAGAGAGAACCTTGATGGCCACGGCCTCGGCAGCGGCCCGTTCATATAGCATAAGGAAGGAAGGAAGCGGCCAGAAGAAAAAGACAGGGTTCTCTGTAATGATGCTGCTGTTTGCCAATATTTTCTGCCCGAAGCTGGAAATATCCCCGTCAATGAGCACAGGCCCTGGAGTGCCAGCACGAATCTTCTCAACTTCACCCCCACTCATCACCACTTACACAGAGCTAACGTGATGGCAACCGCCCGGCGATTATTCCCTACGCCATACTATTGCCGGCGCTAGGATTTGAACGACACGATAGAGACAGATACGCACTTGATCTCAGGCGATGGCAGCATATCATTTTTACTAGTCTTTTTTAAAGCGGCGCAGCCAGGAGGCTTCACGATCCATACAGGACGCCGCACTCCCAGCCGCTTAAAACCCGGAGTTGAGAAGGGAACTTTCGGACGGGCCCCACTCACCCTCAACATTAAAAACCCGGTATTGATACCTCCTGGATGATAAATAGAGGGCTCGGGACCATACAGCTCGGATCGAGTGCTTCACATCACACGCATTTCGGATTCCCATAATTGTAAGGAGTAATTTCTCACCTATTTACCTTGGCCACACTTTGCTGTATATATTGTGGAAATGCAAGGCGCCCCAGAATTTCCATCATACCCAGCATTGTCCATTACAACTTATAAAGTAGTGCTTTCAGTAGTAGAATTGTCATAACACTGACAATTTAAACATCACACAGCCCCCAGTGGGTTATTTAAACGTCCACCAACCCAACAAATAAGCGGAAAACAAGCCCAGCCTCTTACCACTCATCCTCCCAGAGCCCCTAGGAAACAACCTACAACCACCTCCCAAAAACACCAACAACAGCCTCCGACCCCTGCGCAGCATCCAACCGAGAAGCAACAGACGCACCCGTCACAACAACACCAACGGCGCAGAAGTAACCGACGAGCCGAAATCAGTCGGCGGCTCCAGCATGCCGGCAGGCAACACTAGTGGCTTCCATGCGACTTGAGTTTGTCTGTATCTGAAGCCCGAGCACGGTTTTTGTGTCTAGGCAGTAGCAATGATCTACGTGATGTCGACAAGCGTTCCAGGCCATCGTGGTGATACGGGAGTTGCTCGAGGCACTACGAGTAGGAGCTGCGGTTGGCAAGAAAGGCTCACCGTGCCCTCGGACGCGAACATTCCATCGAGAACGAACCGAGGCAGACAACATGCGGTGGTCGTCATGCGGCGTACACAGAAATCCCGTCAGGGGGAAACGGCGCACACGGGATTACAGTAGCTACGATGGCCGTCATGGAGAAGCTGGCGCTCGTCAAAGCCTCTCAGTTTAGTAACGCGCCACGTCTAGCCGGTCACCCCCACCCTTTCACCAGTAGCCGTCGTGGTGGAGATAGAGATGCTAACGCCCGAGAACGGCACGCTTGAGGTCGAGTAGGCGCTGGCCACGGAACTCGCAAAACCTGCATCTTTTTTCACAGTGATATCTAGTTCCAGTGATGCACATCAAATGGATGGTAGAGGCTATTCTTCGTGGAAGAACGACGGCCTGTCTTGCCTAGCACAGGGCAGCGGCAAGCAGCAATGGCATGGCCATTCTCATGCCAAGAGATTCTAGTTGTTCACTCGAGGACTTCGACATAGGAGATCAGATTTGAGCTGCGATATCCATTTACGCAACCATGATAGAGCAAAGGAGAGCTACTAACAATCCGGCTCAGGCCCTCAGCTGGGCCGCAGACTTGTTTACGAGTGTCCTGAACAGCAGATTACCGGCCATTGCTCAACTGGTGTCCTGTCACTGCGGTCACCATGTAAGTGGTCAATGATCAGCCTTTCGTACTTGAAAGCAGATGAAGTTTACATAGTCATGATGGGCCGTACCTCGGCCTCGGTTGCTTCGCCCGTCGATTGGTCCCCCGCGTGGAAATGGTACCCTCTTGTCCGCATCGCATGCGGCCAAGACACAGCTAACATGGTTTAATGTTGTGATATTAAATGAAATATTGATTGTCGAAGACGTTGCTAGTGAGACGTTAGGGTTCCATTTTCCGCCTGTGGTAGAACAGCCATCAAGGTCCTCCCTCCTTCGACTCCCCTACACCAATCACCGCTTCGAATATTGGTCCAGACGGATGGATGACCTCGCAGTGCTGCCCTCTTTGCGGTCAGCCACCAACTGTGATCGTGACGTCCTGGCATGGTGGCGCTCGGGCTTTGACTCTGCACGCATCAGAAGGGGCATAGAACTATCTGCTTGTAGGAGGCATCCAAGTAGATAGGAGCACTAAAATCACAATATTGTTATGTAGTAGTAACAGCAGGAGTCGTTTCCACGAGAAATGATAAAAGGGCTGTTGTCTGTCCCTGGGGATGAGGGGGGTGAGCGGTAGACCATTCTCCATCCCACTCCTCCAACCGAACCATTCACCACTGAATCCACGATGAAGTTGGTTGCGAACCTTCTCCTCACTGCCGTGGGGCTTGCTCTTCATGTCTCTGCCGTTCCCGGACGACAGGGCGCCGGTCTTCTGGCAAAACGCGACTGTGTAGCTGCCTTTGGCTCTCTCGTTCTTGACGGGCCATGCACCGAGGGTTTTAACGAATGCGAGTTCTGCTGCCCAGGCCTTTTCGATGCAGCGGCCCAACCCGGCGCCGGTGAATGTCACCTCGGGCATGCACCTTGCACGTATTGCGAATGCGGTCAACTCGAGTGGCATTGTGACGATCATGAGTAAATCGGCGACCAGGGGCTGCTGAGACCAAGGTCAGTTCAGAAGAGGAATGCCACTGCTCGAGAGCTAACTACAAGGGTCAGGTTCGGCATCCATGAATGACTCCTCGCTCTACAGTTTCCCCGATCATCCAGGTTCAACACGCTGTTTTGAGGGGGAGACGGACAAGGGGTTGAGACTAGCGGAGGTTATCAGGCTCTGTGCTATGTTGCATTCAGTTGACTACTAGTAGATGAGTCTTGCTAGTATGCCACGCCGAAGTCATCGTCTCTTCATAGCCCATGGTGATATATCCCATGCCCGATAATGTGCGTGAGAATATGGCAGTAATCCGTGTCCCTAGTAAAACATTACGGGCAGACATTGGACTACGCTTCCTGTCCCCGTGGTAAAGCCTCCATCCAGACTCATGAATCCCCAAGTCCCTGAAAGTCCTGCAAGTCCATGGTCCAGATCCGAGTTCACCAATCCAATTAATCCATCAATCGCCAACTTCCAAATATGCCGTGCTTGGCTGCCGTGCCTTTCAGATATGCTTCCAGCAAATGAACCAAGTCCTTCGCAAGCCTAGAACCTCGCAATCTCGACGGAAAACTGGAACCGCCGTCGCCGCCAGTGCTCGTGGCTATATGGAGTGTCTTGGCTGGCCCCGGTACCTGCCAGAAGTCCGAGTCACTCTGACTCTTGACCATGGCTCGGGAAGAGCGACTGAAGTCCTTTAGGCGGGTGAACACGGGTATTTGTGGGCGGGGTCGGTTGAGGTTGTCATGATGGCTGCAAATGCCGCCACAAAAGGCGCATGAGGCGCGAGCGGTTTGTTTCTTCCTCCGACGCTGCAGTTGGCGCTTCAGCTTCTTTTCTTGCTGTTTCGATTCCTTGGCCAACTCCTTTGGGGAGAGAGTCTGTCCCAGGCAGCTGGTGGCTGTGCCAAAAGTGTTTACCGAAGCAGCGGATACGGAGAAGGAGGAAGAGGCGTCGGGCAAGACTCCCCCGTCGTCTTGCTGCTGTGCGGAGTTTGTACGGGTTGCTGCTGTAAGTGTCTCCCACAGCGCCACGCCAACCTCTTCGCTGATCACGGGTACTCGGACGATTCGCTGACAAGCCCGTATGCCGTCGGCCCTTTCGAGGAAGCCGATGAATCGCAGCTCGTCTAGGGACATGTTGCAGTGGATCGAGAACGAGTCCCAGTGGTCCGGCCAGCCCTGTTGGGCAAAGTCTCTGATGAATTCTTGTGCCTCCCAAACAGCTATTGCCCGCGACTCCCCGACATCTTTCGGTTTAGAGTCCCGCTTCCGGGCAGCCATCTGGGGATTGGAGGCTGATCTTGCCATGGCAGGAAAAGTTGGAGATTATTGGGTAGAGCGAAGGAGTTGAAGAGGCGGAGAGAGGCGGGCAGTCTGCTCAAACCCAAAATATCACGGCAAAGAGACTCCTTAGGCCCGGTCATGGCGCTAATGGCTCAAACTTAAACGCAATATTGGCAGGAGGCAGTTTGACACCCGGTCCAAGCCGTTGCCAGCAGCGTGGTCTTGCTGTCTCATTTCGTCTTTGCAATTCTGTTTGGAAATTCCATGTTTGCAAAACCCACCTTCTTTTCCATATTCCATATGTGACCCCTCGTGAATTGCAGCGAGTTTCCGATGTTGATTGGAAGTGCATGTGGACACTCAGCTGAACACCAAGGCAGTAGCAAGTTGGGGATGGATCAAGCGCAGATTTCCATGCTCCCAACGCTTCACCGCCTAGAGAGCGCCCAATCGGCTTCGTTCCCACTGCTGTCTTCAGTTAGCACAAAGCACGGGTAGCTACCTGTACCCGTGGCCTTTTTTGGTCCATCTCAAATCACCGGCTAGGCTTTCCGATTTGCCTGTGGGTGCGCAAGGTACAGGGCGAGGCCTCACTGTCTGCGGTGTGTGCCGGCCGGGGAACTGAATTGTGCAGCCGCAAGGGCCCATGCGTAGAGACAATATGGCATACCTAGGGGCATGTAGACATTCCCCGCATTTGTAAACATCACAGTGTGCCCAGAGAAGGTGCAGCGCAAAGCCTCAAAGCCCGTTAAAGATACAATGTTACAGGTCGGAGATGTTGTGAACCGTATCACCTGTCAAAGTTTCCGGGGTTTAAGCTACTGCCTCGTACGGGGTTACGTGTTCGGCGCCGTGGTGAGACCCGTCACGACTTACACGGAGATGGTGTTGTTGTCGTGGCGCCCCGCCAAGACACCGATGGGCCGGGATTCTGGATTCGGGGATTCAAGAAATCCGTCCACTCGGCAAGCTCCCTGCAGCGCAGGGGGGGGGGGGGACTCCGTTCTTCAGCCTTATCCAGCATGTGGTTGATCCGTGCCACCCTGGCCAGTGACCCGCAAATCAACACCATCGGTTGGATAATGTGGACGTCAGGCAAAGGTCGAGAACCCAGCACTTATCAACCAACTACACAGTTTACCGACAACCACTCCTTCCAACATCCAAAAGTCGTCTGCCGTGCTTCCTGGGCCGCATATTGCAATATTTGCAGTTCACTGGTCACAGGGCCGACTTGCATTGCGGCAGTAGTTACTTTTCTTTTCTTTTTTTTCCCCTTTCAGACAGGGAGCCAAACCTGCTTATCAGCCCACGGTCACCAGCGCCTAAAGGACCGGTGCGGCGGGGTCGCCCGCCTACTTAGTTCTGCATCTTCGGGCCCAGCACTCAACAACCTTGTCAGAAAACAGAAACCCTTAGCAGCAGCAGCACACCTATCAGTCTCAACTGCCTGTGCCGCCGTCAAGTGTCGACCGCCTTTGCCCCGCCATCCAGTGGCAACTCCACACAGGCCGTTCGATCCAACATGTCGGAAGCCTACCCTAGCCCACAACTCTCAACCGTCTACCGACAGGGGAGCGCAGATAGAGTGTCTTCGAGTCTTTCCATCAGCGAGATACAGCGCCCGCGATCGCTACATCTCCTGGTTGCCGCCAATGGTCCCCGAGATGTGGCCTGCGCTCAGGCAATCGCCGTCCGCTTGTCCAAAGAACCGCAGATCATCACACGAGCAATAGTTGACGAGATGACGCATAGACTGGCACAGGAGATCATGGTACTGCAAAACCGAAGCCTGAAGAAGGGTGGTGCCGATGGCTCGAGCGCAAAGGACATCGAGAGCTGCCAGCAGCAGGCCTCTGAACTGGTCGAGTGGGCCGACCTGCTCGTACTTGCGCCCATTGACGCCGACACTCTTGCCAAGATGATGTGCGGAATGTCTGACACGTTGTTACTGGAGGTGCTGCGGGGCTGGGATCCGTCAAAGAGAATCCTGCTGATCCCGGGCATGACGACTCAGATGTGGGAGAACCCCGTAACTAAGAGGCAAATGAGTAAGCTGCATCGCAAATGGGGTTGGATTAGGGTCATGCCACCCATACTGTGGCACTACGACAAAGGGGCCAACCCTAAGCGCATTGTCGAATGGGACGGTTTCAACGAGGTTCTGAGCATCATAAAGAACCAGGCTGATTTCTTGAAGCTGGGCCACGACGTCGAGGTCGGCGCTCAGTCAGGAGCGCTAGCCGCTGCCAGCAACAAGGTGCGAAGCACGCTCCCTCCCGAGATATGGAGCATGATTTTCGAGTTCATAAACGACTGGGAGCTCGCCACATGCCTCGGCGTCTTCACGACCCTAGAGATGCCCACAAGCCAAGGCTGGAGGCGCGAGCCCAAGGACCCCAACGATCCGCTGCAGGTATTCATGCACAAATTAGAGTGGACCCTCCTTAGGGCCGATACGGAGGCGGTTTGCAAGAAGCTGTCCGAGGCACCCGCGTCATTCCACGACCTGTCGGCCCTGGCGGTCCACCTCATCTTCAAGTTCTCCCTGACCGGCGTCCTCACGTACATAGAGTCCAACTTTCCGCACATCTTCAAGTGCTTCGACGGCAAAACCATCCCCACCAAAGCCTCGGCGTACTACGGCCGGACCGACATCCTCGACTGGTGGGCTAAGTCGCCCTCCTTCCTAGAGAAGCAATACGACGCGGAAGCGCTGAACGGCGCGTCCGGGCGGGGTTTCGTACACGTGCTTGAGTGGTGGCGGCGCTCGGGCCTGCCGCTCAAGTATACCGAGGCCGCCTTTGAGATGGCCAGCTCAAAGGGCCACGTGCATGTGCTCGAGTGGTGGCGCGAGGCGAACATGCAAGACGCGTCCATCGTGCTCAAACCCGGCCGCTCACTTCTGGCCGCGGCGCAGTGGGGCCAGCTGGCGGTGATGCGGTGGTGGGAGGAGAGCGGGATCCCGGTCGGCCACCAGGACGCCGTGTGCAAGATGGCCAGTCGGTGGGGCCAGGTCAAAGTGCTGGATCTGTGGCGCCAGCTGCGCGGCGACGAGAAGCTGCAATATGACAACCAGATCCTCATCGAGGCGACCTACCACGCCCATATCCCCGTGCTCGAGTGGTGGCGCAAGTATGCTCACGGGGAGCTGCCCGGGATGGAAGAGGGAAGTGGCAACCGAGTCGAGTACAAGACGATGGACGTGGAGGAGGCCCTGGATGACTCGCTGGGCGATCAGACAAAGGTCAGGAGGTGGTGGGCTGAGAACGGACTCAACTTGGGGCTCGGGACAAGCGAGTGGATGAAAGTACGGTACTTGTGAAAATAGAAAAGTGTCGCCGGAATCGAATAGCCGGACATTCCTGCTGTTGGTCGGGCTGGCTGCGTAAGGTGAGGGCAATGGGTGGTTTAGAAGGTCTGTGGTAAAAAGGGGCTGTCAAAAACCTGGTACATGGTGGGAACAAGGCCTATACACGAGTCATAGGAGAATGAAAACATGTATATCATGAAGTATGGGTATCTCATGCGGGTATAGCGGAAAAGCGCCACGAACTTAGACAAATTTCGCTGGGTTACTGGGTATCATCCTTCTCAAAACGTCAATCTGCCGTGCTTGGCCCTTGTTCTTCAGCTCAGCAATGCCACGCTTGTCCGGCCGCCGCATGCCATTCGAGTAGACTACCGTCAAGTCTGGGATAACCTCGGCAGCGGCTATTTCGGTATGTGGTGTAAGTGTGCAGTGCTATCACAGGTACATGTCAGCCAGCCGCGCAGTGGAAGAGGAAATCTTGGGATCAACTCACCTTGCCAATCATAGCCCCCGCCCCGACCTTGGCCCCAACTCCGACCGTCGTCCCCTCCCCAATTACCGTATCCCCAGCTTCGATCGACGCGCCCACCTCAACGGTCACATAGTCACCCAGTGTGACGGCCGCCTCGGTGATCCTGCCCGACGTGCCCACCGCCCCGATGACGGCCCGCTCGTGCACAACGCAGCGCCGCCCGATATTGATACGGCCCGCGAGCGAGTCCAGCTTGGCCCGCGGATGGATCACGCTCTCGCTGCTGACGGTTATTAGGTTAGCGCCGGTCAGGAGGGCCGAGTCGGCGATGGTTATCGACGAGGAGAAGTGCACGGGCGGTTTGGGGCCGGACTGGGAGACAGGGGGGAGGATAGAGTGGCGTTTGGAAGACATTGGCTCGTTCTTTTCCTATTTTTTACAGTGGTGATGTCGGAGTAGGTCGGCGCCGGTAATGCATAGCTGCTAAGGTATGGCTCTCGCTTCCGCTGAAAGCTTATCGGCTGGCAGCTAGCAACGCGCGTCCGAGCTCCATCCGAAATCGCGAAATACATTTACCTTAAAGGGGAGCTTCCCCACAGCTGCGTCAGAGGTCAGAGATTCTTGGCGGGTTCCCGCCACAAAGCGCCCGCCACAACCAATTGCGGCAGCTGTAGCCAATCAGAGAGACTCCAAAACCAAACCTCTCGAAAGCCGCTCAATTGATCCGTCGCTCAGTCGGCAACCTCAAGCTTGTCCACGACATCCGCAGATTTCCCCGTCCCGATTGGCATCCCACACCTCTGCTCTGCCGAGCAGAGACTGCCACCACATCAGCACCGGGCCCCAAAATGCTCTCACGTACTGCGGCGCCGACGAAGGCGTCGGCAAGGGCCATTTCGAGCGCAGCGACAGCCGCCACCCAGCAATGTCGCTCCTTCGCTACGGTCCAGGACGCCGGCCCCGCCCCGAAACGCACCTACGGCGGCCTGCGGGATCAGGACCGCATCTTCCAGAACCTCTATGGCCGCTACCCCCCCGATCTTAAGCATGCGAAGAAGATGGGCGACTGGCACAAGACCAAGGAGATCATCCTCAAAGGCCACGATTGGATCATTGGCGAGATCAAGGCCTCGGGCCTACGCGGGCGCGGCGGTGCTGGCTTTCCCTCGGGTCTCAAATGGGTATGCAGTGATCCTCCTTGCTGTTCTACGTCAATCTGCGCAAGTGACTTAACCGTTCGCTTCTTCCTATAGTCTTTCATGAACTTCAAGGACTGGGACAAGGACAACAAGCCGCGCTATCTAGTCGTCAATGCCGACGAGGGTGAGCCGGGCACCTGCAAGGACCGCGAGATTATGCGCAAGGACCCCCATAAGCTGGTCGAGGGCTGCTTGGTTGCTGGGCGTGCCATGAACGCAACGGCTGCCTATATCTACATCCGCGGCGAATTTATCCAGGAGGCCGCCATCCTCCAGAACGCCATCAACGAGGCCTATTCCGAGGGCCTGATTGGAAAGAACGCCTGCGGCTCCGGCTACGACTTCGACGTCTACGTCCACCGTGGTGGCGGTGCTTACGTCTGCGGCGAAGAGACCAGCTTGATCGAATCGCTCGAGGGCAAGCCCGGAAAGCCCCGCCTTAAGCCTCCTTTCCCGGCGGCCGTCGGTCTGTTCGGCTGCCCATCGACTGTTGCCAACGTCGAGACGGTTGCCGTCGCCCCCACCATCTGCCGTCGCGGTGGCAGCTGGTTCGCGAGCTTCGGCCGCGAGCGCAACCAGGGTACCAAGCTCTTCTGCATCAGCGGGCACGTCAACAACCCGTGCACGGTCGAGGAGGAGATGAGCATCCCGATGCGCGAGCTGATCGAGAAGCACTGCGGCGGCGTGCGCGGTGGCTGGGACAACCTGTTGGCCGTCATCCCGGGCGGCTCGTCGACGCCCATCCTGCCCAAGCACATCTGCGACGACCAGCTGATGGATTTTGACGCGCTCAAGGACAGCCAGTCAGGTCTGGGCACGGCCGCCGTCATCGTCATGGACAAGAGCACCGACGTGGTGCGCGCCATCTCGCGCCTCAGCCACTTCTACAGGCACGAGTCCTGCGGCCAGTGCACGCCCTGCCGCGAGGGCAGCAAATGGACCGAGCAGATTATGCAACGGTTCGAGAAGGGCATGGGCCGCGAGCGCGAGATTGACATGCTGCAGGAGCTGACGAAGCAGGTTGAGGGTCACACTATTTGCGGTAAGTTCCTCTTCTATTATGAACCTTGAAGGGTGTAACGCTAATAGCATCTGCTTGTGTAGCTCTCGGCGAGGCCTTTGCTTGGCCCATCCAAGGCCTTATCCGCCACTTCCGGCCCGAGCTCGAGGCGCGCATGCAAAAGTTTGCTAAGGAGACGGGGGGCGAAGCGCTGGCGGGCGGCTGGGAGCACGATGCAAGAGTGCAGGGCAAGCTCACTTCTCCTGGCATGTAAATGGGGTGGTCCGGGGTCAAAGGGAGGAGAGAACGGATGTGGAGAGGATTTGGATCATGTACACTGTACATACACCGACATCGCTGTAGGGCTCCATACGGGGCTGTCTTGTATTTACTTTGTCGAACTTTAAGGGCAACAGGGGAATACGCTCACAGGTGATGGTTCGACTGTTTATGCCGACTTGGACGGAATGGCCTGTGTTTCCCGCCGTCCCTTTCCCTGACCTCGAGGGGGCGCTCGGGGTTTCGTCCAGAGTTGAGAACCATTCCTGTTAATCTTCCATCACAAAGGGATTCCTCTTTTCCAACCCCCTGTTGGTGCCGAGGCTAGAAACCGGGGCGTCCGGACACATCGACCAATCACCAAGGTTCGCCCACATATTTCTGATCTTTCAATCTTGGATTCATCAATCCGACAACCACAACCGACAGAGTTGTACACTGCATAGAAGTCTGCTGCTCAACACTTTTACAGATTTTGTCTCTTTCAATTCTCTTCATAATATCATAATCGCAACAGTTGTGGGGAATTACCTTTCTGCCCCAAGATGGCGGAAGGGGTCAGCACCTTGGAACAGTTTGCCAAATTTGGGACTGATGCCTGTGAGTAGGGATATCCGGTTGCTTTCGCCTGTTTATTTTCTCCTGAATTTCTCACCACCAACACTGTACATCTCCTACCTCGATATGCCACGCTACGAAGTACCCAGTTAAACCGCCATCTCCAATTCAACATGGATCTCTTCCCTCCTCCCCGCCCCCTTTTTTCATCATACCCACACATAATCCCTTTGCCAACCGAGAAACAAATAAACAAACACACAATCCTAACCATCAAACTAACTGCGGGACAACCATACAACAAGACGGCCTAGAACGCCTCCTCCGCCTCCTCCAATCCCTCACCCAGCTCCTCCTCTCCTACCCCTCCCTCATCCCCCTCCTCCTCCTCCCCCCGTCCACTCTCATAGCGATCCCCCACCCAACCCCTATCCTCCTCTCCCCCCTCCGCAACCGCCTCGCCACCCTCCGCCGCGCCTTCCGCATCTTCCGCTTCCTCGAATCCTTCGCCGCCGCCTGGACGACCGCAGCAGCAGCAACAACGACAACAACAACAACAACAACACCACCAACCGCCGGAATCGCGGCGCGCATGATGGCGCTGCAGCGGCACCTGGACGTTGCGGCCAAGTCGTTCACGGGCATGTACCTGCTCCTGGAGAGCGCGACGTTTGCCGAGGCGCTGGACGTGCCCGGCCTGAGCGTGTGGGGGGAGGAGAGGGCGAGGAGGCTGAACGTGGAGGCGCAGCGGTTTTGGTTTCTGGGCCTGGTCTGCGCGGTCCTGGGCGGGGGGTTGAGGGTTTTTTTGGAGGGGAAGGCCGAGGCGGAGGGGAAGGGGAAAGGGCAAGGGAAGGGGAAGGGGAAGGGGAAGGGGAAGGGGAAGGGGAAGGGGAAGGGGAAGGGGAATGGGAACGAGGGGGGAAAACCAAAGGAGGGGAGCGTAAATGTGGACGTTGCTAAGGTGAGGGAGAAAAAGAGGAAGATTGTTCGGCGGCTGGTGGCGGATGTGATGGATCTTGCTGTCCCCGGGTCGGTGGTCGGCTGGGTGCCCTTGTCCCCTGGGGTGGTGAGCTTTTTGATGCTTTGGAGCACTGTGTTGACTGGGTTGGAAGTGTGGGAGAGATGCGGCAGGGATGTGGCCGCCGCTAAGGGAGTTAAGGGGTAGATACTGTGAGGCTTGGGGAAAGAGAGATCTTGAACGATTCACATGGATTGGATACGCATACGCATAGATCATGATACGGCTACTTGTGGTGCTCTCCCCATCTTTATCTTTACTCGGCAAGTGTATTTAGGCCAGTCCATGATAACCATAGCCAAGCCGTCTGAGATATACCCGGCAGATATCAGCGCCGTCTTAAATATGCCTTGACCGTGTGGATGCCTTGAGATCAGGCCGCTCTGCAAGGCCTCGACCAGCAGTTCCACACGGCCAGCCAGCCACAGACATATCGCGTCGTGGAATGAGCTCATCACGCACTGAACAAGCCAGACAACAGCAAGTTCGACTATTAGGGACGGAAAATCCGATCGTCGGCAAGCTAATCGGCCCCGGCATGTCAACACCTCAGGGGCTCGAGCGTTTGTTGAGACCTGATTGGATCTTCGAGTTGGGACGAAGCGCAACACGAGCCGTTCGGGATGGCCTGGCTGGTGCCAGATTGACGGCTGGTGCCAGCGGGCGGGGCGTCCCTCCTGCAAGGGGCAATGTGGGGAAGTCAAAACTTTAATCCCGAGGCACGATTAGGCGCGGCAGAAAACAAAAATATAAAGGCGGTGAGGCGCAACCAAAGGAAGGCGCCCGAAATTTTTGCGACAGCAACCGCGTTCCGGCCGCTCGAAATCCATTCTTAGATCTCTGCGCGAGTTGGTGCGGAAAGCCGGACCTCGTAGACTTTGCCAATTCTACATCACAACCTTCGGTCCATGTCCGCACCGCCAGCGTGGCTATTCTCCAACAACTCTGTGCCCTCTAATAACAAGAAACCGGCCAACAGTGCAAGCCCACAGGCAATGGCTGGAGACAAGAAGGCAAAGGCCGGCGGTTCGCAAAAGAAGACCGCCGCGACCGGCAAGTCGTCCTCAGCTGTGTCGCCACCCGCACAGCTCATGGACCTCGTCGAGAGCTTCCTGTCCGAGCACGACTTTGTTGACGCCCACAGCGCATTTACGAAACAACGTGCCAAGAAGGGTTGGAAGAAGGCCACAGACAAGCCCCGGCACGCTGGCAATCACTCCCTGGTCTCCGTCTTCCAAACCTGGGAGACGTCGCTGAGCAACACTGCCAGCGGAAAGAGCATCAAAGCCGCTGCTAAGCAAGTTACTAAAGTCAGCAGCAGCAGTGGCAGCAGCAGCGACTCGGATTCATCGGATAGTGAGAGTGAGGGTAACGACGACGTCGAGATGAGAGACGCTCAGGAAGAATCGTCCAGCTCAGAGTCCAGCAGCAGCAGCAGTAGCAGCAATGGAGACAGCGGGGACAGCGAGAGCGAGAGCGAGAGCGAGAGCGAGAGCGAAAGTGACAATGAGGATGAGGCACAGACGGCGAAACCTGCCGCCAACCGATTGAAGCGCAAGGCCGCTTCTGAGAGCAGCGACTCGTCCGACGCAGAGTCTTCTGATTCCAGCTCCGATGAGGAGCGCCCAGCTCCCAAGAAGCAGAAGGTCACGGCGGCGGCTGCGGTTAAATCTTCCGAATCGGCCTCCGACTCCTCCTCCGAGTCTTCCTCCGACGAGTCTTCCGAGTCCTCCGACTCCGATTCTGATTCCGGGTCGGATAACAAGCCCAAGCCGAAAAACAAGAAACCGGCAGCGGAAAAGGAGGACCCATCCTCCGACGACTCGTCCTCTTCCTCCGAATCAGAGTCGGATTCCTCGTCGGATTCTGAATCCTCGGACTTCGAAGACGAAGCCGAGGAAGCAGCGAAGGTGCCCCTCCCCGAGTCCGGCTCTGATTCCTCCAGCGACGACTCATCATCGTCCTCATCCGACTCGGACTCGGACTCCGAAGCCGAAACCAAAACCAAGGGCACCAAGTCCACCTCATCGACAACCAACAACGCCGCCTCTTCGGACAGCTCTGCCACACTCGGCAAGGCCTCCCCGAAAATCTACCCTGTCGATAAATTCGCCCCCCTCCCACCCGACCCGGCGACGGTGAAAACCAACAATCGTGGCAAGAACGGCAACGGCAAGACTGTCAACGCCCCCTTCTCGCGCATCAACCGCGACATCAAGGTCGACCCGCGCTTCTCCTCCAATGCTTTTGCAGGGCACGACTGGGGCCGCAAGGCGCATGAGGACCTAATCGTCACGAAGGGCAAGGGTTTCACAAAGGAGAAAAATAAGAAGAAGAAGGGCAGCTATCGCGGCGGCAGGATCGATACCCACGCTGTGGGTGGCATCAAGTTTGATGACTAGACAGGTTTTCTGGATGGTCCGTTAGCTACGAGGCTACATAGTAGTTGGGCGGGAGCCAGGAGGTCATTTTAAAGCGAAAGGAACAAAGCGGGCATTGAGCGCATTTCGCGACTTCGGTAGAGACATTACTAGGGCATTCATCCGGCAACTAGGAAATCATCTCTGCCATGGTTTTTAACTTGCGGCATGCGGACAGCGTGGATACCGCTATCGGGGGATTTTCAAACCGGTTGGTGCCCATATTCTGGTAGATGCAAGGCTTGACGTTTGGCAACGCAATTAGAGTCTAGAAATATCATGGGCGCAGCTTTAGTGGGGAAAATCGGTCACACACAGTCTAATGCTAGAGAGCTCGTAGACGCCCGGGTTTAGACTACACGTGATTAGGCTCTGTTAAATGCTAGCAAATACATTCTAATTACGAATTAGATCTGAAATGAGGTCGGTCGAGGATGTTGTTGAAAGCAGTGACGGAACAACGCGTAGGATCAATTGGGGCATAAGATTATTCATCACACTGTGCAATGGACGAGTGAAGATCAATCACGGTCGATTTGATCACCCATGAAACGAGATGTCGACCTCCCTCCACTATCGGAATTGAAACGAAACCCCCGATGACGGTTAAATAGTACGAGGGAAGTAATTAAAAACGTGAAGTGCCCAGCACAGAACGCATTTCACCAGCATTGGGATGCCACTACATCCACCAGGTGGATCTTGTGAGTCGTGGCGTTAGCGCCTCAATTCCCCCATCCTATGGTATGGCCGACAAAGGTAATGTCAAGTCCGATGTATGTACAAATTCCTTGGGGAAACGAATGCCTTGAGGAGGGGCTAAACATTCGGCACGAGCATCTTAAACAACTTCTCGAGCCGCCAGGGTAAGTCCGCACCAAAAAAAAAAAAAAGGAATGAAAGAAAAGTTGCCCATCGGAAACTTAGGGGATTTGTGAAACCCTGGTACAATGTCAGAGGACCTTATGGGTCTGCCGCCTGATCAGGATTCAGACACAGCCTCATAAATATCCAGTTTCCTCATGTTACACAAACCTCCATAAATGCGGACGGCCTGACATTTAGGGAATCAAGCGCTGGTAAATTGGAGCGCTTGGGTCGGATACTTATTACGCTTAACAGCATGGTAATTCTGGCTACCTTGGTAGTGCAATATTGAAGGCCTTATTGCTTCTAATCCAAACTTGACAAATCTTTGCCATGAAATTGGATGGGACACAGCCGAGGCAGAACGGTACATGTTGGTGTAGGGCATGGCGCAAGAATCCATCCAATTCAATCATCAACAGCCCGGGTTCAATGTAAGCGAGGTCACAGCCGCTCAAGCGAGGATCGACTCAGAAATCAATCAGTTGAGGTGCCTGGGAAAACTAGAAGCTAAGGGATGCTTAGGATCCTGATCCGTAGTGTCGACGATGAAGGCCTGCTAGTGAGCTGAATTGTTTACTGGGTTCGGGTTTATTAATACGCTAGCTGAGGAGTTTATATTTCATATTCTTTCGAGAATCGCAGGATGAATGTAATGACCCTAAGAGAAATGGTTGATAAATACAACAGTACCTTGCCCTGTCCATCGGCATTTCTCAACTGAGTGAGTCCTAGTATTGGGTGCTGTAATTAACGGTATAGACACCTGGACCGCCTGGAGAAACCGGGCAGAGCAAATACAGATCTCTAAATCAATTTCGGAGCACGCCCCGAGTCTCCCTGTTGAGTCCCAGTGCACTGCAAGGCAGAACGATGGCACTAGTGGGATTTTCGGGCATCCACCCTTCTGCATGGTGCGTAACTGAATCGCGGCCGTGGGGGCCCTGTAAACGAAGATTGGGCCATAGGAAAGAATACCTACCTAGCCATTATTCATGTTGGGACCTTGTGTTAGGTATGGAAGATGATCTTTGCAAAGGAAAAAAAATTGGTATCCACAACCCGGGACATGGAAGGGCAAGGCAGATCGATAGCTCGTATTTATACCTAGTTTGGCGGTGGAGCATGAAGCCATTTCACAGATCACAATCCACGCGCTGTCCATCGAGGTCAACTGGGGAACGCCAAGTTGACGGAGGGACACAACAATAAACAACAAGCTAACCTCCCACGGCTGCCAACTAGTTTAGGCCTTACTGTGTTTGTGCGAGGTACGCTTCATAGCGCCAAAATGCGAGAACGACGGTGTTGAGACTCAGAGTTACGGACAATTCATGTTGCTCTGTTGTTGCCCGTGATGCCGAAACCTGGCAAGGCGCTGAGCGGGGCATCCTGACCTGTTGGTGACCTCAACTAAGCATCTAGGGAATGCAGTTTCCACTTGGTAGGTAGTACCGGGGCATTACGGCCGCCACGTTGGAGATGCAAGCACCTGGGCTTCGCCAGTGCGGCGGCATCACTGCAGCTTCTCCATTAGAGGCTCTCTGGCGGAAACCTGGGCGGCATAGAAGGCACTGGAACTGGCAATGAAAATTCAGGCTCCAACTACGGCATGAAGCAGGAAGGCTTGACCTTCTTTTGCCCGGAACTTCTTTTGGACACTCGAAGATGAGTTCCGTAAGCAAGGGTACAGCCTCTTTTATCATCTGATCCAGCCAACTGCCTCGGGTGGCCCACCCGGTCCATCCAATGCTGGGACACGACGCTGTTAGACATGTGGAACGGGGGTGCGGTGTGCCTCTGGTGCCAAGGGGACCATCTGGGCTCGGAGCCGCATCAAGGCTAATAAGGCAAAGCAAGGTTGCCCAAGCGGTGAGGTATCCTAGCTGGTAGCAAGTGGAGGTGGGACTTGGCACAAGGGGAACATGGCTCAGCTAGGTACAGTACCTACGTGACTGAATCATATTTGCTCAACCTTCTGTTTCAGCAATAACCTAGCGGCCTCACGAATGACTGCATTCTGTCAACCAGAGCCGGGATGCCTTTTCCGCCTGACTACCTTGACTGAAACGGGCACAAATCCCGTCTTACACGAGGGTCGGGTGAGACCACTAGTGGCTGGGAGGGGACCCGAGGATTGGGAAGCGGCGGGTGGCCTTGCGCCTTGAAATTCAGCCTTGCTGCAGGTGCTGTTGGGCGAGGTGGGGCGGATTGCTCGAATGGTGCACGGACACACCACAGTGGACACAGCCAGCGGTACTGTCGTGTGGCGCCGCTCGCTAGGCAGGCGGAGGGTACTGACGGGGCTCACATCGCCGGTGCTGCTACAGTATCATCTCCTCCATCGTCAATGCTCATAGTGTTCGCAACCCACTGGCGGGGCGTTCATGGATACCTTCACATCTGATGCTCCACACCTTCTATGAACCGCACCGGGTGACATTAAATTCATCCCTTCCCGCGCGTCTGCCCCTCTCCGCGCATCGCCCAACACAACAAAGCACGCCGCACTCACCAGCCGCTTCACTCATTCCAGCCAGGACTTGGCCTCACTTTGATCGCAAAGAGCTGCGCTTTGTGAATCCTCCACCAGCCAGCCTTACCTGCAAAAGCTCACTCCTTCATCAGCGCCTGACAATCGCTATACTGTCGAGACCTGCGCCCTCATGCGTGAACCTTACAGCTCCGACTTACTCAACTCTGACCATAATGGGAACGAGCAATCGCAGGAACCCAAGCAAGCGCCCACGAGCACAGTCAAGACAGCCCGTCGACACCGCCTCACCGAGTTTATGACTAACTATCTCCACTTCAGATCCTCCGAGAAGGGCAAGAGGCCTGGGGATCCGTCCGTCGAAGGTGATGCCGTGCGGCGGGGTGGGGAGACCGTGCCCAAGCGGCTGAGGCAAGACAGCGCGGCCGTCGTAGACGCAAGCGATGATTCCCGCAATAGCCCAGGGGAACCGAGGCCCGAGACCATCAACGACCAATTAAGGGCTCTCCTTGATTTCTCCGATGCCCCAAAGAAACCGGAATCCCGCGAGTTCGCTAGCAAGGAGGCGTACGAGAGGGCCAGGAAGGCATTTGAGGCGTTCGCGCTGCAGAAGACAGAGGCATACGATGCCTTGCGCAAGGAAGTCGCCCAACACGAGGGTGCTATGGGGTTTGAGTTTGCCTGCACTAAAAATGCCAGCGACCTGGAGATTAGGGCCAACGTGGTCCTGCAACGTCTCAAGGAACAGGACATTGAGCGGTTCTACAAGACGGCCAAGCCCAAGACCGGCTATCACGGTCAGAAGCACGCGAGGTTCTACGGCGACCACTTCCTTTCCAATGTCGACATCATCAAGGAGACGCAGCTCTTTGGCCTGTGCCGGGCCATGCCCAAGGGTGCCCATCTCCATATACACTTTAACGCCAACCTACTTCCCAACTTTTTGCTTGGCATTGCCAAGAAGATGGAACACATGTTCATCTGGAGCAATATGTCTCTGGCTAAAGATACTGCACTGGAGGAGTGTAGGATACAGTTCAGCATCATGAGCAATGAGACAGCGAAGAGTAGGGGCGAAGGGAACCTCCTTGACTGTCGATACGAGGGGCAGCGGGTGATGCGATTCAAAGAGTTCATAGACGAATTTCGGAGGCGCCACAAGCACGGTATGGACGTGGATGCCTGGCTGCAAAATAAGCTGGTATTCCAAGAGGAAGAGGCTCATAACATGCTCCAAACGGCCGAAGGGTGAGGCTCAGCCCTGTCGTCTCTGTGGCCTGTCGTAGTGACTGACATGTTTGCAGGGCATGGGAGAAGTTTAATGCCAGAACGCAGATGATGAAGGGTCTCTTCAATTACGAAACTGCCTACAAAGAATACACAATCCAGTGTCTAGAGGAGTTTAAAGAAGACAACATCCAGTACGCTGAGATCCGGCCAAACTTTATGTCGACAAACCAAGTGTGGAAGGACGACGGCTCCGGTCAGATCAACAATAAAGGCATCATGGACCTCATCATTGAGCAGTACGAGGCGTTCCAGAGAGGCCATCAACGGAAAGTTGTGAAGGGGCTCAAGATCATCTACTGCACGCCTCGTTCGTTCCCGAACGATCTGGTTGCGGCTGCGCTGAATGAGTGCCTCGATTTCAAGATGACAGACAAATACTCGGCTTATATAGCAGGTAAGAGTAGCTCAAGGTGTGATGGTGAAGACCAGAAGCTCAATGTTGCAATCTAGGCTTCGACCTTGTGGGCGAAGAAGGCAAAGGCAGGCCTCTCGAGGATTTCAAGGAGGAGTTTCTCGAGTTCAAGAGGCTCTGCGCCCAAAAGAATACCGACATCCCGTTTCTCTTCCACTGCGGCGAGACGCTGGATATTGGCACCAAGACGGACGGAAACCTCCTGGACGCGCTGCTCCTCGGTTCGAAGCGGGTCGGTCACGGCTTCGCATTGCCCCGGCACCCGTACATCATGGAGCAGATGAAGAAGCGCAAAGTCTGCGTCGAGGTCTGCCCCATCTCCAACGAAATTCTCGGCCTGACACCGAGGATAAGCGGCCACTCGATGTACAGCCTCTTAGCCAACAACGTGCCCTGCACCATCAACGCAGACAATGGCACGCTCTTCAGGTATGTCTAGCACTCCGGGACCTCCTTCTACAGTCTACTTGGGCTGACCGTCCCTGCCGCAGATCAACCCTCTCGCACGATTTTTACCAGGTTTTGGCGGGCAAGTCAGACATGACGCTTCACGGTTTGCGCCAGCTGATCGAGTGGAGCATTGAGTACTCGTGCATGGAGCCCGACCTCAAGACGGAAGTCAGAGCACATTGGGAGAAAGAGTGGAATGACTTCTGCCAGCGGATCGTCGACGGCAAGTTCGCAAAGCCACTGAGCGAGAAAGGCACCAAGGAGGATGATGGCAGGCTCCCTCTACCATGATCCTGCTGCCGGTTACATTTGACTGGGCCGATCAAAACAATGGTTATTTAGTATTTGTTTTGTGTTTCGTTTGCGATTTTATTTTTCCCTGTTGTCACGAGACACGATTTGAGGATTATGAGCTGGGTCGATGTTTGATGGCGGCAATGGGCGGAATATAGAGGTATTCCATGATACCACCCGGAATGGATGATGTTTTCTTCAGTGCCGCAAGGCTCTCGAGGCGAGGTGGTTTGGGGTTTCTGGAGGCGCACTGTGGTGGACGGAATAGTGAGAGAGCAGTGGATACATGGTGTCTGCAATCGAGCGGCCGCATCTATTGGGCGATCTCCCGCTGCATGTTAAAGAGTGATGTCTTTCGCTTCATTTTTTTTCTTGTCCATCCAACCGTCGTCTATCACTTGACACCCATTTCTCCGCCTTTACTAAAAGATCGACAGTTGGGCACGCAGAGCCTCGGGGAAAAGGGGGGGAAAGAGAGTTGTTAACCCAATGCTTGCGCCTTGTTGGTCCCGGCTGCGGATTTGGCGAATGCCCGATGCAGAGACTATCACACCGGGTAGCCACTCGCTAATTACTACAGCAATTCGTGGTTGCCGCTGGGCGAACCACAGCAGACCTCTGGAATCCCTGTTCGACCAATGCGCCTAGTCGCGCCTCAGCCGCCCGAAATTCGGTAGTTTCAAGAATTCCTCTGCTTGCCAACTCCGCAATACCTCGCGGCCTTTGCTACTCATCAGTTTGATGGGGAAGGCCGGAACGCTGGCCCTTTGTTTTTATTAACCACGGCGTATTCGCTTGATCGTGCCAGCTGTGCTTCCGTCCCTTCGTCTATCAGGTTTCCTCAAACGCCAGCGCAGGAAGCAAAAAAATCGAGGTTCAGGTCTTGTATGGAGCCTCGCTCCGCGCCAAGAACCGCGTAGGAGTCCCGCGGGGGTTCGTCCAACAAACCGTGCGGCGGGCCGCGCTCCTCATCGCTTCTTGATCCTTCCCATCCTTTACCCACGGGGTCTTTTCTTTAGGGATTAGGGACAGCTTGGAAAGAGCTTCCCTGTACGCCGCTCCGTCTAAGCATGCCTCATCCATCCCGGTAATCAGCACAAACTTCATCCATCGTCGTCCAAATCGTCGAACCCCAATCGCTCATGGCCTCGGAAGAAGATGGAGCCCCTACCGGCATCCTCTCCTGGTTGGTTACTCACTGCCCCCTCCCCCGGTCACCTCACCATCACCACTCCCCCCAACAACCCACTCAATATAAACTATACTAATAAAGGTCCCCCTCCCCCCCCCCCAAAACAAAAGGTTTCCCTGGGGCCGCCAGGAACTGCCCGGATGGCGCTTCGACGTGATCACGCTACTGGCCATTATCGGCGAGTCGTCGGTGGCCGAGCACGCCCAGACGCTGACGGCCTCGTCGCTGTGCCTGCTGCCGCGCATCATCCCGGCCCCGCAGGCGCTGCTGCGGCCCGTCCGCCCCCAGCGCCTGCCCGAGGTGACGGCCAAGATGGCGGGCGTGTACGGCGGCGTCGTGCTCGACACGGTCGGCTTCTTCGCCAACATCATGCACCCGCTCGAGGACCTCAAGCCGTTTGCCTTCCAGGTGTGGGAAATCAAGCATAACCACGGAATTGGGAAAAACGGGCGGCCGGTGGCTATTGGAGGCATCGGGAATGGGAAGGGGAAAGGGAAGGGGAGGCTGGCTTGGTTGGGGCAGTGGTGGACGTCGTGGAGGAGGAGGAGGAAAGAGAAGGCTGCTGGTGCTGGTGCTGGAGCTTCTCAGGGGCCGGATGGGGGTGGGAAGGCGAACGGGCCACAGCACACGGTGCGCTTTACTACGGAGGACCCCGAGAGGGGGATCTCTTCGTCGACAGAGGCGGAACCGGCCCCGGGAGTAACGCCCAGGCGGACGGCTACCATGTCGGAAAGGATCACCGACGTGCTGACCAACCCGACCATGGTCAACAGCGAGGAGCGGTACACCGTACCGCCGTCGTATTATTCGCCCGTGCACGTACTCAGCGTCTTCTCGTTCCTCCTGACCATCGGCATCGTGGTTGCGGCCGCCTTCTGGGACGACGGGACCGCCATCCTGGCCATCTGCTTAATCAGCCTCGCCGGCACTGTCGTCTGCTACGCCTCGTGGTGGCGACCCATCCTCATGAACCGGCGGACCACCAACAAGGTCCCCGAAGGTGACGTCGTCATCCGCACGCGCGTGGGTGCCTTTATACTCATCAAGTGCACCGAGGAGGTGGCTAGGGAGCTCTACTCGGGCACCGAGGAGTGCAAGTACGTCAGCACAGACTACCACCGCGTCTTCATGGGGCTGGGCATGGTGCTGCTCATGGTGGCGGTGGTGCTGCTGGGCAACTGCGGCTGGAACTCCCAAGTCTTTATCGGCGCGTCCTACATCCTGCTCAACGGGCTGTACTGGGCCATGGGCCTGCTGCCGCAGAGGTACTTTTGGGACCTGAGCCGGTACGACGTGAAGGACGTCACGCCCGAAGACGCGCTCCGGGCCGACGAGGTCACGGACCCGGACGACCCACGCGAGGGCACCCCCTCGTTCACCCGCACCTTGTGGTACGCCGTCCGCGAGACCAAGTACGGCGCGTGGGTGGAGAGGAGTGGCGCGCTCCCCGGGACCGACCAATGGAAGGATTGGTTGAATGAGGCTGTCAATGAGGCCTGGAAGGGCAACCGCAAGTGGGAAGCGGTGAGCAGGAAGAACGAGATTATGAAGGAGAGCGTCGATGCCTTACCGCCCACCTTCACGGGGCGTAGATTCGACGAGGCTGAGCAGCACGCGCCGCTGCATGAGGTGCAGCTACCAAGGCGACGGGACTCTCAGGGGCATGGCAGTCCAACCTTGTAGTAGATGTTTTTTATGGGGCTATTTGAACTGCGTATGCATAGTGGCATCTGCTGGGCTATTTTGGAATCGGCTGGGGATAAACGCTGGAGATTGAAACTAGGTAATGTTTTGCTTAATTATCATGGAGCGGGCTTGCACTTGGCTTGGACTGGGTTGGCTTGGGAACGCTTAGGTCATCATCTCGATACTATTGCATCTATGGATATCACCCCGGGATATGGGATACGAGAACAACGTGACTAGACCGCGACTGCTGCACTCGATTCATGGTGAGATCACCATGTCCAAGTGGACAATGTTGCCGCAGACGATACAAACGTGGGCAATGATATTCCCCCGGGGGGGGGGGGGGAAAGGGGTTAGGAGACAAGGGTTCTCAGTCCTCGAGATGTGCAACGCATGTGCCGAGTTCTCTGGAGTTTTCTCCGCCGGCATTAACCGTTTCTCCGACTCGATCCGAGCCTCGTCCCCGTCAATCCAACCCGAATTTGTCCTGGAAGGGACGTGCGTTAGGTTCCAAGGCGCCGGGAGGGACCGGGCGGGACCGGGAGTGGGCCCGGTGCCATCCGGTCTGGACCAGCATGTCCGGAACGGCAGGCCGTCCATCCATTGGCACGGACGTCGATCAATTTGCTGACTTGCAGCCAACGGCCAACCTACCACAGCAGAGTATTCTGTGTACGCCTCTGCTTGGCGAAGTCCTGCCCAGTTGTGCAAAGACTCGCGCCGCACGAAAACCCGTAACGGGTGAGACGGGAATAACCAAACGGGCACTGGAGGACTCGGGCGGAAGGGAGGGGGAGTTGCCGCTGCCACTGCCACAGTTTCAATTTCGCTCAAAATGCACGTCGTGAGATTTTGCGCAGGAGGCGTAATGGCACGGTTTGTCGCAGTCAAGTCTCCCCAAGGACTTCTGGGTCCACCATCCCCTTGTCAATGGCTGCGATTTAACCGAGTGACTCACAAACTCAATTGCTGCACCCTGGACAAGACGTGATGCCCTCTCTTGCTTGGTTCTCTTCAATTGAGCGTTCTGATTTGACAGAACTGAGCAAATCCGCGACCGTAACTGCGCTCCACAGTTTCAACAAGGAAGGAGAGACATCGCAGTTGCGCGTTTTCATGTCCTGCGAAGTGCCCAAGGCTGTGATTCGTGCCCAGGATCACGGCTGCCGCGGGGCGCGGGGCTAACCATCCATGAAAGAGGCAGCGCCTGCCGGCTGCGAGAATACGAATTGTATTTTTTATTTTTATTACTTCAGCGTCTTCCGTCTCCTCCCGGCTCCTCACTTCTTCGTGCGGAACGAAGGACTGCAAGGTTTTGCTCTGCAAACATGGTTTAATATGGGGCTAGCGGGAAATTCATAGTCCTCGCAAGAGGTTGCGCGTCCGCAGGTCCCAAGGATGCGAGTTTGCGAACCTGTGGCCTTCCAGCCCTTGAGCCAATGGAGCCTAGCACACCCCATGCTGTTCTTGCGAAACTCGACGCGTCCTGCCGATGAGGACACGCTTTGATACTGTTCAGCTGCGCTCTCAGGGGACAAGTCAGGATAGGGCAAGCGACATATCGCGCCCTTGGAGGGACGCCTGCCCCCCGTGCCGTCGGCGTAAGCCTGCTCCGCGTCCTTCGTTCTACAGTTCCAACCGGAATTACCACGGGTGGGCCCTGTACCTCTAGCACGTCGCCTTATTGGCAGACACAATATAGATGGGGATATGCGGGGCAGTGCTGCACGCCCTGTCTGCCGTGCAGGAGACATCGCTACAGGAAATCCAAGACACAGAGCCCCTCCCAAGATCGGATTCTCGAGAGCGATGCGGCTGGTCGTGCCGGTTGTGTGAGAGCGCAGTTTGGGGGATATCGTGTGGTCATGAACGGGGAAGTGGTGCCTCTCAACTCTTATACGGGCTGGGATCGATTCAGCATAGTTTTCAACTTAACACCTCACTAATGAATGATGCAATCATGGCGGTCCGCAGTTCCATGGGGACCGGGCCCGGCTGCCTCCTTTGAGCTGACCTGCGTGTTCGAGCCACTGCGCTACAGAACCGTAGAGAAGGGAACGAAGGAGAAAAAGAAAAAGAAATCGGGAAAATTTTTTTTTTTTTTTTTCAGAGAAACACAATGGAAGAGCAAAATAGATAATGTATTCTAATTTTTTAGAAGTCTCTGGGTCATAACGTTGGTTGGTTTCGCTACAACCCATGTTGGAGGAAAGGGGGGGTTTATGGGTGAGGGTATTTTTTGGAGCAGGATCGCTCTCAGCGTGTGAGTCATACTTGCCGTTTGAGGTTGACCGCAGTGCTCTGCGAATCAGATGGAACCAAACGGGGCAGCAGGCGGCGCTGCCTGTGTGGCCTGTGCACGCGCACGCCTTGTCCTAGGACGTCGCTGCCTGATTAAAAAGTCTTCCACTGCCCACTTTTCGGCTGCCCTCTCTCTTCTCTCCTCCAACCCCAAACTCACACATAAACCAATACCCAAGACTGATCCAAGGCATCCATCAAGATGCGTTAAAACGCCCCCTCCCCCGCGTTTCCCGACTTGCTCTCGCAGCGTCGTCAAAATTTCTTCCCCACAGTTCACCAGCTTCCCCGCTCAATCCTCTTCAGCTCTTCCTGCAAAGGTTGAACTGAACTTTAGCACTCTGCTCCCCAGCTCGCGCTCAAGTTCTTCACACAACACCGCCGCCATTCCCGGCCAAGACTTTCCCGTCTTCACCACGGCTTCCAATCAGTCATCATGGCTTCCCTCCAGTTCTTCGAGCCTGCCGGCACCATCCGCGCAACAACAGCAACTACAGCACCTGGATCTGCCGCCTCATCAACAGGACTTTGTTCTGTTCGATCAGCCGATCAAGCACCACCGTCAACCTAATCCCCGCTCTGTCTCGCAACCTTCCGCCAACGGAGGTGTGAATCTGAATCAGCAACATCGTAGCCAGCCGTTTTTTCCGCAGCAGGCCTCTACATCGCCGTCTCTGCAGAACCAGCGAGTTGCGAACATCATCCAGGCAACAGGGCACCAGGCAACTTCTTCGGCTTTCACCAATCGGTTTAGCTCTCCTGCGCAGAACCCGCTCACGCACCAGTTCTACGCCACATCTGCACCATCTTCATCTGTCGCTTTGGGCTTGCAAAAGCAAAACAAACCCCCGCGTCCGCCTGTCCCCCTGTTCCAACAAGGCGCTGGTAACGCACCCCAAGGCAAGATGAACATCCAAGGTAACTACCGCTACTCTGCCCAGCGAGTCCCGTATGCGCGGCAGCAAGGCTCACACTCCGCACCAGGCCTGGACTTGGACGACTTCACCGCCTTTGAGGGTGGCGCTTCTACCACGGCGTACTCTTCGCCTGCTCTTCCGACCGTGTTCGACTTGGGCACAAGCACATCGAGCTCCACAACCAACATGGGCACTGTTTCGCCTCAGGACCTCTTGGTCCACGAGCCGTTCTTGTCTGCCCCGAACTCGACCGCCCTCACCGCTCTCACCTCGCCCTCCATCTATAACGAGTCGCCCGACTTTGGTGACGGTTATGATGTGTCTCCCAATTTTGGAAGCGGCGATTTCGATGGCGGCGTTGGTGGTGACAGCTGGTTCCCGCTCTTCCCACCGGCCGAACCCCAATCCAAGTTGTCGCAGAAGCCTGTCAACCCTGACAGTTCTCCTGCGTCCACTTCGGATGACCTGGAGGTGGTTGAATCTGGCGCCCGACGTCACCGTCGCAAGTCTTCCGGCACCTCTCCCCCGTCTGGCCGCCACTCTTCGGTAGCCGGTGTAAGCTCTCGTCGGCGTGACAAGCCCCTGCCTCCAATCATCGTGGATGACCCTACCGATGTCGTCGCCATGAAGCGAGCCCGCAATACCCTTGCTGCTCGCAAATCACGCGAGCGTAAGGCTCAGCGCCTGGAGGAGCTCGAGGAGAAGATCGCCAAGCTGACAGAGGAGCGTGATCACTGGAAGAACAAGGCGTTAGCATATGGTGCAAAAGAGTAAACTTGACGATTGGCAACTTTTCTTCTGGCTTCGTCGAATGACATTGTACCCCCCGATGTCTCATCAGCGTTGGGGGAGGGGGCTTACTGAGTTCTTTCTTCTCTATCTATTTTGTATCATGGATTCCCTAGTTTGGCCGGCTGTCTGCTATTATCTTTGCAGGCTTGGGTGGATGAGTTTGTGTACTTTTTCTGTGTTTCTTAGGGTTGGAAACTATCGTTTTCCTATTTCCTACTCGAACACGTTGTGTGAACTTGGGCGGAAAAGATCGTGAACGAAGTGATTAGATTTGAATACTGCTTGCTGTCTACCTTTGCCGTGTGACCTTCGATTGAAACTAACCGAGGAGCTCAATGCCGAGTCATTCGCTCCTGGACGAACTCTGAGACACAAGAAGCCTAAATCGGTTGCTTGCAGTATTCACTTCCGTTTCTCAACCCTCTTCTAGAAAGCCTATGTCTCGTTGGAGACAAGCAACAGGGAGGCCGTTTCCATTTGTTAGAGCGGAATGCAGAGATCACACACTAGGACCACACCAGGAGGAGAGATAATGAACCATCTAGCAGGGTGAATGCACTCCGATTCAATTCGCCATGGACTGATGAATGACTAAATATCCGGCTCCCGTCCCCAAGTACTCCCCTTCCCCTTTCCCACCACAACCATACCATTATCATCACATACCTGCTTCCTTCCATTCAACACCAACCCCCCTTGTTACTCCCCCTCTTCCTTCCCCGTCTTCCTGCCCGCTTACTCCATAAAGCAACCCTGAAAGCAAAAGCCAAAAAAAAAAAAAAAAAAAAAAAAAAAAAAAAAAAAAAACAGATAAAACGAGAAAAAAAAACAAACAACGATGGCCTAAAACTTGATAAGAAACGAAACCAGAAATAGAGAAACACATCACTTGGCTTTTTATGTATCCCTTTACACCTCGCAGCAGCAAAATCGGACCGGTCGGACGGTGAAAGGCTGAAAAAGAACAAAACAGCAACCCATCAAACATCCCATCATGAGTAGTAGATACTGCCAGGCTTGCTTGCTTGTTTGCTTGCTTCCGTTTTCCCCGCACCTAAGAGGAGAAAGGAAGGAAGAAAACTAGGGCTCAGAGAGAAAGCCAAAACACAGTAAAGCAAGCCATGATATGCATGCACATGCCATCCATCCATCCATCCATTACCACAGTTTCGGTCGTCAATAATCGAGCGAGAGAGAGAGAGAGAGAGAGAGACAATCAGACGGGGAAAGAGAGAGGGGGAGAGAAGGAAAAGCCAACAGACGCAAAGCAAGAGAGCAAGCTCTGCCAGACGTTACAAAACTCATAGAGGAAGGTTAAAATAAAGCAAAGTAGCAGTAGCAGCAAGACAGACGGGAAACTGAACTGAACTTGAGCTCTCTAAAAGTTCCATAACCACCGCCTGCTTCGTCTTCATCGTTCTCCCCCATTCCCCTCCTGCTTCTCCTTGCTGCTCAATGCGTCCATGCCATGCCATGCCATGCGCATGCACCTGCACACGCGCTAAGTAAACCGTCATGTTAATATGCTCCTCTTCTTCGTCTTCGTCTTCTCCAGTTCTCCCCTATATGCAGCCCTTTTTCTCTTTGGTCGTATGCTCAAGAAGTCGATCAACAGTATTCGTACATGTACAGAGGCGCAGGGATTCGGTAGCTCGCTTGTTAGGAAGGAGGGAAAAACAAGGCAACGTAGGGAAGTTACGAAAGTTGCGGGTCGAAGATACAAGGTTTTGTAAAAGCTGTCCCAGCCTGGACTTAGCTGACAGTCATCAGTTGCATCCTCGGCGACTCGACCGACGCCCTACTCAGGACCGAGTTGCCGCTGTGCGTCTTAGGCAGCCGCTTGGGTGAACTTGAAGCCGGATCCGTGAAGACCCGCGTGAAGGCGGGACTCCCGTCCGGGTTGTTGTGCCGGGAGTGCCGTTCCCGCCGCGGGGTCCCGGCAGGGCTCTGCGTGAGCAGCTCTGCGCGGCGGACCGCGTCCGAGAGTGAGTCCCGGAGCTGGCCAGCGCGCCTCACAAGCTCTTGGAGGCTGTTCGTATCGAAGAACAGCTTCGTGTCGGGAGTCTTGGCAGGCGTGGCTTTCGCAGTCTCTGTCGTGGACCGCTGTTGTTTCATGGCTTCAATTACCGTCGAGATGATGGCAGAATTGCGGCTCGGACTCGACGATCCATCGGGAGTGCGTGATATGGCAGACTTGGTGCTCGCTTCGGCCGACGGCCAATTGCCAAAGATGTCGTCGTCGGGAGAAAACACGGACCTGCGCCGTGGACTATGGCGTTCCCGTACCACCGCCGTTTTGGACATTTCAAGCTCCGTAATCCCGAAGGGATCGTCGGCATGGTCGAGGAAGGACCCGTCAAATCCTTCGTCTAAAAACCGATCATCATCGGCCTTTGACCGATCAAAGTCCATTGACGGCTTGGATGACCCTAGTTCCTCAGGTTCGTCCTCGTCTGGCGACGCCAGAGCAATGATGTTCTCCGCCTCGGCCCACTTCGATGCCGCTGGGCCGTGGAGGATATCAAGGTCTTTGCCGTGCCGACATAGTCGTTTTAGATCATTGACTAGGAGTGATAACTCACGAATCTGGCCGGAATGCGCTCTCACGCTGGGTTGCGTTGCCTGGATCGAAGCGGGAACGACCATCGAGAAGCTTGTAGCGGAGTCCTTGCCTCCGGGCGAGCAAACAGCAGCCTCGTCCCCGTCAAATTCAAAGTCATCATCCCAGTCTTCACTGGCAGTCTTAGTCCCCAAACCCCAGGTACCAAACTTGGGCGGCGGCTTCGAGCCATCTGAAGGATCTGGAACGACCGGCACGCTCTGGCTCCGTACATGAGCAGCACCGGGTGGTTTCCGATTCGGGGGGCGGCCACCCCTCAAGTCGAGCTCCTGCTTCCCATGTACCGTCTTGGGCCGTTGTACGTCCGAATCGTACTTGTCGTGAACCGAAGGCTCGGCCCAGTCGAATATGTTGCTGCGCGGCCTATCGCCCAAGCTTTGCCGCTGGGGGTCAGGCCCGGCATTGCCGCTAATATTCATAAGAGCGTGTCGTAACGTGGGGCTGACCCTCCTCGAATTGGTCGAACTCGGTGGTGAAAGATGGTTGCTTAGAGTGTCCTCATCGTCTCGTGCCCAGTCGTCATCGTCATCATCATCAAATGATAATCGTCCAAAGTCGCGGTTGATCAGTGACAGCTTCTGCGGGCCGTCAAACCCAAAGCCGTCGTCCTTCCGATCCCGACGCCCAAACTCCGGCGGTTGGGCCAGTTGTGCTGCTCTGATCGGTGTGTGAAGGCTCTCATCTTCCTCGATGATTTTCGTTTCGCCATCCCATGGGCGGCCAAGCATTTCCTGAATAGACAGCCGTTTCGATCTGCTATTGCTCGTGGTGCTGGAGGGTGATTCATCAAACATGGACTCCAGGGGCGTTTCGACCGATCTCAACCGATTGGAGGAGGCCACGGTACGGAAAGAATCGTACATATCGTCACTCTTGAAATCCATATCGTCGTCATCTGCCGCAACACCATCGCGGACCTCAACATCTGAGCCAGCGAGGGTCACAGATCTCTCACCGGACGGCCCTCTGCTGTGAGGAATACTCGGAGGGCTCTGCGAGCCTTGCATGTAGTTAATAGGGCTATGCAGCGGTCTTGGGCTCACTGCGGAGGAGGATGTCGACAGTCCTGCTCGCGTAACGTCGATGTTGAAGCTAGAGAGTCGGGTCAACGGGGGAAGGGGAGAGGAAGAATTCCTCTTGCGAGTGCGCGGGCGGTCTATTGGTTTCAGCTCGGGCTCTTGTTGCTGACCGGTTTGCTGTCGGCCGTCAGGTGGCACGGAGGATCCTTCGGGTCCGGGTTGGAAAGGAGGCTGTGCTGGGTCCGGTGGCGGGGCCGCGAGGTCCGGTGTGTACCGGCCGCCTCCACTCTTTGCGTCGAGAGTGCTCCGCCTCGGGCGACGAACACTTCCAGTTCTTGCAATCCATTGGCCGGCCGAACTAAAATGCATTGAGATGGACTTCTTAGCTCGCCGGTCAGGCGTTGAATCGCTCGAGTTGGACAGGTCGCTCGCGAGCTGAGAACTTCGTCGCTTTCCCGCGAGAGTGACCCCATCCTGCGTCGACTCCTCTTCGTCTGCCAACGACGCGATCTCAGTGATGTACTCCGGCTTGATAAGATGGGCTCGGAAGACCCGCCCCGGGGTTAACGACACTCTCTTCCGGGGGAACAACCCGTGGTAAGGGCTGTTTCCGCCAGGTGTTCCGGAGGCATCTCGTCCCGTTGAAGTCGATCGCCGGGCATGGAAGAAAGACGTCCACTTTCCGGGCTGCCGCTTCGCGTCGACGAATGTCGGAGATTTCGGGGAAGTTGGTGAGCATGGGCCCGGCAGGTTGTAGTGGTCGAGCGAGTATTTTACATCGGGTGAGAATGGTTCGGCAAGAGCACCTTGGTTCTGGAACTGCTGTATTGTTGCAGACCGCTGGTGGCTGGTAGCAGGTCTTCGAAGCGTCAAGACCTGCGAGCCTCGACGTGGCCTATCACCCGCTGTCCCATTTTGCCCAGATGTTGCCCTTTTCACCAGTTTATTCGGAGCGGCATGTAGTGCCGGTGACTGTCCAAGCATTGGGACCCCAGAGCCATGTGAGAAGGTCATCGAGGACGAGTCTGGCCCAACGCTCGATCTCCGACTCCCGTGCTGGGACAGCGGTCGAAGAGAAAGCCGCCGTATCCAAGATTCCCTTGACGACACCGAATCGCGGGCATTCTCTGCAATTGGCCGAGACGTTACGTCGCCCTGTCGTATGATAGACTGTCTCGTACTGCTAGGTTTCGGAGACGAGACATGAACACCGCTCGGGGACCGTGGGGAGCAGGTCGGGTCGATCGGATGCGACGTAAGGGGTCCGGGGCCCGCATCGACGAGTTGGCGGAAGGAGGCGTATGGGAAGTCATCGGCCGGGGACGAGCACATATAACTAGGGGCGGCACTTGTGCGGGGACGGGGTGGCTCAGGCGCTACTCGAAAGCCGTCGTAGTCGGCAGGGAATATCCGTTGGCGGTGGTTCGGCCACGGCGCTTCAGATTCGGGAGCTTGGCCAAAGACCAGACCGGCAGCCGCGGCCGCGATGGCGGTGCCGGTGCCCACAAGCTGTGACAAATATGTTAGTATCTTACACCTAACCCGCCATCGACGTACAAGAGATGGTCTTCGCGCAATTTCACGGGTTCGTTTCGTTGGTTTGTGCAGAACTTCAAACCCAGCATCTGTTTGTATGCTCTGTGGTTTGTATTTCTGCCCAAGGCCCAGCGACGGCTCGTTCGCCAACTTACACTCGGCACTGCCTGCATTCTGGCTGCAGGTTGTTATGTCGACGGCAAACGGCCGCGAAAGGGAGGAAGGGCGAGGAGGGATTTGGTTTTCGTGATGGTCGTAGTTTGCATCGTCAGGGCATTACGAAAGAGGAATTCTTGGGTCGGGAATGAGCCGGAGGTGGAATGTGGACAATGAAGGCGCGTTCTTGCCGGTTCGAATACGGCCCCTGGGAAGGCACCCACGCGCCGGATACCGTTGCCAATGCGAGGTGGGCGGGTTGTGACCGAAGGGCTCTCCCCCCTCCCGGCGCGGACGAGAGTAGGGCGCCGGTCCCGTACGTCGTGGAGAAACACGGTTTGCGGGCGCGCGGTCGGCGGTGCTGCGGGCAGCCAGCTGAGGGCGAGGCAGTCCACAACACAGGCCGGTCGCTACTAATTGTTTCTTTTTGTTTTCCACTGGCGGGTCGCAATTGCAGATTGGCTGCGTCTGGAGGTGGCCGCAGCCGTGGCCTGGAGCGCTCGCTTCTCGATTCGTTCGACACGGGGCGGAGAAGACGGCCGTTTGTGCCAAAACAACAACCCAAAGCTTTCCCCCCCAAGACGCGACACGAAGGACGTAATTCAGCGGGTCATGACCAGAATACAGCAAAAGAAAGAGAGAGACCCAGAAAAACGGTCGAGGGCAAAAAGCAAAAATAAAAAGTCAAGAAAAGAGAGGAAAAGCAGCCGAAACCGCAGCAACTCGAGCACCGACGACGTTCAAGGACGGGCGATTCACCTCACGCAACTGGGTCCGCAATGCAAAGGATGGGGAGAATTCCAACACAAGCAGTCGTCCAGGCAGGCCGGGGGGGCATGTTGCTGCGGTGGGGACCCGGCAGGAGTGCGCTTGTTGTGGGTGGAGGTTTCGAGGCCTGGGCCTGGTCGCTCTGGAGAAGGCTGGGATTGGCCTCTCGATTGTCGCTTTCGGCGACGTTACCATACGGCGTGGGCGACTCAGAGGGAGATGCGCTTGACGCTAGTAGGTGCACGGAGGATTGCCTTGGTTCTGCTGTGTAAATTTCAGGTGTCAACAGCCCTTGGTTGCTTGGGTAGACGCATCCTCCAATCTCGACAATCTGTGCCTGTTTGATGAGAGATGCAGACCAGTGCATCCGGCGCTGCGCGCTTGCGCATGCCATAAGCTCACCGCAGAAATTTGCCCGCCCCAGAGCGAAGGCCTCTGAGAGCCAGTCATCCGCCTGCCCCGAACCAACCTGCAACAACGCCTCCCTTCTACACCAACTCGCCTGCTGAGGTTCGGAGACAATAATGGGAACCCCTGGTACCAGAGTTCTGCTCGTATTGACGGATTCCTCCAGCTTTCCGTGACCAGCGATTCGTCCTGACCAGCGCGGCGTTTCCCAACAAAACACATGGATGTTTTGCGCCTTCCGCCGCCGATCTGATCTTACTGTAGCACGGAATCGGCCGAGATACCTTGTCATCTGGGCGCAAACGCACACAAGACAACGATGCCAGGGATACTTTCGGGATTGGGTAGCTGGGCGATTGAATGATCCACCCACGCATCGCTCCACCGCTTCCAGGGAAACAACACTGCGGCAACAGCAACGCCAATGGGAAGAGGGCATGGTAGTATAATTTCCACGAACCCAAGATCATTCTTCTCGCCCTGCCTCGGCGCACATGCTGCTTTTGGTAGCAGCCTGCGTGTGCTACGGCTTGTGTTGGTTGTTCGATGCATCCCCCACCACCATCGCGATCTACGAGCTTGGGTCTTGGTCTTGGTTGGCGTCTCTGCTCCAACTTTTCAGATGGCTTCTTTCCGGTATGGGCTCCTCTTCATGACCTCATCCTCTCCTCGACCCCATCAGTCCCCGTTCGTCACTATCCGCCAACAGACGACGGACGGACGGACACTTCTACCAGCCAGTCTCGCCCACTAGAATCAAGAAGCCGGTTGTTTAACCTCAGAGAATTGCCTAATCCGGTCGGGGGTTTACTATTTTATTTTATTTTACTTCATTTTTCTTGTGTTTTCTTCTTTTCCCCGCAACCAGTCCCGACCCGTGCTGGGCCGCTTCACTAAGTTACCCAACAGCGGACAACCTAGAGTTATATCAGGCACAGTAAATGTATAATATCGGACCGCCACGGCCAAACACGAGCGCTGAAAGCACTAAAGTTCCGCGGGAAGACCGGCCAACTATGTGTTCCCTTCCTGCATATGGCTCTTCTGCAATTGAGCCGTACCGAAAACCAAATCGGAAACAGCTGACCACAGATGGCTGCGTGGAGGCATATGAACCTTCTCAAAACTGGCCTGATCCCCCCGCCCCTTCGCCGCTTCCATAAGGCTTAGGAAGCAAAGCAGGATTTGCCCGAAGGTTGCCTTGCGTTTACTTACATACACAGCCCTCTCTGCGGGCCCTTCCACCCGCGCACAAGAGGAAAATTAGGGGGATCTGCTGGCTCTTAACCCCTCGTCCAGTGACACCTCGGTGAGCCTGCTTGCATCAGCGAGCCTAGGTAGCCAGGGCTTGTCGGTGTTCAGCTTACTCGCAGGAGAGATCTTGGGATCTCCGTTGCAACCACCACCCCCATGCCCCTCTCCCAACCCAGCTTGCTGGTTGGCGAAAAAGCACATGGACTGAAGTACTAAACCGGGCCGAGATGGAATAGGGAGGTGCGGAGCGGAGACGGAAAGCGGGCGTGCCTCATTGATTCATCAGCTATAAGTTGGGTGCATTAATATTGCCTCCCCGTTCCTTACACAGCGACATGGGTAAAACTTGGATCTGTGGTTAGGGTCCAGTGCTGTTTTGCCAGATCTGGTCTCGTCCCAGGCCGCGTCACACAAACCTCATGCTGTCTCTTGCGGTGCCTGACAAAAGGATCGGGACGTTGTTCAACAGTTTGTAATTTGCGTCTTACTTGTTTCCCTCTCTTGTCCCAGAGGAACGACGGGGTGAGGGAACGTTGTAAACTGCGGGACACCATTGTTGTGTAATCCTGCTAATGCCGTTGCGTTATTCATGTCTAAGCTCTGACCCGCCGCGTGCAACGCTTGCGCGGTGACTATCAGTCAATCTATCCATGCTAGAGACAGACACAAGGTTCGTAAGCCTGCTGCGACGATCACTGGTACTCTCTTCCGGGAGGACGGGCTAGTGATGCGCTGTGTGGTACGATCGGACGGGTATCTACTTGCCCGGTGCCCCCGGTTATTTGCCGGTCTCCGTCGGGTTGCTCATAAGTTATGTATGTACCGTGTGTGTTGCGTACGTATGTTTTTTTCATCAAGAGGGCTGGAAGATATCCGCCCAGACAGTTTGTCCGCTCCCAAGGCACTTCCGAATGTCGGGTGGCACAAGGGAGTACCACTCCTACCGGTGTTCATATATTGCCGCGTTCCTTTCTGCCGCAGCCCTCAGCGGGCCACTTTCCCGTCTCTTGCAGACTGTATATCAATAATCCTGAATCACAACAGGCAGGCTGCGATATTTTGACAAAGTCCGGGGCCACGATCAAATTCATGAAGTTGTTCCAGATTTTCAGCACCGCGGGCCACTGCATCAGCCAGACCCCGGTGATCCCCACCACAAATCTGAAGGCTTGCCCCTTCGGCGCAACAATCCCGGGCCAGGATTGCCTCCCAGTGCTACACAAAAGACTATTGTTAGATTTACCCATGTCGGGAGCTCCTCGAACGGGTCAAATACACGTTGCCCGGTGACAGCCGCTGACAACCCAGGCCAAACCCAGGTAAGGTATCAAGCCGCGACCGGCTGACTCACGATAATGTATTAAAATCCGTGCACTCGCAACAGATAAACATTTGCCTACCGCGGCGGAAAAGCTGATTCTTTTCGGAAGATTGCCGTGGTGGGAAATGAAACAAGAGCAAAGCGATAGACAGCCGTCTCGCGAGCAGCGGGGCCTCGGCGTAAACCTACCGATCAGTTCCTGGACTAGACAGACAACGAGGCTTAGCTGACGAAACTGGGCTGGGAAGCTCTGGTCCCTTGGGGTAGCTATCCGAGTACCTTGGGGAAATAGTAACCATGTAGTAATAGTCGGGTCTTAAGGTTTCTTGAGTGAAGCCGAAAGCCAGGAAGCGCGATCTCGCGTGCCGGGTCCCGATCGAGCCAGATTTCCCGGTGCCGAAGAATTCCTAGCAGCTGGAGTGAGCCGGCAGAATTGCAGAAGCTCAGGGGTGCGGTATCCTTGTTTGCCAATATTCCCTGCCTTGCTGTGATTTCGGGCAGGAGAGGCTTGAGAGCCACCACGCGCGGCAGCAGAGATCTATCCCCCCGAGCGACGGGGAAATCCTGCACCAGATAGAATGTTTGCGTGCCATAGGCAACTCTCCTTACGGACAGCGGCTTCAATGTCTGTCCGGGGCTCCCGGTGATCGCCGGGGTTGCTTCTGTGCCGTGTCGCGACGACTTCAGCATCCTTGCGGTTCCTGAAACTTCCTTTTCAGCTTCCTTCCGCAAAATACGATGCCAAGCCATGTGGGCAGTAATTTCTCGATGCAGTCATCAAGCTTAGCTGGGCTGAAAGAAGCATCCGAGCTCTTCGTCGTCAGGGATCCGATCGGGATGCCAAGGATCCTGCCGAAGGATTGGAGAGCTGCAGCAACGTCAGGCTTCCATTCAAGGAGCGCTTTTTGGAAGGCATATGCAGCGCTGCTACAATTCGTCGGCCAGGAGGAGCCGCCTCTAACAATCAATGGTTCGGAGGAGTGCCCGTGCCCGGCTGGTGAGAGGCGTCTACCGCAGCGCGGGTTGATGTTTCCAGTGGTTCGCCGGGTAGATTGAAGCCTTCTTTCTTCGGGTCATCCGCCATGCAGCCAGGGCGCCCAATTCTCGCAAATGTCGCATGCGACGGCCCAACAGCGTGCCATCTGCTGGGAGTGCCCGGTCTGTTGGAAATGGAGGGGTGAGGGCAACGCGTCCCGATTGGCGCAACACGTGGCGACGGCATTGCGTGACCGGCATGAGCCGCGTCCCCAGATCGCGTCATTGTTCTTTCCCTATGGACAGCCCAAAAAGCTCCTCCGGTCCTTGTCTCAGGAGGGCGCCCAAGGGACACATTGTTGCGAAATCTCGCCGACACCCGCTGCGGATTTGCTGGCGGGGGCATGGTAGGTTCCATGAAACACTGCCACAGAAAGTCACTTTAGTCTAGAGCTCCCGGGCCGAGGAAGAGATGGAAGTTCTTCCTTCCATTGAAGGAGGTCGAACCTGGGGTGCTCACAAGGGGCTCCTCGCACATTGACCAATCGCCTTCTCCCACCACTGCCAGGCGTGAGCGGCTGCAAAGCCACAAATCTACCCCGCTTTTAGCGCCAAAATTCATGGAGAGGGTGTGGCTGGCTAAGTTACCCTGCAGAAGTTCCCCTCGTAAAACTTCCATTTTGGTGATGTTCGGCCCAAAGGTCTTCATCACGAGCCACAGTTCGATAATCCACGTGGTGGCCAGATTAACAGCCCAGAAGTTCCGGCCTCGTCCGGGATACCCATTGTATATACTTGCTCACAGACGGCTAAGATTAAGCCCGCCATGGACGCCGAGATCCGGACGGTGCTTCCGAACATCGATCCCGTGATCTCCGAGTACTCGGCCGGGTATCTGACCCATGCATCCACTCTCTGGTCCGGGGATGAAGACGCCTCCGGGCCGTCCCCGCTCGCCGAGGCCGCCTCCACCATCACCGAGCTGCTCCTTTCCGCGTCCGGGAGCCATGGTGCAGCGACACACGACAAGATCCGGAGCCTTGTAGAGAAATGGGTCGACAAGTACGCTGCTGCCGGTGACAGCCAGGAGAAAAGGGGCCCGGTTGTCAGGCGGCTTGACCAGACCATTCAAGTGAGCGCCCAAAGGAACATGTCTTCGACCCTGGCAGTCGCCACAGGAGGCGTCGACCTCGAGTCGGCCAACGTCCGCAAGGTCGAGTCCAAGGTCGACAAGAAAAAGCTCGAGAAAGCCGAACGCAAGATTGCTGCCAAGCAGAACAAGAAAACGTTCAAGACGGTCGAGTACGAGGCGTCACGTCTTCTTAACCAGCCAGAGTCAACCCAGTCGTACGAGGAGTTTTACATGGCCGTCAATCCGCTGCAGATGGGTTCCAACCAGGGCGGAAAGTCCAAGGATATCAAGATTGACACCATTGACGTGTCCATTGGTGGAAGCAGGATCCTTACTGACACCACCTTGACTCTCTCTCATGGTCACCGTTATGGTCTCGTCGGCCACAACGGTGTCGGTAAATCGACGCTCCTTAGGGCCCTGTCTCGGAGAGAGGTGCCTATTCCAACGCACATTTCCATCTTGCACGTCGAGCAAGAGGTAGGCGCGCTTTTGTCCACATCCTCTTTACGGTGACTAACGAAACGATAGATCACCGGAGACGACACCCCCGCATTACAGGCCGTGCTGGACGCCGACGTATGGCGCAAGGTGCTTCTTAGAGAGCAAGCGGTACGTCGCGGCCAACCAATGGCTCAGCCTCATATTTCTCTCTAACACCTTTTTCTTTCCAGGAAATCACCCAGAAGTTGGCAGATATTGAGGCCCAACGAGCCTCGATGGCGGATACCTCGACGGACGCCGCCAAGCTGGACAAAGAGCGCGAGGCGCAGGACCAGCGTCTTGGAGACATTCAAGCCAAGCTTGCCGAGATGGAATCCGACAAGGCCGAATCCAGAGCCGCCAGCATCCTGGCAGGTCTGGGCTTTTCGCCCGAGCGACAACAATACGCGACCAAGACCTTCTCAGGTGGTTGGAGGATGCGTCTGGCGCTTGCTCGGGCGCTCTTCTGCGAACCGGATCTTCTGCTTCTGGACGAACCTTCCAACATGCTGGACGTTCCCTCCATCACCTTCCTTTCGAACTATCTACAGGGCTACCCAAGCACCGTGCTCGTCGTGTCCCACGACAGAGCGTTCCTCAATGAAGTGGCCACCGACATCATCCACCAACACTCGCAGCGGCTCGACTACTACCGTGGCGCTAACTTCGACTCGTTCTATGCCACCAGGGAGGAGCGGAAGAAGACCGCCAAGAGGGAATACGAGAACCAGATGGCGCAGCGTGCCCATCTTCAGGCATTCATCGACAAGTTCCGATACAACGCGGCCAAGTCGTCTGAAGCTCAGTCGCGTATCAAGAAACTGGAACGCATGCCTGTACTCGAGCCTCCCGAGACCGAGTACAGCGTCAAGTTCAAGTTTCCCGACGTCGAAAAACTGTCGCCGCCGATCGTCCAGATGTCCGAGGTCACATTTGGGTACACGAAAGACAAGATTCTCCTCAGGAATGTCGACCTCGATGTACAGCTCGACTCGCGGATCGGCATCGTCGGGCCCAACGGCGCCGGCAAGACGACAGTGCTCAAACTCCTCATCGGCAAGCTGCAGCCCACAAGTGGCATCATATCTCAACATCCCCGCCTGCGCGTCGGCTTCTTTGCTCAGCACCATGTCGATGCGCTCGATCTCAACGCCAGTGCCGTCAGCTTCATGGCCAAAAACTACCCCGGCAAGACGGACGAAGAGTACCGCCGCCAGCTGGGTGCATTCGGCATCACGGGCACGACGGGTCTGCAGAAGATGGAGGTGTTGTCTGGTGGTCAAAAGTCCCGCGTCGCTTTCGCTTGCTTGGCGCTGACAAACCCGCACATTCTCGTGCTGGACGAGCCGTCTAACCACCTGGATATCGAGGCCATGGACGCCCTGTCCGAGGCCCTCAAGGAGTTCCAGGGCGGCGTACTGATGGTATCCCACGATGTCACGATGCTGCAGACGGTTTGCACGTCACTGTGGGTGTGTGACAACGGGACGGTGGAGAAATTCCCTGGCGACGTGCAGGCGTACAAGAAGAGGATTGCGGCCCAAGCCGATGCCGCCGGTGTTGTCAAGGCTCACTAGGCAACATGCGCATGTACTGTGTATTTAGAAGGTTCAAACGTCTCTAGGCAACACAGAAACAGGGCTAGACCATATCCCGAGAGGCGGCTCTCTAGGCAGACGCCTGGAGAAAGATTACACAGCAACAGGCAACGCCAGACTCTCTCAGTAGTTTGGATCGTACCAAACCGATATAGGTACATGTGCATTGTGCATGATGTATTCTGTTATGGACTGTTTATTATGGCAGAAAAGCCCAGAGACCCAGCAGACGGTTAATTATATCAGGATCAACAGAGACTCATCATCCACCTGCACTACGCCGGAACTATCAGTTGTCCCACCACACCGAAGCAGAGAAAGTCACGGAGGAGGATATACATACCTGGAGCAAGATATATATTGTGTAGCATGTGTGAGAATCACAAAACGCCATTCCAACTTCTCGAACTGAGGCTGGTGAAGCCGGGATGTGCGCAAGCAGAAAGAGACATCCGCAACCACCCCACCTTCACTTCGCTGTGTCGCCCAAACTAAATGGGCTTAGCGCGTCGCGCTACCCCTTCCCCTTCGCGCAAATCAGGAATAGTGTAAACAAGCGAGGAACGCAGGGACCACCCAGACGGCCGGGCTTGCCCGTTTCCGTTTCGATTGGCAGGTTGGCAGTGCCTGATCTCCACTTGGCAGCAGCAAGCGGTGAACAACCCTTCCGCCTTTCATTTCTCGCCCCAAAAATCAACAATTTCCTCTCCCGCCAAAATCCCCACCCCGACTGCTTTTCCCAAAGTCGCCAGCACCCTCAAACCCAGAGCTTGCTCCCGAAACCTGCATCGCTTTGCAAACCAGCTCTTACACACACATTCAAAATGCGTGAGATTGTAAGTGTTCCTTCCCGTTACCTTGCCGCAAGCCTGCGACGCGTCCGGGAAACTTTTTTTTGGGCCCCTGATCTACCCCACACTCGGGTATCGTCGTCCCACAACTTCCCGGACGGCTTGACAGCAAACGGCGTCGGCGCGATGGCCGCCAGCACAGCCAAATACTGACACGCGTCCCCTACTACAGGTTCACCTTCAGACCGGCCAATGCGTAAGTCGAATAGGTTTCGCCGCGAGCGGGCGATTAGCTGGTGTCGGGGACTGACAAGGGCATTTCCAGGGTAACCAAATTGGTGCCGCCTTCTGGTAAGCTCGACCTTGAAGCTGGGCAAAGGTTCAACAAGGACAATCGAAACTGACTCCCTTTGTAGGCAGACCATCTCTGGCGAGCACGGCCTCGATAGCAATGGCGTGTACGTGACCGTTGACGTCTCTTGACTGGTTAATCCCTCGCTCACCGGCCGCCCTTAGGTACAACGGAACTTCCGAGCTCCAGCTCGAGCGGATGAACGTCTACTTCAACGAGGTGAGTTAGGCCAAGGGCGCCTGGACTGCGCGCCGAGTCGCTTTGTTTTTCCGATGACCGACTCTTGCAGGCCTCTGGCAACAAGTATGTCCCTCGTGCCGTCCTGGTCGATCTCGAGCCCGGCACCATGGATGCCGTCCGTGCCGGCCCCTTCGGCCAGCTCTTCCGCCCCGATAACTTCGTCTTCGGCCAGTCAGGCGCCGGCAACAACTGGGCCAAGGGCCACTACACCGAGGGTGCCGAGCTTGTTGACCAAGTTCTCGATGTCGTCCGTCGCGAGGCCGAGGGTTGCGACTGCCTCCAGGGTTTCCAGATCACGCACTCCCTGGGTGGTGGTACCGGCGCTGGTATGGGTACTCTGCTGATCTCCAAGATCCGCGAGGAATTCCCCGACCGTATGATGGCCACTTTCTCGGTCGTGCCCTCCCCCAAGGTCTCGGACACGGTCGTCGAGCCCTACAATGCCACCCTCTCTGTCCACCAGCTGGTCGAGAACTCGGACGAGACTTTTTGTATTGATAACGAGGCTCTCTACGACATCTGCATGCGCACGCTGAAGCTGTCGAACCCCTCGTATGGCGACCTCAACTACCTGGTCTCGGCCGTTATGTCGGGCGTCACCGTCTCGCTGCGCTTCCCCGGCCAGCTCAACTCTGACCTCCGCAAGCTGGCTGTTAACATGGTTCCCTTCCCGCGTCTACACTTCTTCATGGTCGGCTTCGCCCCGCTTACCGCTCGCGGCGCCCACTCGTTCCGTGCCCTCTCGGTTCCCGAGTTGACCCAGCAGATGTTCGACCCCAAGAACATGATGGCTGCTTCCGACTTCCGCAACGGCCGCTACCTGACCTGCTCTGCCATCTTGTAAGTATCCATGGCCTGCTCTGGGCTCTAGCACAAAGAAACCGCTAACAATGATACAGCCGTGGCAAGGTCTCCATGAAGGAGGTCGAGGACCAGATGCGCAATGTGCAGAACAAGAACTCGTCCTACTTCGTTGAGTGGATCCCCAACAACGTCCAGACGGCTCTGTGCTCGATCCCGCCCCGCAGCCTCAAGATGTCGTCGACGTTCGTCGGCAACTCGACGGCCATCCAGGAGCTGTTCAAGCGTATTGGCGAGCAGTTCACTGCCATGTTCCGTCGCAAGGCTTTCTTGCATTGGTACACTGGTGAGGGCATGGACGAGATGGAATTCACCGAGGCCGAGTCCAACATGAACGATCTGGTCTCGGAGTACCAGCAATACCAGGATGCTGGTGTTGATGAGGAGGAGGAGGAGTACGAAGAGGAGGCTCCTATTGAGGGCGAGGAGTAGGCAGCTCAAGTCCTCGTTGCCATCTCTGCTCCAAGTTCGGGACCCCGGGAACTCGCAAGAGCAGGGACAACATACCTTGTGAGCTAGTTTTGGTTGGGTGGATAGTGCATCATAGCGGCCAGACTACGGCCATTCGCCCTGTATGCAATCGTGTCCGCAGATTCGGCCTTCTTATGAGTTTAGCGGGGGAGTTTTTGTCCATGTCATCTGTAATTGATGGGGAAGGGGTGGCCGGTTATAAGCTGACTAGACGTACCTTTTGACACGGTCTAGCTGACCCCTTTTTATTCATAGCACGTCAGAGAGAGAGAGAAAAAAATACATGCACCTTGTGTAATGGTGTCTAATAATTGCCAGCTCTGGCCCAGCTTTCTCTTCCCCTTTCTGCTTGTGTCATCTGGTCTGTTCCGTTTTGGGGGACGGCGTATCTTGAATGTCTTCCATACAGACAGATACCAAATGGGTTGCGCTGGCTCCCGTACCTACTGTATAATGGTTTCCCTGTATCGGTCGTGATCTGTCGTATTTTTCATGCTTCGGTCGGTAGGCTTCGCAGTGTTGTCTTGATTACATTATGAGCTTGCTTGAATCCGGAGTTCTTGCACCTTGCGGCAATTATTTTCTTTCTTTTCCGGATTCTATTTTAGTGTTTTACCCCTTTCTAGTTTGTGAAGCTCGTAGGATAAGATAAATATAATACGATAATACTGAGTGCTAGTGGGACGGGTGTATATCCTTTCCTGTCGGCTGGAAGTTGGATGCTTCGATCCCAGGCCATGTTGGTTTGGTATATGGCATGGGCGTGGGTTTACAATGAGACTGTATTGTAATCAAGCTTATAACCGCCGCTCGTCGTGTGGATATGTCGTCCATGGATCCTCGTTCCTCTGGATGTTGTTGGTTATTGGTCATTGGTTTGATAGTAATGGCCAGCTGCGGTCACGGGATCTGTATGGTTTGGATCCGGTAATGGTTGAAAGTCTATGGCTTTCCACGTGAAGCTTTCTGCGTCTTCACCCGCTGGGAAGGCTGGAGGGCGAGTGGTAGACTTCAACGGTGTATTTGTATGGGTGCTAGGTCTTTATTCGGGGGAGGGGCGTAGAGAAGTGTTGGGAATTTTCTTTGTCTTGAGGATGATTGATGGTTCTTCCAGCGTTCGCTTTCTCGGCTTGCCCCAAACGAATCTTGATGCGGGAATATGAAACAATGGCAAGCTGACATCAAATGCTACAGCGCTAGTTTTGTGTTACTGGGGAACTGCTCTTTCTCTTGGTGGCAGCATTGCTCTCAGACCACGGCATGAAAGATGTATTGAAACCGATGACAAAGTCAGCAGGGCGTTTGAGACCAACACCGAATTATGCCTTTCCACGACCCAGTGGCTTTACTGACAGTAACTTTCTCCGAGGGAGCACGACAGGCGCCAGAAGCTCCGCAGGTACCATCGTCGTCAATGGCTTCGACGAGGCCAGGAGAGCCTCTCTGGGTTATGACGGTATATTCGTTGTTTGACAGCCTTATTAGCCAACTCATCTTGGTTTCAAACGGTTGACCGCCAGTGAGAGTCACTTACAACTGGTCCATGTTTAAAACAGACTCACAAGCTCGGTATTTATTTACCGATCAACAATGCTTGACGACTAACGCTTTCGCGGGGTTGGAGAGCCGCAAGAGACTCATGGGGATGATGCTGAAATACCTCGACTGAACATTTGTCTCCTCGCGTGCTGTGATGCTGTCGCCTTGGTCATGGATGTTGTCTATCATCAGTGTTCTGGCTCGCTACGATTATAACCCATGGGGCTGGCGTCATCGAAACAGCCAGTTCGATAGGGAAATAAGAGGCTTCGTCGGGCCGTCTTGATAGCAAGTCTTCCGTTATTGAGCCGCGGTTCACTGAATTCAGTGGCATATCTTGGGCTTAGTTCCGGAAGGCCGAACAGGTAAGCCTCGCATGTCCTTGTTTTTGTATTTAGGGTATGAAGCAGCCTACCGGTGGTGACCAAGTCCATTCTTTCATTTAGCGGCTATCTTGCATAGAACACTCCTGAGGGAATCCGAGCTTGTGCGGTGAATTGCCCTTGATGTTGTCAACGAAGCTCGGCGCCTCCGAACCCCTTTATTCGTCACAGCTAAGGATCCCCCCTATCAAGATCAGAGCGTACACTATCACCCAGAGACACTAGCCAGCATACCACCCACCAGGGACACACTCCCGTTGCTCAGCACCCGAACATGGCTTACGGAGGCATGCTGTTTAATTACATCGCCTTGGTCCCTTTAAAAGTACCTCGATGTTCTCGAGGATGTAACCATGCCTGCCCAAAGTATAGACCAGGTTAGCCCTTAGCTTGTAGTGGTTTGGCTTCATCCCCGTCTTTAGACTCACTGATCTTTGCTGAAAGAACCAGCCGCGGTGCCTCGAGACCCGAGAGGGGCAGAAAGATAAGATGCCTTGCTTAGGGGTATTTTGCACCGTTTCCCTCCCTGGCTGCCTCCGTAGACGCAACTCGGCCCTCCATCGCCCCCTCTGACTCTGTTTTCCCACAGGTTGAAATGCGAAAGGAGCGATACGAAGTCAAGCACCGAGAAGTCATGTGACTGAACCCTCGATGCGCTACCGATAAGCACCAGTCTGACATGCATCGAGCTTCAGCGGAGCAAGGGGTCTCGTTCCTGCGGCCTCCGAGCCAAGCTTGCCGAATCGGACGACTTGGGTCACCCGTAAGGCTGACCGTTTGACGACTTCATCGGCAAATTGTGCGGGGCGGGCGGCCCCTTGCAGTAGCCGCAGGATCCAAAGCCTAGGGGGCGGGCAGCGCTTTGGGAGGTCCAAAGTCAAGCAGAGACGTAGAGTTGCACGACTCGCATAGACGAAACGCCCTACTCTGCCTAATCAGATGAGCGCCATGGTTTGTTCGTAGACATATCTGGGCTGGTCTTGTATACGAGCCAGTCAGTTATCGACTTGATCTCATCGTGTGGGTGTGATCGCAGCTGAGGAAAGAGATGTCAGAGCGGCCGCGACGAGGTTTTTCCCAGACAAGTAACATCACGGGGAGTGATGGGAACTCGGTGAGCAGAATGGAAAACCGCAAGCGCATGGGGAAGAGGTCGCGCAACATTGGGGCCCCGCATTGTTGCTGATTGCTCTTAAGGGGCCAGCAACGGCTTTCCGGATCGCCTCGCCGCTCTGCTGTCCCTTGTTTACGAACACCTGGGGCAGGATAAGGTGATGACATGGGTCTCTTGGCCCCGGTAGCTCGGCATAAAGATCACCTCCTTTATTTATTTATTTATTTTTTTTTTTTTTTTCTGCTGGGATGATTGGCGACGTTCGAGACCTTCCAAAGGATCTTCTAATTAATCAATGCCGCGGTTAAAGGGTCTAAGTCCGACGGGCTCGTACTTCTTTAGGATCCTTCGTCGCGGGAAGAAAGCCCGGTACGAACGGGGCCGGGGAGTGGCTTGAAGATTTGTCACTAAACTCCGATGGCGCCTTGTTAGGGCGGTCAAGATCCGTCGGATTTATGGGGGGAAACGTGGTTTGCATCTACTGCTGCCAAACATCCAACGCTTTGAGAAACTACATAGTGGAACCAACATCCTCGAGCTCTTGCATACTCGATCTCAGCGTGCAGCCAACTGCCGGTAACCTGCACGTTGGCGCCAAAAAGGGGGGGAGAGTGGTGACGCGAGACGCCCAACAGACCGTTGTCGGGTTCTTCGGAGTGGCAGGGTCGATGCTCTCGATGGTAACCGGTCGGTCGGTCGGTCCTTCATCCCCAATATCTGTTGGTGAGAGCGATGGAAAGGAAAACAGTAAAAAAAGAAAGACAATAAAAAGTGGGATCAGCGACGATCACGCTCCCTCGATCCATAGTCCCCGTGGAGTGGACAACGTCCACCCGGCGTTTCCCACTCGGTAGCGGTGGAGAGCCGGAAAGTAGGGCCAAATCGGGAAACATGATTGTCCAATCAGCAGCCGACCGCTCCGGGATCCGAGCAAACCCCAGCACTGCCTAATGCGAGGGCTCTCCTTCCTATTCCCCGCGGACGGGATCTGTGCGCCAGATTTTCCTTGAGACAGCGCCCGATACGTCAGTGGTTGGTTGGTTCTGGTTGGGTTTGTTTGGTTGGTTGATTGGCTAGCAAGCTATTTACTACTGTGGTACCTTATCTGGCCTGGGCAAACGCCTAAGCAACTCGCAGCTGCGCACATATCAAAACCAACCAGCTGCATCTCCAAATCCTTCCCAGTTTTCCTGTATTACTACCGTAACGTTATACCGCGTCCGACGCTGCCGACGGCTTCAGGAACGCTTTTGCTACTGTAGTACACGTGCAGGGCTCGCAATTCCAAGGCCCCCAAGTCCACGTAGCACAGGCTCGGCGTTCACTGAGCTGGTGCCCGATGGAAGCATGCTAGGAATCCATGCGGAATCACGGCCCAGAACCACTTAGCCTCGCCCCCACGCCCCCGGGCGGCCGATTCGGCTCCTTCGTTTCACCGTGTAACCTGGGTTGTGCTCAACGCCATAGCTGTGAATTCCCATGCCAAAACCCTTTCTCCATACTGGTACTGGAGAGTGGAAAGAGGAGAAACCCGAAGCAAGAAGCGTTCACTTGATTCGCCCCCGCCCGACACAACTCATTGGCCCCTTTGAGACTAGCAGGCCCCAAAAATATCAATACAAGCCTGCCAGAGAAGAGCCGAACCGGGCAAGTCAATCGCCGTCACGTGCGCATATCTTCAGAGGAAACGAACCGAGCGCTCTCGGAATCAAAGACAGGACCGCCTCTTCCCCTCCCCCCTTCCCTGGCCTTGCAGGTCAATTTCCCTATTTACGAGCCCAGAATCGGCGGCATTTCTCTCAAATAGCAGTCCGGCCGGAGGCATCTCCTTGGGCTTCGCCGCACACAAACATTTGCCCATCGTCCCCTCCCTCTAGTGTAGCCCGTGGCAATATCCCTCCCTGCATATGTCTCCGTATTGTGCCGTAGCCGCCGTGCCCTTCTCCAGATGCACGGAACCTGTGCTCTGCAAATTGAAACCCCAGGGACGCGGCACCGCACCACTTCAGCATTTTACCTGCCGAATGTGTGGTGTGCGCGTGTGCCTTGTGCTTGTGTAACCAGGGCAGGGACGGCGACGCGCACACGTGAACTGCAAGCGGGCGGATAGCGTCCTTTGGGTTCCAAAGTTCCATGGTAACTTTCCAACCCCCCCCCCCCCCCCCCCCCCCCCCCCCCGGCTTCCCTTCTCTTTCTTCTTCTTCCTCCCCTCCTTGCCTTCGGGCTTAAGAGTCCTTGTCACCCGCGCTATATCCTTGGGACTGTACAAGGGGGGGTAGGGTCAGGTGCCGCGGCGTCGACCGAAATCAACCTCCTTGATTCTTTGGTGCGTCTGCTTCGGTCCCTCCGCATTCTGCCCCTAGCGTGCAAAGTAGCGCGCAGCCTCGCGGATGCGCCAGATGATTGTATGCGTATCGTATGCATACGTTATGCGAAAACAAAGAGAACGCCAAAACAAATTAAAAAATTTCCCCACCCTTCAAGGCGGCGTAGCACAAGAAGGCAAAGCAACGAAAACCGAATCGGGGCCAGAGGTAGGCCATTAACGCCGTGTCAGTTAAAGCCCGGAAGCTTCGGAGACGGAAGCCTCGGTCCCGTGTTGTTGGCAGATGCCCGTTGTGGAGTGAAGAGCGAGGACATGGCTGTGAAGGATGGTTTTGCCCTCTCCGATTATCGACCTTGTTTTTGGATGGTTTCGAAAATTGACGAGGGAAAATGGAAAGTTGTTTGGGTTTCGTTTCGCTCAGCCCTACGCTACTGCTTACTCTTTCATCCTCTCCACTAGCGCATCAGAAACAGGGTGATTTGTCAGACCTTTATCTGACTTTTTGGTATTTTGACAAATGCCAAGACAGAGTCCTGACCTGTAACATCAAGAGGAAACTTTGCGAGGCATCCCGGTAACCATGTCATTCGATTCGTGAGAGGTGACAAGCTATCTAAAAGCCAAGGTATCTCGGAGCAAAAGACAACATGAGGAAAACCATTGAATCTCTTCCTCCCATGGTCAGCAAGAGACAAAAAAAAAAAAAAAAAAAAAACTGCTACAAAAAGAGTTGCCTCCAACTCTTCCCGCGCCGAGGGTCGAGCACTTCGACCATCAGGAAGAAAGCACGCGAAAACCCCATTCCAAATTGCGCCAGACACTCCTCCAAAAACAAAACAAAAAAAGCCTCCCAAGTATGTATATATATGAATGCCCTCCAAAATCCCAACCATTGAAAATGCCCCTTCGTTTCTCATCCGGTGAGGGAGTCCACCGCATTTCTCTTTTGCTCCCAACAACAATACCAAATAATGATGATACGGCCAAAAATAGCGCGTACTTGATGTGGTGTGTATATATGTATATAAATGTCATGAATGGAAAAGGATGCTTCTTCCCGACTTGCCGGGGCGCTTTGCGTGACACCGCTCCAAGGAAAAAGAAAAAAAAAAATAGGAATAAAAGAACAAAGACAGGTTTACTGTCTCGGCGGATAGAAGAATAGAAGCTTTAAGGCTGCTGTGGGACCATGCTAGGCGAACCCGGCATCGACAGCGGCGTCGTCGGGTACTCGTAGCTTCCCGAGTCCGAGCAGGCCGCCGAGTGGTCATAAGAGTGCGACAGAGGCGGCGTCTGTGCCAAACACCCATCAGCAACGGGCATCTCGGTAGTACAGGGCACGACCGTGATGGTAGGCATGGTCTGGGTGAGGAGGAGGAAGAGCTGGGTAGCGCGAGGATGGTGAGGCACTCACATGCGGCATCTGGTCGTACGGTGAGGGGTGCGCGCCGCTCATGTCGACTCCCGGGAGGTAGCCGTTATAGCTCATGTAGGGGAGGTGGTCTTCGGCCGGCGGGCCCGGATAGCCCGGCTCCCGCTTGATGGCGTCGCTGAAGTGTGTCATGGAAGGCAGCGTCACCGGCACGGGCGGCGGTGTGAGGTAGTCCGGGTACGACTCGGTCGGCATGGGCCGGTAGCCCTGCACGCCCCCGTAGGCCGGCATGAGCATGTCCTCGGGAGGAGGGGGATAGGTCGAGCAGGCGAACATGGGCGGCGTGTGCGACCGTTCGCGCTCGTCGTAAGATTGCGCGAACAGATACTCGTCGTCGTGGTGCATGGGTGGTGTGAATTGGCCCGGTACCGTCGGCTTTACCGGAGATGGCGGTGTTTGCCTCTGCGTCTTGGTTGTCTGGGTGCGCTTTGTCTTGGCCGGAGGGCTCGGCTTCTCGTTGCCCGATGACGAAGCACCGTCCGAAGTTCCCGCCCGTCTCTCGAGTTCCTCCAGGCGCCGCTTGAGCTTCTTGCCTGTTGTGAAACGTCTTAGCAAAACTGATTGCCTTCCATCGGGCGAGGAAAGAAAAAAAGGAAGAAAGAAGGAAAGGCAGAAAACGAGGAGGCTACGTACGGTAGTTGCGCTGAGCGATGCGGTTCTGTATCCTCCTGCGCTCGGCGAGATCTGAGATCTTGGTCCAGTCCTCATCCGGGTTGGCCGAGCTGCTGAAGGCGCTGCTGGTGCCGTGGCCGGAGTACTGTCTGGCGGGAGGAGGGGCTGGTTGCGCCGCGTAGGCGTACGTGTGTTGTGGCATGGCGAACATGTTGCTCCCGAGTAGTGGGGTTGGTGTTGTTGTTCGAGGCGACTTAGGGGATGGGAACACAAGGAAGAGATGAGGCCCAACCTGAGATATGTTGGGACAGCAGATACAAGATCGTGGGAGAGGAAGTTCGAGTCTATCCTTGAGGCGAGACAGCTTGTACGGCCGTTGGGGAGGATGGGGAGGCTCCAGATTAAATATCCAGCGACAAGTATTCCTCCGCTCATGGGGATTGGGGGTGGAAGGCTTGCTTCACACCCACATGGCCGTGCCGGGGTAGAGGTACTGTCTCCGTACCACCCTGGTTCATTCCATTGTTGCGGTCACCACACCTGAGCCCTGGCAAAGCCTCAAAAACGCGTCCGGCAATAAATTGGCTGGGAAACTCTGGCGATTGCGAGGTCGAGGTACATCGGCACCCTCTGGCCGCTATCCTGCAGCCTGGCAAACCAACAGGGGTCGTCGTGTCCAGACTTGGGGGCCCTGGACTCCAGTAACCGAGTGGACCCGACATTCTGCTGCACGGAACCTGCGCCCTAGCGGGGTGGGTAGCTTGTCACGGCTGGACCATCGAGACGGCAGAGAAAACTAACAGCAGCGCCTCCCGGACCAGTACAGTACCACACCAACGCCCATCGAGCGGTGGAGATACCTGAGTAACAGCGGCGAAGGCCGACTGCGCGACCAACGCCTGTTTGTTCTGGCGTTGCTTCGCTCGTCACAAGTCTTTTACGCGGTTGGGCAATTTTGGTGGCCAAAAGCCGCGGCGCTGAAACCTGTCTGCCCTCCGATTTCCCGGGTTGTGAACTTCTCGGTCTTTTTGCGAGGGCTACTCCAGAGAAGATGCCAAAACGGGATGGGGGCATACCCTACAGAATACGTACCATGAACACTCATCCGAGCTCCCTTTGCAGCGCATACGAGTGGCTCGCAGCGGTCAGTGTGTGATAGGGTGCGTCGGACAACGACCTGGAGGTGTGGCCGCATCTCATGGGAGCTTGGAGTTGCGTGGATCAGTTTACGAGCTATGCTTGGGAACGGCGAGGAGGAGCGGCCGGGAACGGAGTTACAAGATGGTGGAAACGGAGGGGTCGGAAAGAGCTCCTGCAAAGGGTGTGTGGAGGGGGGGAGAGAATGGCACCCCAGGCACCCACAAAAACCTTGGAGGGTAAAATTAGCCCAGAGAGTGCATTTTTGCCCATTTTGGGCTTCTCAGAAACACGCGAGCGTATTTTTTGGGCGGTGGGTGGGTGTGCACGTCTACAAGCTGTGCTGCGACACGATTGGCACAGATCCCTGCCTAACACGTTCCCCCGGATCATTCTTGGCCGTAGGGCTGCGCTGCGGTTGCTAATTGCAGGGGTGAGATGGCTCCCATTTGGAGACAATCTCATAAACGAGCAGAGATCAGGGAACGAGACGCCGAGCCCAACCATCACCGTCTCAGCTGACTCGGGTTGTATCTGGTGCTCTTGGGTTGCTCCTTGGGATTTGCAGAGAACCAGGCGGTTAGCTGAATGGCCGCTTCCTATTTTTTTTTTTTTTTTTTTTTTTTTTAACGCATCGGAAGTCTAGCCCGGAAGCCGGCTCACTAGCCCGCCGGCCGATGTCCCGAGACGTCCGAGCCGGGGTGGGGAGGAGTGGTTCCTGGCGTTGATCGACGGGGCGCTTTCAACGCGGCGATGCCGGGCCTGGGCAGCCATTGTCGGCTTAGCTGATTCGTACCTTATCGCGGGTGGAGGCGCGATGGGCGATGCTGGGCAGCGCTAGGGCTTGGACAGCAGGAGGAAATTCCCCAGTACCCGCCGGCACTTACTTGAGTTGGCAGGTACTCGGGTTCGTGATGGACATAGAAAGCTCAAGGTGGCTACACGTACACAAGCTAGCGCTGCTGCGGCCTGTGCACCTTAAAAGCAGCATAATACTAAATCTTCACAAACTGAGGTAGAGACATCTCTTGGACAGCCTCTCTGCAGATAATAGCTGCGGTGGCACCACCAGATTTCCAGACGTAACCTTAGTCTCTAAGTGGCTCCGGCAAGCGCGAGACAAGCCACGTTCTTGGACGTGGTAGCCTGCCCCTTTCTTTTTTCTTGTTCATGTGCCATTAAGCGATGGCTTGCAGCGATAGACATGCCATTCTGCGGCACGAGCACAGACGCAGCTTCGAGAACAGTTCTTGGGGGACCGCCATGCATTCAGACGCCACGGGCCTTCCCGCTGAGGGCTGGCGGCTGGCACGGTGTATGTACTGTAGTAGAGAGACGAGCGGAGCCAAGGCCGCATCAAATCACCGAGTCCGATCACGGAAATTCCTCCACCGCCGCGCATCGATGCAGTCCGTGCCATGCCACGGCTGACTCTGGCGTGCACGCCATGCACTTCTCGCTATCCATTCAATCGCGACCGGATACGCATCTAGACCCTTGTGTCCATACACATTTGTAAATTCAAGTTATGCTGGTATCCTTCTGAGCATCGAGACTCTCGAGATCTTCACATGACGGTTCTCAGACCAGCTCGCGGGCACTCGGGCCCTAGTTGTTAGTCAGTCGAGGCCCATAAATAGAGCGATTACAAAGCGAGGCTCTGCATCCTTATTGGCTCAAAAGCCGAGTTGACAGGGCTCAGAAATAAGGTTTTTTCAGTTAGCCCTGTCGCTCTCAACATTCCGGCCCAACAGGTTGAGCGCCCGCTAACCTTTGTAGTATTAACCGCTAAACCGCTAACCCAGTCCTCGCGAGCGGAATTCTGCTGCCTGGTCTGTGAGGTCGCCTTGGCCCCATCTCCAGACCGCTCGCTGTCTCTTCTAGACCAGTCTTCTCTCCGGCTCTCGCTTGGCACGTCCCCGGCTCCTCCTTGGCTTCGTCCATGGTTTTGCAGTTGTCCGATCCCGGGTCCGCGGCCCTAACGCCAAACGTTACCTTATACGTACACGATAACCGGTGTTGACGACGGTGACCAGAGTCTCCTCGGCCCCACGCCCATTCCACGTTGCCTAACTTAACTACTACTGCGCAGCCACAGGAGGCGGCTAGACACCTTGTCCATGCCGCCGAGGAGGCTTAACTGCGGAATCCTACACTAGACGAGCCCAGTCCGGAGCCCCCTCCGTGACCCGGACGCCAGGACGCATCCGCCAATCACGCAAGAATCCTCGTAAACCGTTACTGCCCCCTGATCACTTGTTTACGGCCGTGCCCACCTGGTTACGACGCTGTCGCCGACGTGCTCTTTCCCCATTGAGTACCTATCGAAGTAGGTGGCTTGTGCCTCGCATTGAGGCCGTGAGCCCCTGCCAGGACGTCGTTGACAAATTTCTTCCTGCCGCTGCACCAGATCGAGGACAAGGTTACAGCCCCCGGAGCTTGATGAAGCCGATAGTCGACCCCGGCGGCCGCTGTTGGAGGTTGGTCCAGTCCCACCTAGGTACTCAGTCGCCCATCCGATGAAAACGTCCGAATCTTAATAGGGCCACATCGTGGTGATATTGGCGAATCCCAGGTGCCGGTTCGACGGCGCCGGACCCACATTCTCTGGCCACGGAGGCGCTCTATCAGCTGCCTGGAGCTGCGACGATGTCTGCTCATTTCACCATTGGAGCAGACATCCAAAGGGAGGTTGATGGTGCCGCAGATAGAGAACATCTGCAACTCTCTGCCATCGTCAACGTCCTGTTCGTCCCCGCAACCCTTGCCGAGCTGACCTCATACGCTACCCCATCCCTCGTCTGGATGGATTGATTGGAATGTAGGGCATGCCGCTCAACGCTGTAGAAAAGTTCCCGCCAACACGCTCAAGCCATCCGGATGATCGTGCTTCCTTGAGGTTCCGAGGCGCAGTCAATGGGGAACTGAGAGGAGAGCGGCGAGCGGCCCCATACAAGGACCTAAGCGGAAGGCTCACCCTTTCTCGCACATGCCTCAAAGGCGAGCTTTGGGATCCGCCCAGCTGAAGTACGCACTCTCTCTTAAACACATGGCATGGCACGGCCGAGTGTTTCCACTGGCTTGGAACGGAAGCTCGTAAGGCTACACCAGCTGCTGCGAGGCCGTGGCGTTTGGATGGGGGACCACGTTATACACTAGGCTCTTGCGCTTAAGGTGCTTACCGCACCACGCCGCTCCCTTCCTTTGTTGATTAGAGTCAAACGGATATTTCGTCTCCTTGCTCAAACGAGGCTTTGCCTGTAACAACCCATCCATCGGCCTTCCCGATTAAACGCCGACGAGCGGGTCACTAGTCCTAGAACAGTCGACACACCACCAGAGTTGAGCTGACGTTTTCCTCTTGTGTCTGATGTGATCCTGAAGGAGACCCAGAGGGCACGTGCTCCGCGAGCCTCCCTCCCCGCAAGCACGTCAGAATTAAGCTATGGGATGTAAGAAAATAGGGGAGAGAGAGAGAGAGAGAAAAGGGAAAGGGCGAGTGCCGCAAGGCCCAACGGTCCCGTCCGTCAGTCAGGCAGTCGGGTCGCTGATGATGATTATGTCAGAAGCTACTTTACTGGGTCCTCGCCCTCTTTCTCTACTGCCAAGACGCTTTCTACTTGCAATTCCACCCCACCCAGTTGTGCGAGTACAATCTTGGCTATCGCACACAGGAATCCCATCTCGGCGCTATTCCCCAGCCAAGTGCCAATTTTCGACCCCATTAGATAAGTGGTGGTGGGGGAGGAAAGGCAAAGATTTGTCAACTTCTGCACAGTAGGGGAGGGTGTAGAGGGGGTGGGGTGTGAACGTTTAGCCGCGGGCACTGAAGTTGGTGTTACACAGCACACTCACACGCACCCACAAACATTGCAGAGAGCCTTAATTAGCCCAATATATTGAGTAGAGTGATGTCGGATGATCGTTGCTGCTATTTTGCCCACTTCGTGGTTAATCCTTTTCTTTCCCACAAGGCCCTCGCAGAAGCGCCGGCGCTTGCGGATGAGAGAAATTTTTAGTTTCTGTCAGCTTTCGTGTACATGGCCAAGATCGTCTTGCTATGTTTCCCCCCTTTTTTGCACGTATTTTTGGTTGGCGTTTTTCCATGTCCCCTTTCTGGCTCGTTGGAAAGAGCGGGGAGATGTACCGTGTTTACACAGCAAGGGGCAACTTGCTGGATACGCATTTGATCGCCCACATAGGATCAACCATGGCTGGCCACTTCCAGGGGTGGGATTGCTTCGGTTTCAGGTGGACGCGAATAAATGCCCTCCTAATATTCTCTTTCGCTCTTCTCATACCTCCTGCTATTTCCTGCGCCGCCTCCTCGGGCGCACGTCGGCTGGATAGGTATGCAGGCAGGAGGCAGAAAAAGCTTGAGACCACTTTACCCCCCAGGGCCAAAAGGGAGAAGGCTCCAAGGGGTCAAATCACCCCCCAGATCCGGTGCCGTCGCTCGCGACACAGTCGGAGCGGACAAAGGCCGGGGCCGGTGAAGGAAGGAGACCGTCTCGACCGAGCCACGGGGAGCAAGCTGTCCGCGTGTGTGTGTGTGTATGCATAGCAATCCAACCCCCCAGGCCTGCTATTGAACGCGCGTACCTAACAAGACTTCCCCCTTCGGGATGGCCGGCCGTCACCCAGTTGTGTGACCAGTCATTATCGGGCCTTTCCCACCACGCGGCGAGTGAGACCAAACGGTTGCCTCCGCAACTCCGCCAGCCTATCATCAGGCTCAAGTGCGCAGATAACGGACGCAGAATCAGCCGATCTTGCAGCGGCCGGGCCCCGGCAATGCAGGGTCTTTAATAATTACCGGGTTTGGCTGACAGGCGCCGGCTCGGAGTTTTGGTGTCAGACCGACACCATGGTACTGGTGCTTGGTAACTTGATCAGTAAGCACCCACAACGACGGCTCGGCTGGGGTTTGTTGCCTGGTCTTCTAACGCGAAACAGAATGATTACGGCACTGGGAAGGCGGCGAAGAGCCGGGAAGACAAGGTCGCCATCGGTGTAGGTTCTCATCGACAGCCGTAGAGGCAAAATGCGGAACCTTTCTACTCTTCTGAACCGGGTCTTGTAGCCGCCATGGACCCCAAGGAAAGGTCTCCTGCACGGTTGGTCAGCAGTCTGGTCGGTGACAAGACGTTGAGTGTAGTATAGATAATGCGAGTGTGCCACCACCCAAGCTGCCGGGTGCCTAGCTAGATTTGAGATGCCAAACCACCTTACTAAGGCCGGTGAGTTCACAGGCTACCCGCCCTTAGCGGGCGATCAAAGACGCATTCCAACCGGCCGGTACCATCCCAACGCCTCGACTCCGGGTCCGGAGGCCACCAAAACACCCGGAGATCACAGACCATCCGACTGGGTTCTTGTGCCGAATCCATCGCTGTTACAGCTGATAACAAAGGAGCATGTGGCGGAAGCTCTCGCGCAGTAGCGAGCTAGTGCCGCCAGGGACCATGTTGCTATTCTCAAAGAGCAACAACTGGACATGCTGAACAAGCAGCTTGCATCCAGGCACCAGCTTCCAAGTGCTTGACCAGTCCAGTCGCAGTAGTGTATCGACAGCGACGGCCGCCCGCTCGAACCACATAGGCCACAGAGCGGGCTGCTAAGAAAGTGGCATCGTAGGGTCTGGTGACAGGAGAGTCGTTGAAGGACCAAGAAGGGTCGGGCCAATCAGGGCTCACCAACCGTAACATCCTTGCTTCCGCAAAAGAGGGCAAATTGACTGGTTTTGGACAAGTTCCTCGCCACCCCCAAGGCCCGAAACGCAGAAAACGCTGCTGTGCCCCGCGCTGGCTCCGTTTCCAATGGGAAAAGACCGTGTCCCGTGAACTATCCGACTTGTTAAGAATAGAGCAAAAATATGGAGCGAGAATGGCGGCATGACATATCCAGTCCGCTCCTAAGAAGCCTGTTCAGGTCCGGATCCGCGTCTATCCGCCCTTGCCCTGCCCTGCCCTGCCCTGCCCTGCCCTGCATCTCCATGATTCCGCGATCTCATTCAATCAAACGATCCCGCCGCGGAAAACGGGCCTTTGCTCGAGGGGGATCAGAGACAGCGAATGAAAGGACGACCTGACACTTTTCTCCATCCACCCCGGTCCGTGTACGCATGCACACCCCCCCACGGAATGTACATTGGCACACGTATTGTCCAAGTACGCTACTGCTGTAGGGCTGGTGGCTTTGCTTCCCTTTTCTCCACAACATTGAGCTTGACCTCGGTGCGACGTGGAAGCTGTGCACTTCCCCACGACATGGCGCGAATTGGAACCCGCAACAGCTGGCCGCAGTGGACGAGGACGCAGCGAGTCAGTCGCGATGCAGAACTAACCCCTAGGTCTGGTCATTGATCAAAGCCGGACCCAAGCCGGACCCCGCCCGCGCCTCCGGCTGGGTGACCGAGTTGGGTTGCGTCGGCGATCCGCTCATGATAACAAATCCTGAACAACTGCTCAGTAATTGACGTTTTGTCCCGGGACCCGCTCTTTGTTTCCGAGTCGCCGTGTTGTATCTCGGAGGGCCGGGTACGTTATGGCGGTGTGGACGCTGCAATGGCGGGAGCCATGTGCTTGTGGTCATTAAGCGACCAACATGACTTGCATGAGGAGCGTGATCTTGAGTACCCGGTACAATACAACCCGGGGGGTTGAAGTGCTAGTACGAGGTGCGCTGAACGGGGCGACCTGTAACAAATGCACGTCTGGGACGGTTCTGCCGTGCTGCATCTCTAGATGCCTCGTAGGGCTGAGCGTACGGAAGCTCGAGGGGCCAGTTGATATTGCGGTTGCAGAGAGCAGTGCAGCATTTCTCTCTCTGTTAGAAGGTAAATTCCTCACCGTCTTCCTTCGTCTCGCTGTTGCGGCAACGCCGGGACCGAGCATTTAGCTATGCCGTCTGCTGCTTTTCGTTTATGGTCGCGCCCGGTACTTTTGATGCACCTGGACCGACTAACCGCCCAAACCTCTATGCACGCTGAGCTGCCCGCCACCTGACAGTTTCCGAGGCGGTCAAGATGACAGCGGCAATGTAGTATGGTGTGACTGACACGGCCACGTTCGGAAGTAGATGATCGCGGTTGCGGCCGTCTTGCTATTGAGCCCAGAGGTGACACAACCGGGAGATCAGAACAGAAGCCCTCACAGGACTGGGTATCGCAGCCGTGTAACCAATCAGTGAGCTGAAGGGTTACATGCGCGTTGCCTCTGCCGCCGCCTTCCCGTCACTCCCCCGATCTTGCGGAGGGCGGAGACCAGGCCTCCATGACGTAGAGCGCAATGAATAATTATTATTTTTTTTTTTTTTAAACTTTCTTCCCCCCCCCCCAATTTTCCTTCTTTATTTCTTTATTTGTTTTTATAGACCTCTAATCCCATAACTGGACAGCTTGATGGGGTTTGTTGCAAGGTTCCGCAACAGGCGGGGCCCGATTTGGAAACACCTCAGATGTTGGTGCATCCATTGTGAAATTGGCTGAGGGGAGTCTTCTGAGAAGCGCGCCTAACTGGGCGGTTGGGAGGGGCCTGTGCAACATGACACGAGAGAGTTGCTCGGCAGTTCCTTTGATGTCACAAATAATTGCCATAATTGCCGGAGAGGAGCCGGGCAAACAAGAATATCTTGGACCGTCAGGGGAGGTTGTAGAGAACTAGGCGTTTCGCGTAACCATCCGAACCATAACTCCAGCAGAAGGGAGAGCGGGGTATGGCGGCCTGGGCTGTTCTGCCGAAGTCCTTCGCTGGTGGCTGCTGTATCTTGATGATTCGCCCATAGTAGTACAAAGGTACACTGCCTGTCTTGTGCCAAAAGCATCCCTGGCCCCGCCAGGGCCTGTCAGCGATGGTTGACGTGACGGTGGTTGCATCGTCAACATCGGACACGGGTCCCAACTACGATGTTTCTGCCAAAAGCGTCGGTTACTCCAGGGCGGATATTGCCAAGCGAGCCTCAAGAGGTGGGACCATGGGGCTGGGGCTGTACAGCTCGGGGGACGGTGCAGAACGGGCAGCTGGGGTTGCAGTGCATGGTGCAGGTGAAATGGCGGCGCAGCAGAACGGGCGAGCAGCTGCGAGAGCAATTCCCGCCTGTTTTGCGTGTGCGCGCAACGACTGCCCGCACAAAAGAGCGGGATTCCAGCGACACGGGCGGGACCGGGGTCTCTTTTGGCTTGGTTCCTGGCCCCACACACCCGCCCGGGGGGGGTTGTCTAGCATGTCTGGGCTGAGCCAAGCTCCCCTCCCCTCCCACTCCCACTCCCTTGCTCCCCGAACTCCTGCAAGGACCTGGGATCAGGTTATTCACCATCGCCGCGGGCCCAAGCAGCCCAGATCTGGAAAATAGATTTCTGCGATTGCTTTGCTTGGCCTTTGACCGAGTCCCGTTTCGGCAACGCGCTTGAGATTAAACTGATGCCTGGTGCGATTGCCCCGACACCTGCAAGTACGCCTTGGGGCAGCTTTTTTTTTTTTTTTTTTTTTTTTCTCCCTTTTGGCGAGCTAGCGAACGCCTTCCCGCCGTCTATCCCATGCACATTACAGTATGTACATTCACATAGGACGCAGTCGAGAAGCAATGATGTGATGCTGGCGAGCAACAAGCCCTCACAGACTTTGTCCAACCCACCCAATCGCTATCACCTCGGACTCCTGCCGTGTCGATCATCTTGCCGGCAAGGTTTGGCGCACGATAGGGATACGCTTTTTGATGGCAAACTTCGTTACCTTAAGCGCCGAAACGTATCGGATCGGCCCTCCCCTCCACCCCAAAAAAAGTCTCAGTGTTTGATGTATTGGCGGGTTGCGTATCGCTGCATTTTTTGCCTTCTACCCACGCCCGCCCTTTCATGAGCAAGGTGCCATAATTTGGACCACCAACTCCGGCCGAGTCGGATAGTTGGCGACAGAACCAATCCCGTCCCAGCCTACGCTTCCGACGCCCTCATCCGACCCCGCCTGTCTGTCCGTCCTTCTCTACACCCCGTTCCTTTGCTTCTTCGAAACGCCGCTCCACCTCGGTGCCGCGTGCGCAAGGTCCAAGCCACCGAGCATGCTCGCGCGCGAACCACGGATATCATGGGCGTCACAGTACATTGACTGCGTATCCGCCGTCTCGAGGTCTGGCCTCTAGTGCCTCAACCAGTTTATTCCCGGAACTTTCGAATCGTGTTGCAGAGCCCGCCAATCACGCCCCCCTGATGTACTCCCTCGAATGGGCTCATCAGGATCCTTTTCCTTCCAGGTTTTGGGAATCCTTCTTCTATCGCACTTGAATAGTTTTAACCAGCGAGCAACCCTCGGACTCTGTGCCCTGCTCTGTCTTGGTATGCAATACCGAGCAGCCCCCGGCCTGTAACGTCGACCCTATCCTCTGGACGTGGCGGAAACCTCGTCCTCACAGATGCTGTCGACTCTTACCGGGCGCCCAAGGAGCTGATAAGATCCACCCGCAAGCGGGACACATGGCGTTTCGTAGTCAGAACCCAATCGTTGTCGGGGGCCGGACGGACGTAAATTACAGTCTCCATTCCCGCGTATGGGGCTGGGAAAGCCCGACATGTTGCAGGAGCTGCTAGCTTTTTTCCTGTTTTGTACAATCCGTAGGTGCGGCTGCGCTTCCTACCCACGCTGCTTGGAGGGCAATGCTTGAAGCCACTTGGATGCAAAGCCACACCTTGATTCCAAAATCCCTCTTCGTGACCGCACTACGAGGGCACGCCATGCCCGCCGAATACGCGGAGAAGGAAGAGCGGAGCGATGTCCCCGGTTTTTACGCTGCCCGTGGTAATCACCGAAATCCCAGAGTATCCGTAACGGACCACAAGGGCTTGGACGGCGGCCGGCCATGCGTGCATGCCTAGCAGGCCGTGTAACGAAACGGATTGGCCGGATGGCTGCTTTGTCGGCGAGTGAGTCTTTGTGTTCTTCGGCGCTCACGATGGCCCCGTTCTTCCCGTGCTGCGTTGCATCAATCTTCAGGCGGTCTGCAGAGGTAGTAGGTGGAAGTTGGGAACCGAGGGGCTGTGCTGCGCAGAACGAGCGAGTGACCCGAGCGAGTCCGGCTGAATGAAGTCGCCTTCTTTTATTCGCAGTGGTGTACTTCGGTGGGTTGTCTAAGGAGGCTATTGAACCCCTACATATCACGCTTTCGTCTGAGTCGCAATAAGCCTTTTGCTCCTTTTTGCGCAAGTTAACGTTACCACTGCACCAATCCCGCGATGCCCTCTGTGTAACGGTCCTACGAACAACAACATGCAGTTTCCTCCGCTTCAGGACATTTGCGCATCTGGGCTGCTGGGCGTGGATAGAGTAAAAAGTAGACTATCCGGGCACATATCAGGCTGTGTATTCGGTTTCTGACGGATACTGTTGCGAAGGCCAACGAGGCTCGATGCGAAACGAGAGGAAACGGTCCGCGGACATATCACGTCCTGCACCACATAGACCGGAGTAACCGGCGTAACCAGGCGCAGGAGATATGTTATGTTTGCATCACGAGAGGAAACAGAGGGCACTGGTGAATGCGGACACATGCACTGTCCTAGCATAGGTCGAGGGCTCAAGGTAGATATTAGGGCAGACCTTGGCAGGAAACTAGAACCTCCCTACCCACACAGGTCCACACAGGCGACTGTGTGTCCAAGGTAAACAGGAGGATGCTTGAGTTGTTAGAGAAGTAGCTAAATCTAGCTAGCTTAATCAATCGAAAACAGTACAGGTAGATGGCCGCTAGTTAAAACATAAGCTTGTCTCCCCAATCCATCCCCCTGAGGCAGCGTCAACAACAGAGAAACGTACAGCCAGAGCATCTTCCTAACAGCGACAACAAGATAGTAGCGAGCGCGCAGGCAAGTAAAGTAGAAAACTGAAAAGGGCTAGTATGCAAATGAATCCGATGTAAGAGAGGGGGCGAGCCGCCGAGAGATTCTGGCATCGCTGTGTGCCGTTGACTTGAAGTTCCGGAAAGCGTCGTTTCGAAGTGTATAGCTCTATTGCCGTATCGTAGCCCGCATACCTAGGAACCCTATATACATCTCTACCGGCGGTACCTAGTGAGCAGAAAGGGGGGAGCAAGGTGCTTTCAATCTTCCCATTGCCCGCGTAAGACACGGGAGTCCAAGAAGGGCCAGCTTGCTCGACAGAGAACTCTTCCCTTAGCGAGATGCCTTTACATCGTCGACATATACGTTGCATAGATCATGCGCATTGTTATCTCTCTGCTCTTCTCGTTCAAAGTCAAGGCTAGGTCCTGCTCCTTTGCTAAAGACAACATTTATCTCTTTGGTCACCAGATCAACAGTCATTTCTCTCCATATCACTTCAAGCTTAGCAAGTGACCACAAGCACGCCAGGAGTAGACAGAATAGGAACATGCCAAATGGACCGTACGGACGTATAGATGTGCCTAAACCGCTGATGTCATTCCTGAATTACTTCGCCAACGCCAGAAACACCATTCCATTCCATTGCCCTTTCAACCCCTTCCAATCATCTGTGACGACAAATGAACCACGCCATGTTAGCGTTAATGTAATGATAATACAAAGAGGCATGATAGGTAGTAGGTTTTTTTCCCCCCTCGCTGGCAACATCTCGCCATTCCCGCTTTGAATCTCCAACCCCCCCCCCCCCCTCTTCCCCCCTTTCCACCCCGACCTCCCCTCGCAAAAAAACATACAAGGTCTTGCTAATCATTAACTACCTTTTTAAGTCACTCTCCACTCACTGACCACCCTGCCCGCCACCACCGCGAGCACGCTTCCCTCCTCGCTCACCCCCGCCAACCTCAGAGTCATTCCGCGGTCGCTTGTTCCCTGCGCCGCCACTGGGGCCGCCGGCGGCGGGATTAAACTCTCCCGCGCCAGGGTTCAAACCAACGGCACCACCACGGTTGAAGCCGCCACGACCACCGCGGTGTCCTTGACCGCCGCGATTCGGCCCAGCCTGATAGGTGCCCCGTCCACCGCCGCGGCCGATGTTAGCCCCGCCTCTCGGCACTGGGATACCTGTTCTGGCCGCCGGCTGATTCTGGGCTTGCCCTTGCCCTTGCGGCTGTGTTGCCTGCTGTGCGGGCGGAGGAATGTTGCTCGCAGGTGCAGGTTGTCCAACTGGGTTGGCGAATGGATTCGGAATCCCCGTCGGAATGTTCGTACTCGGCTTGGGCTGCGTGAGCCCGGTCTGGGGGGGCGCGGGCGCCAATGGTTTAGTATCCGCTGTGGCTGGGACTCCTAGCCATCTGTTAGTATACCAGTGTACTATTTCGGTCTTAGGTTGCCGGCGAGAACATACCTGTAGAAACGGCCTGAGCCGGGGTAGCAGCAGGCGCAGGAGCGGGTGCAGTAACCTGGGCAGCTTGGGCGGAAATGGGAGCAGGAGCAGCAGTCGGCTGCCCGGGAGCCGGAGATGCCGCCGTGCTGGGGGTCGTCGCAGGAGCCAGAGGTTTGGCGTCCTTAGCGATATTCCAGACCTCGATGACTGGCTTTTGTGGAGTCTCCTTGGCAGCTGTCTCAACCACAACAATCTTGGCCTGTGCAGTCTTGTGTTGGCGGTCCAGCATGTTGATGCGGAGTGCCCACTTCTTCTCTGACAATGCAGCAGCCTGCTCCTTTGCGTTGACAATCTTCTGGTCATACTCCGCCTTGATTGATGCCTCGGCCTCCTCCTTGACCTTCTTGGTCTCGTTGGCCACAATCTTTTTGATGTTGGCCTTCACGATGCTGGAAACGGTCGGATTTGTGGCGACGAATTCTCGGATTTGGACGTCATTGAGAGCGCTTAGATCCGCAGGGCCGGGCGTACCGACTGCCGGCGTCTGTGGATTATGCGCCTCAGACGGCTTCGCTGGCGTGGCCGGCATGCCGTTCTGCGACGCTGACGTCTGCTGCTCAGCCTTGACAATAGCCAACTCTTGCTGAAGCTTAAGGTCGAATTCAGCCTGCATTTTAGCCCTTTCCTCCTGGGCTTGTTTCTCCATGGCCTCCTTTGACTCGGCGAGCTTCTTGTTGAGAGCGGTCTTCATCTTCTCGGACCGTTGCTTAACGATGCTGTCGGATTGCTCCTCCAACACCTTGGCTTTTTGTTCGAATTCAACGGCCTTGGCTTCAGCAGCGGCGATCTTCTCCTCCAGAGCCTTGCGCTCCTCGTCCGAGAGACTAGCCGTTGACTGTAAAGGTGTGGTTGTAGTATCTGCCGTGGAGAGATTACCAGCATTTGGCACCTGGGTTGCTTCTGCCACAGCTCTATCTCGCTCGGCGATGGCCATTGCGAGTTCCTCCCTGAGCTGTCCGACCTGAGCCTCCGCCGCCGCCTTCTGAGATGAGACAGCTTCCAGCTCCTGTCTCAGGCTCTCGAGTTGTTGCGTAAGCTCAGCAACCTGACTGGCTTCCACAGGAACTGCAGAGGTTGGTTCAGCCAACGGAGCCGCTGCCTGTTGCTCCAGGAGTTTGTTCTTCTCAGTCAGGCTTGCCAGGTCTTGCTTAGCTGTCTCAAGCTCCTTTTCCACGCCAGAGAGGTTTTCATTGACCGAATCAAGATTGCTCTGGAGCGTGTTCCTCTCATTGATGGCTTCGTCGCGCTGCGTCTTCATATTCCTAAACCGTGTCTTGAAGTCCTCAGCCAGTCGCTCCTTGGTGGACTTCCACTCGTTTGTCTTGGTCTCGAGGGCTTCTTCGGCCTCCTTGGCTCTCTCTTTAAGCGACTGTTCCGACTGTTTCAGAGCATCGCGCTCGGCCTCCAGGTCCGCGATGGTCGTCTTGAGCTGCTCGATTTCCTGGGGATCGGCTTGGCCATACTTGCTGAGGATGGACTCGATCCTCTTCTGTAGCCCGTCGCGAGCATCCTGCAGTTGCTTGATCTCCTGCTCCTTGAACGTCTTGTCGAGCTCCAGTTCCGAAATCCGAGCCTCCAACGGCTGAATTCTAGCCTCTAATTCACTAATCTTCTGCGCCTTCTGCTCAAGCTGTGCCTGGGTGCGCTGGTTCTCGTTCCGGAGCGTGACATTGCTCTCGCGGATCAGGTTGAGCTCATTGAGCTTGTCCATGAGTTCCTTGTGGGTGAGCGAGCTGCGTGAGCTGTCGGCCTGTGCCCTGCGCTCCTGCTCAAGCTTGAGACGTGCCTCATCCAGCTGCGATTGTGAGTACTCGAGTTGCTGTTGTAGTCTCTGGGCTTCTTGCAGCTTGATATCGTATTGCACCTCGAGAATTTCTTTCTCGCGCCGCAAGTAATTGTTAAGCTCGCGGAGACCCTCGGTTGCGGTATCCGCGACTGAAGGTGATGTGCTATCGCCGGAGCTATCCGCCAAAGCCCGGTTCTGTTGTAGGGTGGCGATTTGGGCCGTGACGCTGTCAAGCTGCTGGTGGAGCAGCTTGTTTTGGGCAGTGGCATCCTCCCGCCTAGCTTTGATCTCTGAGATCTCCTGCTCGAGCTGCTGCCGGCGCTCCTCCCAAGACCTCTCGCTCTGGGCGAGGGAAATCCTGGCGGAATCCGCCTCGGCCCGCAGTCTGGCTGCCTCGGTCTTCAAATCATTATGCTCGGTGCGCAGCTGTTGCAGCAGTTTGGCCGCCTCGGCATGCTTGACGAGTTCTTGTTCGTAATCTTGTTGGGCCTTGGTGGCGATCTCGGCCTGGGCGCGCAGGTCTTGCTGATGGAACCTGGCGGTCTCCTTGTATCGCTCCTCCTCATCCTTGAGACGAGCAATCTCGCTGTGCAACATCCTCTCCTTCTCCTCGAACTTGCGGGCGACATCGCTCTGGGAGTCCCGGAGCATATTAAGTTCATTGGTAGAATTGCCGAGCTCCGTTGTTAGGGCCTCGACGCGCTGCTGCAGTTCGTTGATGGTGGCGTCCTTAGCATTAAGGGCTGCGTCCATTTCATCGCTGTACTGCTTGTGCGACTCGTTGAGGCTGGAGAGCTCCTCTTCCATGTCCTTGCTGAGTTGCTTGAACTGCTCCGCTTGCTGTTTAGCGTTATCGAGCTGCACGTTGAATAGCTCCAGGTTGTTCCTGAGTTCCTGGACTTCGCTCTCCAGTTCCTCAATGCGCGCCTGAGATTCACCATCGGCGGTTGCTTGTTCGCTAACGGTTCCTGGCCGAGGTGTCGGCAGAGGACGGAGCCGCTCAGCGCGCTCCTGGGCGTTCCGGACTTCTATCTCCAATTCCCTGACGCGAGCCTGGAGATGATCGCGAGTGGTTTTCACCTGCACGTTCTCCTCCTTTATCTGGCTGATCACCGACGTGAGATCGTCGATACGCTTCTGATACTGCTGAGCGTCAAACTCTTTCCTCAGCTGGATCTTCTTGCCCTCTTCGACTTCTTCGGAGAGCTTCTGCTTCGTTGCCTTGAGTTCACTGTCAAGAGCGTCGATTTGACCTTGTAGCCTGCGCTTCGTTTCGGACTCGCTCAGCTCACGTTCGTTCAGGAGCGACTGCTGACTCGATAGCAAATTATTGAGCCTCGTCTTCTCCTGAGCGAGACTCTCATTATCTTGGCTGAGGCGTTCCTGGATCGTCTTCCACAGGGTCTTCTCGGCTCGTAGGTTTGCATTCTCGCTGCGCAAACTCTCAACCAGGCCGCGAGCCTCAACAAGGTCCTCAGCCACCTGTTGCGTCCGGATATCTTGTTTAGCCGCAGACTCGGACAGCGTCTGAGTCCTCCGCTGCAGTTCTTGCTTCTCGGTCTGAATTGCCTTGAAGTTTGACTCAAGCATGTTATAGCGTTCAGTAGCAAGAGTGAGCTGGCTTGATAGTCGAGAGATCTCGGTCTGGAGGGAGCCCTTTTCGGTCGAGAGCTTCTCAATTTGATCCTTCATCGCATTCCTCTCGGTAGCCTGGTCGTTTCGGTAGGAATCGAACTGCGCTTGTAGCTCCCTCAAGGCTACCGTGAGGTCCGCCTCATCGGCCTGAGGACCCTGCTCGATGCTAGCGAGCACTTCCCGCTGACCGACATCTCCCGTACCAAGGACCTTCTGGATTTCGGCAGGACTGGCTTTCTGCTGGAGCATACGACGGAACATGTCCCGCTCCGTCATATAGCTCTTCATGCGCACGGTGATGGACTGGACATCATCCTGCAATGCCGAGACGGTAGCCCGAAGTTGCTGGACTTCCTCGTGGTCTTGAGCGGCCTGTTTCTGGGCGGCCAGAGCCTCCTCGTTCTCCATCTGTGTGGCCAGCTGTCGGGTGAGGGTCAAGAGCTCTTCATTCTTTTGTTGCAGATCATAGATGTCCTTGAACGCCGCATACCTCTCGGTAATGAAACGGTGAGTGTCGGACATATCGTCTAGCGCATTCTCGGCGACCTCGCCGCGCTGGAGTCGCTCAAACTGGGCAGTCTCCTCCTCCGTGAGCTGATCCATGCCCTTCTCCCGGGCGTGGATGTTGAAGATGAGGACGTGGATCTGCGTGCTGAGATCACGCAACTGCGTGCGAAGGATCTTGACCTCGGCTTGAGCTGTGGAAGCGGCGGCTTCAGCTTTTCGGGCGGCCTTGGCGGCGGCATCACGCTCCTCGTATGACTGCTGCATGACCTCGGACATCTGGATGGCTTCGTTTCTGAGGCGTTCCGCCTCGGCCGCGAGCTCATCAATCTCGGGCAACTTGGCCTCCAACATGCTGACCGCGTCATCAAGATCCTCCTGCAGCTTCTGGCTCCGCCGTTGCTCCCCAGCAAGCTGGGCTTTGACCTTGAGGAGTTCCTCAAGGGTCTCGGTTGCGCGCTGGGACGCCTTACCACGGATCGATGCGGGGGTGCCGAATGGGGAGGCCGGGCGGGCGAAGAAGGAGCCGTTAGCCCGGGGAGTCTGAGGCGCGGAGCCAGGCACGCTATTGTGAGAGTCGAGAACAGCTCTGAGGCGGTCCACTTCGGTTTGGAGTTCCTGTGCCTGGTGTTCAGTCTGCGCATGGTCTTCTTTTTCTTGTTCGAGCTCCCGCCGGACACGGCGAATCTCTTCGGCAGCGTCATCCTTGACTTGCTCTAACCTGAGCTCCACCTCCTTGAGCCGGTTCCGATGCGTTGTGGCGTGCTCCTCTTTGAGCTCCACTAGGCGGTTTAGTGACTCGAGCTTTTGCCTGAAGAACTGCTCGGCTCCCGCCGCCTGTTCTTGTAGCTTCTGAACTCCAGCGAGAGCCTCGTCAGCCTTGGCCTGCGCCTCCTCAAGCCTCTTGCGGAGCTGCTGCTCAGTCCGGGTGAGCGATTCAATGTTCAAGTTCGCCTCTTCGTTCTGCCGCTGCAGCTCTGCGATCCGCGCGCCCTTTTCCTTCCGGACCTTTAGGCTCTCTGCGGATTTCGCTTTCAGCTCCGCATCGTACCACTCGTTGTTCTTCTTGGCGAGCTCGAGCTCCTGCTTCAAGGCCTCCTCGCGGTACCTGGCCGAGTTTGCCGCAGTCTGTGCCGTCTGCACGGATTGGTTCAACGACGTGATCTCCTGGTTGAGCTTCAGAATTTTTTGATGCTGCTTCTGCAGCTCTTCAGAGAGGCTGGCATTGGCGGCGGTCTTGGAATCGACAATCGCCAACGTCTCGCGGTTAGACGTTTCCAGCGAGGCAATGCGCGCCCGGAGCGTCTCGATTTCCGAAAGCGATGCTGTGCCGGAGGACTTGAGGGTCTGGAGCTCGTTCTCGAGTGACCGGCGAGCAGTTTCTGGAATGGCGGATGTTAGACAGATGCGACTCGCGTAAATGCGACGGTGGTGATCAGGCAGGCCTCACCTTCGCTCTGCAATTTCTGTCGAAGCTCCTCAACTTCTTTGAGCGCTTTGTCTGCGGTTTCCTTGAACTGCTCGCATCGTGATTCTGAACTCCTGATGGCGCCTTCCAGTTCAATGTCGACCTGGAATTTCTCCTGCTCAAGGTCGCGCAGCTTGGTGACGACCGCTTCAAGAACCGACCTGACAAGCTCAGCTGTTGGCGCGGTCAGAGCCGTCTCCAGGTCGGGCTCTGGCACGCCAGCCTGCGCAGTCAGGTAGCTCAAGTCTACCTCCGCCGCCGCCATCGTGGGTCGCGATCCGAAACTTTCAGTGCATAGAGAGGGGGTTTCTGACGAATCCGTCGCGAATCGGTGGCAGGATGTAGACGAAAAAAAAAGGTGATCGAAACTTGATAGGAGGTTCTGGTTTCCCGAGCGGCGGGATTCGCGTCGGTTGTTGGGGGGTTTTCTTTGAAAGAACGTCCGCGGTTGTTGAGAGGAGGAAAGCTCCAGACCACTCGCAGCGGCCGCGATTGTTTTCGGAACGAACCCAGCCCAGGCGATTTTGGCTTTGGGGAAGAAGCTCTGGGCGTCGCGCGGCTGCCAATCAGCGGGGGCCCAGGGATGCTTGTGGGGACAAGGGAGTTGGAGAAGGCATGCGACGGACATGGTAATTATCTGGTCTGTGCGCCCGAATGTTACCAGCCTCGCCGATTTCATCACAATTGATACCGTAAGAATCACGGATTGGCCCTACGTCCCAGTTCCCACAAAGGGAACTTAGGTGACTTCTACTTCGTGCGTACCCGTCTAATCCGGCGGCAGAATGACCTGTTTGATCGTGTCGGATCAAAGACCCCTACTTCTTCCCCCCCTGCGGAGCCTTCTACAGCTCCATGTACGTGCCCATCTTTAGTATGTATTTAACGTACTTGGTACCATCACAGATCACCCCCGATAGACACAAAAATTCAGAACATGCTGGTATTCCACAAACGCCGCTCCCCAGTACCAGCATATGCATCCCATTAAGTGATGTATTCCGCAGTCGCCCATCTCGTCCCACCTTTGTCTCCCTGGTCACTGTTACCTCGGCCCCGCATACCCAGCCCCGTCCATCTCATGAAAGCCGGGTACCGGTCCCGATTGCCATGACGCTGACGACGGCGGCTGCTGCTGCTGCTGTTGCCCATACCCGGCACTGCCGGGCGGCGGCGCCGAGCCTGGATGGTAGGGTTGATACCCCTGCATCTGCTGAAACGGAGGAGGATAGGGTTGTGGCTGTTGGTGGTATAGCTGCGGTGACTGCGGATAGCCGTACTGTCCAGCCAACTCCGGTCGGTTCGGGTTTGGGTTGTGGTACTGAGTCCCTTGCCCCTGGAGCTCCGGCCGGTCCGGCACCGGCGCGTACATGGCGCCCTGGCCTTGCAACTCCGGCCGGTCGGGGTTGGGACTATGGAACTGGGACCCCTGGCCCTGTGGCTCTGACCGATTCTGCGGCGGCGGCGGCGGCGGGTACATCGCACCATGCCCTTGCAGCTCAGGTCTGATGGTCGACGGGGTTCCCTGTCCGTAGAGTTCTGGCGCGCCTGGGGAAGGCGGCGCGTGGTAGGCTGCTCCTTGACCATGCAACTCGGCGCTGTTGGGCATAGGTGGGTACAGCGCCGATGCTTGGCCTTGCAATTCCGGTTTGTTCGGGGGCGGTGCAAATGCGCCCGTGTGAGCGGAGACGGGTGATACATTGTCGGTACGCACAGGGAAATTCGCCTTGAGTGTGCTTGGTGACGGGCTCGCTGCCGGCGGCGGAGCGGCGACGGTGTCGCTGGCCAACTCTGCTTTGCCCCCGTAAAGTCCCATCGGAACAGTGTTGTCGGGGATCTGTGAATGCTCCATGGCCTGGCGCTTCTTTGCCGATTTGACGAGGAAGAAGATAAGGACTCCGACAAGCGCGAGGGCAGCGATGACACCAATGACTGCCCCGACGATGACACCAATGCTGGGACCGCTCGTCGGCGGGTCCCCATCCTCTTCATTTACACCTCCCCTCACACCGTCGCTCCCGGTTCCGTTTCCATCGCCACCGCCGTTCCCCCCATCAGCACCGGTCTGTTGGGGACCGCCCGAGTCATCAGCGCCGGCCGGGTATGTTTGCTCCACAGATACAGTAACACCCACGGCGGTCACTTCGGCCAGGGCGGCGCTGCAGTAGTAGTCGTAGACCTATCCAACTGTTAGAGGCCCCTAACTCAGCAAATTATCTGCAAAACTCACGGCTACTGCGGACGTGACGTCTTCTGATGCGGTTGACCCGCAGTCCCACCTGACAGACGAGGAAATAGTCTTGAGGACCTGAGACGTCATCCCCCCCTTGATACACACACACGACGCAAGCGCTTGCGGGCCCCCTGGACATAAGTCATATGTGTGCTGCAAGGATGTGTTAGCGGCCGAAGAAAAGAAAGGGAAATTCTGGGGCGTGGGGTTCTTTTTACCCCTTGGACAGCATATGACAAGCCGGAGGCTGCACAGGGAGCGAGTGAGTTAAACTGCGGCAGGTCTGTGATATAGTACGTCACTGCGGTCGCCAGTCAGCAACGAGGCGACCTATCATTCCAGCGGCGGCTCGTTGGGTCCAAACTTACTGTCTCCCGGCGGCTTCGTCGGTTTGGGGAGGTTTGTGGTGCCATTGTTCATGGCACAGTAGGCCGCAAACATAGCTTGAGCAGATGAAACATCTGCTACATTCGAGGAGCAAGAGTATCTAACCGAAGTGTTGATGATTTGGCTGACGACGAGCGAGTTCTGATTCTTGGAGCAGGCACAGCTGGCCAAGGCAGGAGCCTCAGAGGGACAACGATCATACGTCTACCGTTGGCATTAGTTGGCGTCCAAAGGCGAGTTTGCTCGGCGTATCGATCCGGCTAGGTCAAGCGGCTTACCAAACTCCTGTTCATCGTTAGCAAAAAGTTTATCGTTAGCTCGGCGTTACAAGGTCAGGGACGTACCCTACTGCGTAGGATAAGGCGCTTTTGGCGCATGGCGCCATGTACTCGAACTCCGGCAACTCGGTAATGTAGGCACTCACGGCTGTCGGAGTCGCAAAGGACGCGGATGAGTCCTGGCTACAATATGCGTTAAGGGCCTGGGCGCGGGGGTCAGTACAACTACTAACAAGTAGACATCTCGGGATGTAGATTAAGGGAAAGCCCACATATGCCGCCGATGCCTGATCTTCACTCGCGGTTGATCCACATGAGTAGCTGACCGATGACGAGAGAAGGGACGATATCGAGGCGAAGTTGTTGTTCTTGGTGCAGATACATGACTGGAGCTCGGTGACGGCTTCGGGGCATATGTCGTATGTTTGCGCCTCGATATTATATGCAAGAGCGGACTGCGCACACGGTGCCTTGGAACATCACAGCTCAGTCAGTCTTGGTCTATTGAGTCCATGGACGGTTCCGGAGTCCGCTGTCATTACAAGAGCGCTGAAAATGGTGAGATCCGTCACATAGACGACCTCGGCGGCACTCGCCGACGCGACGGCCAGAGATAGGACGGCCGTCAAGCTGAATATCTGCCGCATCTTGGTACCGAAACGAATGAGAGATACACAGATGTGTATTCAGAAAAGAAGGACAAAATACAATAAACGAGAGGACGGCACTGGGAAATGATGACGTCCCGAAGGATACCTGAGGCGTCACGCAAGCCTGAAGTCGCAAGACTCAGAAGGGAGGAGGGAAAAGAACGGCGAAGGAAACGGCATCCAGGATGTGTAGTCTGCACCATGGCGGTACAGTACGTAGACGAGAGTGCACCAAAAGCCCTTCTCCCAGGCAGCCCGGCATGGAACAGGCTAGCTCGCGGGACAGGTCTGCCGAACATTATCTTGAGAGGCATCCCGAATTGGCATGGTCATCTCAAGGGCCACTCTGTACAAAATGCAAGCACTGGAAACGCTGGGTTTTCTGGAGTGGCTTGAGTTCAAGGGGGAGTTGCGCCCTTGGCGTTGTGATGCCCCTGGCGAAAAGCGCTGCACCCCTGCCAGCTGAAGAGCGCAACCAAACTTGACGAAAGTGCTGCTGTCTCAAGTCGCGGCTAGCCAATAGACTAAGGCAAAAAGCTTCTGGGTGCCACGGACGCCGATGATGGTGATCACCCGAAGCGACACCACATCTCCCCAAATCCCTACCCACGCAAGGGGGTTTGTTTTGGGGAGGGGGGAGGAGGTGGAGGGGTAGTTAAACGGAGATTCTGACGTAGTGTACCCGTTGCACCGATGTGATGGCGTCTCCCAGGAAAGTGTAGCATTTAGTTGAATCATTGACGCGTTCTCGCTCTCTCGATCCGACGGCTTGGGAAAAAAAAAAAAAAAAAAGAAAAAAATTGGGTGTTTTGTGTCATTCAACACAAGCGTCTTCTGCAGGTACCAGAACCAAACTCTCAAGCGTCGTCGCGATCCATTCCCTATTCGGTCAGCCCGCCCAACGGTTGCGCTCATTGGTTGATGAAAACAGACCCTGCAGTCTTGCCGCTAAGCATCACCCTTCGCAAACCCGACATCCGAAACGAACTTGAAGATACCTTACTCACTCTCTTGAGGTTCGCTATTACATACGGCTGTTCTCACGCCAGGCATTCAGAGCTCCTGCGTCTGTAGTGTAACAGCGCCGCTAAAGTCTGCTCTAGCTCTGTTGGCCAGCGGAAACGAGCAAGGAACTGTAGGTACACGAGAACCGAACCTCACCGCATTGACAGTCAATTTAACAAGAGCACCCTTCATGTCCACTCTCGCCATTTTCCCGGGGTTGTCGATTCTCATGTTACGAACCCCCAAAGGTATACGGTAAGTTTCCCAGGAAACGGACAAGTCCCAGCAAGCATGCTCTGGCCGGTACATGTTCTCTGAAGGTTTTAAGGCTAGGCCACATATTATAGCAAGAAACCATCATAGACGTCAAATCTCGGCCAGAGACAATCGGCGCCATAACAGCTGTGGAAGATTTTCCGTATCCGGCATCTCGGCAAGGACATTGGGGGACTGTAATCACCTCGGTCCATCGTTAATGCTGTATGTCAGCCTCGGAGCAACTTGTTGCCGCTGGGTGGTCTCAAATCTGGAGCCGACGCGCTAGAGACAGGATGCAGAAAAACGCGACACAATCCGAGTGCGCAGCACACGAGCCGATCAATCATTGCTAGGATAACGTATCGATGGTACAGGTGCTCAAACACACTTTGCAGTGTTATCGCATATCGGCCTCAAAATCGAACCCTAGGTCTTGATCAGAGTAGCCGGACACGCTGCAGCCCAATCGGCAAACCATCGTTTCGAGCAAAACACAGGCCGACTACACATCCCGACCAAACAAGTGAAATTGTATATTCAGGATGATGAGCCACCGACATTGCCAGCGTTTGAAGCATTGGGTATAAGCGCCTTGAAACGCGAAGTGTCTATTGGCAGCCGTTCGCCCATCCAGATGGCGCGCGTGGTATGGTTCGCAAGGTCCCTCTCGGCCGCTGACATGTCCTGCTCAGTCGTGTTGGGATGGATGAGGACGGAGAGGGGGCCCCGCCAGATGGCAAGCCAAGGGATGAAGGCACCGAACTGGGCCGGCGTGAACAAGTTCACCTCGAACATGGCGACGGGATGGGGCCCAACTGGTCGATCCCAGAAGGTGTAGATGCGCAGTTCCGGGAACTCCCTCCGAATACGTTCCCAGAGCTCCCGGGCATATTTTGCCTGGTCCGAGTTGCTCTGGAAATAATAGATGTGAACGTCGCTTCTCACTCGGTTAGCGCGACGGTACTGTACTACTATCTCTTGTCAGACGGAGACGCGCTTACAATCCGCCCCGCCGGCCGTTGTCCAGAGGGTCGACAAACTTGTCGTAGGCGTTGCTGAGGACCCCGGTCTGCGGGTTCCGGAAGCTCTTGCCGTCCTCGGCCCGCTCATCGGGGAGCGGCGGGGCCGACTCGTAGCCGGCCAGCGGAGAAGGGTACTTGAAGCTGACTGAGCCCACCATTGCAATGCCGATTTCTGCGGTGTTGGATAAAGAAGGCGATGTTCAGGAGGCACTAGCGCTTGTTGAGTCAGACAATTCCTCAAAGTGTAGGAGCGGGTTGTCGGTTTGCAAAATTCCACAGCTTCCGGCGCATGGCGGGGTACTGGTGGGTGGCGAACACGACTGCAAGACCTATCTTGCACGACTGCCTTGTACGACTCTGTTAATTATGCGTAACTACTTACCTTATATTGCTTGGGAACAGCTTAAGTACTGTGAGCTACAATCATTAAGCTAGAATAATTTCTCTTCGCTGTTTGTCCTCGATAGCTTCTTTTCCGCCAACACGCAGAGGCGGCCCCACCCAGCATCAATAGCGACACGCCACCGCCGACCAGCGGCTGCATCACGAACTCTACCCCTCACCTTGACCCAACTCTGCTGCCATCCATGATCTCAAAGCAATCCTGTACTCTGGGGTGGTGGGTTGTAGCGCTCTTGAGAAGTTCGTCTCGTGCGAGATCACGCATCACTGGGTCGGCAATCCTCCGCCGGTGGCCAGTAGGTTCTAGGCGAACAATACTTAAGATGTGTCCTTCCAACGGTGTGAATCATACTCTTCGATTACCGTGACCCTGGGCGTTACACAAGTAAGTAATAGCGCCAATAGTAGCTGGAAACGGGGTGGTATGACTGGGAGCGATAGTGGAAATGGCCCGAACCCCGTTTCGCTTGCCAGATATCTTAGTCTATCGTCTAAGCAATGTGGTTGTGCATCACAGATGTCACGGTCTGTTATTACTGCTAATAAATATCCTAGCCGAGCAACTGGCAAGTCATGCCACGTTCGCTGGGCCACATCATGACAGAAAACTCCGCTTTCTCGACTAGGTGGGTATGTGCAACCCCTGAACACTATCATTCACCTTGGTTACCCACAAACGCAGTCCCCGTCCCATCTTGGTAGGTGTGGTGGGATTTTTTTATATTCCATCCTCATCCTCAATTTTCACGGTGATGATATCTTCAGCATCGTTGGGATTGTAGGCCGACGTGTGGACGGGGCAGCCAGTCCATTGGAGGAGCTTTCAGGTCGAAGTGCTAAAAGAACACATCTCCAGCACGAGGGCGCAGCGGGTTTCCTGACGATATCCAGCATTTCAGAAGGCGAGATACGATGATATGCGTTATTGTTGGTATCTACCCCCTTGGGCCATCGGCGAGATGAACAGGAAGGCGGTTAAGTGCCTCTTGCACTTATAAGTCATCGTGGATTACTTGGGATGAGGTTTTGCTAATGGACCGGCTGACTAAGCGTGGCCGTCGTCTTTCCTCCCACCAATTACCCCCCGTAAACATCAAAGCGGCAACGATGGCATCGCTTTTCAAGTGGATACCGCGATTGAGCCGCCGCACTCCATTTCCCCCGCGCGTGTTTCCCAACCCCAATTTCGAGAGGATTAGCGCCGACTATAAGGTGGAAGAGGAAACTTTCTCGGATTATCTTGCTGCACGGTATTATCCCGTCCGTATCGGCGAAACTTTCGTATCGCGGTATCAGGTGGATGGAAAGCTTGGATATGGCGTCTATTCAACCGTCTGGCTGGCCAGGGACCTGAAGTAAGTGACAAGCCCCAGCTAAAAGTTACGGACAGCCTGATAACAAATACCACATAGCCAACACAGCCATGTTGCCTTGAAGGTCTTCATCCGGTCACAGGCAATGGGCCGTAATGCGGACCTTGAACGCAGCACATATCAGCATATGGCCCGCATATCGTCAGGGTCTAGGCATCCAGGCCGCAAAGCCGTGAAGATCCTTCTCGACTCGTTCAAAGTCACTGGGCTAGACGGTGAGCACCACTGCCTTGTACTGTACATCCTCCATTGTGAGAAAACGTGAAACGATTCCTAGGACGAAATCCTATCGGACGCCTGCCAGCACCGGTTCTAGGGATAGTACTTCAGCGTCTCTTCATGGCGCTGGACTTTTTGCACACAGAATGCCATCTTATCCACACTGGTAAGGGGATACTACATGAGGCCGTGTTATTCCTGGCTTCCCATTGATAGACGACGTTGCAGACCTCAAAATCGACAATATCATGTTTGGTGCTGAGGATGATTCAATATTCCAAGAATTTGAGCAGCAGGAGCTGGAAAGCCCTTCGCCGAGGAAAGAGGTCGACGGCCGTTTCATTTACGTTTCTCGCCAGCTAAATATACCAAAGAACCTGGGGCCACCTGTGCTATGCGACTTCAGCTCGGTGGTTTCCGGCGACCAAGTAAACGACAAAGATGTCCAGCCCAATCTATACCGAGCCCCAGAGGTCATCCTGAAGATGCCATGGAGTTGCGAGATTGACATTTGGAATGTCGGCTGCATGGTGAATGCTTCTGTTCACCCCCCTGTAGACATCTCGCTAAACCACGACGCTTCGAATCTGGGACATGTTCGAAGGCGGCCATATATTCTCGGGTACGGACCCAGAACATCAAACTTATCGCAGTCGGGCCCATCTTGCAAGCATCATTGGGCTCCTAGATCCACCGCCGCACGAATTTATCGCATGTGGTAGTCTCAAAGCGAAGTTCTTTTCTGGAAAAGGTATGGACCGACAATACCCATAAGCACTGGCGGATTTGGCTGACTGCGTGCGTAGGGGAGTTCAACGCTGGCATTCAGATACCGCCGCACCAATCACTGGATGAGATAGAGACAAACCTTCACGGGAAGGACAAGGAACGCTTTCTACATTTCATGGGGAAGATGCTGCAATGGGTCCCAGAACATCGTAGTACTGCAAGGAGCTGCTCCGAGACCCTTGGCTGACGGAGCAACTTTGACGGCCACGCAGCACAACTGGAGGGTATACACAGAGAGGGGTTTAGAGCGACGTCATCGGCGTATCGTGTGGTGCCTCTCAGCTAAACCAGGAGCCGTACAATGGGACAGCAGCCCATCAGGGACGATGCAGACTCCGGTGACAGGGATATCAGCTCTGGCATCAAATCCTCACAAAACTATCACAAACGAACCATCCTCCCGTCTGTCTTCTAAGGTCCCGTACCGAGGACTCTGAACGGAAAAGTTGAACACACTCGTAGCAATAGCTTGATATGCCTCGATCAGGCGCGACAGTCCCTCCGCGTTGGCTTCTCCACGCTCCTTGGAAGTCGTCTCCCGAAGGGCAAAGGCACTGTTGTCGAAATCATGTATGCAGTTGTATATGTCTTGTGTAACCTGTCGGACAGCACTCGAGAGGTCTGTACCCAATTCCCACATAGTGATGGGGATCAGGTTTGTAAACGGCCCATCCTTCTAGTGATCATCAATTAGCAGACAGGAGGACCCTTGGGGACTGGATCAACCCACCAACTCTTTCTTGAGCGAGAATAGCTCATTTATCCTGCGCGGCAGATAATTAGTTACTTAGAAGAGCGGTGTTACCTCCAGTGGGATAGGTGAAAGCTCACAGGATGAGAAGCTTATTCACATCCAGCCCCATGGCTCCTAGCTCCCTTGACTTGAGAATGTCTTCAGGAAGGAATATCCTGTTCAAGATTCTAGGCTGTTATTAGCATCCAGTTCTCCGGCTACCCAGCATCCTCCTAAACGACTAACCTGCAAAAATCTAATAAGATATCCACCGAGGAGGTCTTCAACCGCCACGAGAAGAACTCGTCCACACTTGGCACATCCCCCGACGATCTCCACCTATGCTCAACCACGCACGCCTCCATGTACTCCCTCAAATGCTCAAACAACTCCGCCCGTTCCGCCGGCCCACAAAACTCACCAACCCGCCGGCCAACTTCTGCGAAGCTCTCACAGACCTTAGTCGGGGCCGAGGGCTCTGCCGCCCCAGGCTCACCGAGACCGAGATGGTACCTCACAAACGCCACAGACTCGCGGCAGTACTCGGCCGCCGCAAGCCCACCTTCGCCATCATCGGCCGCGCCGTCGATGACATCGTCCCACAGGAATAGCCAGACGCAGTAGAACGCCACGATCTCCAGGATCTGATACGGCGCATCCGGGAACAAGCTGTAGCCGCAATCACCAACACTCAGTAGCCACGCAGAAAATACAAGTGCGGGGGGGCGGGGGGGGCTGCCGAGCATAGTGCCAGATATATGTACGTACCCCGAAGCAAAAAGCCCCAGGTCGGCCGCCTTAATCTTCGCCAGGGCTTTCTCATTGCCACCCACCAGGGCATCCAGCCGCGCATCCACGGCCTGCTTGACCCGTCCATGGAGCGGGTTCACGCCCTGCTTCCAAGAGGCAAATATAGGACCGAGGTTGGGAATATATAGCCGGCTACCGCGTAGGTCGAGCAGGGGGGCAGAGGACTGGCTGGCCCCTGAGGCCGGTGCTGAAGATTCCATCGGAAGGAGGCTGTTTTCTGAAAAGCAGTGGGATTGTGAGCCTTGATTCGGGGTAAGCTCCACATTGCAGCGAGTGAGATTGGTGAAGGCAGAGAGAGAAATCGACGCTCCCCATTCGCTAAAGCATTACGATCTCAGCCTCTACTCAACCATCTCCAATCACACAACACCCTTATAACACATTCAACCGATATCAACCATGCGAATCAAGAAATGTAATAAAAACCAGTGCAATGAATTCCGCAGCATCCCTCAACCCCGTCTATCTACAGCTCCGTTTATCCTCCCGCTCTATTAATACAAGCGTCAACGCGCCACCAGAGAGATGCACAATGTCGTGCCAAAGGAGAAAGACAACGCCAATACCGGATGCTGATGCGGGCCGATGCCGAGTAGAATAACGCTAGTAGGGGCACAGCCCGGTCGACCCATCAAGGGATTCGATGCAAGACAGACGAAAGCCAATGCCCCCCTCCGCCGATTTCCCTCAACGCCGCATATATGACTGCCCCAATTCTGCATGCCGTCTGCCAATACGAGAAATGGGTTATATAGTTCCTCCGAGAGTGGCCCGGCGGCGGAATGTAATGTCCAGCAGCTCATGAGAGATTCTAGCCAGGAACAGAGCAAGACTAAGATATAGAGAGAAGAGCGAATCGAGGTGATGTGATGAGCCGGGAGTGACAATACATGTACAGGTTATGCCGGCTCATACAAGGCAACTTACGGCATGAAGACGAGCGTAGTTGGGCTTGCCCGCTTCCAGAATCCACCATATCAGATCGTTCGGCTAAGCGCGGCCCTAAGCAGGAGCCGTGCCTTTCTGGGCATTGTTCTGCTCAGGGTTGTCGATGCCGGTGTCCGAGCCAAGGCCCGAATCCTCCTGCTCTGTGACCGAGGTATTGACGGTCTCGCCCGTGCTAGCATTGACAAAGTTGTCGCCCTCGACGACGACTTCGCGGTTTCCAATGCGGCGCATGAGCTCAAAGAAGCGCGAGTTCTTGAACTTTTCCGACGTGTTACCCGAAACCGAATTGACAATGTCGACGGCGGCGCGGGCGAGATCTTCGTCGGAGCGCCGCTTCTCCTGCTCCTTGGCGAGCTCCTCCAGGTTGTGATCGATAACTTCCATTTCTTCAGCGCTCGGCGGCCGGACCGTGGCGCCCGCCTCGACGCGAGGGCCGTGCTCGGCCATCCACTTGTCCTGCTCCTCGACAAACTCGTTATTAGCGAGCTTCTGCTTCTCGCTCCAGTCGGCCAACTCGTTCTCGAAATTGGCGTCGTCGTATTCACCGAAGGCGCGGTTGAAGGCTTCAACGTCGACAGCGCTCTCGAGCGACAACTCGGCCTGAGGCTGCTGCTGAGCAGCTGTGTTCATCCCGGGGTTCTGGAAAGCGAACGAAAGCGCCGGAGGGGCACCACCGTGCATTGGCATGGCAAAGGGAGCCATCCCTGGGTGCTGCAAATTCATTCCCGGAGCCACAGCGACCGGATGAACCTGGTTCGGCGTAGCAACGCTGGGACCGGCTGCATCGGCTGCCAGCTGCATGCCCGCAAACTGATTTACCCACTCCTGATGGGAAGCCCCGCCAGTGGCAGGGGAGCTCAGGCGAGCAGCGGGAGCACTGGGACCAACAATGTTACTCATCATGGTAGGCACACCGGCAGCTGGATGGCCATAGCCTCTGGCGGCGGGCGCATGGTGAACCACCGGACCAATGGCGTCCATATCGAGCTGGGGCCCGAAGGCCGGATCGATTGGGGCGCTCTGCTGAAAGCCTCCAAACGCCATCTCTGCGTCATTGGAGTGGGGAGTCTGCGATCGGAAGGCCTGTTCCAGCCAAGGTCAGCGATTGCGCCCCTCTCCCTGCCCGCTCTCGTAGGACTCACATTTCCCGGACCGGTCTGCGGCGCGTTGACGAAGCGATCCTGGTGGAGAGTGCGGTCGCGGTCGGCATGCGCAAGAAGGTTCTTGGTGCCGTTGGAGGGACCGCACATGCTATCCGCCATCTTGACGGCTGATGTACGCGACGAGCGAGCGATTCGCGATTTTCTGGCGTTTCTCTAAGAGAAGAGTATACTGGGTATCGGTTCTTATGGGGGAAGAAGGGATAGCCAAACGTAGATCGGGATGCGGAGGTCCTCCGGACATGCGTCAGGGCGAACCGAGCCGGTGGATATTGTTGCGACTGCGTTGAGTAGGAAAGGGAAAAGAGAGCAAGGAGGTTATTGAAACATTATTTATTGTCGTGACACTGCTGGCGTCCATTTCTTTGAGCGGACCCGCTCTCTGCTCATCTGCGTGGTGTTGGCGCGAGATTCGCCATGAGGTGGTGACGGTGGTGATGGTGGATGTCCAGGGCTGCACTGGTGTTGTGACTAGCCGATGGCGAGCTTGTGACCGAGGGGCAAAGCCGGGGGTGGGGTTTGAGTGTGGGGTTGCACTATGTGGGGCTGGTCCGGGTTCACCTCGGTGAGCCCGCATTCACCGCCCTGACCTCGAATTTCTTGCCAGTTTGACAACAGGGGTTGCCTAGCGCACCGTGCCACTGCTCCGGCGGCGCAACAAGTTTCTGGACTTGCAATTGAGGCCCAACGCTTTGGAAACACCACAGGTTGCTTTGTTCTATTTGTTCTCAGAGCCCCTCAAAAGATAGAGATACAGTCCAAAATGGTGCGCGCTCCATTCACCACTGCATTCCCCCGGCCCAGACTCGTCCCGACCAAACCAGCTGCTAACCAAGCTCGCTCCAGTCAGCAGGAGCCCAGGTCATCGCCAACTCTGGCCACGATGACATGATTGTACGTTGTCCCCCTACCTGTTCGATCCGCACAGGGACCTTCTCCCACTACGACCAAGCCATGTACAAACGGGGGGCCGAGACCTGACGCAAAACAGCATGACGCAGTGCTTGACTATTACGGCCGGAGGTTAGCAACCTGCTCGTCAGATCGCACCATCAAGATCTTCGAGATCGAGGGCGAGAGCCAACGGCTCACCGAGACACTCAAGGGGTATGTGGGAATAATCCAGAAAATAAAAGCAAAAAGGAACCCGCATTCTCACCAAACGCAAAAACAGGCACGATGGCGCAGTCTGGTGCGTCTCCTGGGCGCACCCAAAGTACGGCAACATCCTGGCGAGCGCGGGCTACGACGGCAAGGTGCTGATCTGGCGCGAGATGAACGGGGCGTGGCAGCGCATCTTTGACTTTGCGCTGCACAAGGCCAGCGTCAACGTGGTGTCGTGGGCGCCGCACGAGGCGGGCTGCCTGCTCGCGTGCGCGTCGTCGGACGGCAACGTCAGCGTGCTCGAGTTCAAGGACAACAGCTGGGAGCACAGCATCTTCCACGCGCACGGGCTCGGCGTCAACTCGGTCTCGTGGGCGCCCGCCACCAACCCGGGCAGCATCGTCAGCAGCAAGCCGAGCCCCAAGGCGACGGGCAACCGGCGCTTCGTCACGGGCGGGTCCGACAACGCGCTCAAGATCTGGGCCTACGACCCGGCCACCAACGGGTACAAGATGGAGCGGGAGCCGCTGACGGGCCACACAGACTGGGTGCGCGACGTGGCCTGGAGCCCGACGGTGCTGCAAAAGAGCTACATTGCGAGCGCCTCGCAGGACCGGACGGTGCGCATCTGGACGAGCGATCCGGCCAGCCCGGGCCAGTGGAACTGCAAGGTGCTCAACTTTGACGCGGCCGTCTGGCGCGTGAGCTGGTCGCTGAGCGGGAACGTGCTGGCCGCCAGCGGGGCCGACAACAAGGTGACGCTGTGGAAGGAGAACCTGAGGGGCGAGTGGGAGTGCGTCAAGACGATCGAGGAGTAATGACATGTTCTAGCAACGGTGGCAGCTGGGCGTTAACGGTTATGGACGGTCTATTAGAGTTTAATGCCGACTTTTGTGGTGTCTGCGCGCCCTGCCATGTCATGAAGATGCGACTTGCATTTCGGCTTAAAACCGCCTTTTCTAGGGGATGCACTGGCTAACTATACCTCTAGTTCCTTCTAAAAGCTGTTCTATCATCGACCAGCATTAATATACCCCTGGCTAAGAAAAAAAAAATCAGACCTCCACATGTGGTGATATGGATCATGTCCACCCCGCACATAATTTCATAACCGGTCATTGACGGTATAATAAGGTACGCAGCATTTCAACCCACAACCATGAACACCGCACCAACGGCCGCCACAGCCACGGTCAGCCCAAGTACCACCCAACCCTCCAAACTACCATCGCGCCTTAACCCTGGCGCGGCCGAATCACTAGACGTAGGCCCCGCCCCGCCGCCGGTTGGGGTGGTCACCGTGCCGCTCCACGTACTCGTCGGGGCGGGCCCGGGCCCGGTCTGCTGCAACACCAAAATCTCGCCCGTGTCATCGCTCGTAACAAACAGCCTCCCCTCCACGCGCGGATCGAACACCATGCCTGTGGGCCTGAAGCAAGCGCGGGGGCACGCCGACAAGTCCGGGCTGGAGAGAATGTCCACCACCGCCGTGATGCTGTCGGGGGGTTCGGTCGGCTGGCCCGTCGAGGACGAGAAGAACACCGACGAGACCTTGTACCCGGCCATTTGGTCCCGGTTCCAGCTGCCGTGGAAGGATATGAAGGCGCGCGAGCCGTCCGAGGGTGGGAACTTGATGTCGAGCGGGGCCATGTGCGCGCGGAACGTCAGGCGGGGTGGGGTGTAGTCCCTCGCACAGGTCTCATCGGTGACCTCGGGGTTGCTGTTCCGGCCGTCGATGACGAACTGGTCGCCTACGCCGAGGTCGCCGCGCTCGACCATGCTGGACGTGTTCCACAGGGCGAAGCAGTACGGGTATCCGTGGTTGGCGCCGAGCGTGGACGTGTCGTTGAGGTAGCCGTGGAAGTTGAGCTCCTCGCCTGGGTTGTCCTCGTGGATGTCCTGTCCGCGACGCCCGATTTGGTCGGCGCTGTTCTCGACACTCCAGATGCCGCCCGTGACTGGGTGCTCGGCGACGCCAACCGAGTTGCGGAGGCCCCAGCCGATGAGAAGACCGTCGGCGGCGTAGTCGTAGGGCTGAGTAGTGTCCGTCATGTTGGCGACGTTGAATGCACGGATCTGGGAGATGCCACTGGTCCGATCGGCAGCCTCGGGGTCGATGTTCCCGTCGCTACCTTGGGAGATGAGAAGCAGGCCAGGCTGCCTTTGGGAGAGGAGCAAGGTCCGCGTTTCGTGGCCCCCATTGGGGCTGATGCGAACCAGCGTGCGCTGGTCTCGCACAGCGACCTCGTCCGGATCGTAGGTCCAGCTGTAGACGTTCTCAGTAGACGAGGCGTACAGGGTTCTGCCATCTTCCGAGAGCTCGAGGCCGTGGTTGAGCTGGCGCTGGTGTGAGTGAGATTCCACTGGTAGCCGTCGATGAAGACTTACATTCCGGTCCCTCACCAGGGTTCGGCTCCTGCTGACGGATAGACAAGTTCCTCCGTTGTCGTCAAGGGTCAGATGCGTGATTCCAAAGCCGGCCTCAACCACGATCAGAGCGCCGTTGCTGTCGACTTTTATGCTACGTGGAAACGACAGCCCTGTGGCGATCAATTGGGCTCTCCAGCCGTCCGCTGCAATCGGCGGTGAATAAGACGGCGTCAGGGCGTTTGGACATGGCGCCGCCGACGAGCTAGATGCCGGCGGGCTTGTTGTGTCCTGTGCCGCGGCGCTGCTGTAATACAGCAGCAGAGCTGCCACTGCAGCTTGCTTGCCGAGAAGCTTCATGCTGCTGCAGCCGTGAAAGTGTGAGTCTCCGTTGCGATGGGAATCACGGCCGCCTCTCTACGAGTTTGGAGGGGAAGGGAAAGAAGACGGGAAATTCTTTGGTTTTGAGCAGAGAGTCTAGCACACCGGCCACCCTCAGAGTCGTCGTCATCAAGCTCCACGCCTTCCTGGTCTTGGTGTTCTTGGCAGCCAATGCTGAGAGGTGCCATGAGGCTGACGCAGGAACCAACAACAGACGGGAATTATTGCTGGGGTGATGCAATATTCCCGAACATGGATGGATACACCTGCTCAATGCGATGCACAGCGTTCACGCTACAGTCTGTGCGTGCCCGTCCCCATCGTCCCAAAGTCATCCATGGTTTTTGTGTGTTGCAGGTCTGGTACTGCAAGTTTGGTCTGGTTTGTACCTTTGTGGGCGTTGAAACGCATAAAGAGCTGTCGGGGGTCGGGATTTCATTGGTGTTTTGGGTCACCTCATCCGCCATTTTCGTCTTCCTCCGACAGCTCGGACAAACCACCCTGGCAGAGGCTGTCCCTTTCCATGTCAAACGGCTCAGAGGCAGAGGGAAACTATTTACCCCAACCTATCGCGAGCAACGTGGGACAATCGGCCATGGCTTACATGTCAGTGTACTGATACGGATTTCTTCATATTGATACACCCGATATACACTCTTTTCTCTGATGTGTAGTTCAAATATTTATTTAATAATCTTATTTTATTTTATTTACTTAATTTTTTTTTTTTTTTTTTTTTTTTTTTTTTTTTTTTTTTTTTTTTTTTTTGGTTGGTTGGTTGTTTTTGAGAAGATGGCCTTCACGTTGCAGTATGTTCGGCTCTTCATATTCGCAGTTGATGGTGCCCTCATCTTGCGATACTCTTCTCAATATTGGCAACCTCTGCGAGTGCCTCCCTAATCTTCCTCTCCGCGTCCTCACTAGGGGCCAAGTACGGCCTCCTCGGCCTGAATTTGTCCTCCGCGCCCTCGATACCAGCTACCGGTGCCGTGAAAACGCTCGCGGCATACTTTACTGCCGCAATTCCCCCAGCTTTCAAAGCCTGCTCCGCCAGCGCTGCTTTCCGATGCAGCTCCAGCGCCTCCTGCATCTTGCCGGCCTTGTAGAGGTTATACACCTCCACGATGGTCTTGGGAAACACATTCCCAAACGCCGCAATACATCCAGCACTCCCAACCGCCAGCCCTCCAATCAGGAAATCACTCTGCCCTCCAAACACTGCAAACCTCTCGGGTGGAAACTCGGCCGCCAGCCGCGTGATCTTGGCCACGCTTCCGCATGTGAGCTTTACGCCGACGACATTCTCGTGCTTCCTCACCAGGTTCGCAATGGTCTCACTAAAGCCAATCAGTCAGCAATCAACATGATCAGCTTCCCTCCCCCGGTCATATGAGGGAGGAAAGAAAAAGAAAAAGAAAAAGAAAAAGAAAAAGAAAAAGAAAAACCATACCTATCCAAATCAACCCCATTACAAACCCCAGGGAAATTATACACCACCACCCCCAACCCCCTCCTCGCGCTCTCCTCGGCCACTTCCGCGTAGAACCCCTCCACCACCTGGCCCAGGCCGGGCCCGGCCACCTTGAAGTACCCGGGCGGCAGCACCAGCACATAGTCGGCGCCGGCGTCGGCCGCGTCGCCGACGAACTCGCGCACCTGCCGCGTCGAGTGCCCGCCGACGCCCGCCATGATGGGGACGGCCGGGCCGAGGGCCTCGCGCGCCAGGGCGAGCAGCGCGCGCCGCTCGTCGCGCGTGAGCAGGAACGTCTCGGCGTTGGTGCCCAGCACCACCAGCCCCGCGAGGCCCGTCCGCGTGCCCAGGTGGGAGAAGTAGCGCTGCTGCGCGGGCAGGTCGAGCGTGTCGGTCTCGTGGTCGAAGAGGGTCACCGCGGGACACCAGACTCCTGAGGGGGGGACTTTAGGGGCCATGGTTGGTGTACTGGAAGGGTAGGTAGGTAGGTAGGGAGGGAAGGAGGGAAGTAGCTAAGGTTGTTTGGATGGGGTTTTGTTGGGTTGGGTGGTCTGAGAGGTTTTGGGCGTGGGATTCGATGGGTGATAAAGAGATGTAAGTGAACAGTAGGTGGGTGGGTACGTTTCGACCGATCTCTCTCTGCGGTTAGGTACAGCAAGGAAATGTCCACATAAGCCAACTGGGGAACTGAAACTGAGGTAAGCTCTGAGTGAGATGCTAAATACAAGACGGGAAGGTGTTTTCCCAATCGGAATCTTGGGCAGCTAACAACTGGGCACCGATGGCGGGGCGGCCGAGGGAGGATGCGGAGACATCGGAGACCCGCCGGCTGCACACCGAACGCCGGGCCAACTCCTCCCGAGCGGGCGTTATTCCCGCCTCCCGACAAAGACGGTGCAACGTCACCCACCCTCTCCTGGTCTTCGACACCACATACTGATTCTGGCACATTTTCCACTTGTTGCTTGCTCGTATCTCGGAAGCGAAGGTATTATTAACAGATTTTGCCTCAGTGTCCGAGTAGACCCCATGTTTTGAAGCAGAAGACAACGAAAAAGGGAAAGAAACAGACAAGGTCGTGTCGAAAGCCCCGGTCAAGAGAACAGCAGCGCAGAAAACGACAAGGAAAAGGGAATAAGATATGAAAGAAAATAGACAGGTGGGCACCTCCCCACGCCCCAGCAAGGCTGTGTATCCCCACAAGTTGTATCTGCTCCTGAAACCCACCCCTCCCTCCCTTCCAAAGTGCAAAGTCGCAGCTCCAATGAACAATGTAAACAAGCTAGCGCTACTAGCGTAGACCTATCACGCTCATCTCGAGCGTCCACACCCTACGGATCCAGACCTTGAGCTTTTTGCCCTCGAGCCCCTCGACATTGTCTAGCTCGACGCACTCCCACCAGCAGCGGCGCGCCGGCTTGCGCCAGAACAGCAACAACTTCTGCGCCATCCCGACCGCGTTGCTTCCCATGTCGTTGCCGCGAATGTCGGACCGCAGCCTCGCCAGCGCCAGGCTGCAGATGACGGCCTTGTTAGGCTCGCGCGCGCGGTGGCCCCATCTGTCGTCATGGTTGAAGCCGCTGTGGTTATCTAATTAGCATGCCGTGCGAGAAAAAAAAAAAAAAAAAAAAAAAAAAAAAAACCTCACCCCGCCGTCAACATCTCAATAAGATGCGCCTCGGTCGTGCCCGGCTCGTCGCTCTTCTTCAGGCCGCTAAAGATGCCGTCCTGCTTAAGCAGCGCCTTGGCTGCTGCTCGCTTGACCTCCATCATCTCAGGCTGCTCAATGTCCTGCTTGTGCGGGATGGCGTAGAAGTCGAGGTCCTCACGCAGCACGATGATACCAGCACGCCTGCTACTTTCATCCCGCACGCCCGGCTCCAGCGGGACAACGTCGCCGTCCTGGCTGGCCGACGCGCTCGGCTCCGACGGAATGGTCTGTGCCACGTTCCGAAAGAATTCCAACATGTACTGCAGCGATTCCGGGTCGTACTGCGTGTGCAAATAAGCGTCAGCTATATGTATGTCTAGGTTGCGGGGTATATTGCGGATGTGGGAAGCGTCTCCCTGAGGAAACGCTGCGCTCATCATGATCTCGGGAACCCTCAGCGGGTGGTTCTGGACTTGGAGGGAATCATCGCCGGCGAGCTTGTCAAGGTCAAGATAGCAAATGAAACCGGGTGAACCCACATCAACTTGGACAGCGTCTCCCTCGGTAAAGCCGCCCATGTGCCCTTCAGGGAAGAGACCGTTGGGGAAAAGCGAGAGGAGAACAAATTCGGGTAGTGTTAGGAGCTCGTCTCTGGATAGAGTAAAGCGGGTGCCCCTACTCAAACAATCAGCTCTGCGTGTGGTCGAAACGGAAACCCGACGCGCTGAGCCGGCTCTTACCGCAAGTCCATCGTAATCGTCTCATCGGCGGAAACATCTGAGAGCCCCATTGTTAGCATCGCAGACTTTGAGGAACCTGTTCCGACAGCGGCTGCTCACCTCCAAGTGGATTGATGGCATGCCCGCCCTGCTGAACCTGAGTAATAATACTCGAGGCGCCTCCTGCGGCCGCCATGAGGTATGTGAATGACTGGAGGGGACTTGATCCCTCCGAATATGCCGGTGGCGGCTCTGTTTCCTCGTCCTTGCTGCTCGAGCCGTCACGAGCCTTGGTATCCTGGGGGAGCGCGCGCTTGGTCTCGTCTTCAAACTGTAAGGCTGCGGACGCGCTATTCGAGGACTCTGGCGCTACTTGGTAGGCAGGCGCATACGCGGGAGCGGCAGTAGAGGCTGAAGCGGCTTCGTCGGTGTCGGCGACAGCGGGCTTGTACGGTTCGCACGGCTCGAGTACAGATGCCGCAGCCTCGTGGTCCGCGGCAGCAAAGAGCGACGAAAACGAAGGTGGCGGCCGGAAGGCTGAACTGGCCGAGGCCTCTGACGCGGGATACTGCGGCGGCGGGGAACGTTGGCGCGAGGGCGAGTCTTGGGCGGTAGCGGTTTCTGCGTCGACCTCAGCCGTGAAGCACACTAGGTTCGTGTCGGCCACGGCGTCTTGTGGATCCGCAATCCCTGCCTCCTCGTCGACACTGCGCCGTTTGCGGGGGAAAGGCCCGAAGGACGAGCTGCTCGAGTCCCCCGAGTCGGACAACGTGATGGCGGAGAAGGGCGGCTGTACAGCTGAGCTGCGTTATATCGATGGCTGGCGACACCGGGGTTACTTGTTCGGCCGGCGTTCCCCGTCGTTGGATACCCGCAGTGTCCGTGGATTGCCTTGCTCGAAGTCACGGCAGAATGACTGGCGTCCCAATTCGGCGCTTGGTCAGGTGCAGCTTGCTTGCCCAAAGTGCGGATGAATGCTGGGGAAATGGAGTTTGGGAGGTTGCCCGAATGCCTGCGCCCAATTCAATGCATCAAACTGGCGAAGCTGAGGAATCTAACGGCCGAACAAAACAACGATTCAGCGGCAGAGAAGCATAAGTGAAGTTGGAGACATTTGATCGACCCGATAATTAGTTTGTATGCACAGGGTCGTCCTGGGAATGTCAGGGATTCCCAAGATGAGGTTGACCCTGGCGAGCCGCTGAGAGGTTGCCGACCCCCCCCCCCCCTGAAGCGTCGCTAACAAATTCCCTCTTCCCACGGCAATTGGCACGTTGATGTCCGTGGAGAAGACCAATCGCGGTTTGCTCCTCAGGGCCCACTTCACTGAACACCCGGCCCGGCTTGGGTAGCCGCCGGGGGTCGAGAACACGCTATCATGGATCTACAGTAGGAATGCTTGCCAAGGGCTAGAGATGCAACATCACTTCCTGGCGATTTCACCTTGGAAAATTGGTTTACACAAGCTGGACTGCAGAGTGTGTAATCCATAGGTTGAATATGCTCTTTACGGTTGTGCATCGGCATATGTAACTCACATTCACATGTTGGCTGTGGATCCATGAATGGCTGGTTCTGGCGTGCTTCCAAAACAAGAGACTAGAGACCAATAAATCCACACGGGATTATTCCCAGCTGTCAAGAATAACCGACTGGACGTCCCTGGTGAGAAGGTCTGTCACGTTGGATGGGCACTGCTAGATCTGTTAAGGGATAACCCGTCTTCCCTAGCTGATTTGCAGAGGTTAATGTCATTGCACAAGGTATTAGTCTTCATCATCACTGTCGCCAAAGATGGCCTTGAACACGTCCTCTCCCGCCCGTTTGCCTTCTAAAGCCTCGTTCCTGCTCGAATCAATGGCGGCCCCGGGGACGGGAGCTTGCTCGACAAGCCCCTCCGCTGGGCCAGTTGACTGAACGCCTCCCTGGATGCCCTTTGAGGCGGAGCCCAACTCCAACGCCGCGGTTGGCTGCGGCGCAGAGCCATAGTCTCGATAGACATCCAACCCGGAGTGAGTGTCGCGTTTTATCTTTCCAGAAGCAGATGCAGGCACATCGTCAGGCTGGACATGCTCCGGAGGTTTGACATTGAACCTCTTGCACAGCAGCCGGGTGGGATAGAAGTCAGTAACGGACCGGGTCATGGGTCCAAACATACCGAGCTTGGCAGCTTCCTCCGCTGGGTCTTGCGGTTTGAGTGGAGGCTTTGAGAGGAGGGCCTCACCGCCATCCCCACCTCCCGAGCCAGTGCCGGGTTTTGTGGTTGACGACGAGGTCGTAAATCGACTGGCCATGAAACCCGTCATGGGTTTGAAGATCCTTGCACAATTGTAAAACTCGTGCATCTCCCTCAGCCAGTCCTCACTATTCGCTTTCTGCGGGTTTGGCCCAGGGGTCGGCTTGAATCCAGCCTGGTACTCGAGAAACGCAATGTACCTTGAGCGTTTAGCCTCATCGTCTGCATAAGGCGCGCCGCCGGCGGCTCCCCTGGAAATGGCAGCAATTGCTGTCTCCTTATCCAGCTTTGGGACACGGCTAAGCAGCTCTTGAAGCCGGTCGGTTTCGCTGAGCGCGTGTCCTGCAGGGACCTCGTCCCGAGCAGGCGGAAGATCGGTCCTGCCCGTCACAGCAGCTAGACGCTCACGGGAAGCGGCAGACATGAAATCAAAGACTGATTTTCCAGGCAGCTGTTTCTCCCCCAGGATGACTGCTCTGGCCTTCGGGTCGAGCGTTGAGGCCTTGGCCGCATCTGCAGTTGAGACGTAGGTTGTCGAGCTTGGTTGCGATCTGGGTTGCTTTGACGACACCCACCCAGAAGGAACTTTAGGAGGCGGATACTTTCCGTCGGTATTGATGGCAGATGTGAGAGTGTCGGGTTCCTTGCCGAAAACGAACCCATCTAGAGGAAGCCGTCCATCGTGACATTTCCGCACCCCGAGCGCAACCTTCCCCAGCGCTGATTTGTTTGACGATATAAACGTAGGTTTCGTCTTTAGTGTTGGATTAATTTGGGTGGTGGCCTTCTTCTTCTTCTTGTCCCCGCCTATTACTCGATTATACGATATTCGAGGACCAATCTCGTAGGGGTCTTCGTCGTCGGAGCCCGTATCGTTCAAGATTCCAACGCCGATGCCCCCCCGACTTCTATCCTTTTCTTTCTTCCTGCCAGTCGTTAATGAGAACCTCGGCCGTCCAAGGCCACCTATCCCTGGCTCGTCGTCATCATCGTCGGAATCATTGACGCCGCTGCTCCTCGTGGAGAAACCCATGGGAGTCAACCTGGTTTCTCCCCCATAGCCCAACCCCTTGTGATCAGTCTTGCGGACGAAGCTAATCATGGGCACGTTCTCCGGCGCGAAGAGATATGTCTCGCCCGTCTCGTTCGTATCACTGCGGAGGTCAAGGCGGGCTTTCCTGCGAACCTTGGGGCCAATTCCTTGCCCCTCCTTCCAGCCCATCCTCTTAAGCAGTTTCGTGCCCATGGTCTCTCCCTCAGTGCGGAAAAGGCCCATGATGCTGTTCATTCTCGAAGCATCGTCGGCGGTTGAGCCAAGCCCTGTAAATGCAGACTGCGTTTGGATCGCCTTCGATTCCTCAGCCTCGGCAAGATCCTCCTCGTCCATGAAATCCTCGGGTCGCTGCTGAGCCGCGTTGGGGTCATCTTTGCGACGATTTGTCCGGGACGAGACAAAGGTTGAGGGCGTCCATCCTTCTTTGGAGCCGACGGTGTTGAAGTAGCTGGGCAGAGCGATTAGCTCGCCCGTCTGGGCGGCAGACAGACACAATGGGACCAACTTACCCAGCACTCCACCCTCCAGTAAATGCGCCGTGAAGCCTCTTCCTCCCGCGCTCGTCTCTCACCTCCTGCTTCCACAGTGGCACATAGGAGCCATCGTCTCGGATGTTGGGGTCCAATGGCGGAAGAGGCGTGCCAAAGAGGACATAGGACGATTGTTGCGCAGTAAGGTCAGCCTCATAGGTAGCACGCGACCTCTTGTAGGACATGGGTAGGCTGAAGCGACAAATGCCGAGCTTGAACTGTTAGGTTATATGCAACGGAGAGGGCCGTTAGGTGGATGTGATGAATATCGTTTTCGCCGTGCGCTCCCGCTAAATTTAGGTGTCATGCAGGTAGTACCTGGCTGCCAAGCTCCCAGTAAAGCCTGGGAGTCGGGGACTGAGAATGGAAGGCGGTGAATGCCCTTGGATTTATTGGGGAAATTCTGCCAGGCGTATCTGCGGGGAGATTTACAAAAGAACCTTGAGTGGGGTATCGTGGGACAAAGCAGACACAGAAAGTTGCCATGGCCAGTAGCTTCGTGGAGGCAATCGACTACAGAATCATTTTGTTGGCTGGCGCCCTTGAGAACCCAACTTCCTCGTTTGATGTGCATGCCAGACACGTGTGCGTACGAGAATGGGGCCATGGCTGAACCCGGGAAATTCTGGAGGAGACCTTGGCCCCGCCATTGACTGCCAAACAGCTAATACATGGGATTTGGCTCCACAAACTCCGGATCTAGTCCTCGCTCTCTCCAGTCGGCTGTTCAACAACAGAACTGTGCGACCAAGGTTGGGGTGACTGTGACCTGGCCCTGCATAACTCAATCTTTAGGCTCTCATGACCTGTTGGAGAATCCTGGTACTTCAACTATTAGTCTCGCGTTGCTGGCGTGAAAAAGGAGCGCTACTTCGTTTCTTTGGAGTTTCCAGGAACGAGGCACGGGTTCGACGTCACCTCGATTAACCTGAAACGCTAAGACGAGGGCTGCTCCAAGGCGAGTATTGTGACCCCCACCGATTGCATGATATCAACATCCGCGTCTGGCGTGGCAAATTGACCATACACCCTTGTATTTCGACGGTCTTTAGCAGACGTTTTGTGGAAAGAATGGAAAGCAAACGGAGATAGTAATAACTTTTTTCTCGGTATTCCGTTAACATGTCGAGCTTAGTTGCAATGTGGTAGTATAATACGCAATCATCCAGAAGCTGTCAGGAGCCGTCGAAATACCCGGAGAACACAACTGATTAACCAGACCTGCGTCGATGGGTGCCTTCATCAGCACCAATGATATCATTTGGGAGGTCTGGGGTTGCAGCGCAATCGATAAGGTATGCATTGCCTTTCAATGTCACTCCTAGGATCCCGTCTCTCCTGCAGCGGTGGCTGTCCCGTCAGTTATCTTGTTCTCCTCCATGTCCGGGCTAGCCACGGACTCGGGCTCCGCAAAGCAGTTGAATCATGTTTATGCAGCCGGAACAGTGTGCTTTTTGAGGGTGGTTCCTTGGCCATGTTGGTGTTACTACGGGATGGGGTGCATGCGAGGCCTGTCTGTTTGCCTGCATGAAGCCTTCCCTATGTATGCACCTATAGGCATCCAGCTGTTGCCTCTGGATCTGCTTCGATTCGCAGCGCGCCGACTCTTGATCAAAGTGCTAGCCAAGAACAACCCTTGTCTGGCTGGTGGCAACCGGGCGGAAACTGGATGGGACCTCTCCTCTGGTGCCGTCTGGCGCCGTTAGGACTGTTCAACCCCGTCGAAGTTGGCCCTGGGGGGGTATGGCCGTTCGGTCGGTGCACCGCAGCCAGCAGTTCCACCGAGTCTGCCAATCAAAAGGCGATCGGACAGCCACTGAGCAGCCAGCCCTGGGGAGCCGGCGCCTTCAAGCGGAAAATTAGAACCCTCCCCCAACATTTCGATGGGACGGCAGGATCAAGGGTTCCATGCTCGGACCCTACGAAGTCATAAGTTGCCTGCGTTCGTCCATAGGGTGCTTAAAGGTGGGTAACCTTGGAGGGTGTGAGGTTGGGCGTTACCCCTCCGTCAGTGCCAAGCATGCCATCGCTGGCCGTAGCGCAGGCGTCCCCAGGTCCCGGTCCCGGTCCAGGAGGCAAGGCCCGTCTAACGGATAATTAGTGGAGCTGCAGGCCGTGGTAATTCATCTCCCGCTGATCTCGGAGGCGAGTGCCAGCAGCGAGACTAGAGTCGGCTTGTATAAACATCACCAGTCCGGGAGACTTTGGAATCACCAACCCTGGAACGCATACAGTAAAAGAGGATCGACTGGAAGTCGACCGGCGTGACAGCCGTGCATGCGACGCAAAAAAACCCTAGCCCAGGCAAGCTCTGCTGGACGCTCGACCATCCTCTGTACAGATTACTCGGCACCCCGGCTCTGTCTGGCGCAGCCCAAACACGGGCTCCTCTTCCCTCAACTGGACGCTCACTAAACAGCAGCCTCAACTGCCCAACCTCAGAGCGACACGCTGCACGATTGCACTGTGCCCAAGTAACACTCTCTCCATCCATCCATTCATCCCCGCTAGCCTCGCCAACTCTTGAGGAACGAACCCCCAATTCTTTGTCCGCCACCCGCCTGCTTACGCCCCCTGGCCCCCAGCTCACGATCGCTGCGTCCCGGCTGCTAAGTAACACCAATTTCTCCCGCCGCCCTCCGCCGCCCGACTGATTCCCCCCCCGTGCCGCCAGCCGACGTGCGACTAGCGAGCTGTACTTGGTGCCTCAGTACCCAACTTCCCCCCGACGTGATTGCCTGCGTCATTTGCATCGGCACGTAGTTGAATGGTGTGTCTCTCCGAACCTGGTTTTCCCCGTGAACCACAATTCCCAGCGGTCTGTCTTGCCGTAGCAAGCATTCGACAGCCGCCGCCCGGGCCATTGTGTCTCCCTCCCCTCCGCCATGGCGACAACTCTCCCGGCTGGGGCTGAAATGCCCATGCGGTCGCAGTCTGTCCGGACAAGGCGGCCACCGACATCATCACGAGCCGAGCCCCTTCCGCGATCCGAGTCGTCGACGAGGGCCGAGGCGTCACGTCCCCACCGCCGCAGCAGCCAGAGATCGACTACCACGGCATCCTCGCCGCGACACCATCAGCAGTCCGACATGCCCGCTCCCGCCCCGAACAGCAATGCCGGCACCGCCGAAGAACCCCGCGACGGGACAGCCGCCGGGGCGCATCGAACCTCCAAGCACCGATACCGCACCGTCATTCCCGCGCCGTCGGGCAACTATGCCTTCATAAAGACCATCGGCCAGGGGAGCATGGGCAAGGTCAAGCTGGCAAAGAAGGAGGGCACCAATGAATTGGCAAGTCTATCGTGCCGCGCTCCTGCGCGTCCCTCGACTACGCTGTGGGTCGTCTAACAATGGCTTTCTTCTTCGGTCCAGGTCGCTTGCAAGATCATCGAGAGGGTGTCGCCCGACGACGGCCGCCAGAGCAGGGAGGACCGGGAGAAAGCCGACGCCGCTAGGGAGGATCGCAATGCGAGAGAGGCCGCTATTGTCAGCCTGTTAAACCATCAATACATCTGCGGGCTGCGGGACAACTTGCGGACGAGATGGCACTGGTACATGCTCTTCGAATACGTTAATGGCGGCCAGATGCTCGACTACATCATCTCCCACGGAAAGCTCAAGGAGAAGCAGGCCCGGAAATTTGCACGGCAGATAGCGAGCGCCGTCGATTACTGCCACCGGAATAGCATCGTCCACCGGGACCTCAAGATCGAGAACATCCTGATCAGCAAGACGGGCGACATCAAGATCATCGACTTTGGCCTCAGCAATCTATTCTCGCCCGAGGAGGACAGGAAACTCAAGACGTACTGCGGCAGTCTCTACTTTGCCGCCCCGGAGCTGCTCCAGGCGAAACCCTATACGGGCCCCGAGGTTGACGTGTGGAGTTTTGGCGTCGTTCTCTTCGTTCTTGTGTGCGGCAAGGTGCCGTTCGATGACCAGTACATGCCCGCTCTCCATCAGAAGATCAAGAAAGGGGCGGTCGACTATCCCAACTGGCTGTCAAGCGGTGAGTTTTCCTATCTCTCTCCCCGGACATGCTCGCTAACTCGGGCCGCAGAATGCAAGCATCTCATATCCCGGATGCTAGTGACGGACCCTAGACAGCGTGCCACCATGCACGAGGTTATGAACCATCCCTGGATGCTGAAGGGCTACAACGGGCCTCCCGAGAACTTTCTGCCGCACCGCGAACCCCTGTCGTTACCCCTGGACCCCGAAGTCATCTCACACATGACGGGCTTCAAGTTTGGCCCTCCCGACTACATCCGGGAGGAACTGACTAAGAAGATCAAGTCACCAAAGTACCAAGCAGCTATTCGGCGCCTGGAGAAGGAGAGGGAACTACCACAACCCATGCCGAAGGACGCCGAGAAAAGACGGGGCTTCGGCTTTGATTTCTACAAGAGGAGAAATTCCATAACCAGCAAGGAGACTCTGACGAACAGCAGCTCCGACGGCCTGCCCATCGGCGACGACCCGCTCAATGCCTTTGATCCCATGATCTCCATCTACTACCTCGTCCGGGAGAAGCTGGAGCGCGAAAGACAGGTTGCGCAGCCGTCCATAGCCCCCAAGGTGCAGGTACCCCAGTCCCCCCAGCAGGCCCAGCCCCCCCCTACTCCACATTCCCCCGTCATCCGGCCAAAGGAGAAACACTCCCTTGCCGAAATCGTCCCGGCTCAGCCGGCACACACCGAGAGCGGGAGGGCACGGCCCCGAGCGAGGTCTCATAGCGAAGACCAAGCCCGGGAGCCGGTAAAGAACGGGCTCCTATCACCGGACATGATCCCGCCAACAAAGAGGAGCAGCGGCGCGGCGTCGCTGCTCAGGAGGCTCAGCACGCGCGACAGGAGGAAGGAGCCGGTCACCGAGGGAGGTGGTAATAACACAAACAACAGCAACAACAGCAACAACAACAAGGCCAGCACGCTAATACAAAAATCCGTCTCGATGCGCGCCAAGTCGCTGGGCCATGCACGGAGGGAGAGCATCCAGGCGAGGCGGGCCAAACGTGAGGCTGAGGCGCGTGATCAACCACAGCAGCAACAGCAGCAGTCGGTACGGGAGGAGACGGATGCCGAGCTGTTGGCTGAGCCCGAGCTGGCGGGTGACACAAGTGGCGGGTCGAATGATCGGCTTATGCCCGAGGATCCGGACCTGGCCAAGCCGGTTTACCTCAAGGGCATCTTTAGCGTGTCGACCACGTCGACCAAGCCGCTGCCCGAGATCCGCGCCGACATTAAGAGGGTGCTGAAGATGCTGGGCGTGGATTACACCGAGATCAAAGGCGGGTTCAGCTGCGTCCATGCGCCAAGCCTCGCGGACGGCGGCGATAAAAAGGGGGGCGATCGGTACCCCTCTCCGCAGCGCGTGGGCCGGGCCAGCGAGCAGAGGGTGGTGGATGGCGAGATTAGATTCGAGATTGTCATTGTGAAGGTGCCAATTGTCAGCTTGCACGGCGTTCAGTTCAAGAGGGTGGGCGGGAATACATGGCAGTATAAGGCTATGGCGGAGCAGATCGTGAGGGAGTTGAGATTGTAGAGAGGGTGGGGGTTGTTGGTGGGTGGCGGGCATACGGTTCCCTCCAGGTGAGGTCCCTTGTGGTGGGAGATCTGGCCGGGAAGAGAGGTGATGGCGTTCTGCTTCGTGGGGATGGTTGGTGGTTGCGGTTGTTGTAGTTGTTGTGGTTATGGTTCATGTGGAATTGAGGCAACATCTTTATATTCTAATTAGTACTTAATATTGAGGTTTTTCTGATGGCTGTACGCTCTAGTCAACTTTGGATCTTGCGTCCGACCGGTGTCCGGGAGCCTGGGGATTATGGCGCATGGGATGAAAGTCCGCAATTTTAAAGCTGAAGAGAGCGCAAAGTCGGTCAGGGTTCGGAGGGACTTTTATGCATACAGTGAGGGCCTAGGGAAGATGTTAAGTTGGCAAAATATATCAGCATTATTTATTTCTTCCCTTTGGATGCGAAAGTGAGTGGCGACGGCGGATATGTATGGCATGCCAGCTCCTGCCCCAACGCCCAACCCACGTTTGTCATGTACATGTAATATACAACATACGAATACAAGCATTCCATCAACGCCATCTTTTACATCCCATGCACATCCTCACATCCCACTAACCACCGCGCCCCACGCCTCTCCTTACTTCCTCACTTCCACCAACATCAACCCCCCCTGCCCCTTTACCCCGTTCTCCATAAAATAGCCGTACCCATATCTATACCCATCTCCCGACTATCAACCCCCGGTTCCCTACGACGAACCCCCCTCAGAAGAAGCCCCTTCCTCCTTCCCCTGCCCCTTCCCCGTAATCTGTGGCCAATACTTAACCCACATGTACGTCTCCGCCGCCGCCATCACAAGCAGTCCGGCGGCGAGCGCCATGCGCACACGGGGGTTGGGGCTGATGCTCTTGAGGGAGAAGCTCGGGTAGGAAGGGTTGGCGTTGGGACTGCTGGTGTTGTTGGTGCGCGGGGACGGGGTGGTTGAGAAGAACCGCGGGCGTGGGCGCCCGATTAGTGATGCTGATGATGATGATGATGATAATGACGGGAGGGCGAGGAATCGTTGCATGGTGATTGCCGAGGGGGATGTCCTTCTGAGAACGGCGGCCATCGGTGGCGGTTTGATTTGAAGAGTGGTTTCTTTAATGGGTGGTTCTGGTTTGGGCTTTGGAGAGGTGCTCGGTGGATGGGAAATTGGCGGTCGTTTTACAGAACTACTCTTGTTGGTTTTGGTTCAGGTTGGAGGAGCGCAGAGTTTTATCACCGACCCCTTAGCGTAACATGAATACCCTGCGTATGACTCAATTCAAGGGTGATATGCCCGAATAGGAAATATGAAGTTCCGAGTACACCACATCTTCCGGGGTGCCGGGACAAGCCGGGTCTGACACCTCTAGCAACGCTGTATTTGTCGTACTCTTTCAAGAAATATACCTTCATAAAGCGTCAGAAGTCCGGAGCGGAAGACAAAAAATCTCTGTGATATATTTTCATAGCTTCGTTGAATGCCGCTCATGATCTGTTGATTGTCAACGGCTTGAACGGCTTCCGTAGTTTATCAATCGGCGCTATGCCCCCGCGGCTTAGTCCGGCAGGTCTCCTAAACCCTGCGCCGAGTCCCTTGGGTAAGGTGCACGTCGTTGCATGCAGACAGGCTGCTGCCCGGGTCGGCTCCGGGAGCGGCTCATTTTCGTCCGCCTTTTCCACGCCGCTTTTATTGACGTCTTCCGCTTCATCCACAGTCGGAGGTGAGCTGGAGAAGACTACATACTGCTTCCCTTTGTCTGTTTTCTCACCGCTAGGAAGAGAGGGTCGGGTCATCATCTTCCCGCCTCTCAACCTGTGCTCAGTGAGTCCCGGGTCGATTGGCGGATCCCCTTTGACCTGTTGAAGCCCAAGGTTGCTTCTCGCCGGGATATTGCTATTCGGCCGCTGTGGTGGTTGCTTACTTGTCGATCGTGGATGAACCGGGAATAAACTAGTAGAGCCCGGATTGGTCTTAACAAACCCAAGAATGCTCTTCTGATCTGTCCGCCGCCTGTTTGCTGCTCGCTTGATTTTCTCAGCCCTTTCTGTCGCTTCCGCCGCGGCAGTAAGGGCGGCTTGATGAGCCCCCGCGCTAACAAAACCTGGCAGAGAAGCCACAGTGAATGCCGACGACTGTTCCATGGTAGTTGTATACTCTTTTCGCCAAGGGCGCTCCTCGACGGCGTCGGGACCGGTGGATGGCCCATACAGTCTCGGTCGTTTCGCGCGTGACGCATCATTCGAGGGACGGGCATCGCCGCGACCGACCGCGGCAGCTGAAACCTGTCTAGACTCCTCCGGGTCAACGGGAAACAGATTGTCCTCGACGCTGAACATGGCTGGCAGCCCTTTGAAGATGGATTCTTCTGGTGGCAACTCGCGCTTCAGGATCCTGGCAATCTCCCTCATGACCGGTCGATCGAAGCATGGGCCTTTCTTCAAGAATGAGCAGCTTACGGGTGCAACAAACGGCGACAGCTCATTTCGCTCGCCGTTGCCGTTGGAGCTGTAGGTTGGGCAGCTGAGATAGAGCAAGCTCTGAGCTCTTGTCATTGCGACATACAGCAGTCTTCGCTCCTCATCGCCATCCTCAGCTCGCATGTGGGGAATCGATCCATTGTAGACAGCAGGTACAAAGACAACAGGCCATTCAAGGCCTTTCGCTGCGTGGATTGTCGAAATAGTGACCAGCGGCTTGCTCTCTTGACTATCTTCTCCTGTCTGGGCGTCGGACGCTAGTGAGACGTTGGCTAAAAAGCGTGGGAGAACCTCGATTTCCTTTGTTTGCTGGAGGCCTTCGATCTCGGGAAGAGCATCGTCGCCGGAACGATCCATATCGCGCACGAAGTCAGCAGCAAGGCTGATGAATTCCTGCACGTTGGTCCATCTCTGTTCATGGTCATCGGGATGTGCGTCTTGAAGATGCTTTTGGAAGTTTAGAGTCCTGAGAAGCTGCTCGATCATCTCGACAAGGCCAAAAGGCGCTCCATTGGGCCCTGATGCTTCCTCGATCCGTTCCCGGACGTTCTCTAGCGGGCGAAGCAGGCTACCGCTGATCTTTTGCTCGGCATGTTTTGTAACCTTCGTCTTCGCTATGCGGTCTCCCCGGCAATGCTTTGACAGCACAGCCCAGAGACTGAGCGATGACCTTTCAGCCTCCTCAACGAGACCCTTGATGGTCACCTCGCCAATTCCTCGCCTGGGGACATTCATAATCCTCGCAAGCGCATCGTTATTGTCGGGCTGGTGGATGACGCGGAGATAATCGAGGATCGTTTTGATCTCGGTGCGCTCGTAGAATTTGAACCCACCAACCATTCGGTAGGCAATGCCCGCCTTCCCAAGAGCGCTTTCAATATGTCTCGAAAGCGATGCGGAGCGTAGCAGCACTGCGACGTCGCTATGGTTCAGCATGGATCCCGACATCATGACAACTCTCATGATTTCCGAGACAATCCACTCTGCCTCGGTGCTTGCGCTCTTCAACTTCCGAAGGACCGGGCGGGAGCCCTTATTATGGATGGGCTTTAGGACTTTCTGGTACCGTTTCGTATCCTGCTGTATCACGAGCAAGGACAAGTCGAGGATGGATTGGGACGACCGATAGTTTTCTTCGAGCGAGATTTCGTCGGTGCCAGGGAAATCCCGGAGCAGCCGCCACAGGTTTCTAATCTCGGCCGACCGCCATCCGTAGATGCTCTGGTCTGGGTCTCCCACGACGGTGATCCTCTGGTGACGTTGAGCAAACAACTTCATCAGTTCGTATTGAACGCCGTTCGTGTCTTGATACTCGTCGATGAGGACTGCCTGCACGTTCGAGACGCAGGACGGGAACTTCCGGAGCAGCTCGACGCAGCGCACTAAGAGGTCATCGTAGTCCAACAGGTTCGATCTCTCCAGATGGTCTTGGTACTCCCTGTAGCAGGCCTCCAGGTCTTGCAGCCCCGGCGTCTTGCTGGCCTCCTGTGCTGCCGACTTGGAAGCGGCCTCGCTACCCTTGGCCTTCTTCTTGCTTATCCATGCGCGCGCTGCCGGAGGGTCGACCGTCAGCTGCAGCCGCTTGCAAATGCGGGCAACGATAGCACGCGAGTCAGCATCGTCGGCGATGCCAAATTTCTGGTCGAGTCCAATGTGCCGCCCATATGCTGCGAGATAACGGCGTGCAATGCTGTGAAAGGTGCCCAGAACAATCTTGTTCTCCCGACCATTACCGAGGGCTTTCCCGACACGCTCCTTCATCTCGCGGGCGGCCTTGACCGTGAAAGTGGCGACGACAACATCTTGGGGCCGGAACCCAACACAGTCCACCAGCCAAACAACTCGAGACGCGAGCGTGTGAGTCTTGCCACTTCCTGGGCCAGCAAGAATGGCGACTGTGGCTGCATTGGAACTCACCGCCCGACGCTGGGCGTTGTTCAAGCCGTCGAGCACGGCGTGTTTCGGTGGAGGACGAGACATGTGTCGCGAAGCTTAAACAACTGCCACAGCGGATGCTGTGGATCTATGAAGAGCAGAACTGGAATATGGCATTGGGGCCTGCGTGCGGGGAATGCCTGAATGGGCAATGCGACTTGCAAATTCAGCTCAATTCGGAGCCGGGCCCAGACAAACAACTGTTGACAGAAGGCGCGACGATCCCACAGCAGTCGATCGCGAGAGCGGGTCCCTGGGTTCCGCGAAAACACGTGACACCAGATACACTTCCTCGCATAGCACATTGGTTGCCGCAGTGAGCCGCTACCGTACTCACCTCTAGCCGACTTGCAGCGGGTTTCCGGCCTGCAGCCGTGAGCACCAATATCTGGAAGCTGCCCCTTTCTCAATGCATAACCTTCTCAGCGCCTATTTACCCGAAACCAGGCCCTCCACCAAGTCCAGCCTGCGATTGATCGGGAGCGCGGTCGATCGCATTATGCAACACCACGAAGAGAGCAATTGGACTCGTCCGTGCGACAGCTCACCGAATTCGCTGTGATCAGCATCTTCCAGGCGGCGGCGCGCTTGTGGCGTGCGTGATAGCAGTGTTCCCAGCACGGTCCAGCACGGTCCGAATGCACTCAGAACGGGGATATCACAACGCAAGCCGCCCATGTCCCGATGGCCCGCCCCAAGGGGGAGGCAAAGGAGTCAGCTCGGGCCTTGTATACTGCACTTTTGTGAAATACACTAGCTGCTTTCCTCGTGCAATTCTGGGAACGCTGGCGCCGTTGGTTACAGGCCCGAAGAATCTCAAATACTCGCATCCTGACGGCCTTGAATAGATCCTTCGACCGTTTGCTGGCCCGGCAAACTGTCGTAGGGCGGTGGAGACGACCAGGAGGGTGACGGGAGGGGCGCTGACAGGGGTACATGCGGGTCGATGGCGGGGGATTGACAAGCTTCACAGCTCCTGATGAGTGCCGACCAATCGTAAGGCGGCCCTTGCCGCTGGCCCTCCCACATTACCAAGCGGATCTGGCCAACCAAGTGGGTTGGACGGCCTCGCAACTCTGGCGATGTCGCCCAGAGGCCGCGCTGCGCGGGTGCTATTGCGATGGGAACCCTGCCAGTCATGCAAGCGCGAGATGTGCCTGGACAGAAGCCCAACAAGTCACAGGCAATTTCACACCTAGGGCCAATGCCCGCCGAGCCAATGCCGAGCGGCGTGCCCACTCGACACATCCCCTCGGCTCGCCATGCGCTGACTTGCGTCTCAACAGCCGCTATATACCCAGTTTGTGCCTCCTGCCGTCCGCCATTTGGCATACTCACCGCAGTCTTCCTGCCTATCTCAATCACAACGCGTTTCGGCACGGCGGATACCATGAGCTATCCGTGAGAGTACGACACCTCCTCAACCCCATCGGACCTGGCCCCCGCCTGCCCTGACCTCCCCTCACCACCATGTGGCCGGGTGTGTCGACCTATAACTTTGCCTCTGCTCTTCTCTTCGCGGCGGCATCTTGGCCTCCCTCTTGTGCCGCCGTGCCGTCGACGAGTTTCTTGTCGCGCCGATCACTAGCCTTAGACTTTTCTCCTGCTCCGCCCCCAGAGGAAGGCCCTGAGTTGTCGGCCGGTGCACTGCGTGACCCAGCCTACCTTCCAGCCCAAATCGGTGGCATTGTCGGCGCCTACGCCTTCTCGTTGGTGCTGGTCGCCCTCCTTCTGCTTGCTCTTGCAAAGAGACGCCGCGAGCACCTGCGGAACCGTGACCTCCCCGAAGAGGAAAACACACTTCTCTCGTTCAATCCATTCCCACAACCATTCCTCCTCCAGTCCGAGGAAGAGTACAAGAAACAGCTTGAGCAGTTCCAGACGCGCACGCTCACAGTCCAGACCGACCTCCCAAGGAGTCCGATCAAGAACTTCTCTCTCCCAGCGGGTTCGCCTCTCAGCCCGACCAGGACCGGTCCGCTCAGTCCTGCTAAGTCGCAACACTCCATTCTCACCGCGCACTCATTCACATCGACTATCCTCGCCGCCGGTGTCGACCTTTCAGTCGACCAGACGGTCGTGCAACGAGACAGGGCCATGGCGCAACAACAGTTGGAAGAGATGTACAAGTATGTGATGGAGCAGGAACAGGCCAAGGCTGAGGGGAGGGAGTATCAGGGGCCGCCGCTTACCTCTCCCTCGGCCAAGTCGGTAGCCAGCAGCAAGAGGGAAAGGAACAAGCCGTCAAACCTGAACCTGAACGCCCGGGACGAGAAGTCGCAGTCGCGAAGCTCGTCACTCTTCTCCTTCCTCAAATCCCCGCGCAAGAAGTCCACTGGAACCATGAACATCTCCTCCCCGATCATGACTCCAATGTCGGGCACTTTTCCGCGGCACGATGACCAAGAAATGAACGCCATACCCCACCGCCATTACGCCCCGGCGGCACCACCACCAGTCCCATCGGATCTGGCCCACCGCAGCGCCGCCCATGGCGCTAGCTCTTCCGCCAGGAACAATCTGCCAACCCCAGAAATCTCACCGGCCAGCACGCAGAGCATCGACTCGCGGATCGACGCCGCCATCGGTCAGCCCCCAAGCCGTGAGGACCGCGCCGCCGCCCGCCGTGAACAAAGGGGGCGCGATGACAACGGAGCTTCGCACTCGCGCGACGTGTCCGCCGGGACCAGCACTTCCGGCGAGCACGAGCCCGTGTCGGCCGTGTCGGACAAGTCCACCTCTGGCCTCGTGGGGCTGCCCACCTCGCCCAAGCCGGGCGTCAACCGCTTCCCCAGCCTCGATTCGCTCCCCGCCTCTCCTCGCCCGGGCCAGCAGACCTTTGCCACGCAACCCTTTGGCGGCCAATCGTCAGCAGTCCGCCAGGGCGGCGCCCTGCCGCTGCGCGCATACGAGCCATCGCTGGCGAGCCCGACGGCGGAGAGCTACGCCACCACGAAGCAGACGGTCTTCACGCGCGCCGCGGGCCCGCTGTCGCCCGGGATGCAGACGGGCCTGATGACGCCGTGGACGGGCGCGCCGGTGCCGTACACGCCTTACCAGCCCTTCTCCCCCGTCGTGCCCATCACCCCGTCGGTGGTGACGCGCGCGGATCGGAAGAGGATGAAGAAGCTGGAGCCGAAGACGCCGACTGTGGAGATGGTGAAGGACACCGACGAGGTTTGGTAGGCGTATTTCGGCCGGTATAGATATCTTACTTTGATTCTCTTTTATCATTCGTATTCTTTTCTCTTCGGGTCCGCGACTTGATGTCTTTTTGGGTTCGAATTTAGTGTGCGGAGTGAGAGGGAGGTTTTAATGGGCCCCTGCGATCGGTCGGCCGTGGGTTTGGGAATTGAGACCTGGAAAAATGTGTGTTCACCGTGGTTGTGCCAGACATTGAGACATGTCCGTAGAGCGGAGGACGTTTTGATATCCATTCCGACAATGAATTGACGAATTTTGCATTGCTTCCCAAAGCCGAGAGAAGAAATGTGATTGAAAATTTTGGTGGGCGGGAGTGTTAGCCTTGACTTCCAGTAAGGTACTACATAGGCACTGAAGTCTTGGTGGGCGATGTTTCAAGGGGTGAGATGAAACTGTTCAGAATCTGCCCCCGTGTTAAGGTGCCCCGAGATTTCAGGAGACGTTCTCTTTTCCTCATACGAACAATGAACAGGCATCTGCCTTCAGCAGTACGCGTACGGATTGAAAAGCGCTCCATTATACCATTCTGCATCTCGCATGTGCAGCACTCCATGTTTCTCGCGAGCGAACTAAACCCATATGGTAGATGGTCTTGCTTGCAGGAGCAGGCCAGGCGCTTGAAGTCATCGACCACCAAGAATCAAGCTCTAAGACTACTGAAGCCCCTGTCTCTCTTGCAGCCAAGGGACCCCACAGTGTTTCTCGTGTCCTGCGAGGTTCTCCGCACTCCTATGATGACGACATAGTCTACGGAGTAAAGTACTTGGAAACACCCTTTCCCATTGATCTTGCAGCGTCTGCCAGATCTGAAAGTAAACGACTCAAGTGTCCACCACGTGATATGGGTTCTCTTGCAGCTATCTTCGCAGATTCGTAACTCTAACGGTGGCGATCAGATCTAGACGCCCACTGTGCTGTTCGCCTCCCGACCAATCCCAGGCTCGAATTGGGCCCGGTCGTCCGTTGCTGCACGTGCCGCCGCTCTTGGTTCCCCACTTTTGGCGACTCGGCTCGAACCGGTTTCCCATCATACGATTCTGGGGCAAATCGTCCCACAGATAGCCCGATTCTCCAACTTCCTCTTCGCAACGTCAATCCCATCGCCGAAAAACTTGACAACAACTCGCCCGCGCAGCATTACGGTCAAGACGGCCCGCATACGGCCCGAGCTCCTAGTTACCGCTGACACTGCAGGACTCGCTGCGCAATTGGTCCACAGCGGATCCTGCTTGTCCCCGCACCTGTCGGCTCCCTTTCCCACACACACCCCCCCTTTCGCCCAACCTACCCAACCCACCCAGTTATCCCAGACTGCTGTCGGCTGGCACACCACCGGCCCGCATGCAACAGCTGATCGTATCGCTGCTCAGGGATCCCGGGCAGTAGAGCAGCAGCGCAGCTGAGCAGAAAGGGGGGCATCATGGCTGACCAAGACCCTGACTCGCCCAGCCTGTTCGACGGCTTGGACACCTTCGAGCTTGGTGACGACAGGCTGGGAGACAGCGGCCTTGCAGATGATCTAGCTGATAGCGGTCTCGGCACTTCGGCCCCTAACGCTGCCGCTGCCGCTGTCACCTCCCCATCGGTGGGTGAGAATGTGCCTACCACCACTGGGCCGAACGGGAGTGGGCCTGCTTCCATCCCGCAGTCGGCTGTCACCGCTCCCCAGCAGCCGGACTTCTTCAACCCAGTCTCGTCAAACTGGGTCTTCCAGAACACACCCCCCTACGACTCGCCCATCGGCGAGAATCCCTTTGGTGCTGTGCCCCAACAGTCGTGGGAACTCCCGGTACATACCAACCTGAACCAAACGCTTCTGCAGCAGCAGTCGCTGTATCTCCCATCCCCCGCCACACCCGCCCTTGACCCGAACCTTGGTTCTGCTGCTACTACCGCAGCCAATGCTCCCATAGTCCCTACCTTCGCGCCAAACGCAGAAGCCTTCCGGACGGAGAATCAGCGCAACATCCAGAACACGCTCACTCCTGCGCAGCGTGAGCGGCTCAAAACAATTGCGATGCCGCCCCACCTCCAATATCACTCCCCCAAGAGCGCTGGGAGCCCGGACTCCAACTCAAGCCATGACAAGGGCGCTGTCTCCTCACCGGACGCCGCAGGACCTTCCAAGCCGAACAGCAGGAAGCGTAAGTCGTCGGCCGAAGTAGATGAAGATGACGACGACGACGAGCTCGACGGCCAGCAGCCCGTCAAGAAGACGGCCCACAACATGATCGAGAAAAGATACAGAACCAATCTCAATGATAAGATAGCAGCCTTGCGGGATAGTGTGCCCTCGCTACGGATCATGTCCAAGAGCGCCCGGGGAGAAGACACGACCGAGGACCGGGAGGAACTGCATGGCTTGACACCTGCCCACAAGCTCAACAAGGCAACGGTATGTTCATCGCGCTGCGTGACCCGGGACCGAGGGGAGACTGATCGGAATCACAGGTCCTGAGCAAGGCTACCGAGTACATCAGGCATCTGGAGAAACGGAACAATCGCCTGATCGAGGAAAACAACAGCATGCAGGCGAGGATCGCTGCCTTCGAGAAGCTCTTCATGGCTGGTGCCATCACTGGTCAGCTACCAAACCCTTTGCAGCAGCCTCCTACACCGATCCAGTACCCGCAGGATCCGGCGTTTATGAACACCCCAATGGCCGCGCCCCGAGGACCGGATCCTCCGGGCATGATCCCGATACCGGACGATATGAAGCGCATCCTAACATCTCAGCAAATGAATGCCGGCCGCCCGTACCCGGTGCCGGCGCAGCATTTCGGGCAGAACCCCGCGATGCTACGCCAACAGCAGATCCAGCAACAGCAACAGCAGCAACAGGCACAGGCCAGCCGGTGGAATCCTTATTTCGGCAAGCTGATGGTGGGATCTCTGGCGGGACTGATGTTAGTCGAGGCCCTCGTCGAGAACGAGCAGGGCACCGAGACGACAGAAGGCCGTGGCCTGTTCGGGCTTCCAGTACATCTCCTCGCGGCCTTTGTTCGGTCGACCCACTTCAGCATTGGAGGGTACCACATCTCGGCAATCGGCATGATTGCAAAACTAAGATTGCTCTCACTCGTAGGCTTCTTCTTGTGGGCAGCCTGCTCCTCGTTTATCGACACGCCCATCTTCCAATCTTCCAAGCACCCGAAGCACAAAGCTGCGGTGGTCCAGGCAGTGCCGTCTCTCGCCTCGCCCATCCATGTCAGGCGGCAGGCCTGGCTCACCGCAATACAGACCGTCTGGGTGCCGAGGCACAACTTCTTCCTAGAAGCCGCGGCCCTGTTGCTCAAGACAGCAAAGTACACGCTGAGGAACGTGGTTGGCCCCCATAGTTACCTTGCGCTGACCGGACTAAGCGAGGAGGAGGAGGCCGCTCGTGTCAAAGCCTGGTCAATTGCCTTGGACGCCCAGCTCGCCGGTGGTGACATGGAGATCAATAAAAGCCGTCTTACGCTGACCTTGATTGCGTCGGGCACGCTCCCAGACACCCCGCTACGGCTGATGATGAAGGCGCTGCATATCCGGGTCCTCCTCTGGCAGCTGAATGGCGCCTCGTGGGCCACCAACCTGATTGCTGCTAAGCTCGCCAGGTCGAGGTGGGACGAAGCGAGGCAACTGAATCATATCCTTAACTCTCTACAAGGAGAGCAAACCTCTGACGAGGCCCTTCCTGAGCACCTGGCAGTCTTGTTGGAGCAGGACTGCGACGAGGTGCTCAACGACGGTATCATTCAGAGAGCGCACAACCTAGCCTGGAACCAACACACGACGTACAACCTGATCGACAAGGTCGATGGCATGGATCCCGTTGTCGAAGACGCCGCCGTCAGATCGCCAATGGACGCGGTGGCCGCGTGGTACTCGAGCATCACGCTCCACCGCGTGTTGGTCGACAGCTTCTCCAACCACCGAGACGACAGCATGGCCGCCGCGATAGCCGACGACATCGCTCTGGCCGTCAAAGTCGCACCCATTGGCTCCAACGCCCAAGTGCGCGCCCTCGTCGCGCGCGCCGTCCTTGTCGACGGGAAACGGGGCGCAAACATCGTCGCCGCGATGCAGGCCCTCGGCCCCTCGCTCAACCCGGACAAGCACCCGCAGTACAGCAGGGGCGTCCCGCCGCTCATTGACTCGCCCATGTCGTCCATCGCCCCGGATCCGGACGCGCAGATGGCGCTACGCTGCGCCATGGGCATTGCCCAATTGCAAAAGTTTGCCTATCTCCCGCACCCGGCGGTCATGGTGATTGATTCGATCTTGCCGAGCCGAGCGGACATCGAGGACATGTCGCTGCTGGGATATGCGGCGGCTTTCTGTTTGATGGAGCGGCTGTATCGCCATGCGGTAGGCAGGGAGACGTGCTCGCGGTCGTTGGAGAGGTTGGCGGGGAGCTTGAGGATCTGGATTGGGAGCTCGGCCGGTGACAAGGCAGGCGTTGATGAGATGATGAGGCGGGGGATGATTGAGAGGTGTCTGGCGGTTACAAAGAGCGTGGTAGGCATGGAGGCGGATCCGGGGTATGTGAGTATGGATGAGTGTGAGGTGGGCGAGGATGGGGAGGGCGGGTGTTGATTATTTGCCTTCACGTTTCTCCTTGGTATTTGAGGGTTTGTCGCGCTTTGCTCTCGCTGTTTATTTCGGTACGAGGTCCGCCGGGCGTGCGACACGTTATACCTTCCCTTTTTTCTTATTAAGTATACTTTCGATTGTCATGTATCTCCCCCTACCACTCTGTCTTCTCTACTTCTTCTTTTAGCCCGCTGTCGCACGCTGACAGCAGGCGGTATTTTGGGCGCAAAGCGTGGATTATGGGATTGATGGAAAGATAAAAACAATCGCCAGGAATATTCAAGCTGGGAGAGGGAAAGGGAGGAAATAGGAACAGGAGAACTGGATCTGCTAGTTGGATTGGGAGGATGGATTCAAATGGAGTTCCTGATGTTTTTTGCTTTCTTTTTGCCAGTTAATGGCCATTGTCGCGGCTCGTTATCCTTCATTATCGCTATTATCGTCATTGTTTGTTGTTGTCTGGCGTGACATCACGTCATTATGCTGGTCAGTGAGGTAGTTTGTTGCTTGGGAAGATTAGGGTCGACCCATTAGGTTAGGGCATCAAGCAAGGAGTAGCTAGGAATAGAGGGTTCCCCTCGTTAGTGTGATAGAAGGAATGAATATCGCACAATCTCAGCAAGCTGAAACAGACATTGTCCAATCTGGGGGACACTCTGCCCAAAGTCAGTCTCAACGGACGAGCTTTGCTATGACAGCGGCAGAACTCTCGCATTGGGCGCCGCGGCTCGCCAAATAGGCCAATCAGCAACTTCTTTGATAACGCTTCTCACATTAGTATTATCCTGTTTGATGGGCTGGAATGTTTTGCCAGCCTTTCTAGACTTTATGGATGTATGGGCTTGACTTGCTCAGGAGTAATCGCCGCCAGGGGAGAGCTGACATGGCCTCCTCGCGGGACCCCGGGTCAGCGAAAGACCTTGGGATATGCAGCCTTGCTCGGGCTGCAAAGGGAACTTTGAATGCCTGCCACTCCAGTGTTACAGGCCAGGCCCCAGTCTGCATTTTCAGCTCTCCATTCTAAGTATGTGGCAACAATTCAGCGCCTACCACAAAGCATCCGACCCATAATCGATATAGATAGCCATTATTCGAGCGCTTGCGGCGGACCATGTACATTTATCATGCGCTTTCCATGATGGGCCTCTTTCTTCTTCTCTTGCTTTCACCCACAAGACTCTAAGTTCTTGTAGGTGTCCAGCTCCCCCCGGAAAAGGGGGCTTCACCGTTCCAGTCCCCTAAACGAAACAAAGGGAGAATGCTCCTCCGCATTGTCGCATCACTTCCGGCTGGTCTGGTCCGATCGGTGCCGGTGCCGGAGAGGGTAACGGTGTCTGGCCCGGGCGTTTCGGACCACGGCAAGCCCAATCTCGTCTGCTTTCCGACAAAAGTGGTGGAGGTGGTCATCTTCTTTCTGATCAACCACTTGATCCATGCCGGCAGCGTCCAGATTGGACCGGGCGTCTCCGGCTTCGGGGCTTTCATCATGATGGCCCAGTGTCTCCTAAATCCCGCCACCGGCATCGATCAGGTAATAAGGGCCATTTCCCGTTAGAGCTTAAGACTGACGACCAAATTTCCTTTTATTGCATTTCCTCCCGACAGTCTGTCGACAGCCCACAAGGCTGGCGCGCTGGTCACGGCAACACGAATCAAGACATGGGTCCCCCAAGCTTCCGACAAGACCTTCAGAGCGGTGAAATAGTGAAGAAATAAAGCGGCACGCGAGACCCAGAGGAGCCGTAGGACAGCGTGAAGGACGGCGTGGAGAAGGAAACTCCATCTACAGAAACAAAACAGCCACGGACGTACCGCTGCCGGATCGCGCGCAACTGGGAAATTGACGGGCCGCGGTCTGTCTGGTGGTCGGATGTTACGGAGGGCAGGGTTGGCGGTACCGACGTCGACTCGACCGTGTTTGGCGGGTTCTCCCTACCGCCTGGTTACCGTTGGATCACGGTGCCACGGAACGTCGCCGTCGAACCCCTGGACACATCGCCCTCGTCGCCTTCTGCTGCCTCTACTTCTTCTCCGGCTTCCGCCTCCGATCCCGCTTCTGCTGCCGCCGCTACTACTGTCGATCCAGGCCTCGAAACCCGGCAACAAGCAGCAGTCATGGGGCTCAGTGCGACTTATAGCGTCATACAGCCCCTTGCTGCCGTTGTCCAGACGGCTTCGGCCGGTATTACACTCTACAGAACGCGAGGCGACCAGATAGACAGGTACGGGTTTACCGCTTTTGGTCTCACCGTGGTGCCCTACCTCATCATGAGCATCATTAACTTCTTTGCCCAGTAGGTCCCTCCTATTGCTTCACAAATGATGTAGCGGCTGTGTAGCGGACGTGGGTCAAGTCGAAATCCAGATGTCTGACATTGTTTACAGTATTGCAATCCCAAAGTACCGCGCACTGTTCGTAGTTCAATCCGACATCTTCGAAGAGGCGGTAGCCAGGTCCGGCCATTCTACCCCCCCGCCCGCCATCGTCGGCAAGCTACCGCCAGGAGAACATCCGAACCTCGGGCTCCTGGATGTCGACCTAGAGAGTGATCCTACCGGACCCGTGGGCTGGCGGACCCTCCGGCACCGTGGAAAGCCGGGTGTCCAGAGCATTCTCGATACGGAGACAATACGAACCGTTGTAAATCTGGAGCCAGACGCAAGGGATAAAAGTCGAACACGACAAAAGGATTATGCAGGCGAGGTCATCGTCTCCCTGTTTCCGAGCGTTCGACTCCTAGGCGGCGCCACGGGGAGAAAGCCGCGGCATTTCCTGCTGCATTATGCCCAATGGTTTGCTTCTATCCTGGTGTGCCCGGTATCCTTGACCGTCATTGGCATCATCTCGAGGATCTAACGCGGAACGGCGAGCGGACCGTCGTGGCGAGCGACCGTCATTGTGTGGCTAGTCTAGAGTAATGGGAACTCCCTCGTGACCGAGATTATAGGTATCGCCTTCAGTCTCCTCCTGGGTGCCACCACCAAAGAAGACAAAGCCGCCAGATACTTTGACGTCTTCGTGGTTCTTATGATCATAGCTACCTAGCAGGAGAAGGGGGGGGGGGGGGGGTGTCTGTCATTTGCCCGACCGTATCGCCCAACGCGGGCAATTCCAAAATACTGGTGACATCATGACTCCCAGCTAGGCACCAGCATGACCTACCTAGGCCATTGTGGTGTCTAGCTGGGCGTTATTTATGTTACCAGTAGATGTGCCATTGCCAGCGCTGGCGATACGGTCGGGACATGGCAACATCATGACCAAGATCCCCCTGCCACGGCTAGGCATTACCGGCCGTGAGCGCTAATGTCCGGGAAATTATAAACAACCCCCTTTCTCCAGTCACTTAGGTATATATGCGTCTTCACCCCAACTCCATCTTCATCACCGCTTGTCCCGACCTCCTTGTGACCTTGTAGGTCCACTTTCTCCCGTACCGTCAGCCGAACTCACCCTCTCTTGCACCTCCGTAGCTAGCTCTGGGTACGCTTGGCTGCTCAGCCCCTGGAGCTCAAGACGAGCTAACCCGTTCGGCACTTCCAACTCGCCAGGAAACTGCCTCCCCGACCCCTCCAATTCAAGGTGAACAGGGACGCCACTGAGCTCTTGTGGACGGATCTTGGGAGGGAGCGAATCGGCGTGTAGTTCAGGCTTCTCCCATGCGCCCGTGCTATATGGCCTCACAGTCGTCGCGGACTGCTTCGCGCGTCGCCTCCAGAGGAGGAAGCCACACAGGAAGATCAGGGCGAGGGCGCTGCATGCGCCCACGGCGGACCCGACGATTAGAGGCATGTTCGTGGCTGCGCCTGTGCTAGATGCGTCTGTCAAGGGAGGCACACGGTCAATATACACTCAAGAGGACAGTGAGCAGGACTTGCGTACTTGAGTGAGTTCCAGAGTCATTCGTTGTTGTACCGGGGCCGGGGTTGGGCCTGCCTGTCGCACATGGGAAATGGATCGTCAGCATAAATTAGGTTAGAGGCAGTATTTCTACAATCTGGGACAGTTGGGTTCGCCTACTTGTGCTTGACACTTCTGTCACGTGGGTTTGAGAGGGGGACTGGGTTGTTGTTGACAAGAGCTCTAGGGGGAAAGTCCGCGATCCATCCGAGTGCTCAGCACAATACGTTAAGGCCTCGGCGAATCTTGGATCCGCATAGGCTTCCGTAGTATGGTTGGCGCCTGTATTGGTGGCCTCGATGCATAGGACGCACAGATCATAATGGAGGAGGAATATCGAATTGCGCTCACAAAGTTCTGGAGACTTGCCCAAACGTTTGATTTCCAAGTAAGCATCGTCTGCCACGGACTGAGTTAGGACTTCACAATATCATGAACGTAGATTGAAGAGACCGAAACGGACTGCAGTGAGGATAACAAACAGCCGGTACAATAGTTTCGTCGGTAGCCATACTTCTGTGCAGGCTAGTTTTGATCCAGTTGAGCGAGTTCGTAGGACTAGGCGAATAAAACAAGCCAGCACTCGGTGAATGATTGTTAAGGTGAGTTTGCCAACTTATGGCAGAAGCGATTTCAACTTCAATGCTCGATGTAAAAACGGTGATTCAGCCCGCAGGGCTTTGAGGGGAGTAGATTCCTAGTTATGTAGGATTAACAGCGGCCTGGTTGCCCTCCCACCTCCCTCCCCCCAACCTCCCTTTTTACGCATGGTGGTTCACCGAGATATTACGTGCAGGTTGGGGTTTCACGAAACACAAAAACCCTATTCTTAGTGGCATTATGAGCTTCTTGGCATAACCAGCCCGTTGCCCCATCTGTTAACCGGAGAATATGCACTCTGTAGCTGAAACGGTGAAAACGCAGACACACGAGAAACGATTACCGCATGTCCTACTTTGTCGCTTCTTGCCTGACAGCTTGCTTTGCTTGTGGGCATTCCCAGACAAGAAGGAAGGCGCTGCTACTACCTCTTAGAAATCTCATAAGTCCTCTTCTACCCGCTTAAGAGATTGGCGGACATTTCGACCTGTCACTAAGCTTGACGGTGAGTACTCTGGGTGTTTGATGCCGATAGGCTTTGCCTTCGGTGGCGAGGTCGGGGCTGAAGGCCGAGCCGTGTTGATGGGATCGGTTAGTAAAGAAATCGGACAGAAGATGAGCCCGACTGCGTTATATATGATCCTCCTCCCGGCAAGTGGTCATTTCGTTTGTCGATTCCTCGAGCCAGTAGCCTTCGTGAGCTTCATCTTGTACTGTATTACAAATCATTATCAATTAATCGTCCTTTTGAATCGCTTCTCCTGCTTAATTGCCATGCAACTCCACAACTCGCGCTCCTACAACTGCCCCTTCGATATAAAGAACTTCCGAAGATGGCCTCCTTCGGTCTCGCACCCTCGTGCCCAGCTCCAAACCGGGTGTGACAGGCCGGTCTGACGCCCCCATTCCGCGGCGAAGCCATTCCCTTTAGCCCTCCATCTCCTGGTAAGACAGTGCTGCATCAAGTTCTTGGGGGGGTACATAACAGTTGGCGTGCAGTTCAGGTTTCGCCCATGGAGCCTGCTTCTTCGAGTTCCCGGCTGCGGCACGGCGCACTGCTCGCTTTTTCTGGAGGTAGTACATTCCGACCAAAATGAGCAAGGTGATGCCGAACCCTACGCCGAGGCTGATTCCCATGATTAAGCCCTGGGAATTGGGCGTGGATGAATTAGGGTCGCCTATTGTGGTTAATAAACCTGGACTCGGAAACGGGAGCAGGAGTTGGGTGTGACGTTTTTCTGGTTTCACGTACCCGACGATGTTTCGCTAGTCTTTACGCCGCCGGATCCTGTAGCCGGAGTGGACTCGCCTGTTGGAAAGGGTAGACAGGGGTTAGTCTCAGTTACCGAGGAGTCGTCGAGGGTGCGCTAGGATAAGTGCCGCCAGCTCACTTGAAGATGTTCTCGTAATATTCGAACTATTGGCTGCCACGGTTGAAGCGAGCTCGCCTGGGATTGCAAGTCAACGGACTAGAACATAGAAGCTGTATATTCGAGGTAACTCAACTCGCTTACTTGATCGTGTTCTGCGAGTCCTAGAATCACCAGTCATCGTGGTTCGGCCTGCTGAAAGGGGGGGTTGACGATTAATCAGCTTGGGGAACTTGGAGCCGGGGTCACACACTTGACCCTGTCACTAGTATGATGTCTAAACCGCTGGTGGTCAAACCTGATGCGAGACTTCCACCCGGGATTGATGTGCTGCCCGTAGCAGTGATGGTTTCTGAGGTTGGCGGGTGCGGCTGAGTAACCCGAGTCGTCTGTGAGGCGAGTGACAGTCCGTTGCAGTAGTCGATGTACGGTTGCGACGGTGCAAGATAGTCGGATGATGCGTCGTATGGCTGGTTGAGCGTGCATTCCTCGCATTCTCCAAACCAGTGATGGAAACCCGAGTCGGCCGAACAGAGCTCCGGAGTCTTGCCATACTCTTGTGCTATTGTGTATGCGGTGTCTGCCGCAGGTTGAGAGATCAGAAGCTTGGGGGGGCAATAGGGGGGAGTGCGAGAGGCAGACATACCGCATTCTTGAAAGCAAACTGGCGGCTCCGGCGGAGCAGTTGGATACGACATCTTTCTGCCTAATCTTCATCGACCCCAGAGCATTGGTAGGGCAAGAGGGACAAGAAGAGCGAGTACCTGATCGAGCTGTGATCCAGGCGGCCCGGGGGGTGCTGGCGACGAAGAAAAGGAAAAGAAAGGACAGAAGCTCACAACTGGTCTCTCAGGGGCTAGCATAGTATAAAGTTTCTCGAAAACAATCTTAGCTTGCATTACTACTTATTTAGGTGCATTGCTGTGCCTTTCCCATATTGACCAGGACACCTTCAGGTAATATCGATGCAGGTGGTGGGTTTCAGGGTGGAAGGGAGGGCTGATGAGGCTGACCTCAAGAGACCAAACGAGCGCTCTACATATTGTAACCGAAGCAGTGGACCGGCGGCGCAGAACAGCACCTAAATTCAGAAATATCATAGACCGAGAAGAGCCCAATCCGTCCCTGTCCGGTACTCTTGACCAATTCCGGGATTTAGTAAACCATTGAACCAATCTGTAAACAGGTGCATCTTCCCCTCTCCACAAAGCAAGGCTCAGACTTACTGGTACTTCGGGTTGGATTCGGGCCCTACCACTATCAGAAATCTCCCTCATCACCAACAACAATTCTTACTACCCCATTTGTGTGACCATTTGTGTGACCATTCGTGTGGCCATTTGTATGGTCGTTTGTGAAGCCGTTTGTCAACCGGTTTGTGAAGCCGTTCGCGTGGCCATTGGTCAATTTTGTCTTAGCCGGGATCGGCATTGGATCAGCCATCCGCGAGCGCATGCTGTCAAAAACGGGAGATGGTGTGCGGGACGGCACATGTAGGATTGGGGCACGGAGCGCGGGGGCCGGGGCGTCTTGCTCAATGCCTTTGAAGTACTACAGCAGAAGGTTAGAGCAAAAAAGCAGTACTATTGGCAACGGTTGTTGCGTACCTTGACTGTCCCAACCTTCAGCCCAAGTGTCGCATCCTCGTCGCAGACAATTCTCGCACAGGGATGTAGTTGCAATGCTGAGAGAGTCCCCATGTGGCTAACGCCCTTCTCAACACAGTAATGCAGGGCGAGGGCCTTCTGGGCGCCGAGAACGATGGCTACTACCTCGCGCGCATCCAGGATAGTTCTGACGCCCACGGTCAACCCCTTCTGGGGCACCTTGGCCGGGTCATCGTCAAAGAAGCGGCTGTTGGCGACGATGGTGTCTGGGGCGAGCGTCACGGGTCGAGTGCGCGAGGCAAGGCTCGAGCCGGGCTCGTTGAAGGCGATGTGGCCGTCCTGGCCCATGCCGGCGATGAACAAGTCTATGCCGCCGGCGGCTTCGATCTTGGCTTCGTACGCGGCGCACTCGGCATCGAGGTCTGGAGCGTTTCCGTCTAGGATGTGGGCGTTGCTGGGGTGGATATTGACGTGGGAGAAGAAATGCCTCCACATGTACGAGTGGTAGCTCTCTGGGTGGTCTCTGGGGAGGCCGACGTACTCGTCCTGCGTCCAAAGAGGTGAGATGGGTGGTCCTCCTGGTGGGAGCTATAGCTCCGCAACTGCTTACCATGTTGAAAGTAACGACATTCTCGAACGAGATCTGCCAAAATCACCGTTAGTGGGCATTCATCGGCAAAGTTTGGGCGGCTGTCTCGTATCATACCTCGCCGGCCTTGTATTTCTCAACGAGGATACGGTAGACGCCGAGTGGAGTGGACCCTGTCGGGAGGCCTAACACGAAGGGCCGTGCCCGGGTCGGGGCAAACTGCCTGATCCGCTGGATGATGAGGTTGGCGACATAGGCACTTGCCGCCTCCTTGTTGTCCCTGATTATGAGATACATGTCGGGGACGCGGACAGAAGCGAGAAAGAAGGGCTAGGTGAGAGGCTGTGGCAGACGGCGAGAAAAAAATGGAGCAGAAAACCAGCAGGGAGTACTTCAGAGTGAGCGCAGCGTCGGCAGGCTTTCAAAGTTGATGATGATATCTCGGACCCGAAACTTTCAGGGCTGGGAAACCGGTGGAAAAGAAGACGCAAGCAGTGGTTTGGGCTCCAGGAGGCCCGGCTACTATACGGTGGAATGCTACAATGAGCCGTGACCATGGGCGGCGTCATTGACGGTCCAGAGCACAAGAGACGGCAATGGCCGGGCTTAGTGGGTCTCGAGAGTCGAGCGACCCGGAGCCATGTGGTGTTGCAGAGACAGATGAAACGTTCATTGTGTTTGCCAGTTCGCCGTTGCGGGAGCACGTGTTGCGATGGTGATGAGTGATGCAAGGCCGTTGAGGTCTGGAGGCCGGGTCCAACGGCGGGTCCAATGGCAGGTCCAATGGCACCTCCCAAAGACGCGAATCTGACCTTTGAGGTTGCCCAAGGCACGCACAGTGTCTGCTGATTGTGGAGGGCAGGGCGCCGGGGCGGCGATGGTGTGGCCAAGGGCACCTCAGGAACAGTTGGCATCCCCCACGGGCAGCCAACCACAAGACCAGGATGAGTTGGGAGGCTTGGGTGTTTGTGTGCTTGGGTGCTTGGCGTGGGTTGAACCACGACGTTGAATCCGCCGCTGTCAGGTAACCATGAGGCTGATGCGAAAACAGCCTTGTGGAGTGTGTGTGCAGAGCGCAATCCGGGTTCCCTATCCGACCTGGACTGGAAGCAAACGCAGAGGCAAGCAGGGCTCCTCTCGCCCGCTTCCAAGGTCAAGCTCGTATGGCCCGTGCGCGTCTGGCGACGGGCCCAGTTCTCGCAGGCTGGACAGTATGTACAGTACGTACATTACCGGTGGGGCTCCCACAGTGCCCACCGATCACTGGAAATCCCGCCTCGATCGACAGGTGCCAGTCCCGTCCTCGCCCCGTCTGGTGAACCAAGGCAACGTTACTTTTCCTTCTTGTTCCGGGCGAAAGACGCGGCGGACGACCGACCACACGGACAGGCACACCAACGAAGCCGAGACCCGTCCGATCCCCCAATCCCCAATCCCCGCCGAGTTAGGCAAGTGGCTCTGCGGTCTTTGTGTCTTTTCTGCCTGCGACGAAGCACCGTCGTGTCGTTACTGTTCTCTGCCTTGTTGCAATCCCCCCCCCGCGTCGCACAACCCGCACAACCTTCTCCTCGACGCCCTGTTACACGCGCCACTCGGGGATCGTCGTTGCCGCAGCTGCCCCTGGATTCCTGCTGTTCTGTTTCTCTGCCGCAATATCGGCCGTTTTGTCTCAATCGTTTGCCTGCGTCTAACTGGCTGTCTTTTGCGCAATCGGCTCCCCCCGTTCGCCCCCCCCTCCCCTTTCCCCGGCCACTTCCACGGCGGGCTTTTTCCCTTGTAGCAACCTCTACGGTTCGTGTTATTGTCCCGCACGACTCGCGCAGGTTCACGTACTTCCCAAGAGCCTGCACCGGCGGGCTTCCGGCAGGTTTCATTTTCCCGTGTCAGCCTTTTTTGGCGGCCCGGTAGTGGTGTGTTTACTTGGCGTATCAACGTAGTGCTGGAGCCTGCCAACTCCCCATCTGACACCCGAGGCAAAGACCCAGACCGGACGGGGCATGGTAGAGCAGGAATGTGCCTCCCTTCGCAAACGGCCTTCCCCCTGTTCCGTATGACTTAAAGAACGGGCCTGTCCGCCGTATGCTCATCCGCATCTCTGGTGTCATGCGGCCGCTCGTTTCCGCAATGACGTCTCTACGGGATGTTCTCATTGCCGCCCTCAAGTCGCTCCTCCGGGGCAAGTCTTTTCTCCAGGCATTGCTAGCATTTTGGTCAACAAGCACGGCCGCCCACGAGCCCCAAGATGTCGCCCCCAGTAAGGTCACCGCCACTTCTCCGGCCGACTTCCTCGCCGATGCCGAGCGCCTGCTGCTGGCCGATATCAGTGCCGGCCGACTGAAGGAATTCTCGCGGAAGCTAAAGCGCCAGTTCCGGGACGGTTTGTGGTCGAACCCGGCTTGCATGTTGCCCTCTTACAACTCCCAATTACCCTCCGGTTATGAACACGGCCAATATCTCGCCCTGGATGTCGGCGGGTCGACGTTACGGGTTGCATTGGTAGACCTGAGGGGACGCGGGGCATCGGGCTGTGTGAGCACCATCGTACGCATGGATTCGTTCAAGATCAGCAGCGAAGTCAGGAATCTCAGGGGCACCGATTTCTTTGACTGGATGGCCGAGAGGATACACCGGACCGTCGCCGGGGACAGCGAGAAGGGCCATAGCCCTGACTACCCGCTCCTCGTCGGCCTGGCCTGGAGTTTCCCCATTGAGTATGCCCCCCCCACCCTCTTATGCTCTCTGCACCTCGTCACACTTCACTAACGACAGCAGGCAAACATCCTCAAAAGGAGGGAAGCTGTGCGGCATGGGCAAGGGGTTCCTCGCAAACGAGGGGCTCATCGGGGAGGACCTGGGAGAGATTATCAAGCTCGCCTGCTATCGAAAGGGGCTACACGTCGAGCTCTCGGCCATTGTCAACGACTCGAGCGCCACGTTGCTCTCGGAAGCATACACCAACCCCTCAACGCGGTTCGGCTTGATTCTCGGGACAGGAGTCAACATTGCCGTCCACCTCCCCGTCACGACCATCGACCAGCCAAAGTACGGCAACCGGCCCAGCAGCTGGCACGAGAAAGCAAGCCACGTCATTGTCAACACGGAGCTCGGCATGTTTGGCAAAGACATCCTCCCGCTGACCAAGTGGGACAGGCTGCTCAAAGCGGCCCACCCCCGACCCGACTTTCAGCCTCTGGAGCAGCTCGTCAGCGGGTACTACCTCGGCGAGATCTGCCGTCTGGCGTTGCTTGACGCGATCGCCACCACCGGCGTCTTTGGCGGGACCGTCCCGCCGTCACTGCAAACACCATACTCGCTCGACACGGAGACTCTATCCCTCATAGAAGCGTAAATGCCCCCCAACCACTTTTTTCCCCCTTTTTCCCTCGCCAACCCTCTATTCTCTATAAAACATAAACTAGTTACTAACCCCACCCTCTCTCGCCCAGCGATCTCTCGCCGACCTTATCCTCGGCGCTCGCCGTCTTCGCGGCCCGCCACCCGTCCCCGGTCCCCGCAACGGTCGAGGACATGTCCTTCCTCCGCACCCTGGCGTCCCACGTCGCGCGCCGCTCCGCCGCCGTCGTCGCCGCCTCGCTGTTCGCCCTCTGGGAGCTCAAGGCCCAGGCCGAGCACGAGTTCCTCTGCCGCCTGCCGCACACGTCGCCCTTCGTCCCGGAGACGGAGGCCGAGCTCAGCATCTCCGACGCCAAGACCACCGTCGCCTACAACGGCTCCGTCATCGAGAACTACCCCGGCTACCGCGGCCATCTGCAGGCGTACATCGACGAGCTGGTCGCGGGGAGTCGTCGTCCGCAAGTGGATGGGCAGGGCGGCGGAGAAGTGGGAGGGGGGTCCATTGCGCTTGTCGCGGCGAGGGAGAGCTCGTTGCTTGGGGCGGCGGTGGCGCTGGCTTGTTTGGATTGACGAGAGCGGAAGGGCTAAGCCAGCGGTGAAGGGTGCGACGAATAAAAACCGTCTATGAATTCAGCTAGCATTCTTGAATCGGCGGTGGTTTTATTAGTGCTATGGTGTTTTAAGTTATGGGGGGGGGGGGGGGGGGGGGGGGGCAAGTAATGAAGTAATGGGGTCGTTGCATAGCGTGCGTAGTGAAGTTAATGGATGGATGATACTCGGCGGCTCTCTTGAGTGAGTGAAGGAGCAAAAGCACTTGAATTGACCAAGCTGTTACGATTTCGTTCCGATATCAGGTGTACCTCACCACTTGTTCTGATGAGTTGGGTGAACTTTCTTAGGGGGTATCCATGAGCCAACACACACTACCTACTATCCAAGTTAAGTGACCCTTGTGTACTCTCCCAACTTAAAACTCCCCTTGGATCCAACCCACGACCCTCCCAATCCAACAACATATACTTCCAACAAATTTAAACAGACTCAAACCAAGACCAGCTTTGCAACAAAGATACCGACCAATACATTTCCAGTCCCCAAAACCCCGCCCCGCAGCCCATGCGTCCCAACGCCGGGTAAAAAAATTGGGATATATCGAAGAGTTCCCCCTCCCTCCACCCGCTCGCTCATCTTGTACAATAATAACAAACAACAACCCAACCCAAACGGTAAGGACGCCCCCATAAAAGCAACAACCACACAAGCACTAACTACCCTCTCCCCGGCCATAATTCACAATTCACTTTTTTTACTCGGCAGCAAAATACCGCTTCGTCTTGCTCCTCATCTGCTGCGCCTTCACCTCGGGCGGGACAATCGTGTGATGGACAACGTGCGGGCGGTAGATGGCGTCTACCGGGGGCATCCTGCAAGAATTTGCCGCGTTAATATATACAAACAAACATCATGGTTATCGTTTTTCGTCTTAAAATATTATGGGAATATAAAGAGAAGTGAAGAGAGAGAGAGAGAGAGAGAGAGAAAGAGAGGGAAACGCACCAATCGTCCAAACTAAGCGGGAAATACTCGTACAACATGTCGGCGCTCTCCAGCGGACTGGTGAGAAGGGGGTTTTGCGAGGTGGACGATCCTTGGCTCTGGCTCTGGGCCTGCAGTTGTCCGGAGAGGGATGTCGAGGGTTTGGTGAACTGCGGGCTTTGGGCGCTATCGGCTGAGTTGGAGCGGTTCGGGCTGCGCTCGTCTTCCGAGAGAGAAAGGTTTATGGGGAGGGTTGGAGGCGCGGCGGTGCGTTTGGGTTTGTTGCTAATGGCAGTTGTGGTGGTAGTAGTAGTAGTAGCAGTAGTGGTGGGGGGTGGCGCGGGAGTAGTAGGTATGTTTGTGGTGGTGATGGGGTTGATGAATTTATTCCCCGAAATGCTCGGGGTGGACGGGCTTTCTACTGATCCCCAGGAGGGAACCGGCGGTCGGTTTAAGCCGGGCGAGGAGAGGACGATTTTCTTGTTTGCGTGCTGTTGCTGCGATTGTTGGGAGGGCGTGGAGAAAGGGGTGGACCATTCAGGGGATGATTGCTGAGGCGAGCCAGGGTTAACATGGAAAGGCGTATGAGCAAGCAGGGAACACATACCTGTACGTTCCCCAGCGAGTGGTACCGCTGGAGGTTCTGCACCAGATCCCCGCGGTCTTGGTGTTGTTGTTGTTGTTGCTGCTGCTTTGAGCTGCCCGCGCCGGTAGAACTCGAAGATCCCTCGGTCGCCCGCCTCTCCATCACCCTTCGATCCGCCGATAGCGGCACGTCCTTGCGGCTGTCGAAATTCCTCGGGCTGCGGCCGCGGACAATGACCGGGCCCGACTGGATCTCGGCAACCTTCATGTGCTCCCCATTCTTGGTCTTGACCAGTAAGTTGATCTGCACTACGTAATGCTGCTGCAGGCCCTTGCGGCGGCCGTTATTCGCTGTGGCGTGCTTAAACTGCAGCCTCTTCCACGACACGGGCACCGACACGTGACTGCTGTCCACCTCGTGTCCGCTGCTTAGATCAAGCGGCACAACAGGCGGTGGGCTGGGCATCTTCGGTTCTTCGGCTCCCAACGCTGCATTACTGCTCTTCCATGGAATCGTGATCATCTCGGTCGCCTTGCCCTCAATGCTCTCGATAGCCGAGATGGACGCCGCCAACTCGATGACGGGCGCCTGCCGCCCTTGGTCGTCCACATAATTTGCCACATGGCGGGGCAGCGTGATCTGCCCCGAGATCTGCCACAGGTTCCGGCGGTAGCACGTCAGCTCGAGCGGGCGGCCCGGATTGCTCTCGGCGCCAAAGACATCTTCGGCCACAAAGAACATGCCGTACAGCTCGCCCGTCATGTTCGGCTCGATGAACTGGCCGGCCTCACCGATCAGAGTGGCCTTGCCGGGGATGGGGGGCCCAAAGCCGAGCAGCTTGTTGTCGAGCTCCTGCGGCGACAGTGCATCGCCGTTGTAAGTCTCGTTGTCGAGGGTGCCGGCGCCGGCGTTCTCAAACGGCCGCGCAGGGTACGAGAAGGGGTCCTCAAAGGTGGTGCTGAAGGCCTCGAAGTCGTAGGTAGAAGGCGTGAAGGGCAGGCTCGGGAGGCCGTGGACAGGATCGCTGGGGCGAGACGTTAGGCTGAGACATGATTTCGCACTTGTCTCGCTGATTGCGGAGTTCACGTACAGGATCGAGTCATCAAACGCCATGTTGGCGTCAAATGCGTCCATGCCCGAGGCGGTCAGCCCCAGGGCATCCGGGCCCGGGGTGGCGCCGGACGACAGCGCCGGCATGGAATTGAAGGCCGCCATCTCATCGTCGCTCTCGGCGAGCTCCCAGATAGCTCATGAAAACTGCGCGACACAGGAATCGGGAATCGGGAATCTGGCGGGTGGCGGCCGTCTCTGTCACGCAGGCCATTTGCGACAAGCTCTAGGTGGGCGGATGGCAATTCCACAAATGGGTTGTACGGAACCGGGAGACAAGGTTGAACGAACGGGGGTAGGATGCGGGTGGAGAGATGACACTGCTGGGGATGCTGCGATGCAACTGGTCGCCTCTCAGTGCCCCGCCGCTTTAAGCCACCTACCTCAACCTCTCAGGTGCCTCCTCGAGCTGGGCCCGGCTCCTCGCGCCAAGGCCCCCCCGGCCATCCATAACGCCTGGCGAGATCGCCCCTCGATCCGATAAGGCTAAGGCAGGTATCAAGAGCTTTTACCGATAAAGACGTCCCGCACGATCCTGAAGAATCAATGCATTGCGCAGTAGTTTTTCTCTCTCTTTATTTCTTTCTGTCTTTCTTTCTTTTTTGGGCCTTGTATTGCATCGCTTCAAAATCCTCCATCACCCACGAGGTCGGGCCTCATCCAGACGCGTTGCAGGTTTATGAGCGCCGTTACCAGATCCCTTGCGGATGTGGCTTGTGGGGGTGAAATAATAAGGCCGAGAAGGCTGCTTAACCGGGGCGTTGGCCGTTCACGGCGCTATCCACGGGCTTGGCAAGCATCTCTGCGGGGAACCTGGGAACTTTCAAGCAAAGAGCTATGGTCAGTGGTTTGCCAGCGCCAAGCGCCACAGCAGCCGACACCTCCAGACGGAGTCGATAACACCGGGTTTGGTCGACCGCCACACGGCTGACTGAGGAGGAAATGTCACATGCCATCGATACAACCTAGACTCCATCTGTTCAGACAAAACTGAAGCGACATTCGCCGAGACAAATGGTAAATGCCAATCCAAGAGAAACAGGCCAGTTGACCCCTCCATCATGCTGGCAGCCCCTGAAGAATAGAAGCAGAGTCCCCTGAATTTAGGTGCGGCTGTTTCACCTTGCCCAAGGCACCAGCAACTAGGCGATATCCTGCCACTGCCAAACCGGTCAGTATCCCTCTCAATCAACAATCGACTAAAGCCGTACTTACATTATCTGGCGAGTTCGTAAACTCCTCAAAAACCTGCAGCACCTCAAATCCCATAGCAGCCAATGGCTCGTGCGCCTCATCTTGCACCCAGCTCAAAACGCTCCTGAGCGACTTGTGCGCCTTATTCTGCCTCAGTCCCATGAGCGCTAGGCCCTGCAGCACCAGATTCACCTGCGGCGTTGACGGAGGTACAATCGGTGCGATGATGCCCCCGACCAACTCGTGTTGGGCCCCAGATGCGGCCTGCAACGGCGGTATAAAATTCGCCAGCGGACTCCCAGGACTGCAGATAACCACCGTCCCCAGGAGGCTCTCAAGCGCATTCTTCGCCCGCACCACGCCACAAGTCTTGGTCTCTTGTAGGGCGAACCGATACAGCTCTAGCACCTCGGGATTAGCATGCGCCGCGACATGGCTGAGCACGCTCTCGGCGTTGTCCAAGCCGTGGATGAGGTCAAAGCTGATGCTGGCTCGCTGGATGCTCTGAAGCAGACCCTCGGGGGCGCTCCAGCTTCCGAGGGCTCCAATTGTCATGTTTGTCAGGCGCTTCGGGAACTGTAGGTCCCAGCCGCTGTTGGCGAACCACTGCTTGAGACCGGCGTTGTCGTCGACGGGGATGCCAAGGAAGACGCCCGGGAAGGACATGCCCAGTTGCATCTTCTTGATGCCGCGTTTCTGGGTCAATCCTCGAAGGGCTCTACGCTGCAGAGATCTCCCTATCGCTACGTTGCGCTTTGCCGGGTCTACAAAGAGAGCCCCGATGATGCCCGTGCCTTGGACGTAGTAGGTCGCGCAGAATCCGTATAGAGCCTGAGTACTGCTGTTGCGCACCACAAAATGGGCTTCCTCGATGTTGGGATTGAAGAGTTCGAATGCGTGCGGGCTGGTCGTCTGTAGGAACTGGTGGGCCGGAGCGCTCGCTCTAGCGAGGGCCTGCAGGAGATCGTCGAGCCCTTTGGCATCTCGATCACGGCTGTACGCTTCGACAAGCCAGTGCTGTCTGGACTTGAGCACCTTCCTGCTCTTTCTCAACGTGCCGGGCAATGTCCCGTGTGGTTTGACTTTGCCCGACAGTACCCGCACGAGGGATGCCATGGCGATCTCGGTGAAGTCAAACGTGCAAATGTAGGTCCCGATCGACTTGTCCATGGCGAAGTCGTAAGGGGAACTGACAGCGACCACTACCAGAGACTTCTTCTGGCCGCTCGCTTTCAGCATTGAACACATCATCGAGACGTGCTTGGTGAAGCCGGCTTGGTATAAGTTCCGGTTGGCATCGGCCGTCACGATGATGATACATGATGCCCGGTTGATAAGATGCTCGTGTACTGCCTAGATGTTAGCAGAGGGCATGTCTAGGGGTCGTAATCAAGACTGACCTGGCCGGACACCGTTCGCCGTATACGAAGTATGTAGCAGTTTACCGTGCCGGGCACGAGCGAGAGACCTCCCGAGCTCTCTAAAGACACCTTCGCCACTCATTATAGCCCCTCGGTCGCGATGCACCCACTTCTCATGCATTGAGGGTGCGGCATCAGATTTCGTTTTCGACTCGAGAAGTGTCTTAGTCATTGAAGAAGCCGGAAGCGGCTTTACTAGGGGCGTTAGTAGAAGCAGTTCTTCCTCCTGGTGCATCCATTCCGTCAGTGGAAGCAGCTTCTCGTTGTCTCTTATGACGGCGATGGAATCATCGTAGGCCTTCAGCGAGAGGGCACGGTGGCTGGGGTGAATCTTGGACAATAGAGAGATGCCTGGCGGGTTTAGTGCCTTGGCCCAGGAGGTGCACGAGTTCTTCATACGAAGCACGCGCCTGAGGGATGTGTAGATGCGTTCCTTGGTTATCAGCTCATTCTCCACTCCTAGCTTCAGGCCCGAGATGGCCTCGAGCTGCACGTCGTAGGCGCGGCAGAGCAGCACCAGGTCGCAGCCGGCTTCCACAGCCATGACAGTGCCGGTTTTGACACCAATCTCGTTTCTAAGAACCTCCATCTCGAGGCACTCGGATATGGCAACACCCTGGAAGCCGAGCTCATTTCGGAGCAAGTCATCAACAACCTGGTCGGACAGACAGGCGTGGTTGACGTTCATGGACGGGTTGGTGATGCCGCAGCCACCGACAAACATAGCATCCAGCTTCCCCGTGGAGACGGCATTGCGGAACGGGACCAGGGAGCTCAGCGAGAGCTCTTCCAGCGTCTGGGTGATGATCGGGATGTCCAGGCTGGAGCCGCGGAAGTCGAGGTTCCCGTACGAAGGGAAGTGTTTCCCGCAGGTTGCGACTCCGGCATCCTTATACCCGTTCATGGCGGCGATGCTGTACTGCGACACCTCCTGGGGGTCATCGCCGGTGGCCCGGACGCCAAGCGGCTGATAGCGTGCGTTCGTCAGCACGTCCAGGACCGGCCCCAAGATCAAGTTGACGCCGACGGCCGAGACCTCGGTTGCCGTGGCCTTGGCGATCTGGTAAGCAAGCTCCGGACTGCCGGCGGCAGCCTGGCCCATGGCGCTGGGGAACTGGCAGATGTAGTCCTCGTCATAGAGACTATTGACACCGCCATTTTCCTGGTCTAGAGCGATCAGGAGGGGTTGAGGATGGCCAGCCTGGTGGGCAATCGTCTGCAGCTCCTGGACAAGCTTTGCCGTCTGATGGGCAGCTGCACAGGGCGGTTAGCAGGCGTTGTGCACGTACACAGCCAAAGGCACAGAGAGGGCAACATTTGAGGTTCTTTGCCGTCAAGAGGATGGATCCAAGATGATGGTCCTCGATAAGATGGCGGATCTGGGGGGTGACCTCGGTGCCATCCCATCCCATAATCAGCATCTGCCCAATGGCCCTGAGCGGCGAAGTGTTAGCGATCCACCGTGCAGTAGTTAGGCCTGTATCATTGGGCCCGACCCCCATTGCAGGGCCGCCCTCACCGGCACGCCATGCTCTGAAGGAGCGGCAGCCAGCCAGGCATTACGGGGACTCTACAAGACTGGCCAAGCAATCCCCATTGCACGTAAGACGTAGGTCGGTACAGTCGGAAGCAGTACCTACCAGTCGAGATCCTGCCATAGTGGGTCTAAGTCTCCGTCCAGCTTGGTCATGTTGGGGGTGTCGTTGGCCGCGTCGGCCGCGTCAGGAATCAGAGCTGTGCGGATTTGCGGGTTCGGCACGTTATGGCGACATGGCCGTCGGCTCAGACGTCCCGGGAATTGTTAGCAGGTGCAACGACGCTGCTCTCCATGTGGATGCCGGATTTACGCCTGCGGTACCCGTCCCACGGCATTGTGTGTGTGTGGAAAAGACCGGGAGCTCGGTATGTTTGCGCGGAGAGACACGATTAATGCATGGCTGGTTGCAGCTTCGCCGGCCAATGGATGGGCTAAGGAATGGGGCAAGGGAGGGGGAACTGAGAGGGGACTGAGACGTGACAAAAAAACACCGTGCTAACCTGATATGGAAGGTAAGATGTCCGCGTTTTTGGTTATCTTCGATCCGGCAACGTTACATCCCACTTCCCCATCTGTCCTTGAACATCTCCAAACGCCGAGATGGGAATGACTGCTTTGTTTCTTGACAACGTCATGGGCTATTACGGAGCAGGTGCAGGGCGTCGAGGGAACCACACCGTCACGGTGCAACCTGGGACTGTTACAGGTACTACGGCGCCGTTGACAGACGGAAAAGGACCCTAACGACCTCCTCCGTTGGTCTTCACAAAAGGAACGCGAGCATTGCATGCCCCGCTATCCGTCCCGGCGAATGCCGCCTCTGGCAGAGTGCACGCGTACCGGATGATTGCCTTCCATTGGAACATGATTCTGTGTCTGTCTCTGATCGGTGGCAACCCACTGCTCTGGGCTTACCCCTAACTTTCAGTTGTTGCTCCCAGCGGGGCCGTGTCTCCCGTACGGAGTCCCAATGGCCATGTGCTCCAGTAAGCAGCCTGAGATCAGTAGAAACACTAGCTGTGTTCTTGACACTGTTCGTGGTACTTCAACTGCGGTTTACGCCTGAAGCATCTCGCCCACCGACCCTGCTAACTCCACGACATGTCTACAAGAGGACACTAGCCTTCCCTCCACATACCCATGGGTTACCTGAAGGCCCGGCCTAGCCTCTTGCTATGACCCCTTTAACAACACTTGACCCCCGTTCGTCCCAAGCCATGCCGTCTGCTGTCCATTCAACGCTGCCGCGCAATGGCATCACCAAGTTGACCAACTGCCGCCTGCTCCGTGGCGATGCCCTCGTGTGGGAAGACATCTGGATTAGCTCTGTGACGGGCAAGATCCTGAGCAGCCAGGAAGCTTTTTACGATGCGCTTGCCATGCCCGACGAGGCCATCGACCTCGGCGGCCGCATCGTGTCGCCCGGCTTCATCGAATGCCAGTTGAACGGCGCATATGGCTTCAACTTCTCCACTATTACCGACGGCAACATGGAGACATATGGAAAGCAGCTCCGGAACTTAAACAAGCAGCTGGCCCAGACGGGCGTCACCTCCTATGTCCCCACGGTAACAAGCCAAACGAGCCATCTCTACAAGAAGGTGCTTCCCTACCTCGGCCCGTCAGGCTCGGCCCGTCGCTCCCAAGACGGCGCCGAGTCCCTCGGAGCCCATGTCGAAGGCCCGTTTCTCAACCCGAAGAAAAACGGCGTTCACAACCCTGCCGTGCTCCGCGCCGCCTCGGCATTCTCGGACCTTGAAGACATGTACGGCGCCTCCAACCTCACCCCTTCCCCAGGAGGCGGGCCGATTCCCGTTAAAATGATCACCGCAGCCCCCGAAATGGGCAACATGACGGCTCTCATCCCCTCCCTCACCTCCCGGGGCATCATCGTCTCAATAGGCCACTCCGAAGCCACCTACGAAGAAGCCTCCTCCGCCGTCAGTGCCGGCGCAAGCATGATCACCCACCTCTTCAATGCCATGCGCCCAGCGCATCACCGCAACCCAGGCATCTTTGGGGTTCTCGGCGTGGCAGATGCCGATACCGACACCCCCGACGTCGGCAAGGAGATCAGCGGGAGCAACGGCAGCAACGGCGCCACGCAAAAAGCACGCCAAAGACGAAACATCAAGAAGACGACGAGGCCCTACTTCGGCATCATCGCCGACGGCATCCACCTGCACCCGACCACCATCAAGATCGCGTGGAACGCCCACCCGGACGGCTGCATCCTCGTCACCGACGCCATGCACATGGTGGGTCTGCCCGACGGGAGGTACGACTGGACCAACGGGGAGGGGGAGCACTACATTGTGAAGGAGGGGCATGTGCTGCTGCTGGAGGGGACGGATTCCATCGCGGGGAGGTACGTTCCTTCTTTGTTCTAAACCCCAACCCCGGGGTTGTTCCTAACTTAAACCGTTCGATACGTGAAGTGGACGTGTGCAATGTTGACTTGGGAACAGCTCCATCACCCTCATCGAATGTGTCAACAACTTCCTCAACTGGACTGGCGCGACCATCCCCCAGGCTCTCAAGGCTGTCACGGCCACGCCCGCGGCCATGCTTGGCGTGCAGGCTGTCAAGGGGTACCTTGATGCCGGGGCCGACGCTGATCTGGTGGTTTTGTCGGAAGAGACTACGTGCGAGGGCCGAAGGAGTCTGGTAGTGGATGAGGTTTGGAAATTTGGGGCGAGGATTTTTTGAATCAGAGACGGGGTAATTGTTTCGGATACAGGTAGTCAAGGAGGAGCGGGCAGATTGAATATTCTCCGGGACACGTCTCTTGTGGGTAGCTTTGCGAATTGCATCTCTTAGATTAACGCACGTGGTGCTTTGGAGTTGAGCGTAGACTGTGAAGATAAAAGTTTAGATATTATGTATAGACGATAATATAGTCGGGGTTTATATTTATTTATTTTTATTTTTGTTCTTCTATTTATCTTCATTTCTGTTTCCATTTTAATGTTTCCTATTTGTCGCATGCTAGCAGATGTGACGTTGAGCGTCGTTTCTGGCAGACGAATGCTCCACCGCCAGTGTGTATACGTATCAACGGAGACGAGATCCCTTGCAGTTATAATGAGCCTACAATATCTGACACGCAATTCGTTCTCATCCGCCAGGAAAATCGTAGAGGACCCAATTCGATAACCATTGTCAAGTGTACTTGTGCCTATAAACCAATCTTGAAATGTTCACGCATTAACACCATATTCATCTTCATCAACTCTATCCAAATAGTATGCTCATAACCCATTACCATTACTCATTACCCATTATGACCCTTTCCCATCATGTCAGAGTGAAACTATCACTAACCCCTTCAAAGGCCTTGATACTCCCAATCAACGGTTTCGAGTCCCCATAATACCGTATCCGATATGTCCCGGCCTCATCCTCGTTCCTGTCTGTCTCCCACCGGATCGTCACCTCGCTGTAACCCAGCACGAAATTCGTCCTCTTCCACGTAAACTCCAACCGCCAGTCCTCGTCGCTAAGCACCCTTGTCCACGTCCGCCCGTCGCTGCCCAGCTTCTCAACCGCTGCGTAGGTCCCCTCTAGGCGGAGGTTATTCCTGGGGTTGGCGCCAACAAAAGTGGCGCTGACGACATCGCCGCGGGCGTTCGAGCTGGCGGGCTGTCCCGTGCACTGGCCGAAGCTGGATCCGGGGGGTGTGTTGTCCATGACGACACCTGTGATGAAGCTGAGGCTATTTTCACGGTTATCGGGAGGTGAGGGCCCGGCGGGCGGGCTGCCGGATGCTGTGGGAGCGAGGTAGGGCAGGCCGCGCAGGGTGAGGTTCACCAAGGCCGGCAGCTCCCATTGGCCGTACAAGGTGCTCGCGCCCTCGTACCGTTGGACGCGGTACTCTTCAGGGGTCGTGACATAGTGGGCGTATGTGTTTGCGGGACCGCCGAGGACGACGTGGGGCTCGGTGCTGCCAGTCAAGGAGAGCTCTGAGGCGGCAGATTTGACTGCGTTGCGCCAACGCCTACCAGCCATGGTGGTCGCTTCTGTTGGGGAGACTATGATGATGAACTGGCCTACACGCAGGGCCTGGATATCGATAATGTTGGCGGACCAGGCGTAGGGGGCGTTCATCTCACCGACGTCTAGCAGGACTGGTTTGGGTTCTTGGCATTCCTTCTGCTCGGCACTAGGTGTCCGAAGCAAGCCCGCCACGGCTTGCCAAAGCGGGTTATTCGGAGCGCCTTCATCACCTTGCGTGAAGTCGAACGCGCCAGGCCAGTCCGAGGTCCCGGCGGCAAACGAGAAGCCCAGCGCGGCGGGGCATGTCTGCACCAAAGTGCCGTTATCCAAGGGGAAAGTGTAGTACTGCATATCTTGAAAGTAGTGGAACGATCGAACCGAAGATCCCACAACGGCGGTTGACTGGGAGTCCATGGAGTCCTAATACCCTTGTCAGCTATCTCATCCAATCACTACACATGCTGGGCCGCTTACAAAGAGCGACTTGGCCCCTGTATACTGCCTGCTTCCGATTTCAAAGCAGCTGGATACCCCAAGGTCGAGCTTGTGAAACATGGGCCCCCGCCCGTGGCATGACTGTGACCTGCCGTCTCTGCAAGTACTAGTCTGAAAATCGCACATCTGGCCGGAACCGTCGTCGCACCAGGCACCCAATGTGTTCGGGGATGTGTCGCCGACGTTAGCCTGGGAGAAGCCAGCTACGAAGCCATCGGCAGCTTGGCTGTTCGCAGTGACAGATTTCTCGAGCAAGTAGGCCGCCAGACCCTTGTTGTCGCCGGAAACGTGCGTGTTGTTCCCCAGCATAGACGTTGGGTGAACCGGGAACCAGGTGAGAACACCAATGTTCTTCCCGTCCGATGCTCTTTGGAACCTCAGCAGGGTCATGGTCTTGTCGACACTGTCTGTATACTGCACCCTCTCTGCCTCGGGGTTGGCGAGATAGGCATACAAACTCCGGTTGATGTTGGCATCTGAGATGTGTGTGGTGCCAAAGTCGAGATAACCCTGTTGGGGCCGTCAATATGCAGAGACAAGGCTAGACAAGAGAAATGGCAGGTCTCACCTCCTGAAGCGACTCGTGCGCTCGCTTTATCGACAACACGGCGCCGTCGACAATCGCCTGGTAGCCTTGTCGGTCAAAGCCGAAGCTGGTGATCTGCGGCAAGAGGTAATTGAACCACCCTCCCGGTCCGCTATGCGAATGCGTGCCCGTTACAGCAACGTTCGATCTTCCGTACATGGAATAACCGGCTCCGAGGGCCGCCAGACCCTCGAGGATACCGTTCCGGATCGCGGTATCTCCCGACATGGTGTCCAAGACAAGGTAGACGAACCGGTTGCTGGGATGGTCCACTTCACCGATGATAAAGGCTCGCGAGTAGATGCGCTGCCGTACGCCAGATCCGACCTGGTCGGTACTGGCATAGCCGGCAAAGTTGATCTCGACCACCGGCCCCGTGATGTCGGCCTTACCCACCCCAATCAGGTACTTGTCGCCGGCTGCAGCGGCCCTAGCCTTTGTGGGGAGCTGATTGTCTGCAAGCTCGGGCCTTGCAAACCTCGCCGCGAACCTTTCCCGGGCCGCTGTCGGCCCCAGTTGAGCGAAGGTAAAGAGGGCTAGGATAAGGAGAGAAATGGCGGAGACCATGCCCAATATCGTCCTCCTCGGGGCGGGCATTCCGCCGCGGTATTGTTGGAACGGCATCTTAGCACTTAGGCCTTGAGCCTAACGTTAAAGACGTAGAGGAGGTATGTGTGACAAATGGCCTGGGTTGGGTTATAACACCCTCGCGCGTCGCGTCCTTCGACGAGACAACGGGCCTTTTAAGGCCAAAGCTATCAAGCTGGGGTTATGGCTCCTCGCAAACCTAATTTCGGAATCGCATTTGGTTAGGCTCTCCAAAGACTGTGGTGAACTTAGCCACGGCTGGGGAGGCTAAGAAGGGAACTTGGAAATAGGACTAAAACCGGCAAGAGATGTGACGATCGGGGATGGCTTCCTCTTATGACAAGCAGGTTACAACGCGGCCTGGCCCATCTCAGAGGGTCGCATTTGTTAGGAGTCCGCGTGGGCAGGTTTTGCGAGCCATCGCTACCATCGTGATGTCGGCACGCAGTCTACGCTAGGCTCCATCCCGGCTGCTGCTCCAGGGTGGCATCCGCTTGGAGGCGGCAGCCACTCGGCCAGGCCGCTACGGCCACATCCCGCGCCCCTGGCAGAAAATAAACGAGGAGGCCAATAAGATAGCTGCCAGTCGCTTTGCTTTGTTGGCGGGTGGCTTGCAGCAATCGCTCTCTGTCTGCGGAAACCTAGCATCAGGGCTAGAGATGCCGGTAGAGCACCCCCATTGGATGACAGCCAATCATCTGGGAAATGGGACGCCGTTCCCCTCCCGAACATCAGAAGCCATGTTAGCCTCTGGTGGGCAGCTGGGGAGGGTTGAAATGACGTACTGGAATTTGATGGAGGGTCACCCGACAATCCCATTGGACTGCATGTTCATGCGCTGATGTCTGCGTTGCGCCCACAGTGTGAGCGGGGCCGTGATTGCGTTCACCCATTAACCAACCCTGGTTCTAACAAACATCGTCCCGCATGCTAATCAGTTCAGCTTTGCCTTGGCCGTGGCAAGTTCGGTCGAACGATAGCCAGGCCTGCCCTCTCTCGTCGAACAACCGCGTTCAAAAAGACGTGTATCCGCGTCATTGACAGTGTGGTGATGGCCCAACTTTGAGAGTGGGTACTGAACGGCTGTGGTAGAAGAGCAGTGGAAGCAGCGGATCTTAAAAGAAGCGCAGATCAACCACCGTATACGGCAGTAATTTAGCCACGTTACACACCCCACTAACCCTATCCCTGTCAACCCCTCCCACTAAAGCCAAGTCTGCGAGCCAAGATTGGCCATTTGCGGGGAAGTACAGCCCCCTGCCGCTCTTATGGAATGTGCGCAGGTGGCTGGCAGGACCAAACCATCAGGCCGAAGACGAGGAGATCGATGAGATGCGGACATATCTCTTCTAGCGCTAGATTGCATTGTGACGTACCATGAAGCAGCGAGAGGCTTCTCACCGCTAGATATTTATATATATAAACATAAGCGCCGGTAGAATGCGTCGATCCCCCATCTTCTCTATCCTCCCCGTAGATTGCAAGATCGATCTCGCTAGACTTTTCCATAGTGAGCTGAAGTGCGGGTATATCACTCTCCACGTTCGCTATTTGCTTACCCTAGCCATATCTACCATACATTGGATATCCGTACATGATACAACAACAACAACTACAACCGACACTAAAGGAGAGAAACCGAATCGCTCCCGCTCCCGCTCCCGCTCCCGCTCCCGTCATCTCTAATGCCCTGTGGTGCAGTGTGGTATAACGAAAGAATGAAACCGAACCCGCCCCAACCTCCTGGTATGCTATGTAAAGCCCGTGTCGCACTTCCCCCAGGGAGTCCTCTCACACACTCCAAGACAGACCCGTGTAAGAAGATGAGAGGAAAGGGAGAGGAAAGGCCAAAAGAAAAAGATGTATAAGGATAAGACAGGGTAAGAAGAAAATGAAACGCCCTAGTAACGCCAGTCCCGCTGCAATGGATATTTCCTTCACGTCCAGTGTTCCACCCGCCTTTCCATTTCCCTTTCCCACATGCAACTTTTTTTACTTTCCCCTAGCACACACCGCCCTCCCTCCTTGTCCATCTCCCCCAGCCCCGAGTGAAAAGGAGACCAGAAAAAGAGATGCTTTTCCTTTCCCATGCTCCCCTCGCGCCGCTCCTAGATCCCATTACTGAATAGCCCGATAGATAAGCCTGATAGCAATTCAAGCGCTGCATCGCCTTCTCCCGTCTTCCTTCGTCCCTTGACCTCCATGCCGCTTACAGCGAAACGCTCCCACTATCTCAACCAGCACCGGTGGGGAGAGATTTCCAACTCCACACAGGCACGTCGATCCGAGACGCTAATAATTCCCATGTCCATGCCTCATGCTCAGGCAGCAATTCTCCGCTTCTTCTTGCCTTCAATCCCCACTCGTCGTTCTGCCAGAAGGGACGTCTCCGGCCCGTACATCCAACGAATAGCGTCAGGCTCCATGACCCTGAAGATCTCCCTGACCAACCCCGATACTGGTTGGAGTCTGTCTTCTTCCGATAGTTTGTTCAACCGGTTCACCAGCACCTTCGGAAGGTCACATGCGTGTGAACCTGAGTCTCAGTTCTTCGTTCGGCCGCTCCGTCGGCGCCGCGTTCGCAGTTCCTGAATCTCTGTTGTGTGGTTTTTCTTAGATCCCGAGTTGGCCGGCGCCCGAGGGCTCGACCACGTTATCCGAGAGGTTGATCAGCAGCTGGGCGAGGCAGCGCTTCGTCGCCGCGTCATCGCGGAGGACCGACGAGAATGTGTGGTCACGGAGCGGCTCGGGGAGGCATTGTCGCAATGCCTCGCGGGCGCGGGCGTTGTCGCTGAGTCTGTCGTGGATGGTTAGTTGTATGGCGCAGACTAGTAAGAGGGCTGAAAACGCGCGTGTGTACCTCAGGAAGCACCTAACGACGTGCTTCAGCAGTCGAGCCGTCTGCTGTTCCACAAGCTGGGCGACCATGTTGCTAAGGACGGTGCCCACGGCATAAAAGCGCTCGTAGGTGGCGCAGATGTAGTTGAGGCCGTTATCGTCGAGCAGGATCTTTTGGACGATAAAGATGGCGACCGTCTTGCTAAGCTCCGATCCGGTCTCCATGATCCGGAGGCACAGAGGGATGATCTCGGTCGTCAAGAGGAAATTGATAACTTCAGACGAGTCGTTCTTCACCAGGGCCCCGATCACCCCAAGTGACGTAAGCCGGAGGTACTCAAATGGCCGGGACTTTGACGTCGTGTTGAGGAAAGGGTAGAGGAAGAGCGGGATGTGCGCTGTTGACATGTCAGCAAACCAGGCTATAAGCGGGTACGTCAAGAAATCCGCACCGTTCAAAAATAGGCCCCGCGTCTCATTATGCGATGCGACGCACTGGAGGAGAGCCAGCGCATTACAAACTCTATTCGAGGCGGCCGCAGTCAGCTGCGAGGGACTCAGGAGCGTGTATACGCTGATGATCTCTTGGAGCAGCGACGTCATGACCCCTGGGTCCTACAGTTAGCCACCTGTCGTGCGAGACGGCGGGGTTCACAGGGCGGGTATGTCGTACCGAACGAGTGCCACAGGATCAGGGCCAGCTCGGGGACCTGCTCTCTCTTCTTGCTGAGTTCCAGCAAGGCGCCCTCGCGTGTGTTTTCGTTGAGGAGGTCGGCGATGTACTGCAGAGTGCGACGGTTGTCCTCGGAAACGGACGACTCGAGGGTGCTCTCCTGACCATGGCTCTGGGCCAAGGCGGCGACGCTGTTGTGGGCACCGGCGATGCGGTTATAGTGCTGCTGCTGGGCGACATTGGCAGCGACGGCGGCAGCCTGTGTGTGGTGCTGGTGCGACGTCTGTTGGTGCATCCAAGCCGAGTCGGCTTGGGGATATTGATGGTGGGCGTAGACGTGGGGGTTTGGCATCATCTTTGCAGCAGGCTGTCGGCAGCTCCCAAAGGGTCGGTTGGAGGGGGTTCAGCACGGAGCGATGAGGTCGGGCGTTGCAGGTTTTGGTTGTTATTTGTCGCCGGGAACGAGACGATGGGGCTGTCTCGGGCTGCGCGTCATGAGCGGAAGATAAAGATTACTGTTATTCTCGATGCTATAGGCAACTGACTCGCCGGGCCAATCGTGCGCTTGTGTGAATGGCGGATACAAGGCGGGGTGGTGGTGACCGAGAGAGCAAAGACTACCTTAACAGCGTCGACGATGTCGGTGGGGGAGAGAGGGCGCATCAGAAGTGGGAGCCGCAGCCGCAGCCGAGTCAAATGGACTGTCGCGGTTTTCGGCGGAAGCGCACAGACCAGCGGGACCCTGTTCAGCCCGCTGCAGCAATCGCGAGCCTGAGCGCCGATTGGGCAGCAACAGCTTCTATCCCGTTCCAAACCTCAACGTATCAATCACTGTGTGCTGCTTGCAGCGCTTCACAATGATGGGAAGAGCCGTGAAAGAAAAAAAAAAAAAAATTAAAAAAATTCCGCCTGCATTCAAGACAACATAATAATACAAAAATAAAAGAGGAGCAGGAGCCATACCAGGGCAGGTCGAGCCAGACTAAGAAGATCTCAAACAACAAATTGCGCTTGAAACGCCCTAACCCCAGTGAGCATTCCTCCGCCCCGCGCCAGGATATCTATCTATACTTGGTTTGTCTGAGCCCCAACGCCATCCTTTTTGATGCTTTTTTCCCCCCTCCCTTATCACAAGAATACAAAGGAAATAAGTGCGACACCGCCGAAGAGCGTTGATATGAGGTATTGCGACGGCACGTCCTTCGAGGCTCCGCCGACAACGGGGAAGCCAGGGGAAGTAGTAGGCACCGGGGGATACCCGGTGCCAGTTGGTCGCACACCAGTCCCGGTACCAGTTGGCCACACACCAGTGCCGGTCCCAGGTATCGCCACAGTTCCGGTTGAGTACGGCGGGATGGGGTGAACTTCTGTCAGCTTGGTGGGTGTGGTGCGGGGGCCAGTTCTCGTGGGCCTGCGGGACGTGATCGGAATAGTGGCATTACCTCCTGGTGCCGTCGTCGTGGCACCGCCACCGGCACAACCATCGTCATCACACTCCCCATCACCCTCACCATCACACTCACAACCCCCTCCGCCGCCACCACCACCACCGGTAGGCACTGACCCACCCCCACTCGTAGTAGTAGCAATCACCGTACCGTTCCCGCCTCCATACCACCCACCACCCCCACCAGCAGTAGTCGTAGCCGGCGGCACAGTCATATCGGTGTGATCCCCGCCCCCGGTAGGGGGGATCACATTCCCGTCCTGGTCCACCGTCGCCGTCACGGTGACTGTGGTGGGCTCGCAGGAACCGGCGTCGGGGCTGGTGCCGGGGTATCCAATGGTGCCCGTCGGGACGGCGCTCGAAGGGGGCAGAACGCCAGGCGGGAGGGTGGTGGTGATGATTGTAGGGAGGCCGTAGGCGTCCGAGGTGACGATGGTGGTGACTTGATGGCCTTGTCCTCCTCCGGTTGCTGTTGTTGTGCCGTTGCCGATGTAGGTCCCGTTGCCGCCGCTTCCTCCGGTCGATGTGGGCGGAGGTGCAGTTGTTGTTACTCCGTCTCCGCCGCCTATTTCACTGGCCGTGCCATTGACGACGATCCATGTCGACCCTTTCATGTTCGTGATGGCGGCGCTCTCGCAAAAGGCTTCAAAGTTGAAGCCCTCGCGCTTGTCGGCGTCCAGCTTCATGCCGGAGAATGCAAGCTTGTAGCGCTCTTCGATGACCAGGGGGTGTGGCTGGACGTAGAGGAGCATGATGAGCATCTGCGGCTGTTCGCCGCCTTCGCCTGTCATCTTGAACGGCACGATCGGGTTGACCTCGGAGACCAGGACCGGTTTTTTGGCGGACCGTATTTGTAGGCCGGATTGGATGTAGGAGAGGTAGATGTTGGACGAGGCGAGGATGTCGAGGGGATCGAGCGATGTGAGGTTGATGGATAGCTCCATGCCCATGGCGATATATGTCCGGTTTGCCTCTGCCCCCGGGAACTCGATGATCGGCGCCGAAGTTATATCTGATGCAATGTTAGCTTTCTGGTCCGTCATCGAGGATAGGTAACATACCATCCCAACTGCACTGGCCGCCGGGTTCCGAGATGCTTGTCGATCCCAGCGTCACCACCAAATTGTTGTTTGAGCTGGACTCGCTGCCGGAGCTGGACTCGGAGCCCGAGCCTGAACCGTAGCCAGTGCCAGCGCCATAACCGGTGTCCGACATGGACTTCTTGGTCCAAAGACTTTTCCATACCGGGACATGGCTCCCCGCCTGGACGTTTGCGAGGAGAGAGGAGGCGAGGAGAACCGCCAGCGAGGACGGTAAACTTGTAAAGGCGCGCATCTGGATGACGCGCCAGAAGATGAAAGTGGAAACGGATCTGGCAAACTTCCGTGATCCAGGCCGAGAGTTGATCACGAAGCTCGGAGCAAAGGATACTCAATCGGGATGACAGGTCCAATTTGCATTTGGGAAGAAAGAGCCAGCCATTGAATAGCCCAAGAAGAAGACTAGATGTCTAGAGAGCAGGCACGAGAGCCATATCTAGGCCTTAAACCAACCAAGCCCCATCCCAAAACCATGGTCGCCTCTGTTGACCCTCTTCTCCACGTCGCTGCATATCGCGCAGTAAGACTAGGTTCGATTCTGAAGCCTGTGGACCCGCGAGAGCGGCCCCTTTCAGAATTTGTGCGGATAGGGCTATGTTGAATCGGGCTGCGGAAGCCGGAAAAGAATGAAGCGGGTTTCAACGAGCTTAGTTAGTAGGCCAACATTCAAGGGGCTGGTAGACACGGCCCGAGTATAGGCCCGTCCTGTGGATGTTGCGCCGGTGCCGAGAAGGACTGGAGCACCACCGGTGTTCTAGAACAGCCAGTCGATCAGCTCCGTTTCGATTTCCCTTCGGCAGCGGCACGGAGCCGACCACGCGGGTGAGGTGGATCCGAAGCGAGAGTCGAGGCGGGCCGCTATGGGTCAACAGAGATGATGGCTGCGCCGTGCGGCACGCGATCCTCGAAGGAATACTAGGCTCCACGAAGCCGGGTGTAGGCCGTTTCGGCTATGTTTGGCACAGCGAGCTTCGGATTTGGCAGTGACTGTCTCAGGTGTTGGGAGGCTTCCATGATGGTCGAAAATTAGCAACGAGACCACGACCTGTTGCCATCCAAAATCTCCATCTGAGCTTGAGCCCCGACGGACGGTGGTGGGCCAGAGGCGCATGGTTTTACTCGGAACGCAGCCTGATGACTGTCATACCATGGATGATGGGGTTATCCCGTCGTCGACTTGCCGCAATGCTAGCGAAGACGCCCGGCTTACCACTGTAAGTATGTGGACGGCAAAAGGGAGATGATAATTCGCTGATCTACACAACATTCACTTCTTAGGGTTAGGGCTGCTATCTAAGCCTAGCACAGATGCATTTGAAACCAGGTTTGGAGATTTTGGTGGTTGGTATTAGCTTTTCCGCAGACAAGTTAGCGTCGCACTCGTCGGATCCCTCCCGCGCACCAGAGTTGCAAACGGAAGAGTGCCGAGTCCAGACCGACCAACTCTGGTCTTTACGTCTTGGCACGCCGCGCAAGACTTGGGGCTCTCGGCGCCCTTGTCGAGTACATTGCAACCTTGAACTCGCAATCCGCACAACCATCTTCCCTCAAGAAATTCACACCTTCAGTCTGATACAAACAAAAGTAGGGACGACTGGTTCTTCAAGAGGCTTCCCATGTGGGGTCTACCTCTGCTCCACGTTTGGTTTCCTCTTTTGAGAGCAACCAACGGGACTACATACCATGGTCCCTGGTAGATAAGGTACACCGAGTGCCTTGGAAACAAAGCTACCTGGGAAGAGCATTCTGGGCGCATCGATCAGCTGGACAAAGCAAGCTAGGGCGCGGGGCGCCACATCCCATGGTAACCTGTCAGGCGTCCAGATCTGTCCTGTGCCGCCCGTTTCGCCGTTTCATGATGGCTCCCGCCACTTGGGACCGGCGTCAGGCCTCTCGGAACAGCACCTACGCAATAAGCTTGATTTCTGCAGAACCGGCATCGTCTGACCACGCCGGCTGCCCAGCACGTGGAGATGGCCACAAGCCGGGGTACAATTCCTGCCCGAAAGCCCTTGTTCGGTTGGTTGATTCGCTTTTCGCCCATCTTGCCGTGAGGCGGCGCATTGTAGACGTGCAGCTGCTAGTAAGTTCCAAGTCGTCGTCTCGACCCAGGCCGACACCCGCCGGCCTTCTTAAGACCGCCTGTCGCCCGTATCGGTGGTCGGACCTGTGGGCCTGACCTCCTTTTTTTTTTTTTCCCTAAAGAAGTTCATTCTACTTGCACGCGCTACCACTTCGTCCCAGTTACCATAGAGACTAGAGCAATGGCCGCCGGCGGCTCGTCCAACGGCACTACCGGGGCCTCGCCCCAGGCCGGTGTCCTCGAGGGCCTCAATCCGATCGAGTTTAGCCCGTCGCACCCGATCATGCTCTTCATCATCCAGGCAAGTACTGGCGTTGCCGGGCCGGGTGGGCCTCGCGGCCCGGCGGAGCGGGCTGCTGTATCTCGAGGCATGGGCGCGCTAACAATAGCACACCGCAGGCGATCATCGTCATCCTCTTCTGCCAATTGTTGCATTGTGGGTTGGGCGGCTGGGAAGAACTATGGACTTTGGAGCTGACATCGCGCAGATCCCCTCCGCCTGCTGAATCAGCCTCGTGTTATCGCTGAAGTCATCGGCGGCATCCTGCTGGGTCCGACTGTTATGATGAGGATACCGCGGTTCGAGGAGAGTAAGTCCTAACACGCTGTGACCGCTGGGTATGTCTTTCACGGCTGTTAACCCGGACCACAGCCATCTTCCCAGCCGATTCCTTGCCCGTCTTCAACAATGTGGCCAACCTGGGTCTGCTCGTCTTCCTCTTCCTGGTGGCCTTGGAGGTCGACATCCGGATGTTCACACAGAACTGGAAGGCTGCGCTGAGCGTCGGCCTGGCCGGCATGATTGTCCCTTTCGGCTTGGGGTTTGCGATTGCCTGGGGTTTATACCACCAGTACCCCGTCAGTGTCCCCATCAGCTTCGGCGTCTTCGGATTGTTCATTGGCACAGCACTAGCCATCACCGCCTTTCCGGTGCTCTGCCGCATTCTCAGCGAACTGAACTTGCTCCGCTCAAATGTCGGCGTCACCGTGTTGGCTGCCGGTATCGGCAACGACGTGACGGGCTGGGTACTACTTGCTCTCTGCGTGGCCCTGACCAACAACAGCAGCGGCCTGGCCGCCCTTTGGGCCTTGCTATGTTGCATTGGCTGGACACTACTGCTGGTGTTTATCATCCGACCACCTTTCATCTGGATTCTCAGGCGGACCGGAAGTCTGCAAAACGGCCCTACCCAGGGCATGGTCGCCTTGACGCTGCTCATGGTGCTCGCCTCTGCCTGGTTCACTGGTAGGTCGATCTTTCAGCGGGTGAACGTTATGAGTACTCCGGTTGGTACTGACCGTCTCAGGCATTATCGGTGTTCATCCCATCTTCGGGGCCTTCCTGGTCGGCTTGATCTGCCCGCATGACGGTGGCTTCGCCATCAAGCTGACCGAGAAGATCGAGGATCTCATTTCGGTCCTGTTCTTGCCCCTGTACTTTGCACTCTCCGGGCTCAACACGAATCTCGGTCGCTTGAACGACGGCATCGCATGGGCATACGTCGTCGGCATTATTGTATGTGCCTTTGTCGGCAAGATCCTTGGCGGGACCCTTGCCGCCCGGGCGAACAAGCTGCTATGGCGCGAAAGTTTCACCATTGGCTCCTTGATGAGCTGCAAGGGTCTAGTTGAGCTCATCGTCTTGGTAAGTCATGGCATATGACGGAATATAGATTTCGGCTAACCATACCAGAACATTGGACTTGAAGCGCACATCCTGTCCGAGACGACCTTCAGCATGTTTGTTGTCATGGCTCTGGTGACGACCGTCGTAACCACCCCGCTTACCAAGGCCTTGTATCCGCCGACGTACCAGAAGAAGGTTGAGAGGTGGCGGAGAGGAGAGATCGACTGGGATGGCAACCCCATCGACCATTCAGATCATAGCCAGGAGGAGCCGATGCAAAAGCCCATTGAGTCGCAAATCCGGAGGCTCATGGTGCACCTCCGCCTCGACAGTCTTCCGAGCCTGTTTACCTTTATTACTCTTCTCAGCCCTGAAAGCATCTCACCTCCGGCGCAACCGGACGGCGCTGCGGACAGCTCTGCAGAACAAGTGGTCCAGATCAAGAAGCGGCCGCTTGAAGTTCACGGTTTGCGCGTCATTGAACTCACCGACCGTACTTCGTCAGTGATGCACCTTACCGAAGGCGAGGACTTTTATTCCCTCCGCGACCCGGTGGTCAACGCCTTCCGGACTTTCTCCCAGCTTCACGACGTCGCCGTGTCAGGGCGCGTCGCTGTTGTCCCAACCGACTCGTATGCGGATACGCTGATGAACCAGGCGGCCGAGGTCTCGTCAGATTTTGCGCTCATCCCCTGGGGCGAGTACGGCAGCGTGTCAGAGGACCAGTCATTCCCGGTTGCCATGAGCGCAAGCGAGCGTTTCAGGTCGAGCATGCACCTCCACTTCATCAACGAGACCCTTCAGAAAGCAGCGAGCACGTGCAACACGGGCATCTTCATCGACAACGGCTTCGGTGGCATCGCCAAACCTGTCGACCGCCCGGGGCTGGCCCGGACCAAGAGTGCAATCTCGATCCGGAGCCACCGCGACCTTCCCTCCCTCCCCGTCGCCAACAAGTGTCACCACATCTTCTTCCCCTTCTTCGGCGGCGCCGACGACCGCGTGGCAATCAGAGTAGTCCTCCAGCTCGCCAAGAACCCACACGTCACGGCCTCCATCGTACGCATCAACTGGCTAGCCAGCGGCGCCGTCGCCGGCGACAAGACCGGAGCGCCTCCCACCCCGGCTCCCGTTCCCGCAGCAGCTGAGAAAGAAAAGGAAGAAGAAGAGCACAAAACCCTCACCCCAGGCACCCCCCAGCCGGGCACGCAAACCCCCTCTGACGACACCAGCAAGAACGCCTCGGATGCCGAGACCCTGGCAGCGGCAGTGGCTTCCGCCGCGCAAGACTCGCAAGACGCCGTCTTCTTCGCCGCCCTGCAGAGCTCCCTGACCCAGGACCAGTCGGCGCGCGTCGTCTTCAGCGAGGCCGACGTCGCCGCGCCCTCTCCGTCGGTGTCGGCGTCGGCGTCGGCCGCCGTTAAGGAGATCGTCCTGCTCGCGCAAAAGGCGGTGGGGCGGCAGCCCCGGAACGCGGGCGACGTGGTCGTGCTCGGACGGCGCAACGACATGCTGGCGGCCCCGGCCCCGGCCCCGGCCCCGGCCCCGGCTGGCGCTGCTGCTGGCGCCGTCGAGGCCGCCCCCAACCCGGACCTGAGGCGCACGATTGGCGCCGTGGCGGAGCAACTTGTCACGACGGGAATCAAGGCGAGTATCTTGGTGATCCAGGCTGCTGGCGGGCGTGGGTCGGATCTTTGATGAGTGCTTTTGGTTAGTCTTGTTGTTATGGAATGTGATACCCTGCGGGCGATGTATGGTTTGGATAGTGCTGGGTAAGGTGATAGGTGGTGGTGTTTCTCAAGCTGGGTGAGGCAAGATGTCCTGGGTGGGTAATTTAATCTGCGGGCGGCTGATCTCTCTGGTCGCGTCACATAGTTAGGTTAGTTTGGGTTTGGCTGGGTCATGTCGTCTAAATACCCCATCCTGTTCAGGTGTTAAGGGGATAGCATCGCTCTATTCAACAGCGAGGTATTTTGAATATCTTTAATCTCGGTTTTCTTTCTAAGATGTAGAGATTCGTAAAGTGATCTGACTACTCACTCATCATGGACACAACAATACTATAGTAGCAACTCAAAATTGAAAAGGAAGAGTATTAATCCCCAGTACCCTCTGTTTTGCTCCCCGAACGCCCGCTTAACCCTCAAGATCTGCTGCGCCCTGTTAAACTATGCCAGAAGCAAGGAAAAATGCGAAAGAAAACAAAACAGAATCACCAATCCGGCGCCAATCCACACCCACCGCCACCGCCAACCATCAGCTGCACCGGCTTCTTGGTCATCATGCCCAAGTCCCCATTCACCAGGGGCTTCACACCGGCCTTCTTAGCGCGCGTCCCGACGAAGCCAATCTTGCGATCCACCTCGGCAAACTGGCCCTCGCCCGCCTCGCCCTTCTTCACCTTCCACTTCGTGGTGCCCAGCGCGGCATCCAGCTCCTCGACGGGCGGCAGCTTGACGTAGACCAGGCCGTCCTCCCTCTCCTCGACGTCGAACGTCGCGATGGACAGGTCGGCGTCGTTCTTGCAGTCGCCGCTGGAGAGGTCAAAGTTGCGCTTGTGGTGGGGGCACGAGATCCAGGGGGCCGTCTTTTGCTTGTCGTCCGGGCAGCCGCTGTTGTCTTGCTCTTGGCCGACCAGGCCGTCCGAGAGGATGAAGGCGCGCTTGTGCGGGCACATCTGCTGCGTGGCGAAGTAGCGGCCGCGGATGCGCCACAGGGCGAGCTGCGTGTCGCCGCGCTTGATGGTGGCGCTGATGCCGTTGGGGAGCGCGTCGGCGCCCGCGAAGTAGGACGCTTCCAGGACAGGCTGCCACGTGGTCGACGACCAGCGCGAGCGCAGCGATTTGAAGTCCTCGGTGGTCGAGTCCTTGGTCCACATGACGGGCCGGAGCTGGGACCGGTCGGATTCGAGCTCCATGTTCTCGACCGTTTCTGCCGTGTTGGCGAACTGCTTGAACTTGGCGGCGATGGAGGGCGACTTGATGGCCTCGGCCCACTCGTCGAAGAAACTGTCTACGAGCTCGGCCATTTGCGCCTCGAGCGAGGCGTTGATGCCGAGTTTGTCTTCCAGGATGACCTCGCGGAGGTACTTGATGCCGCCGGGAAGGCCTTCCAGCCAGCGGGCGGTGCGCTGGAGCTTGTCGGCGGTGCGGATGTAGAACATGAGGTAGCGGTCGAGGATGGGGATGACCTCGGTGGGAGGCACGTCTTTAGCGAGGAGCTCCGAGTGTTTCGGCTTGGCGCCGCCGTTGCCGCCGACAAAGATGTTGAAGCCCTTTTCTGTGGCGATAAGACCGAAGCTGCGGAAGGGGGGGAACATAGTTAGCGTGTTTGCGAAGTTTTGGGTCGAGTAAGAGAGATGACTTACTCCTTATTCTGCGCCTCGGCGCATTCACGCACGCAGCCGCTCACACCTCCCTTGATCTTGTGTGGCGCGCGGATGCTCTTGTACCGCTCCTCCAGGCGCACCGCCATGCCGACGCTGTCGCCAATGCCGTACCGGCACCACGTCGTGCCGACGCAGCTCTTGACTGTCCGCAGGGACTTGGCGTAGGCGTGGCCACTCTCCATACCCGCGTCTACGAGCCGCTTCCAGATGTCGAGCAGGTCCTGCTTCTTGGCGCCGAACATGTCGATGCGCTGGCCGCCCGTGATCTTGGTGTACAGGTTGTACTCCTTGGCCACCTGGCCCATGACGATGAGCTTGTCCGGGCTGATCTCGCCGCCGGCTACTCTGGGGACCACGCTATATGTGCCGTTGCGCTGGATGTTGCCGAGGAAGCGGTCGTTGGTCTCTTGTAGGCCGTGGAGCGGCTTGTCCATGATGTGCTTGTTCCAGAGACTGGAGAAGATACTTGCCGTGGTCGGCTTGCAGACTTCGCAGCCGATGCTGTCAGGGTCGTTGCCGGCTTCCCTCATGACTTCGGGGAACGTCTTGAGCCGCTTGACCATGATGATGTTGAACAAGTCTGCGCGGCTATAGTTGAAATGCGGGCAGATGTTGTTCTTGACCTCGTTGCCCATCTCTTTCATCGTCTTGTTGAAGATGGACGTGACCAGGGGTACACAGCCGCCGCAGCCCGTGCCCGCTTTGGTGCACGACTTGACCTCGCCCACCGACTTGCAGGTCCCGTCCTTGACGACTTTGACCACATCGCCTTTTGTAACGTTGTGGCAACTGCAGATCTGCGTGTCGTCGTCGAGGTCGTCGCCATCGTCAGCACCCTCTTTCTTAGCGCCGAGGATGAGCTCAGCCGGCGGGACCTCCAGCTCTTTTTGGTTCTTGACCATGGGCACTAGCTTGACATAATCCTTTGTGTCGCCAATCATCATGCCCCCGAGCAGATACTTGCCGTCCGCGGTGAAGATGTACTTCTTGTACACGTTCTGGAATGGATCCTTGTAGGTCAATACCTTTACCGAGGCTGGTGAATAGCCCTTGGTGCTGCCGTTGGTAGTACCGTTGGTAGTACCGTTGGTGGTGCCGTTGGTGGTGCCGTTAGTGGTACCGTTGGTAGTATCGTTGGTGGTGCCGTTGGTGGTGCCGTTAGTGGTACCGTTGGTGATGCCGTTGGTGATGCCGTTGCTGGTACCATTGACAGTACCGTTGGTGGTGCCGTTGACGCTACCGTTGGTATGACCGTTGGTATGGCCATTTGTGAGTCTCTTCTTGGCTCGTGCCGGCAGAGAGACAGGGCCGTCACGGTCGGCGAAGAAGTCACCGAAGCTGGCAACCTCAACGCCCAGCAGTTTCAGCTTCGTGCTGAGGTCGGGGCGCTTGAATAGCCGCGGCTCATGGAGCTTGGCCTGGGTGAGGTTGAAAGACAGGATGTCGGCCATCTCCACGCCGGGGGCGATGAGGCCATAACACTGCCCCGCCCAGCTTGCGCACTCGCCGATTGCGTAGATGTCGGGGTGGCTGGTCCTCAGGTAATCATCGACGACGATTCCGCCGAAACGCTCCGTGACCTTGAGGCCGGCCTGCCTCGCCAGCTCGTCTCGCGGCCGGACGCCAATAGCGAAACATACCGTCGAGCTGGGTATGTACCCTCCATCGCTGAAGGCAACGCCGCGTACCCTATTCTCCTCGTCGACATCGATCTTGGCGACGGCCTTGCCGAGCAAGACATCAACACCAAGGTCCCGGACTTGGTCGGCCACCATGCCTCCTGCGTCGGCGTCCAGCTGACGGCTGAGGACCCAGTCGCTGCGCTCGATGACGCTGACCTTGTCGAAGCACTCGAGGTCCAGCATGGCTTTGGCGGCTTCAAGGCCCAGCAAACCGCCGCCGACGACAGCACCGTGGGTCCCCTTCTGGTCGGCCGAGAAGGCGATGAGCTTTTCCAAGTCCTCGACGGTCCGGTAGACAAAGACACCCTTGCCATCGGAGCCGGGGATTACCCTCGGGAGGATGGCATCGGATCCAGTAGCCAGGACGAGGATGTCATATTCGATTTCTTTCCCGTCGGAACATAAGATGGCTTTTCTTGTTGGATGGATTTCGGTGACCTTGGTGTTGAGGTGGTAGCCCAGAGCTCCATCTGCGATCCCGTCGTACTGGGGCGCCGGAGAGTTAGCCCTTGGGTCTCGCACGCTCTAGGTGGAAAGAGAAGAAGTGGGGGGTGAATGGGAGCGTACCCATGATAGCGGGTTGAGATACAAGTTCTCGACCTTTCGGTGCTCAAAGAAACTTGTTAGGCCCACTCGATTATAGGCGACATGAGGCTCCTCGCCGACGACTACGATGTTGTACTCGCGTGTCCTTGCGTCAAGCTTCAAGAGTTTCTCACTGCCGCAGGGCGGTGGTTAGTCTTCACCCAAAGAAGCGGCTCAACTGACATACATAAAGCTAATGCCGACCATGCCCAGGCCGACAACCACGACCTTTTTGCGAGCACCCACGGCCATCTTGGGCGTACTTTAGGAGCAAGCTACCATAAGAATCAGGGGCCAGAGAGGCAGGAGAGAAAACGTGTGGGAATTTGGAATGGAAGGGAGCAGTCAGGATCAACTCGCTCTCTCGGACCAGGCACAAGGAGGTCGTGAATGGAACTGAGGAAAGAGAGAACTGGAAGCAGGCGACACGAGGTGACAGAATCTACACAACCTAACCCTCAGGTCGTCCTTGAGCGAGACCGAGAGGGTATATCTGGCCAGCAGCGCATATCTAATCTCTGGCCACGGAAGGAGACAGATCCAGGCGACGGCGCCGAGAGCAAGATAGAACGAAAACTGCATTTCCGGCCGCGGTGCACGAAAGTGATGGAGCGTTTCCGAGGGGCGTCGGTCAGCGGCATTACGCACGACGGAGAAGCGTCGTTCGACGTGCGGGATGAGTCCCAGTTATCTCGCGCACCACCGCATGTCCACGCTCTTGCGTGGCCTTGTTGTTTGCAGAAATGCAGGCCACAAACGGACAGAGCTCGGGAAGTTGGCCCCTGGAACCCTGGGAGCGGGAGGGCTGATACCGATACCGCGAAGACTGATCCAAGATAGGGACGAATGCCACTGATAAGGGGTACTGGCCAATCAGGTGTTGCATATTTTGAGGCTGCTTCCGTCCTGGGACACCCGCGGAGATAGTCCACAGACGGGGGTCACCAACGGTCAACCCTCGTGCTCTTTACACGCGCTCAAAATCTCAAAATCGTCCCATTTCGGCTTTTTCAGACGCCCAGGTACAGTTTCGCATCTCCGTCTCACCCGATTATCGGCACCGTTGCGATTGCTGTTTAGTGCTACTAATCTGGTCTTCTAATCTGGTCTTCTAATCCGGCCCTTGCCCCCCTTGGCCGCGGGCATAAAGGTGTCGCCATGTCAGAGCCCAATTGGTCCTACATAGCACCACAACCACGGCTGACACCCCACCCGTATCTGACGATGGCGATCTTTTTCTCCGTTGTGCCGCAATTTCTGGTGTATCGAGGCGTGGCAATGGCGGTGGATATACGGCCCCACTTCGGCGTGGGGCGGCTCAATACGCACCAGATCGGGTCCCGGTCTTGGCGGATGCCCGGTCCGACCGACTTCTCGAGTCACCTTCCCACGCTCGCAGGATCCATAAGTCAGGCCACGTCTCGTATTAGCACTTTACATTCCGTGTCACGTCTCCGGCGTATCCGAGACCGGAATCAACAAGAGTGCTACCGCAATTCCAAGATCTCGGTGCTCGGCATCGTAGTGAGAATCCGAGTTGCCATCTTTCGTCCGGCGACGTAGTGCATGCATATTATGGATGCTACTGTGTAATCTGACTTCATGTCGACGCACGAAGAACAAGCACGATGCAGTGCAAAACGCGCAAGACGTGACAACGAGAACACTCCCCATAGCTCCGGGGGGTATTGGTATGTCCAATACGGGATATGAACAAACCTAAGTACTAAATAGTAAATACAAGACGGAATGATGAATACAGTTGCCACTGGCATGTACAACCCTCTCTTTCACACAACCACCCGCCAAGCTGCAACCCCAACCCCCACTCCAACCCCCACTCCAACTCCAACCCCAACTGCAACCCAGCTTAGTACCTCAACACCACCCCCTTACTCTCCTTCGGCGTCACGTCCCGCACGAAACAAACAGTATGCAACCAATCCATTTGCCACTCCTCACTCTTCCTCCCAACCGGACCCCACATCCTCTCCCCCGAAAAGTTGGCAAACGGATTCAACCCCGCCTCGATAGCGGCAATCTGGCCCAAGATCTCGCCCCGCCTCTGCTTCCTCTGCAGGACCTTGCGCCTGCGTGCCCGGCGGACCGCCGCCTCCTTGTCTTCCTTCACCGCCGGGGAAGGAACTGAACGATCTGCTTGGGACGTCCACAGACCGGTAGGGGAAGCGACAGGCTTGCTAGGGGCAGGGGGTGTCCATAGGAGAGCGCTCCCGCTCATGGTCTTGTCAAAGTTGGGTTTGCGCCCACTCTCCGTCTGTGACGGGACCGGAGGGACCGGCGACATGGCCGCCTTCTCCTCCTCCTGCTGCCTGGTGCTGCCAAAGACGAGCGACTGACGGATCTGCCGGCTCAAATGGCGCTGCAGGTCCTGGACCGTGTCGACCATGATCGGCGGCTCGGGCTCCGCGTAGTACGACGACATCCGGCGCCGGTTCGACTCCTCCTGCGCGAACCGCTGCGCGAACAGCCGCTCCTGCTCGAGCGCCTCGATCTGCGCCTGGATGGCGTCGCGCTGGGACATCGTCATCATGGTCCTGCCTGCACTGACGGGGAGCTCCTGCTCCTCGTGGACGCGGATCTGCGAGCGGATCTCCTCCTTGCGCCGGCTGCGGCTGCTGCTGCGGCTGCTGCCCGCGCGGCTGACGCTGGCGCTGCGGCTGCGTGCGCTGGAGTGTTGCCGCCGCTGACGGCGCAGTTTCTTGGCTGCGTACGCCGACATGGCGGGGTGGACGGCCTCCTCAGCGCATGTGATGGCTAGCGACCCGAAGAAGACGGGGTGAACAATGGCCACGTCGTACGTGTATCCCGTAGCGGCGGGGTGGAACCACTCGGAGCGGGTGATGAGGGACGTGGCTGCGAAGACTGGGTGTCGGGCTGCCGGGTCGAATGCCAGCAGGCTGGACGACGGCGGCGGGCTAGCGGAGAGCTTGATGGCCTCTTGAAGCGCTGCGTCCCACTCAGCGGGGCCGGCGGCAACCCGCTGGAGCTTCTTGGTTTGTGGGCGGCTGGCCAAGATAGCCTCATGCAGAGCGGCCTTCCAGGCTTCGGGGCTAGCCTGGAATCGCTGGAGCTTCGCCTCTCCTAGGATCCAATTGCGCGAGGCCTGTTTAGCAGGGCTTTGGGGTGCCCAGAGCCTTGTTGATGTCAACTGGTCCATGGGTCTAGGCTCGGCCGCACGAGGCTTCCGGCTAAGGTATTTCGCAGCCGGCTCCTCGGCGGTGCTGCGGTAGCTTGCGCGTTCAGAGCCAAGCACAAACAGTCCTTGTAGGGAAGGCTTATCCAATTTCTCAGGTGGAGACCACAAGCTGGCCGAGATTGCCTCATTCAGGGCACTTTCCCAATCTTCTCGGCTAGCTTGCGGCCGCTGCAGTTTTGGCTTTGTAAGAATCCAATTGCGCCCAGTCTGCTTGATAGGACCCAGGGGCTTCCACAAGCTGGTCGAGGTCAACTTATCCAGCGGCTTAAACTCAGCCGGCCGTGGATTCCTGGCCATGTACTTAGCCGCTGGTTCCTTGTTGGTGCTACGATAGCTCGATCGGCTGGAGTCTAGTACGAACAGTCCTTGTAAGGAAGGTTCATACGCATCAGTAGGTGGATGCCACAAGCCGGCCGCAATGTCTCGGCCGGTGAGGGACTGTTGTAGCTCTGGCTCTCCTGTAATCCAGTTTCGCTGGGCCTGCTCGGGGGAGCCTTGGTGCTTCCAGAGGCTCGTGGACGCCAGCTTGTCCAACGACTTAAGCTCAACTGGCCGAGGTTTGCGAGTTAGGTACTTGGTCGCCGGCTCCTCATCCGTGCTGCGGTAGTTCAACCGGCTGCGGTCAGGCACAAACAGTCCCCGTGGGGAAGCTTTAGGCGACTTTTCAAGTGGAGACCTCAAGCCGCCAGATCCTTGTTTATTAACAGTCTGGACCGTCTGGGGTTCGGTGTGGCGGGCCCTTTGGGACGATGCTGGCGCGATTGACTCGGCAGTAGCCGGGCGAGAGGTCAATGATGCCTTCGGGTTTGCAGGCAAGCCCACCCTGACGATTGGCTTGGGTGCGGGCTTTTCAGGCTGGGGAGAGTCCTCAAGAGTGGCCATGATAGAGCTTTCGATCGAGGCTGGACTGCGTTGCTGCTGGAAAAGGGGTTCTCGAGGCGCAGCCAGACCAATAACGATCGACTGCTCCCGAGAAGACTGCCCTTCTTCATCCGAGGCTAGCTCCTCCACATACTCCTCCACGATAGAGCTAGACGGCGGTGGCAGCAAGCTGTTCTTTGACGGCACGGCGTCTGTCTTCAACAGGCTAGCGATTTCCCAGAGTGTAGTCTCGTCAAACCCGTCATCGCTGCCGTCTTCATCGGAATCCAAGTCGTCATTGTCGTCCTCATCATCGTAGTCATCAAAGAAGGACGAAGAATACTCGGTTGGTTCAAACTGCTTCAAGCGTGACTCCATGGCGCCGCCGAGTGGCGGACCGCCAGAGGTCATCGTGCCAGGCATGGCCATGAACATGCTGGGGCGCGGCTGTATGAATGCCGTGTCAGACTTCTCGCCCCAGGGGAATTGGAAGATGCCAAGCGTTCCGCGCTTATCGGGCAGCGGCTCGGGACTCTCGAGAATGTCCGGCAGGAGAGTAACGCGCTTGTTGCGTCGGGCCGGTCGTTGCGTTACTGGTCGTGGAGGCTTCTGAGACGTCCCTTGTGAAGACAAGCGCGTCAGATCAACAGGCGGAGCTGCTGACGCCCAAGTTGGTCGCCATAGACCCGTTGTCGAGCGATTTGTCGTGCTGTAAGGCTTGCGCCAGAGCTGCGAGCTCTGTATTTGGAGAGGGGTCAACTCCTTTCTCTGCGCTGGTCGGACGGAGAGCCCAGGGAGCGGAGCCTCCGGTTCCGGTGTGGCCTTCAGGGCAGGCGTCCACAAGAGGCCAGTTGGCGCGACCAGTTTCCTTGACACCGGTGTCCACAGAGAAGCAGGCTTGGGTTGCGTCACCGATGGCTGCGTCGTCACCGCCTTTTCGGGTAAGCTTGGGAGAGGGGGCACCTCGTCGTCCGACTGGTCCGATTCTGGCGGAGTAGGGCTGGCGAGCTGGGCTTTAGACAATTGCATGAAGTTGATGTTGCTGCTGCGAAGGAGTTGAGCATCCATGTAATCCAGTTGCGCCTCCGTCAGCCTCTTCTGCCAATTGCTCATTTGCGGGCTGCCAGAGTCCTGTACGGATACCTCAGGAGCCCGAGGATTGCTGCTGTTCTTCATGCGAGCCATGCGCGAGGCTCTGCGCTCTGCGCCGATACTCGACCGAATGGACGATTCTCGCGCTATGTTTACAATAGCCGTCAGCGACTCGCGTAGCGAGCTTCTACGCGCAGGAGAGGTAGTCTGAATGCTCGATAGGGAATCGCGGGCCATGTCGTGTTTTATCTCCAGCCAGTGGCTCGCCTGCTGGCCCATCTCCTTCTCGAGGTCTTCGAGCAATGCCAGACGCTGTGACGGGCTCTGGAGAGAATCCCGGCCAGGGTCCTCTAGTTTCTTCAGTTGAGCCTGAATCTGCTGCAGTGCTTGTTCTGGGGACTCTAAGGGGGATGGCTCGACGTGGATGGCAATCGTTTTCCTGGTAGTGGTGTTGTTCAGCAAGAGAGGCGTGGGGGGTGACATCTTCCTGGACCGCGTTTTCTTCTTTCTGTCTGAAAATGTCGGGCATTCATCGCCGACGCGCCGATGCCATTGGCTCTGGGTAGCCCGTTCAGGTGTCGCCACGACGTCGCCTACCGAAGGCGAACGTGTCTGAACGACGGCTGCCTGGGTGGTAGAGGTGTCAAGCATGATGGGCAGAGTATTGCTGTCCCGAATGTCGGCGGGGGAAGCATCCTCCTTCGGTCCCCTGGCATTGTGTCGACCGGGCATCCGGACGGATGCGGGAAGGCCAATCCTTTGCACGACCGGAACACCGACGGCGATCTCGGGAGACTGTATTGAGCTCCAGTTGGTCATCGCGTCATCTTGGGTCCGGTCATCGGTAGTTTCTGTCCAGGCTGAAGCGCGCACGGGGTCAGCTGGAACGACGGGGGACGACCCACGTTTTCCACCGACCACTTTAGAGTTGCCATCGTCACTTCCAGTACCGAACGCACGGAGCCACGAGCTTCCGGCTTCGTCTGTTGTATTGACCAGGCCCTTTCCTGGCTTGGGTGGAATCTCGTCGACTTCGAGAACACTCTCGGTCCTGATAGACGTTTTTGTTGTCCGATTGGAACGCCGCCGGCCGCCTGATTCGGTGGGAGACGACGCCGCGTCCAAGTACGACGCGGGAACATGCGGAACCGAGGGCACGGAAGACCCTCGCTTGGCCATGGTTCTGCTCGACGGGCTTGGAAACAAGAGGATCATTTTCTCGTCAAATGTCATGCTCTTCGTATCGTTCGGCTGAGGTCTGGGCGACATTGGTGCGCTTCTTGGCGGAGGCGGAAGAGGCGGGAGCTGGGTCGGGCTGCCCGGGGCTGCCGAGAGCAGAGACTTTCTTCCCACCAAAGAGCCGCCGGATTTACTTCTTCTGTGAGCCACAGACGGGCTAGCCGCCGGCGACTCGGCAGGTTTCCGCGGGATGGGACGCGGCCGGTTGACTACCGAAGCCGAGGTTCTGGGAGTCTCAGGTGCATGGACGGCCTTCGTAGCTCTGTCGCTTGCCCCTTTTATGATTGTCTGCACGCCAACTGGATCATCGTATTCGATGTTGTTCACGAACATGATGGTCTTGGTCTTATCCCCAGTTTCCGGTGCCATCCTGAGGCCTCGCGCCCTAGGATTGGAGGGGAGACCAAATGTCGGCCGTCTTTGGAGAGGAGTCTTCGTTGGCTCTGGAGGCGGTGTCGCTGGAGACGGAGGTAGCATCCTTGACGGTCGGATTTCGGGTCTTGCGACAGGCTGCTGGGGAAGGTCTGGCTGCTTGGAGACGGCCAAAGGCCGGTCTTCAGGTGACTCGGCCCAAACCCACGTAGCTCTTGCAGCCTCAGCCGGTACTGGCTGTTGTACCTGAACTGGCTCCTGCATCGACTGCCGCGGGGAGCGCCGGCGTGTCTCGTCTCCGCCAGGCGACAGCTGCGCCGATGTCGTTAACGCAATGGCCACATCCTCGGGATGGAGAGTCCCAGATAACGAACTCTGCCGCAAGGAGACGGAAGCAACTTCTTTCCTCTTGAGACTGACAGCGCGCTTCACACCGTCTTCGGGAGTCATCATCATGGATTGGACAGCGGAGCGGTTCACGTCCGTTTCTGCACCCCTTTGCATCCTCGTTCTTCTCTCCCGCTCTGCCATGGCAGCTGCTTCAAGATCTATAACGGCGATTTTGTCCAGGGGGTTCTGGGCTGCATTTTGCTGGAGGATCGGGTTACTGATCGCAATCTTAGTGGCACCTTTTCCGAAATCGAAGAGGCCCTTCTTCTGAGAGCCGGACCTTTCCAACTTGCGAGCAGGCCCCAAAACCGCGGCAGTGGTTGTCGGAAGCGGTGGCATTGTCTCCTGCCGAAGTATAGCTTCCAACCCCATCGGATACCCAATGCTAGTTTCATCCTTGACTCTCGGCGCCTCCCTGGGGTTGACGAATGTGGTGGAGGACCGGATGGCCGCCTCCTTGAGGTCCTCGTAGCGAGTCGGAGGATAATCCGAGTCGGAACTTGAAATGTCACGGCTGATATTGATACGCCGAGGCGACGGCGCCTCCAAAGGCCGTGACTGCGTTAGTCGAGGCGTGACCAAGGTTCCAGCGCCGCTAGCGACGAAGACTATCGACGTCTATTAGCAAAGGGACGGCGAGTGGATGGCATGAACATACTGATCACAACTAGCAAACCCACAGCAGGAAGGGCAGTCCTAGCTGCTAGAGCGATAGTTCTAATGCCGACCAACAAAGGTACGCTCGTCTAAGAACGCGTTAGTACCCAGTTGGCACCTCAGGTAATAACAACTCATACCCCTGTCCAAAAGACCAGACCGAGCAAGACGGGCGTAAGCGCCCTAGTCCGGTCCATTTCGGCTCCCTTATCCTCACGCTTGCCTGCCGTATACAACCTGATGAAAAGGAGCACGATGATGACTGCGTCCATCGCCGCGACCGTGATCCCGACGGGAAGCACGGATGTCGTAGCGATGCAGAAGGTGTCGGTCTGCGGTCTGGCGAAGCCAATGAAGACGGCTCCGGCGAGGAAGCGGAACAGGACCAATACCTGGGGGGCCAGCTGTGCTACCGAGAGCTTGCCGCCATTATTATTATTCATAGCCCATAGAAGGAACTGCTCGATCGAGAACCTCGCCAGCTGATCAAAGGCGGTAGAAAAGATAATGCCAACCTGGCATGGCGTCGGCGATCTCGTAATGTCAAGAAGGATTGTGACGAAATCAATTTGAGCCCACAGGGCCGCACTTAGAAGAAAAAGGGCGAGGACCAGCCTCTGGCTGTCCCGGAATACCGCAAGGCCATAGCCCCTAACGTAGAGAACGAGAGCCGCGGAAGCCGCGTTCAACACGATTCCACTGCGCAGACGTGTTAGTGAGCAAATTCCTCATGGTAGGCTCGGGCCCTGGTTTGCGGTCGGCTACTCACAAAAAGAAGGCCGCGACGAGGGCTTCCGTAGCACCCTCGACCGCCATTATCGCCGCCGGCTAGGGGAAGGCAAACGGGCGGGAAGAAACGAAGAAGAGAAGGGAAAAATAGCCCAGTCAATGGGGCGATTAGACAGAAGAGAAGGTCAATATTCAGTTGAAGGAGCGAATCATAGTGACAGGTTCCCGCACGTCACCGTCGTGGTGTTCTGAATAGCGACAATGACATGCCCCAGGGCCACGCCGTGACCTGCCACTGAGCAGAGAGAAGGCCAACGGAGAGGATGTCTCGAGGCGAAAGGAAAGGATGGGGCACGGGGACAAACACGGAAGCACTGAGGGCGTCCCCGCCGGTGCTGTAACGGACGAACCCCGATTGAGGCAGTCCACGGTGGAGAAGGGGGTTGAGACCATGGTAGCGAAGAATGATGGCGCCAAAGGTGAAGCTCTGTTAAGATGATGGGGACGGGGGGCGACTACCGTGACGCGGGGCACCCCGAGCCGCAGACAGGCATCTTGCTGGTTGCTTGGCTTTACCAGGCTCAAGCCTATCCGGGATGGCAGGAGGAGCGTCAAACAGACGCCCTTGTAAACTTGAGTTCATGCAGAGGGCGGGCGTGGCAATCGATTGGATGCTATGCAAGGCTGACAAGGCGATTGCTGAGCGGTTGCATCGTGAACCCCGGCCCATGGTGTTTCACTTGAAACCCCAGCTGTTACATCTCGCACAGACTCGTCCTGAGGGTGTCGTGCTTGGCGGGAAACAGAACATCTCAACCCTCGAGAGGTGCCGGTTATCCACGTTTTAAGAAAGCACTTTGGCCTCTCGCGAGTTCGCCGCTGCGGCGCATTGTACAGAAATATGCCCAGCATCCAGAGCGCCTGGTGGGCCAGACATGCGATGCGAGTCAGAACAAGTCATGTGCATCTGATGACAGCTAAGTGAACATAGCGGCAAGACAGCGGTCGGATCAAATGGGTGACACGATGCTATTACTTTATCCGCCCGATTTGCTCCCACCGTGTCTTGCCGCCAAGTCATTGAAGCCGTCGATGCGAGACTTTCTGGTGATCCTACACGGCACGTCGGCAGCGAGAATCTGCTGGTCTTCATCGACTCATATTACCCGCTAGGAGAGACGCAATACATCACTCCCTTGACTGCGAGCGAAGATGGAAAACTTTACCCTGCGCTCGTCGGACCTGTTCGTGATGTCCCTTCTGTTGACGAGAAATGGATGATTCAAAGGGAAATCGCAGGAGGTTGCAACTGTCTCACCAGTAGGGGGCAAAAGTGGTCCGTGCTGCAGCCTCTACCACACTGTGCTCTGCAGCCGCAGCTTAGCGAAGCCCCTCGTCCTGCCCAGCCGAGTTTGTGCCCTGCAATCGAAATCCACCCGAAAGTTCAGTCTTCTCACAAACACTCGCCATGAGCTAGGCAGGAGTGTCGTCCTCGCCGGTCATTTTAGCCGCTTGCCCGGCAACGAATTTCGACGCATTCAAAACACAAGCGTCCCGATCGCCAGCAGCCGCGAAGGGACGTTGCGGGACGGCTCAATATGGTGGAGTTAGTCCGATCCCGAGTATTCACCCGGCCATGTGGAATTGCCCCAGAGGCCCTTGGGAAGCCCACTCAAGTGGTCCAGAGAAATATTGGTCTTGCTTATTTTACATGCCACCGATGGATCGGGCCGTTGATCCCATGAGCTTTCCCCGGAGCGGCCCGACAAGGTCAAGTGGTCACCGCAAGGGCGCGCCGCTCCGTTCTTAACCAGTGGAAATCGTTTGAGAGCTGGCCCGCTTCGGCAAACCTCGGCAGCCCGAGCGGGGCACTTCCGTAGTGCATTGTCGGGGTCGGCCTAGAGTGACATTGGCTAATCCTCCCGGCCGACCCGGAGCCGGGGATATTTGTGACTGACAACTACTTCTCTGGTAACTCACTGGCCAGGTTGAACTTGGTTACGTATAAAGACTCTTTATTTGTCAACCTGACAGCGCCTGGTTCAGACTGCTCGGTCAACCCCTAACCTCTGATCACTAAATCCCCCCCAAAGTATCCCCCTCAAAATGCCTCTCCTTGAGCTCGAGTACTCGACTGAGCCTTACAGCACAGTCAAGCGACTGAAGGATCGGGGTGAGCTTTTCATCCATGATCGTCGAGATCCAGGGATGGCCTCTGACTACGCCCAGCAAACTATGCCTTGGAGACTATCCACCAGATCGTAAACTCATGCCCCATGCTGCATGTCTCATTCCAGCCGCCCAACAGCCCCTTCCCAGCAGTCCTGCCCATGATCGGCCAGATGGGCTCGTTTAAGCGGCCCAGTGCTGATCTAGGGGAGGTGCTGGATCTGTATCTCCACGGGTTAGTCAATGGACCTCTACCCAAGGACAAAGCCGGGACTTCCTCTCCGCGCATCACAAGCCATCCATCCTTCTTCTTTTTTACATCACCATCCCACTAACCAGGGAGGGAAAAAAAAAAAAAAGCTACGTCTCCTCCCGCCTAATGAACCTCACCCGCGGCCCCTCTTCCCCCCCATCTGAACCAACCAACCCCACGCCCAGCCCGGACTCGGGCCTCCCCCTAACCATCGCGGCGACCCACCTCGACGGCCTCGTCCTCGCCCTCACGCCCAACTCGCACAGCTACAACTACCGCAGCGCGGTGATGTTCGGCCACGCCCAGCTGGTCACCGACCCGGCCGAGAAGCTCTATGCCATGGAGCTCATCACCAACGCCGTGGTGCCGCAGCGGTGGGCCCACTCGCGGGTCCCGCCCAACGCGGCCGAGATGCAGAGCACGAGCATCCTGCGCGTCAAGATCAGCACGGGCAGCGCCAAGATCCGGAGCGGGGGCCCCCATGACGAGAAGGGGGACATGGAGAATGAGGAGCTCAAGGGGCGGGTGTGGACCGGGGTCGTGCCGGTTTACACGACGATGGCGGAGCCGGTCGAGGGGGGATATAATAAGGTTGGGGATGTGCCGGGGTATTTGGAGGGATGGAGAAAGGAGACGAACAAGGAGCGGGAGGAGTTTGCTAAGGGGCAGGTGGACAAAGAGGTGAGAGGGAAGGGGGATGGGGAGTGAGTAAGTGAGGAGTGGCGACTTAGGAGGTGACTTGGGAATACAAGGTACAATGCACCCCAGCGCCGTTCAACCGAGTCTGGGTTAGAAATGTATTTCAGCATCGGTACATGGTTAACAGGCTCCAAGCTACCTAAATCCAACGTCTTTTTTGAGATGCAAAATAGAAAAAAAATCCATTGCCAAACGTAAACCCTCACCAAGACTCCCAGACTGCCTCCGGCAACACGTTTCTCATGACGACCCAATGTCCCGCGGCGCTCATCCCGTGCCATTTGGCCAGCCTCTCCGTCTCGTTCCGTCTCAAAACGCTCGACACATCCTCACCATCGTCTCCTTTCACAAAGTCCTCCTCTTTGACCTCATGCTGCGGCAGCAAATACGCCTGTCTCGACGGGCTATTCAACAGGTCCCTCTCATTCGGCGTACGGAACGAGAGGTTGCCGGGTCGTTTGACGCAGAAAATGACCATGTTGGTGAAGTCCAGCCCAGACTTGGCAAACGCCTCCTCGTCGCGAGGGTGCTCCCGGAAGAGGCGGCAGGTGGGGAACACGGACTTGATGGTTTGCACGATGATGCGTGGAGGGGGAAGGGCAATGTCGCCTGCGTAATTCTAGTAGGGAAACATCAGCAGTTGTTTGCAGGGGTGAGGGTGAAATTCACATACAATGGCGATGACACCATCGGGCTTGAGCAGCGCGTTAAGATTCTGCAAGAACTCGAGCGTGAAAAGAGCGATGGGCTCGGCACCGCCTGTGAAGACGTCGTGGATGATGTAGTCGAAGCGGGGTGCGCTCTCGTTGGCGGCCATGCGGGATGTGTAGCTGACTGCGTCTTCGATCACGGCGGTGTGGTTGCTGGGGAGCTGGAAGTACTTGGAGGCGAATTTATGGACGACCGGGTCAATCTCGACCACGGTTGTGTCGATGCCGTGGGCGACCAAGGCAGCTGGAGTGGTGCCTATGCCGAGTCCGCTAGTACAATGTCAGCATGTTTTAATGAGGAGCCCATGGTACTTAGAGGCTTACATGACGAGGGCTTTTGCCTCGTCGTCAGGAACCGGCTTCGGCGTCTTGACGAGTCTGACAGCTTCTAGCATTGCGAACACGCCGTAGACGGGCTCAGCCACCTGGTTTCCCTTGAACTGACCCTGCCCGATAAATTTGACCCACTCGCCGCCCAGTAGGCTATGGTCGCATCGCATGAGACGGTATCCTTCCTTAGGGCTGTCAATGACCGAGATGTAGCCAGTGATGGACTCCTGCCTGTCCAATACTACGTATCCTGCCGGCGCAAGGCCTTTGTTAAGTGTAGAGAGCGCCGTAAGCGTCGGTACGTGGGTGTTAAATAGCGCCGTGTGTAGTAGCGCCGGAATTGTCCAAACCAGCAGCTTCGATGGGGCTATCAGGGTGTAAGATGCAGCAAGGAGTATCTCCATGCCCAACCTGGTGTTGAAGAAAGTCCTTCCAGCATACCTCTCAACGAGCCCCCCCAGCAGCTTCTCAACTGCCTTGAAGAATCCATAGGAACCCAGGCCAGGAGCAGCATCAGCAAGCCACCCAGGCAACCCCGACAGGTCCGCCGCATCTAGATACGTCGCTACACACGCCGCGGACAATGCCACAAGAGGAAATAGGGTAAGCGCCTCCGTCACCACCGGGCCCCAGGTCGCGGTCAACATCCCGCTGGTTTTGCCCAGCAGGAACTGTACCGTCGGGATGTAGATGGCGATAACAGGCAACAGTGCCTCGGGCTTGAACGGCAGTGCTCTGCCCAAGAACATGTTGGACGACCAGCCGGTAAAGCAGGCTGCCATGATCAACTTGGCGTGCCATTTCTCGGCTGGAATCGACCCGTACGCGGGTGACAGCACAAGCTGCGAGACGGAAGAGTAGACGCCTATGAGGGTGAGTAGGGCAAGGGACTTGAGATAAACGGAGGCTTGTTCTTTGGCCCATTTCCCCCATGTTTCCGTCTTGGCTTTAGCGGCGAGAGCTTTGAGTTCACGCTCGAAGCTCTCGGGGGTGAGGGAGGAAGAGGGGTCGATTGGAGGGATTGTGGATTGTGAAGTCGAAGTCTTGTTCTTTTTACCGTTGGATGAGGATGTTTTAGAAGCCATTGTGGCTGGGAGTAAGACCCGAAAGCCTAGAAGAGAGCATTTGGAGATTTGAGGTTGAACCTGGCAAGAGCCCACGATGCATAGACGGCGATGCGATGCAAGGTGGTCTCATCTGTTGCGATTGGTGGGTTTGAGATGCGACACTTGGAGCTCCCCCCAGTGCAGGGGCAGCTAGGGCCATGTCACAGTATGGCAGGGCCCTCGATGATGCCCCGCACTGTGTATACTGCCGGTAACCTGCTCAAAGAATCTGCAACCCGCTCAGAAAAAGAGGGTATGCCCCTTGTCCCATAACGATATCAGGCGATAGTGGCATTCATATGAGTGAGAATACCAGGAAGTGCTCAAAATCCGAGAGAGAATATTACTGTAAGGATATATTGACTGAAATACAGAGTACACATCAAGATCTGGGCTTTCGAATGTGACCGGAAGCTGGGTAGAAGGCAGTGTGGGGTTTCGCGGGCTGTGACAAGGATCTAAGTGGGGGTCTGGCAATTGCAAACGCACGGTTGGGGCAGCAACGTCACACATATAACTGCCAACCAAATTTTACTGGGCTCTCCTGGACGAAGCTCCTGAGCTTTGTGCAGCACCGCCGTTTTGCCTGTGCAACTGTCAACACCACAACGTCTACTTCGGTCTTGCCCCTTGCAGTTCGTCTGTCGATCCCACGAGCCACCATGTCTCTCCCCGTGTCTTTGGCCGAGCTAGTCGACTTCGACCAGCGGAGTTTCTACAGTACGTCATTGTTGCATCGGAAATACGGGCCAGGTTGCCAAGTCGGGAGTTCGCTGACCCCAAGAACAGTCTCGGCCGCAGCCATTGCTTTCAACCCAACATTCTGGAAGTAAGCTCTTCTCGAAGCTCCCTCGTCGGTGCTTACTTGGTGGCTAACAGTCAATCTCTACAGCATCGTCGCCCGCAGAGGTCCGCCAACCCGGTTTCCGTTGCTGCCCTGATCACACTCGATTATCTAACATTCCCGGACAGAGTACCGCACAAAGTTCCTTACCCGCCTTTTTGGCGGCAACGCACAGACAGCATGCTACGCCCTGGCGGCGACCATCTTCTCGATTGGCGTCGTCCGTGACTTTCTCTACGAGCGCGCCCTGCGTGACCAGCCCTCGCATCCGGCACTAGAGGGGCCCCTGGTCACCTATGCTGCGTATGCGCTATTGGCTCTCGGAAACATCTTGGTCATCTCCTCCACCTGGCAGTTGGGCATCACGGGCACGTTCTTGGGCGACTACTTCGGAATCCTGATGGATAGCATGGTGACTGGCTTCCCCTTCAACATCACCAACGCACCAATGTACTACGGTTCAACCATGAGCTTCCTTGGTAGCGCACTGCTGTACGGAAAGCCGGCGGGTATCCTCCTCACTCTGCACGTTCTGGTAGTGTACTTGGTCGCTATCCAGTTCGAGAACCCGTTCACCGCGGCTATCTATGCCAAGCGTGAACGCGAGAGGGCCAAGGCTGCCGGGAAGAATGTCGAGGGCAAGAAGGAGCTCTAAGTCTGACGCATCCATGAAGAGATCCCGGGTGATCAAGAGGGAGAGACACCGGCACTGTACTGAAAGGCCGACGGTATACCCCGCTGGGCCGACCATCTGCTTGCCGTGAACGCGGGCGACGACACCTATGTCGCAGTCTGTTGACCCGCCACCGCGGCGGCAACTCGATAAGCTGCCTAGCTCTCGACAACGACAGGCAAAAAGACCGCCACCCCCTTCAACGGCGGGTGGTTGGGGGCCAAGCAAGCACCGGGCAAAGGATAGCCCGAACGGAAGTTCGAAATAGCTCCATCCGATGTCTTCGATCATTCATTGTCCCAATAAACGAAGAGTAGACATATGTAGAGTAGGGTAGACGGAATAAATGATCTAAGCTGTGGAATAAGCTCGCGCAGACTGAGGTATCTGCAAGCGCTCAGGGACCCATTCATCCCCAACCTATTTTGTAGGGCCCGGCACCGGTGACTAGTTTGCCCGACGCTGCCTGTACATCATGCCACTCGAGCGTTAACAGCAATGGTAGTAACTATGGCGGAATTGCCCAGCGCGTGCCTTAGTTCGCAGTACACATCAGGACATCGTTTACCTCGCGCGTAAGTCTCCTCGGATCAGGATTCGGATGTTGAGTCACACATGCGCTTGGCATCTCTGGTTCCTTGCTTCCAATGTTAGGGGGCTACATAATCCCGGGTAACTCGTCACTTCACGGGCGGGTTTGCCATGTTCTCGGTGCTGCAGCACAGCGCTGCGATGCATCACCGTGCATTTCACAATTTCAGGTCAGGCAGCCGGGCTACAGCGACTCGTAATCCACCCTCTGCCTGCCCTCTGCTGGCTGCTGGAAGCCTAATTCTTCTTCACGCCCTTGCTAGTTGCCGTATCTAAAACCCATCAATGCTGGCCAAACTTCACGCCACCCAGGTATCAAGCATGAATAGATCTTCCAGGATCAACGAACCGCAAGCCGGCGACAGCTACAAACAATGCCCGCCCCAATTCTCCAACGGCCTGATCACAAGCCAGGATTTGAACGGCATCGCCAATCCTAGAGTCCTTCGAGGAGAACAGCATTCTGTAACAGTGAATACGCGGCAGGTCGACTCATGTTCGCCAGTTACCATTCCATTGATGGCCATGGCAAGATCGCCGACGGTGTGTCCGGCGTTATGGTGATGGAGTGGGCTGCCACTGGCTCTGATTCCGAGACTTTTGGCGTTTTGACCTTCCGGGCGGGGAAGGCGGGGAGAACGCCGATGGGGAAGATCCGGGGCGACAGAGTTCTGGGTTAGGGTAAATGATGGGGTTGGGACTAGGAAAGGGGATAGTGGTGATGGAGAGGTGGTCAGGATGGTCAACGGCCGGCTGGTGGCGTGCTTTGGGGTAGTCATGTGGTTGATTATTGGTATCATGAACGTGGCGCATCTGGTGTGAATGGTTTAGAACCGGGATATACAGATCAAATTAGAAGTCGTTCACATTCAAAATGTTCGTCCCTCGTAAATATGTTGACAGCAAATCAGATTAAATAGAGCTGTTATTCTAATAATTGTTCAATTCAAATGTAATATATGATGTATGATATGTATTTGACCATTGGTCGTTCAACCGCCCCCAGTTTGATGCATCTCAGGTATAGTAAAAAGTGACAGAGACGATTAGAAACCGTGCCACTTGGCTCTTAGTTCTTACGCTGGGCACCGGATTATTCGCAGGCTCCTGTGCTAGGTGCCCGATTTAACTCTATTCTCGGAGAAAGGTGAACAAAACCCATCATTCAAATGCAAGAGAAATCAGGTCGGTCATTAAGTTCAAGGAGATCCACGCCAACCCCTATAAGCACATAGAAAATGTGGGTAGCTGTCAAATACTACGATTTGGTCGCGTCGATTGTCGGATCAGTATGATTCAGGCGCGCTATCGGCAAGCTGTCTCCGACCAACAAACTATGTCCCCGGCCGCACGGTTTACCGTTTACCTTTAACTTCTCAAGATCAATGTGGATTCCAGTGTTAATGCAATTTAGTAGTGCGCTAAGGACCGGCACACCCTTTTAGGGCAAAAAGTGTTGGAAGAAGAAGAGACTAAATTTTACCATTATTCTTCCTACACCGCCTTGCCTAAAGATAAAGTGTGCTGGTCCTTCTACCGTTACATATATATAGGAAAACCGTGCCGTATAGACCGGGTGAAAAACCTAAGGTACACCCACAAGTAATACGATACAACAATAGTAGACGCCAGTTGAAGAATACTGAGTAACCAGTGCGCTATTCCGTTTATACTCATAGCAGCCAATAAAGAAAAGGCGTGCTGATAGTTCAAACTGCTTTCCAGAAGATCCTATTGCAAAATGACAATAACCCAGTATAAACTTTAATCCAATTGAAAAGGTATTAGCATCTAATCTTGAAGCCATCGCGGGTCGAACAAGAGGTACTTGCAGCTTCAGGTTGTCCGTGGATTATTCTCGTGCTACCACTGCCATTCCTCCCTCTTTCCTTCTCGCTGAGTACAACTCTGTGGGTATCCGGTTCTCATTACGAGGACACCTCGTTACGACAATTATCAGCTTTAGATTTATTCCTCAGTAAGTGGTGCATAACCATTGCACAGCTATCCACACGTTACGGATAATTTTTTATTTTTTTTTTATTTTTTTTTTTTATTTTATTCTTTTATTTTTTTACTGTACCTCTTTGCCATACCTGCAGGTGTTCAGTCCTGCTGTTGACCTGAAAGGTGGCGCTGGTGCTCCAGTGTCAAAGGGAACTGACCAACGGGAGTTCCGTCTTTTGCAAGTCACGAGCAGACATAGAACTGGACTCTTTCCAATAGAGAAATGTTGAAGTGAAGGCAATCATTGACGAGTATGCCGTCTCCGAGCTGAAGCATTTGGACCAGCTGCACAAGCTGAAGACCACAAGCTGGTCCAAATGCTTATAGAATCACTCATTACACACTGTCACATACATTGAAATACGCTGGCATTCACAGAAGACAAACCTGTTCCAGGGGTTGAAATGGCTGCCGTTGCCATCTTCCATCGCCAGCACGCTGGTATTACCCCTACGTCGGCAACCTCCCCTTGCTCACCTGGGGCCAAGCGTGCCCACAGCGATGTCACGGGTGCCGACGACAACGGCGGCGGCAATGACAACGACCGCAACGGCAACGGCGGTAATGGCGACACGTCTATCGTCACCACCACTACCGTAACCACCATCCGCACCATTCTCACCGGCGACACAACAACCACCACAACCACCACCATCACGCCGCCACCAATCAAACGCTATCGCCTTACCCCGCCAACCCCCAGCCCTGTATCAGCCGGCCCCCCCCTTCCCAGCTCCCTCTTCGCCCCGACTCACACGGCCGTCTGGAACGTTTCCTCCGCGCGCAGGCACGCGACGAGATGACACGCCGCGGCGCGGCGCTAGCCAACGGATCGCCCGTCCCCGTACCCGAGTGGTACTGGCGGGAGAGCCGAGCACGGCCTGTGGCGTGGATCAAGGACTGGGTGACGGGGGTGGTTCGGCCAAGGCGGATGGTAGATGACATGGTGGAGAATATGGGGTGGGAGAAGAGGGAGGGGTGGTTGAGGAGGCAGAAAGGGTGGAAGCGTGGAAGGGTGGAAAGGTGGTTATGGTAACGAGGGGGTGATGAGAAGCAGGAGGAGGCGAAGGAAGAGATGAAAGTGAGAGACGAGGGGAGTTGGTGACGATGCATATCATGACGACGACGTTGATAACGAACGATATGAGGTGCTGAGCGTGGTTTTGCCTCTAGCCTCAAGCCCCAATAGTGTGGTCGTTACCAGGACCAGGAATATATTAGCAACTTCAACGCTAAGCATTCCGCCTGGCCGGAGCTTACAATCACTAGTTGCTTGAGGCTAATAACAGCTTGATGCCAATCAGCACCACTTTAGGTCCGACTACACACCGTCTGGTTTGGCTACAAGCCGTTTGGCGTTGGTTAGGTGAAGATTGTCCTAACATCTGAAGGGTTCGAGGCACTTACGATATTTACCTTGATTGCTCTACGTGTTTGTCTGTGCAGCCACCACATGCACAATCATGCGTCTGCGGACCGGTGTGGCTGTTCAGCCCGCGCACGCCGCAAGCCGGTGACTAATAAGTTGGCAACAGATCAATGATTCCCCCGTCACATACTAGGAAGTACTTCGACCTATGGAAGGCCGCTGTCTAATACCTTGTTGTAGGAGAAAGATTGAAAGGTATAAGCAGTCTTGTCAGAAATCAGAGTCCCTGGGTGCTAGTAAGCCTAAGCCGCCACAACTACGTTGACGTGATCCTATAAATGGATTTATAAGGATATAGCTCTCTGGCATGCCAGGAAGAAACACACAATTCATTCACTTTTGACACCCTTAACTTGCAGCGCTGTATTTCTGACAAGCCAAAGATATTCCTTCCCGCTGCAAACCAATCGTTTCCAGCCGCACTATAATTCGTTAGGGTGTTGCCTTGCCTATCTTAGGAATGCCCTCTCATAGTCTGGCCAAAGCAGGCACTTTAACTACTAGGCCTTAATTAAGTAGGCGGTGAGCCTGAAAGCAGTAAGCTTAAAAGCAGCGAGCTATCCTATGATTAAGATGGAGGGGTGAAAGCGAAAATTCTAGGGAACGTAGAGGAATAGGAAGCGGAGTACGCAAGAGAGAGGTTAAAGCGCGAACAGAAAGGAACGTACGGTTTCGGCTTAGGGAAGGGAAGAATTTTTAAATGCTTATTAAGAATAAGAAGGCGGCAGTCGTTAGGGTTTTCCTGCTTTGTTCTTAGAATATAAATCTCTTTTAACCACTTAAGGCCTATCTTTACGTTACTCCAGCCTGCAGGTGAATAGTCACATTTTTAATTCTTGAATTCTAGCACTTCTTTGACGAAAAGAGGGTACTATTAGCCTTTAAGAAGTTATTAGTAAAGACAATTATTAGTGTAAGTCTCTAGCTCTTAACAGTTACATATTCGATAATGACTTAAAGAGTGGGATTAAAGGACTAAATAAAAGGTTTATCAGTAAGGAAGTTCTCTATAACCTTCTCGGCAATCGTCTCTTAATTATATCTACATACCGTGCTTGTCTATATTTGCGATGTTACACAGCTTGATCTTCTTTACCTTGATTTGGTAACGTAGGTGGTTAAGAAGGTCTTTGTACTTCTCCTTAGTAAAGCCACTCTAACGCGCGCTCTCTAACAAGGTGTTTAGCTTAACCTTTACGTTCTTATACCAGCAAGTATTATTTACACCCTTCTTCTGATCCGAGCTTTGGAATAACCTTAGCCAGCAGCCTCTTCGTTACGGCACCAGTCGGCTAAGAAGCTCTTCTGCAAAGGGGAGAGCTTCCGGTATGGTAGTTTGCTCTCTAGCTTAGAGGTTACACCATAGAGGCGTCCATAAAGCGTTGACTGGGTGACCCCATTGTTTGCCGCTGCCGCGCGCTGCTTCGCTCCGGAATTGATTTCATCGAATACCGACTTAATATTTAACTCTCGAACCGTGATGCCCCCCATTTTAGTGTGTGTTGAAGCAAAAATGTGGGAGTAGTGGGTGTTGGAATCGAGGGGGTGCTCCTTTGTTGATGCTGGAGATTGTAATCGGCTGAGGGGCCGATCGGCTGTGGGGTCGCGACTTCTATTCCCGCTGACCAAGTCAGTACCTGTACGATGTTGTTCCACCGTGCCCTCCTGCTGGCCCTGGCAGCCGTAGCATCGTCCGGGAAGCCCACCGAACGCCGGCTTCCCAGCTGGGCCATCGAAATCGCCAACGCCACTTACACCGATGAGCTGCTGGAGATAGGCAAGGCAGTCTTTACCTTGACGCATATGCTGATCGATGTCTGTGAGGCTATCCACTGACCCTCGAATTCAACACATGGTGCAAGGTGGCGGGCACGCCCGTGGATCCTGAGCTCAACCTCCACTTCCAGGTCAACGGCGACATCGGCTGGGTGACGTTCAACAAGACTTGGGCATGTCCGCAGACGAATGTCCAAGGACGGTAAGCAGACTGGGCCGGACTGTATTCTGCGCGAGAGCGCTGACAGGCCTGTCCCAGGTCCCTCTTGTACGGATATGGGGAGTGGGTCATGAAATGCCCGGCGAGAAGCGATCCCAAGATAACCTGTACGGGCTTGACGACGGGTACGCTGCTAGTGAGAGCAAGTATCAAGACGGAATCAATTGTTGCTTGAACTGCGGTATCGTGTGATTCTTGGAGATAAGTAGCTTTCTTATTGGCCTTTGTCTAATCGATGGTTTCTTCGTTTCGTTGATTTATCCACGGATCCCAGCGCTGTTGGTGCAATTCACCGCCACGGACTCAAAGGAGGACATAGCCTAGTGTGTAGTGGCGCTAGAGAGCCTAGATAACTTGAACGTCTAAAAGCCAAGGTATTGTACAGCTTCATCATGCAATTCCAACTCTAAAACCCAACCGCCCGCACCTCAGCTTCTACTCTTGCCTCGTGAACCCTCTCTCTCTGTCTTGTATCTACAGGAGGAGGAGGGATCCTCATAAAGATATTGTCCGGTGTGTAGTTTGCCACTCGCGCAGCGGACTCGGTCTGACGCTGGAATTTCTTGGCTGAGATGGAAGTCCTTGGTTTGAGGTCAGTTTGGATGGCATTTCCAGGGGTGACAGGGTCCGAAAGAGGTGGCTGTGAGATGTAACCGTACCTGGCGTCGTCATGTCCCTCAGTTGGCTGGTTTCGGTGTGATTTGCCCATGGTTTTGGCTTGATGCAAAGCAGGACAGATGTCAGATGTGTGGTGTGTCAGAGATTCAAACAATGGTTTGCCAAGTGTAAGGAAGACGAGGGATTCATGAACATCAGCAAAGTCTGGCAAATTGGACAAAGACTACTGCGGGCTGGTTAGAGGATAATGAAGTATTAATACTCATTTGCTTGATGGCTGGCCATCATGAGCAAGACCGCATGGCCAGAGGGCACACAGCGATGATAATATGAGCACCCAGATATCCCACAAAAATTTACGGTGTGATATTCTCCACACAACAAACTGGAGGACACTTTTCTTGCCCCGAAGTCAACACGGAATGATGCCCGGAAGGTGGGCGCAACGACAATGATGGGATCTTGACCGGGTTTGTCGTTCCGCGCCACCTAGAGCCGAGCCATGCTTGGGAAGCCAACGAGAAAGTTGCCTATCCTTTTAGAACACCGACTATTATTACCCTGTGTGGCAACGGAAGAAAGTGTCTCTGACAGCCCCGTGACCCAAGCGTCTTGCAATATTATTTTTCTCAAAGGGAGGCATTAATGTTGCAACTTTTTCTCCAAGGCAGAATGCTCACCTAAGGTCAGGTACCTACTTTTTGAAGGTGATTTGATGGTCGGTAGACGCATGAACGGCTTAACCCCGCAGATGGGTTCCGACGAATCAAGATGGGCTCATTATGTGCATGTAATGAACTAGCCACGGAAACTTGGCGCGGAAGGATTGCCGACACCGAGGCGATGAAGTACCCCGGAGGCCCAGCAAGGCTCCGAGAGCCTCTTTGTAAATGGCTCTCAAAAGGACTGGAGCCAGATGACAAAATATATAAAGTCACGTCGAATAGGCACTACATTCTCGTGTATTCTTGTGGGCAGAATCCTAAGAGTTCCCATCAATGCCTCTTTGCCGCCAAACACTTTGACTCTGATGCTCTGTGGGCACGGAGCTGGCCTTCAAGGGCAGCCAAATGTATGTTGGTGTAGGACTAGGCCATCTCAGAAACCACCTGCTCATGCTACCCCTCCCCGCACATCAACAGCCAGAATGATGGTGACCAATCATCCAAGTGATACTTGGACTCAGGGTCACTCTACTTTTTCTCTCCCGACAGCCCTAACAGCTGAGGCTTCGCCTGCGCTGGTTCTCCTTCCAGGGCTCCGCCAGGCTCTGTTAGTAGACGACAAAGTCAAACAGCTGGGTGGTCGACTCGTCAGCAGCCATGCACGAGCTGGGCTAGCGCCGCCCGATGGAGGTCAATCGACTCACCTATTGGCTTCAAAAAGGTGTTCTGCAGCCCCAGAAGGCAGACCCGGCGACCCCCTGCTCCATGGAGAAAAGTTGCTCATCAAAAAAGCCCTGCCAGAGGAGGCCTGGTCTCCGCCCGACGCCAAAGTGTCAAAGTGTCGCTCATGCTGCCAGGCAACAAAGCCCCCGTTTTGAATGAGTGCGAGAAAGTGTATAGGTAGTCGCGTTATATATAGAAATACTGAACGCCTACTCGCTGATGCCTCATCCCTCTGATTTCCCTGGGTCATGAATTTCCCGCAGCCCCCCTCCCCTATGTCTAGAGCCATCCCCTCCCTCGTACTGTAGCCCATTTCTGCCCCCCTTCTGTCCTCAATGGCGTCTTTTCCGCAAGATGATAACATACGCTCCAACAAGCGCCCCCGACACGGGGACTATAACCTAGCGGCCTTTGGCGGCAGCGGCAGCGCCTTTGGAACGCCCAGGAACGTCGAAGCGAGCGACATTATCCACCCACCAGTGTACGACAACGCAAACCTGGTCGATCACAGCTACAATTATCCAGGACTCTTCAGTAATTTGATCCACGACATGGATGACGATGGCAATATCGCTTATCCCCTACAAAACTTCAATAACCTGTACGGTGATTTTCCGCCTGAAGGATCCGACGATGATGCCTTGCACTACACGCACGAGCAGCTCGCGACAGCTTCTGCCACTGGTGGTGCTAGCTCTGTTGAACGTCCCATCGCAGAGCAACAAACTATTATTTCGCCGGGGTTGGACACCGAGTGCTCAAATTCGGCATCCTCGGGCACATCTCTCCCTCCGAACCCAAGCCGTCTGACCAAAGCTGGTCCCAGCGCGCAAGAGTGGGAAGAGCGAAAGCCGCTCATCGCGTTCCTTTGGGGGCGTGACAAGCCAGGCCTCGACCTGACGCTCCAAGAGCTGAAGCAGGTGATGGAAATGGCAGGATTTCTGAAAGGGTAAAATCCAACCACTTTCTTGACTTTCTCTTCTTGGATCACCCCAGGCACCAACGATAGCTTACCGATGAAATCAACCGCCAGCGCCACCGAAACCATGTATAAATACCGATTCGACAAATGGGGGATCACCAAGAACGAACGCAACGCCCCCAGCAAACGCGGCGATCGACGCCAACGGCGGGAGATCAAGACCAGCCGAGGGTCTTCCTCCTCTTCCATGTCAAATGACGTTGGAGTGTCCCGCAAAGACTTGTTCGAGAACATGTGCACCCTCTGCGTCGAGGGTATTCAACAAAAGCAAGCCAACATCTGGGCGCTGGAAGATGAATTCCGTGTCTTCGACGACGACTGGGAGGATGCGTACGGCTCAGCAGCAGCGCTCATCTTGGAGCTGGCTAACAATCCGGACTCGCCTTCAGGATGGGACACACTTCGAGAAGACATCGCGCCCATGGTCAAGACGCTCAACTACTTCTCCTTTCCGACCATCTTGATCATTGCCTTCAAGATGTCCAACAAGCTCGTTGACCCAAAGGTTCGTCACACCATGGGGGATTTCCTCAGTGGATGCCTGGGCATCGCCCGTGCCGAGTCCGTGACGTCGTCCCGCCACGTCGCACTGGCGAATCTTCTCGAGGGATTGAATCATGCTGCAGAGCAGCACGACAACATAGAGAGCCTCGTCAAGGTCATCATTTCGTGTTACATCCATTTGGCGAATAACTGCGACACCTCTGTCAAATCAGGGGGTGCAACGGCCTTATCCCTCCTCTCCTTCTATCACGTACAGCTCGGGTTCGACGAGCCGTGGCTTGAAGGCACACTCGATAAGATCATGAAGCTTCTCAAGCGCGCCGAAGCCGATAGAGGCGAGGATGACAAGGCCACGATCGAGATCATGGGACTGGCCATCATGGTGCTGCAAAAGACTAAGCAGGAGAAAACGCTGCAGCATATGTGCGCCCAGATGCGCTTGCGCATCAACCGCCAGCTGGACAACCTCCCCCGGGACGACCCGGACCATAGATATTTTCTCGACCGGCTGCTCGACGCGCACCATCTCGAATTCAGGCTGGCGCAGGAGGACGGGGCTGACGAGCTTGCTGCCGCGCTAAAGAATGAGTATGCAAGGTTGGAGGCCAAGCACGAGAAAGAGAAGGATGGCTATGGCAAGGTTCTGGACCTGGAGGTGAAGGAATTGACCAGCAAGCTGGACCGAACATCTATGTGTGAGAGGGGTCCAACGGACGTGGGCACGCAAGGTTGAACTCTGCTTGTTGGCACTGACCTACGAAGAGGAAAGTAGGAAGAGAACCAGCTGCCAGACCTGCGGAGGCCGAAGATATATAGCCGGAGCTGGTTTCCCCCGCATACGATGGCTTGCACACCGAGTGCTCTAGCGAGGGAAAAGGCGCCTAAAGCAAATTTTGAATGGCGTGCAGGGTATAATGTGATGGCAAGATGCTAAGGTCTGGACTGAGCGCCACATGCCCGGGGTTAAGCAGACAAGTTAACCTTCAGCTGGCGGCCTCTATCGGCCATTTCCGAGGCAAGCTAGTATTAGTCGCGCTGGAAATCGCACTTATGGAGCTCGGCTCCTGACCGCCGAGCTCAGCAGCTTATCACATAAGCTCGCCCAGATCATTTTCCTCTATATATAAGCCAGTCCCTCAGTTTCCTACTGCAGTAGAAAGATCCTCAGAGACTTCAACCTTTCTATACACTTTCTATAACCTCTACTAAGCTCCTATATACTAGTCTCTAGCACACAGCCTTATTCTTCTGGCCTGGACGTAGTTTTATGGGGGGAGAAGGTCGTTGTGGCCCGAGCGTTGTAGAGTGTGGGTCCTGGATATTGCCTTCAGCTGGCGTGAGTTTTGTCAATGCGATTTGATTGGCTTATTGAAGTGGGTCTATAAAAGTGGGTCAACAGGTACAAGCGGTACCTCACGCCCAGCAGGTCGGAGCATCTGAGACTAACGAAAAGCTGCCATTTGAACTGCAAAGTACTGCCCACTCATTTAAACAATGTTCTGCGATTTCTCTGATCATTTCCTGAGCAGCGCCTGAGTAGCGCCTGAGCCAGGTGGCTAGGGGTGGTGCGGGTAACTAGGGGTCGGTGAGGGCAATTTTAGGGTAAAACAACAGCTAGCGACCAATGACTTGCGGTGCTAGGGCCAAATTCCCCGATCTTGCATCTAACATCCGTTTGCCTCGTGCTTGTTGGGTCGTTGTAAGACAAACAGAGCACGATTGCGACAAATCGGAACCATGCCAGGGCGAACGTTAGCTCTCCGCCATCGGCCAGCCGCATGGTCAGTCTGCGAACACTTACGGTCACCGACGATGCCCGCTAATCCCAAAGGTTCCGGTCTTTAAGGCAATGGCCGAATATTGCTGTCTTCGTTGACGACGAGCAAGCAACAGAGATGCCAAGGAGCAATCTGGGGATCAGGTCTGATTAGCGAGGTAAAATACTGAAGACGGGTTGACTGTCTACCTGCCTTATCTTTCGGTGCGCCTGGTGGTACATGTACAGTACCAGCGGCACCTCCATGATTGCTTGTACTACCTTTCTCAGGCTGGATTTTTCAGGATTTCGTCTGTCGTACCCGACTTATAAGCTCGATCCTTTCCCTTCTCGTCCACCCAACCCTCGATAATCTTGGCACTCAGGACGAGCATACCGCCTGCCAAGGCCAGCTCCTGCATTTCGCCACGTCAAACCATGCCGCTTCGTGGGGCTTTCATGTAAGTTACGTCCTTGGTACCGGCGGTTTTGGTAATAATGGGTCGTTGACGACAGTTCCACGCAGCTTCAACCCGCTTGACTGAAACGGCCAGAAACCCAACCCGAATACCTAGGAAGCTTGATTCCGTAATTACTGTATACTTCTTTTGGACTTCTTGCCACTTCGAATTATGCACTGAGGCCCGCTGCAGTTCTCAGTGCCAGATTTGCCAACGATGCCTGACGGCTGACTTGAGCCAGGGTCTTGACCGCTTTTGCCATATATACAGGTTTCCACTTGCTTCTTCCACTCGTCATCAGTCCAAGTGGGGTTTCTCCCTTGTCAGTATCATTGCCGGCCAACATTCCCCGAGCAACACTCACGTTGCCTCTTTTGCCTCCTTGGGGATACAGCTTCCTCTGCTAGATCTTCAAACTCTCTCATCCGGAGCCCTTCCCAGCCCGAAAGGGAAAGGCTCTTTGCGTTGCACCCTTCAACCCGCGCTACCTAACTTTCTCACAGATTTGTCTTCCAAGTTTGCCCTCCAATATTGCCTACTTCCTGCTCGTTCGTCCGATAAGCGGCCCTCGCGCAGAAGCCTTCACCCACATCGCCTCGTTCGTGTAGTTTCTGCAAGCGGTAATAGTGTGTTCATGAGCGCAGCACTCCCTTAACAAGCATCGTCAAGACACCTTCAACTCCTATTATACACACGGCGCCAGTTTCTCTGGTCTGTGCCTTATCCGATTACCGCTCGCACGATGGCCGACAACCGCGGTCGTGGCAGAGGTCGAGGCGGCCGAGGCGGAGACGCATTCCGCGGTGGTGGCGGAGGTCGCGGTCGCGGTGACTTTCACGGTGATCGTGGCGGCGGACGGGGACGTGGTGACTTTCACGGTGATCGTGGCGGCGGACGGGGACGCGGTGACTTTCACGGTGATCGTGGTGGTGGACGTGGACGCGGTGATTTCCAGGCTTATCGCGGCGGCGGCGGCGGCGGCGGCGGCAGGGGCCGCGGCGATTTCCAGGGGGGTCGCGGTGACTTCCAGGGAGACCGCGGTCGTGGTGGCGGCCGTGGTGGTTTCCGGGGTGGTCGCGGCGGACATGGTGGCTTTGCTGGCGATGTTTATCCGTAAGTGGGCCGTAAATACACGTTCCCAGTCGGGGCATCCATGTTGATTTCGTCTCGTGAAGGGGCCAAAACCAAACAGTCCCTCAGCCTGACCCAGAAGTCACAGCGCTTGAGAATGGCTGGATTCAGCAGCAGAATGAGTCACTACGCCAACTCACCTCGAAGATGGGCAAACTCTCAATGTCTGACAATAACAACTTCTTCCCGATTCGCCCAGGCTTTGGTACAAGCGGGACCGGAGTCCTGCTCTGGGCCAATTACTTCAAGATGAACGTCTCGGTCCAGGAGCTCTTCAAGTACGACCTAAGAGTCACGGCTACGAAAGTGACCAGGGCGCAGGACGACGCCAGGAAAGAATCCAAGGCCAAAACGGCAACCGAGCTCAAAAGCCAAGCCCAGCCTAAGAAAGGCTCGGGGAAGTGGCCCAAGGGGCCGGCCAAACCGGGCCAGGAGCAATCGGGTGAGGGACAGCAGGGCGAGGCTGCGGCTGAGGATCCCAGAGAGATCAGAGGTAGTAAATTGGCCAAGATCATCCAGCAGGTTCTCAGGCAAGTGTCCGCTACCGTCGCGTTTGCTACGGAGTTCAAGTCACATGTGGTTACTCTGAAGATGCTCAAGCTCCCGCCGGATAATATCGTGGAGGTGGAGCTTGCTGATCGCGGAAAGCCCGAGAAGTGGTTCGTCAGGTTTGATGGACCGCAGTCGTTGGACATTACGGGTCTGATGAGTTACCTGAGAACCTTCAACGACCCGGGCAATGAGACTGTCTTTCCCAAGTTTCCCGGCGAGCTTGATGCGCTCGGCGTGGTGCTCGGTCATTCCGCCAGATCCGATGTCCAGAAGACTGCCACGGTTGGACGGAGTCGCTTCTTCGCCATCGACACGGAGCGGATTGAGTCTACGTTTCCGCCAGGGAGCCTTCTCGCAATCTTACGTGGCTATGTTCAGAGCGTCCGGCCGGCGACTGGCCGGCTGCTTTTGAACACTAATGTCACCCACGGCGTGTTCCGTGGACCTGAGTCGATGTCTTTCAAGGAGCTTTTCGAGAAGTTCAACCTAGCGGGCCTCGACCGTCCCCAGCAGCACCCCAGTGTCGCGGACAACTTGGCGAGGATGCACAGATTCCTCGTCCACGCACCGGTCGTTTGCGAACTACCCAGCGAGAAACCCGGGCAGTGGGTAACCACTGAGCGCTCGATCGCTGGCCTGGGTACTTTGAGAGACGGGGATAAGGAAAACAAGCTAGAGATTAGCGGCCGCTTCCTTACTCCGGGCACAGTCCGTTTCCGCCTTAACAAACCTTCTAAGGATGATAGGCCACCGCCAAAGGGCCTTCAGTACGGTCAAATGGTCCTCGTGGCGGATTACTTCAACGCCAGTAAGTATTGCCAATAAACATCTCAGTAAGGTAGAGTTTTAACTTTTTGCAGAATATGGCTACAAACCGCAAATGGGATTGCCCTTGGTCAATATCGGGACGTCTAAGAACCCTAGATATATTCCGGCAGAGTTGTGCAAGTTGGCGCAGAGAAAACCGATCAAGGCGAAACTGTCGCCGAGCGAACAGGATGCGATGATCCGCTTCGCCTGTCGACCGCCGCCTGACAACGCGCTATCGATCACTACCTCAGCCAGAAGGGTGCTGGCCTTAGACCAGAACACGCTGCTCGTCTGTCCGCCCTTTTTCTTCTGCCGGGGCATTGCCTACATATACTAACGATTTGCAGGACAAGTTCGGCATTTCCGTCGACAAGGAGCTGATCACAGTCAAAGGCCGAGAGCTGGCTCCTCCTGCTGTTGCTTACTTGAAAGGCAACTCGATTCAGCCCGTCAACCCTGAGAACGGCCAATGGCTGATGAAAGGGGTGAAAGTCGCGAAACCTGGACGGCTCAATGGGACTTGGACATTCATCCGCATCAACGGACGGCCAAATGACACCAATCCTGTTGCGAGTGCCGTTACAGGCTTCGCCAAGTTTCTACGCGATAATATGGGTATCAGCATCCCGGAGAAACCAAACCAGCAGAACGGCATCTCGGTTGGTAGTCCAGCAGAGTTGAGGACTACGCTTGAAAGACTTGACAAGTCCCAACCTCGTCCGGCGTTCATCCTTGTGGTTCTACCGGACAAGAACACGCATGTTTACAACGTCGTCAAGAAATTCGGAGATGTAGAGTTCGGCTTCCATACCGTCTGCGTCGTCCAGAACAAATTTCTCGAGCCGAAGGGCCAGCAAGGATACTTTGCCAACGTCGCTCTCAAAATCAACCTGAAGCTTGGGGGCGTCAACCACAGGCTTAGGGACGAAAATTCGTTGATCAAGGCTGGGAAGACGATGTTTGTGGGATACGACGTTGTGCACCCCACGAACCTCGGCCCCGGGGCAGCGGAAAATGCTCCCAGCCTCGTCGGCTTGGTGGCGAGTATTGACAGCGACCTTGCTCAATGGCCCGCTGTCGCCTGGAGGAACCCACCGCGGGTCGAGATGCTTGATAAAGCCTTGGCCGAACACTTCAAACGCCGGCTGAGTCTTTGGCACGCCAAGAATCAGGGCCGTCTACCAGAAAACATCGTCATCTTCCGTGACGGTGTATCGGAAGGACAATACCAAAAGGTCCTCGACGAGGAGGTACCCTTCATCCGCAGGGCATGCGATGAGACTTATACAGGAGGTTCAAAGCCGCGGATCTCTCTGATTGTGTCTGTCAAGCGACACCAAACACGCTTTTACCCGACCGACCGCAATCACATGCACCCTAGATCCAAGAGCCCTAGGGAGGGAACGATTGTTGACCGAGGCGTCACGAATGTGCGGTACTGGGACTTTTACTTGCAGGCACATGCTTCACTCCAAGGTAGGTAGTTTTCTTTGGGTCGGAGGGCGGCTGGCTAGTGCTGCTCGCTAGTTCGGGGAGTCGGCTGTGCGATCACGGCGCTTTGTCAATAATGCCCCCTGCGTCCGGCCTGAATGCTAGATCTTAGCTGACATGTTTCCATTTACAGGCACCGCTCGCCCCGCTCACTACGTAGTCCTCCTCGATGAAATCTTCCGAAGCGACTACGGCGCCGAGGCGGCCAACGTGCTGCAGAAGTTGACGCATGACATGTGCTACCTCTATGGCCGCGCCACCAAAGCTGTCAGTATCTGCCCGCCGGCCTACTACGCAGATTTGGTTTGCACCCGGGCGCGGGCCCACAAGAGCGAGCTCTTTGATGACAATAGCTCCGTCGCTTCGGGGCACTCGGAAGCGACCGGGACGATAAAGGTCCACGACAGACTGCTGAACTCCATGTACTACATCTGATGGGGAATCTCTTGTCGAGATGGATGTAACACGGGCCAAGGCGACGATAAAACAGGCGGTAAACGAAGGAGCGACGACACAGTGAGCCATTGGGAGCACCACACAGAATGGCCGTGAGATGGTATAAGGGGGAGGCATCGACAGCTTGCTCCAATCCGGCTTGAAAACATCACATACTTGATAGTCATGATGGTACATTTCCATACAGTATGATAATGAAATAGTATCTTCACCCGTGTCTCAAAATCTCGTGTGATGGCGACATAGTTCTAGATGTGAACACCAAGTACCATGTCCCCAATCGAGGATTTCATGATCCCGAATATCTGGGTTAGGGTTAGTCGTACGTATTACCACTCACGTGACTCTCCGATCGGGGCTGCCAAGCACCAACCACAGCACAGCACAGCGAAGCCAACGACAAGCCAACCGCAACCAAGCGAGTGATAGCTAAGCTGGGACAGCCGCCGACCGGGCCATCAATCCATTCCTCACCAAAACGCAACATCGCTCAGCACACGAGTCACCCCCCTCTCCACTCACTCACCAAACGCCGGGAGCCGCAGTCAATTCAATCGAACCCGGCCTGCCGAACAACTCTTGACGAGCGAGAAGGGCAATTAAAAAGAAAGGAGAAAAAAAAACAAAAAGAATGTCGGCCCTCCGCCCGGTCGCTCGTGCGGCCGCCGCCGCTGCTCGCCGCAGCGCACCCTCGTCCACCTCCCCATCCACGTCCTCCGCCGTCCTCGCCGGGAGCAGAAGCGCCGCGGCAGCAGCGCCCTTCTCGACGACGGCCCGCCGCGCCGGCGGCGGCGGCATGCAGTACGACCCGCCGACGGGCTGGCTGTGGGGCGTCCGGCCCGGCGAGAAGTACCAGAACGAGGGCTGGGAGGGGCCCTTCTTCTACGGGTTCTGGGGCAGCCTGATTGTGTTCATGATCGCGTACGCTTGGAAGCCTGATACGAGGTGAGTTATCTTTGGTTTCCTCACTGCCTTTGGCCCCTGCCTCCGGGTGCGGGGGGGTGTGAGGGAATTTGTTGGCTGATGACTCTTCGGGGGGCATGTACAGCATCCAAACGTGGGCTCTGGAGGAGGCGCGTAGGAGATTAGAGGCCGAGGGGATCCTGGAGGATCCGGAGAAGAAATAGACTGCTGATTGAGCGGTTGACGGCAACGGGGTTTGGTCGATGGATATCCAGGTGCGTAGAGGTTGTTATGGACTAGGGGAACGAGGGGGTAAGGAAGGGAATTAGACGGAGGAATCAGTCAATCAGTCAGCCAGACGCGCACTCACCCTTGTTACTACAACGTACACGTCGAACGGATGTACATGATTTGCTTTGTATGTCGATATGGATCATCCTTTGCCTTTCATGTTGTCGCCTTCCTCCTCGGCGGACCTTGCAGAGCCCCATGGGGAGTAGAGTGGTCTCAGGCTAGACCAATTATCTCGGATAGACTGGAGTTGCATGCTGCGGTTCCGGGACGCTGCGCGCCGTCAAATTGAGGGATTATTCATCTTTGCGTTGCAAGAGATTCGCCGCGTCACGATGTGTCCCGGAACACCCAAATTTACTCTGCCCATTCGCCACGCTACCTATATACAAAATCTAAAACCATAGTCATATTCACACCCTAACAGATATAGCTCCACTCGTGCTCGTCATCGCCGTATTGCCGCGCCTCGATCCAGTTCTTCATCTTGGTAGCGACCTCGCCCGACTCCTCGTGATCCTTCAGCCCGCAGTGCACCATGTTGCCCTTCCAGCTGATGGCGCGCACGGGGCTCACAATGGCGGCCGTGCCGGCGCCAAACGCCTCGATCAGCCGGCCCTCGTTGGCCGCCTCGTTCAGCTCCGCCATGGTATACTTGCGCTCCACCACGTTCCAGCCCTCGGGCACGAGCCTCTCGCGCGCCAGCGAGAGCACCGAGTCGCGCGTGACGCCCTCGAGGATGGTGCCGTCGAGCGGCGCGGTGATCAGCTCCTTCTGGCCCGTCTGCTTGTTCTTGAGGGCCACGAAGAAGTTCATGGTCCCGACCTCGGTCACGTACTCCTCCTCGCCGAACAGCCACAGGTTCTGCTGGAAGCCGCGGCTCATGGCCTCGCGCTGCGGCACGATGCAGGGGGCGTAGTTGGCCCCCAGCTTCTTGTCGCCCACGCCGCCCGGCCAGGCGCGCACCGCGTAATCGGTCGCCTCGAGCGAGACGGCCTTGAAACCCGTGGGGTAGTACGGCCCGACGGGCGAGGCGATGACGAAGAGGAGGGCGGACCCGGGCGGGTTGACCCCTAGCGTCTTTTGCGTGCCGATCATGGTCGGGCGTAGATACAGCGAGTAGCCCCGCTCTTCGGGGATGAAGCGGCTCTCGAGCTGGGCGAACTGGGCGATCAGGTCGATGAGGGCGGTCGAGCTGAAGTTGGGGAGTGCGATGCGCGCGGCCGACTTGTTGAAGCGCTCCATGTTCTTGTCCGGGCGGAAGAGCCGGATCTGGCCTGCCTTGTCCTTGTAGGCCTTCATGCCCTCGAAGCACTCGAAGGCGTAGTGGAACACACAAGTGGCCGGGTCGAGCGACAGGTTCTGGTAGGGCAGGATGTGGGGTTTTTGCCAGCCCGTGGTCTTGTTCCACTCGATGGTGAGCATGTGGTCTGGACATTGAAGAGTCAGCCCAGATTCCTCTCAGCCTGTGCGGACTGGATGCCGCTACCAGTAAAGTTGCGCCCAAAGATCAAGTCCTCGGACTTCTTGAGTTCCTTGGGGTTTGGGTTCCTCTCGACCACCAACTTGCTCGGGTCAATATCCTGCAATTTGGTCTCCGACGCCGCCTCCGGGCTGATACTATACTGGCGCGCGGCGCGCAACAGGCCAAGCGGTGAGCGCGGCGCATTGAAAGCGGCCGCTCTGGAAGCGCATCGTGGAAGGAGATGCCGCATCATATTTGCGACTGCTGGTGGGGTGTAGAATTGAAGACCAATTGAGTGTTGGAAATTGCGTCTATTGGTTTCTGAGTATCACTATGATGTGTAGGACGGAAGGCGAAGGAAGGATACGACAAAGGAAACCGGGGCGGGCAGTATGAAGCAGGAATGAAGGCCTGCAAGACTCGTACAGGAAGACCCTGGGAGCAGTTGTGGTCAGCTACCCGGGCGATGGAACAAAACCTCGGAGTGTTATCGGAGCTCAACTGCGCGCCCTTCTAGTGAGCTGGCCCAATCAAAAAGGGCGTGCTGATTTGCTGGATTTGGCCCGAAGAGGAAACAAACGGCTGGCGCCGGATCTAAATAATCAACCGCACAGAATTGTTCCTTGGTAGTGAGCTCTTATCTACACGGCGTTCAGCTTCTGGTGGGTAGCCCTCATTTCTCATTCTCGTCTCATACTGCCCTTTTTTATTTTATTTTATTTTTTTATTGTTTCTTTCATTTTCTGCTCTTTTTCGCGTCATTCGTTTTCTTTTCCTCAGACTTCTCTCCTCTCATTCTCTTGAATCAGATTGGGTTAGATGCGGTTAAAACTATCGAGTGACAAGGTCGGTTTATCAACACGCCGGACAAGATTGCAGCCGGTCCCGCAATAGCAGCATCGCTTCTCTTCCTTGCAAATGCATTAACTCCAAAAACGGGGTTTCTTTTTGGGGCAAACGCATCGCGCTCCGGCGCAGAGACGCAAAGACACAAAGCGTATGCTTAACAGGGGTTTAAAACTTTCGATTATCAGCTTACGCTGCGGCTGTGGCGTCAAAGCGCAAACCGAACACAACGTCGCCCAGAAAAGTCCTGGTACCAACATTAGACCCCACCAACGCCCACGCCCACGCCCACGCCCACGCCCACGCATGCAGTTAATGAGAGCAGGATTGGGAGCATCACTTTAGATGCTATCCCCTACGAACCACGAGGCACAGAAACAGCGATGATAGCAAGTGCGCCCACTCCCAGGTGATACCAGATCCATCATGTTCGCCAACGCGCTCAAATCGATCTCGTCGACCAACATCTCGGCCAACTACACCATCTCGCCGAACCTCACGTCTATCGCCGGCCCCTGGAAGATCTACCCGGCCAAGAACAAGAAGACGTCCAAGGAATACTCGGTCTTCGTCTTCGACAAAAAGTCGCTCGATGGCCACAGCAGCAGCCTGGGCCGGTCCGGCGCTGCCGCATTCAAGAGGACGGTCGAGGAGGTGGTGGAGCGGCTCAAGAAGGAGGCGTCGGCGCTAGCCAGGCTGCGGCACCCCTGCATTTTGGAGCTGGTCGAGCCGGTCGAGGAGACACGCGGTGGTGGGCTGCAATTCGTCGCCGAGGCTGTGACTGCGTCGCTCTCGGGCCTGCTACAGGAGAAGGATGAGCGGGAAAGAGGCGGCGGCCGCGCGAGCCGATACGTGACCGAGGATGCAGACGGAAACCGCAGACGGCGGGAGCTTGAGATTGACGAGTTAGAAATACAGAAGGGCTTGCTGCAGGTTAGCAAGGCCCTCGAGTTTCTGCATGAGAATGCTGGCCTGGTCCATTGCAACCTTACACCGGATGCCATCCTCGTCAATTCAAAGGCAGGTTTTACACCCCCTCTCCGCCACGCCTCACCTGGCACTGTCGAGGCTAACCCGACCGCAGTCGGACTGGAAGCTTAGCGGTCTCTCCTTCTGCAGCCCGCCGGAGCCCTCAACAACCAAGACAACAATCCAGCCCATCAGCCTCTCCGAGGTTCTCAACCCCGATCCCAGACTACCCAAGTCCGTCCAGCTGAATCTGGACTATACTTCGCCCGATTTTGTCCTGGACAAGAACTTGACGACGTCCGCCGACATGTTCAGCCTAGGCATACTCTGTGTATCACTATACAACTCACCTCACAGATCGCCGCTAGAATGTAACGCCAGCCTGTCTGCGTACAAGCGTTTCTTCCAGTCTTCACAGAGCGTTCCAACTTCAGCCAACAACTTCCTCTGCTCTCGCCCGGTGCCGAAGGACCTCGCCAACCATGTGCTACCAAAGCTCATCACGCGCAGACCTGCTCAACGCATGACAGCCAAGGAGTTCCAGCAGAGCGAGTTTTTTGACAACATCCTTGTGTCCACCATCCGCTTCCTGGATGCATTTCCTGCAAAGACGGCGAATGAGAAGTCACAGTTCCTCAAAGGTCTAGTCAAAGTGTTGCCGTCGTTCCCCAAGTCCGTCATGGAGAAGAAGCTGCTCCCTGCCTTGCTCGAAGAATTGAAGGATAAGGAGCTCATATCCCTGATTCTGCACAACGTCTTCAAAATTATTGAGCTCCTGCCGTCTGGCAAGAGGGCGTTTGGCGACAAAGTGCGGCCTAGCCTTAAAGAAATATTTGTTACCAACGCAAAACAATCCCAGGAGAGAGATCCGGCCCGTGATGGCGGCCTCATGATTGTCATTGAACAGCTCCCCGTGATTGGTGACAACTGTCCCGGCAAGGAGTTCAAAGATGGCGAGTACTGGTGTGATTCAGCTAGCCATGGGTGAGAGAGCTAACGACATGTTTTTTTAGATATCCTGCCCATTATTTTCGCTGCTCTGGAGTCGTCGACACCCTCGCTTGTGGATGCAGCGCTGAGAAGCCTCCCAACCGTGCTGCCCCTACTGGACTTTAGTACAATCAAGAACGAGTTATTCCCGGTCATTGCGGCTATCTTTAGTAAGACCAGCAGTTTGGCCATCAAGGTTCGGGGCTTGCAGGCCTTCGTTACGCTCTGTGGAGGCTCCAACGATCCGGGTGATGACGACGGGCTAGACGGGCTGGGACCGCAAAAGAAGAGGGCGACCTCGTCCACGGCGCTGGACAAATACACCATGCAGGAGAAAATCGTGCCTTTGGTTAAAGCGATCAAGACCAAAGAACCTGCCGTCATGATGGCGGCGCTCAACGTTCTTCGAATCGTCGGAAGAGTGGCCGACGCAGACTTTGTGGCCATGGACATTCTCCCCATCCTTTGGTCCATGAGTTTGGGTCCTCTATTGGACCTAAAGCAGTTCCAGGCCTTCATGGAACTCATCAAGAGTCTGTCAAGCAGGGTCGAAGAGGAACAGACGAAGAAATTGCAGGAGCTGACCGGCGCCCACCCATCGCCCGCCGTCAAGGATGATTTCATGTCTTTTGGCGCCATCGGCGGCTCATCCCTCGATGCGAATGGAACTAGTGAAACCGATTTCGAACAACTTGTTAAGGGACGACCTACGGGCGCTTCCGTCAACCCCATGGATTCGGGATGGGACACTGTGGCATCAACGTCTACTGTCGCCTCTCCTCCCTCAAACACTAGGACGTCAACTCCGACGGCCACCTTCTCCTGGTCAACACCGCCTGCTGCCCCAGCAGCAACCCAGCTCGGCGCAGTCAAAGCCCAGCAACCGGGCGGTTTCCGGACGGTCACGCCCGACCTGGCAAACTTCCATCCCATCGCGCCAACAGCCACGCAGTTCTCTCAGCCGCTACAGCCCACGCCCAAGATCTCCAGCACCAGCACCATGTCACCGACTTCACCCCAAGCAACGACAATGGCATCCATCAACTGGGGAGCAGCAACAGCCAGTACCAGCAACAGCAATCTGTGGTCATCATCCACACCCGCAGCAACACAACAAGCGCCGACATCCACTTTCGGGTCTCTCTCCCTCGGCCAGCAGCAACAACAACAACAACAACAACAACAACAACAACAAGCACAGAACCGCACCCCTTCCTTCTCCCTACCCCCTCCACCCGGCATGGGCGCGGGAGGGGCCCCGTCAGGCCTATCCGGCTTCAGCCTCGCGCCACCGCCAAACGCACCACAGGCACAACAAACACGGCCGCAAGCATTCGGCGGGATGAATAATAACCTCAGCAACCTGAATAGTCTGGCGTCAAACACCAAAATGGGGTTCGCAGGGACGGCAGCGCCAACGGCAATGGCAACGGCGATGAAGAATATGAATGTGGGTAATGGCAGCACATCGGGCATGAGCATGAATAGCATGATGGGCATGCGCGGGATGACGGGCATGGGAGGGACGGGTCTCGGGATGGGTCAGCAGCAGCAGCACGGGCAAAACCAGGGACAGAGTCAAAAGACCGGTCTGGACAAGTACGAAAGTTTATTATAAGTCGTCATAGAATGGCGGACGAGGCGTATGACGGGTCTGTGCCTGACTGACTTGTCTTTCATGTTGTATTTCTATCATGGCATGGGCGTGGTGGTTCGTTTGATGGGTTGAAATTGAGCGGGTCAGCGATGTGATGTTGAAACATTGTATGCCAACGAGCGATGCCTTGTTTCGTCTGTCTTCCAGTTGGGTTTTGCCGCTCGGAAACGTCACGGTGCAGTATTATTATCCCGGGCGCTTCGTGTTGTGGTAGGGGATTTGACATGGCGATTGAACGGCGCTTGACCCGTAGGGAGACCGAGCCTGACGGACGGGGCGGATCGCATCATACGCAAGATTCTAGACATCATCAAGTCCGTTCGTGTTGTACTCTACAGCCACGCTACGTTACTCTCCCGCATTGTTTCTAACTCGTGGATTGAAGGGTTAGGCGAAACACTCCCCTCCCCCCACCCCCCCTCTTATCTCACGGACTCTCGTCGGCCGTACTCTTACTTTTCGTACAATATGGGGCGGAAGGCAAAGAAACTGGAGATACTCCAATAGATCATTACTGCCGGCGCCAACAGGGGTCCACGGACATTTCCCAATCCGCGTACCCGTCAAGGCCATGCCATCCCCTGAAAACAAGCAAAGTGAGCCTCCCCAGTTTAGAGGGGATCCCCGGTCTACGTCGATGGGCTTGCAGATTTGGAGACAAATTCAAGGCTAGAAGAGAGAACGAAGAACAGGAAAGGTGGAAAAGGAAGCGGGACAAGAAAAAGCAAGACAAAACAGGGTATCATGTCTCTTGAGAAAAGGGAAGAGAAGAAAGGGGGCTAGAGAAACCGACAAACGGCGCGAGCAAGCAAGCAAGCAAGCAGCTTATTCTCGGCGTCATCTCACGTCAACTTCTCTTCCTCTTCCTTCTTCGCCTCTCCTTTCTCCCCTTTCTTTTCCCCGTTCGCCCCCAGCGGCGGCTCGACCTGGACGAACAAATGCCTACTGCTGAACCCCTCGGCCAGGGTGGTCTCGACGACCTGGTTTTCCGGGATCATCTCGTGCTTCAGCTCCCAGCCGGCGCGGCGACACAGCTCGGCCACGACAATGTCACAGTCGCCGAGCAGGTCAATGTCGAAATTGACGTGCGACACGGGGGTGCGGCTGATGTAGATCTGGGGGATGTGGGGCGGCAGGAAGGGCACCACCTCGGACACGGGGGCGACCTTGAGGCTCGTGCCGATGACGATGACCAGGTCGACCAGGTCGCGGTCGTGCTCGGTGAGGCGCTTAGAGAACTCGTCCGGCAGCGGCTCCCCGAAGAAGGTGATGTCGGGCTTCATGACACCGCAGGCGCCGTTGACGGGCGTGTGGTGGTCAAATTCAGAGTCCGAGTTGCTGTCGTAGTCGCCCGGGCGGCGGCGCACCTTCTTCTCGGAGCCGTCCTTGTGCACCTTGCGCTTGCGGCTGTTGTTGGTGGTGCGGCTGCCCTGCGCGCACTTGCGGCACCGGGGGATCTCGCCGGCCTTGATCTCGGGGAAGAGCGTCTCGCCGACGACCTGGTAGCCGCACTTGACGCACGACGCCGTCGCGAACGACCCGTGGCACTGCACGAGCTTCTCGGGCTTGATGCCGGCCTTGGCTTCGAGGTTGTCGATGTTCTGCGAGTAGTTGGTCAGGAGCTTGCCCTTCTGCTGCAGCAGGGCGATGAAGGCGTGCGTGGGCGAGAAGCGCTCCGTGCTGGGCAGGATGTCGCGCGCGACCGAGTAGAAGATGGTGGGGTCCTGACGGAAGACGTTGATGTCAAAGACCTCTTGGGGGTCGTTGAGGCCCAGGTGCTCCAGCTTGGAGTAGAGGCCAGTGCCCTTGGAGCGGAAGTCGGGGATGCCCAGCGAAGTTGAGATGCCTGCTCCGGTCAGGACGATGATGTTCTGCGACCTGTGGAGGAGATCCACCGCATCATCGATCGAGTTGTACTTGAGCAGCTTAGCCCGTTTAGACAGCTCGCGGCTGATGGCGAGACTGAGCAGGCCGTAATACGCATCGTCGTCGGCGCCCTCGAGGAACGCGGGCGGACGGATGCCGAAGGCGGTGAGAAGCTTCTTGGCCGTGATGAGGCCGGCGTCAACGCTCCGCTGGCAAAAGACCTCGGGACCCACGGCCCGTAAAAGCTGGCGGAACTTGATGGCCTCATCCGGAGTGCAAGCCTCGGGGTCTTGTGGGGGGTGACGCGTCAGAATGACACTTGGTAAATTTTCGTGTGGTGAACAACTTACCATCAGTGAAGAAGCGGTCCTCGGCCAAGTCTTCGAGCGCGTCCTCGAACAGAGACTCGGTTTCCCAGGACTCGCCCAGGTCTTTGACGCGCTCCTCAAGCTCACTCAGGCCGGGGTTGGGGACATCCGAGGGTGGTTCCTCATTAAGGTCTACAAAGTGCCGCTTCTCATCATAGTCAACCACGTTCTTGACCCGTGCGCTGGGTTTCCGGGTTGCAGTGCCGTTGCTGGTTGCGCCATTCTTAGTCGTGGCGCGACGCGATGAATCCATGGCCGTTGCTGTGTCGCCCGGTGATGGTTGGTTGATTCGGCGGGCTGGTCAGTTGGTTGGCTGACTGGTTTGGCTGGGTTGGGTCGGAGTAACTCGTTTGTCTTGTGTTTCGGGAAGGGATGGTTATGGGGATCCTCAGCCGCTCTCAGCGTGGCAAAGCAGCAATCGGAAATACAACCTTTCGATTTCGGAAATTTCAGGCTGTAGCTTGTAATCTGGATTCAGGCTCTGCCCTTGGATCCTACAGCCGTGGGTGTCTCACCGCCTTCCAGAATAGGCTAGCTGAGTAGCGCGGCAGTTGGGGTTCAGCCCGTATTTCCGTTTCCGAAATTCCATGTACGAGACTGATCGGTTCACGGCCAGGATGAACCTCGGGCGGAAAGCTGGCTTGTTTCTGGTAAGTGGTGTGTTACGGTTGAACACGGCGAACGCCAGTTGTGTCACCAAAATAGAGTTTGGGATATGTCTCGTCTTCGCCAACTGGTCTTTGTTTGCACTCGAGCATTGCAGCAAGACGTATTGTTATTATGTCCCGCATGTAGCTCAAGCTAGTAATTATCCACACGATTATTCATACAGCTCGAAAGACATCACAGTGCAACGTGATAGGTGAAGCCCCTCGCGGAATGCGGTGGTCTAGTTCCTCTTATTGCATGGAAAAGACAGACGGGCAGCACCGGTTGAAAATCACATAAATTATAATCACCGTGATCCGGAATCCCCCGCCACAAATCACACGCCACATCCCAGCAAGCGATCGACAAATTAGAGCCGTACGATGGCACCAACCCGCCGGCCACACCATTCGTGGCAAAGTCGATCGTTGGGGTGAGTCAGGACTCTCGCCAACAGCGCTTCCGGCGGCAGGCTGATAGGCCATGAAGAGCAAAGGAGCTCCGCTGCGGCCCACCGCCGCGGTAGCGTGCCTGCCTCGCCTCATCCAAAGCCAAACCTTATCGTGGCTTGGGGATGCACCATTGGCAGCTCGGTAGCCGCCTAAGTTGAAATGGAAGCCTGTAGCTTCCAGCATCCTATCGCATGATTCGTTGAGGTTTCTTGCCCTGGCCACAATAGCACCGCGTAGTAGATAGCAACCAACATTGTCTTCTATACTAGTAGCGGCAAAATCAAAGACTAGTAGGCGCTCGGGGTTTAAGAAATGCAACAGAGAGCGACATGTGGCGGCATTGTGGTGGCTATCAGGTTCCATCTCTCGTGCAATAGCAAGACTCAGCTTGGTGATCGAGCAGCCGCGCAGTGAACCAGCTGTTGTTCTGCTGCATTGGCACTGGGCACGGGATTGAAGCCAAAAAGGCTGTCAGAACAAGAGCTGAGGGCAACGCAAAGGACACTACTAAGTATTAACCGCACATGTCCATTGTCTTCACCTCCAAAAGAGCCCGAAACTCTTGGCCAATCGGCAGACACAGAATATCCTGAAGGGGGCACTAATGAGGCAGCTTGGTTTAAGCATATATAAGCGCTGGGAAGGGGACAGTTGTCAACGGTTGGGTTCCAGGGTGAGCCAGACCTTTTCAAATGCTTGATGATTTATTTTTGTATCTATATGTAACACGTGACCATATCCCGGCGACTCAACCAGGCTGGGGACCTCAGTTGCTTGCGTCGCTGCCACTCCGAGACTACAGATCAGACCACGTGTCTTAATGTCGTACTTAAGTTACAATTGCTGAACGATGATTGCCACGACACAACAACAAGGTTAATGACCGAAGGCCGGTGACCAGACAGATCCGAACCGGTCCGAGAGGGAGAATGCAGCTTGCTACAGCCTGGGAGCCTGAGACGGTGGATGCGGATCGTGGTCTCGCTATTGTTACGGATGCTTGACTCACTTGACAGGGGCCAGGTGATGAATCTCGACAAGGGTAAATGGAAGCCGGTGTTAGAAGGCGCGCAGAACTGGTACGCAGCGGATGCAGGTAGACGATCGACCGCAGCGAGAAACGGATCGATCGATTTTTAGATGGGAAAGAGGGTTTGGGGGGTAAGGCATGTTGTAGATATGTGCGCTTAGGAGTTGGCTATGATAAAGAAGGGAAAGGAGAGGAATCAAGGACTAGCGCTGCTGTGCAGAGGGCCCCTTAAATGCTGCTAATTCCCTGGTCAGTAGGTACCTAAGAATGCAGGATCACAATCCGAAAGGCACAATTCTAACTTGCTGTGTGGTGCTAGTCGCAGAGGCAAACCCCGTTGCTTGTTCCCCATCTTACCTGAGACGCATTTCTCTTCCGCCCCATTGATACAAGTCACACAGACAGTTCGAAAGCGGCTCGGTTTTTTTAGCGATTTCATGATCGAGGGACGCCCTCTTCGTCATCGCCGTTGTCGTTGTCATTCTCGTCATTACCGAGAGCTAGTTACTACCTGTGCAGATAAGGCACAGTTACTACGCTTCTTAAATTGGAACCGTTGTCTGTGCACTTGGTAAACGTGCTCTATTCGTCAGATTCGGTTTCTGCGCCCCCAAGGCTCTGTGGTATACCTTATTTCGTATTTCGATAAATCATTGAGAATGCCTATGCGGCAAAGTAATGGATGGAGAATGGTTTCACAGCTAAGTCCACTATCAGAGAGTATATACATGGTCTATTATTAGCATCTATGGGACGCGAGAACGATATACAACAACGGTTGCCCCGAGGAATGGAAGAGGTGACCTGAAAGGGATTAAAGAGTGCTGTCGTTGCAGGAACTACGCTTGACATATGGCGACTGCGAAGAAGCTCTACTCTGATTTGGTCCCAAGCAGGTGTTGCGGTGCCGCCCGGCGGTAGTAACTACTAAAACCCAATTTCTGAGCCAAATTAGTTGCTAACGCACATTAAGATTTCAATTTTGTTGTTAGGTTAGCGCAACTAGCTTTTCAAAGCCATCTTTTCCGTCTGGCGGGCGCCTGCTGTCATGTGTTATCGAGAAGCTTTGCGCCGTGTACGTTCGTCATAAGAACTACGCTTTGCCCCAACTTTCCAAGCTTCCTGTGTAACGTATTTGATAAGCGAGCGGCGAATATAAGCGAGCGGCGAATTTACTACCACTCCACCACAACTATCCTCAATTACACAACCATAATACTAGGAAATAACAATAATTGAACCAGAAATAGATGAATCAGATGATTCTTCAGCCTCCGACACGTACGTGAATTATGGCCAGGCTTGCCACATAGACCACAGCACCGAACCTTCGTACCAGGACCCAGTACCACGACCATTTAGCCGTGTTTCCTGGACTAACTGCTCATCCACAGCCTTCTGGTCCAGTAAATCCTGTACCTCTTGTATGGTAAGTGACCCTCCAAGCCGTACACGTGTTTTTTTGGCCCTCCGTCTCTTACTAAGCCCCTCATTGGCCTTGCGTAGTAAAGAGATCTCCGTATGTAGAAGAGCCACCTCGTGCATTACGGCCATTGTACCTTTGGCCAATTGGTCCACAGCAGCCAGCATAGATGTTGGAGAACTGCCTTGATGGTTAGATATCCGGCCTTTAATAAGGTCTGTCTATGAGGTGGCCTCTCGGGGGTTTTGTAGCGTCTGGGATAGCCAAGGTAGTGCCGTATCTGGGCTTGAGGCTGGTGGAGTTGGAGTTCGGAGCCGTATATCCATCTTGGAAATCACTCTTTCTGGGTTGTACGGTACAAGGCCGGCTCCAGCAAAGGCGCCTTGGATATTCTTGTTGGTAAAGGAGGTAAAAAATGCCTCTTTGAACGCGTAAAGGAATTCCAACTTGGTGATGTGCGTGATATACATACGCATAAGTTCCTCGATTTGTTGGCCGTAAGCCCTCTTCAATGGCCCAAAACAACCAATATCTAATGGTTGGACGAGGTGCGAGGAGTGTGGAGGCATACAAAGCGTAATAATACTGTGTTTCTGGCAGTAGATTTCGAATTGGTCGGAATGGTGGCTTTCGTGGCCGTCGAGGACTAGGAGTCGGTATTTGCCTTTCGTACGGGATGCTGTATGAAGATTGAAATGCCGAATCCAATCTAGGCCTTTCTCATTGGTAGTCCAGCCGTTATCGGTTGTACCGATATACTAGGTAGCTGGAAGACCACACTCTCGATACCAGCTCTCCTGGTGATATTTCCCTTTTAAAAGGATGAATGGTGGGATAGCCGACCTTGGGCATTCACTCCTTGGATAACTGTAGCCCACTCACGATTACCAGGCTGGACCTTTTTGGCCTTGCCAAAGCCATCAGAGGTAGTAACTACCATACCAGTAGTAATCATACCCATCATAAACCCAGTCTCGTCAAAGTTATACATATCCTCGTCAAGGATACCGTATTTGGCTTTAGTATTATATACAAGTGCAAACCACTCGCGAATAACCTTTGGATCTTCATATTTAGCCCTTTGGTAGTCGTATTTACGCGTAAAACGCGTCCGGAGTTCTGGTTGGCGTTTGATAAAGTTGTAAGCCCAGCGTTTACCGACAGGAGGGGCGTCGCGTTCGCGTAGTAGTCGGTTGGCCATATCTTCCACAAAACAAAGCCGAGGAGGAAATGCACGTATACAGAGCTCACTTATATACTGAACAATCGTACTCTCCTCTAGATCCGTAAGTTTGCGTGAGTTAGCTGGTATATCGCGTCGTGAAGGCCGACCAGCACGTCGATAGCGAAGTGTTGTTTCTGGAACGTTGTAGATATTGGCTGTGGAAAGAACATTGGGTTTTTTGCTGTTTTGGATCGATTTGAGAGCCAAGAGTATCCTGGCTTCTTTTGAGGGGGTAGCCATGGCTTGTTGTGGTAGAATTGAGGATTGAAGGTGGAGAGTTCGCGTCGCGGGGAAAATTCGCCGCTCGCTTATATTCGCCGCTCGCTTATCAAATACGTTAATCACTATATAACTGCGGCCCCCTCTTTGCCGACTTCCCATCTCTTTCCCACTTTTGAACCCCAGCACCAGTCACAGTCGCAGAGGCATCCCGGGCAATCATCGCCGACGTCTCTGACCACATTACACCAAGCCATCGTCAGAGTTAAAAATGAAGAGCGTTTGTCCCCCTTCCCGGGGCCCTCGACGGGGGACCGTCAGGATTCTTGAGCCTTGGGGTTGCCTATAGCGAACAAAGCTGGGGAATGGATGGGATCATGTTTCTGCCACGGAGCAGGTGTGTTTTAGGTACTATTATCTAGAGCATTGATTTCTTCAAGCTAGGATCTACCGCGTCGCAGAGAGACCTAACTACTTATAGTAACATGAATCAATAACAATTAGCATTCCAATTGTTAGGAGCGTCCTTGCGAACTGTAGAAACTGTCGTGTGGAATATCTTTTAAATTTCAAACGGCCATTAGAAGTCATTAAAAACCGAATGCATCCCGAATAGAAGAAAGTTCTTTTGACAACGCTATTCCTCCCTACGTTAGTATTCGGTCACATCACTGCAAGCGCAGTCAAGCCGCCATAGGGCAGATATTAGGGAAAGAAAACGAATGTATGTCTATGCAGAATACCACCAACTCCTTATCCCTACAGATGCTCACCCGCTAGTCTGCTCCTTTGCCTCCTCGTGAGACTTGGGTGTTTTCCCTCACCCTAATGTGATGATGCGTGTACACTATTATACATATGAACATGGAAGTGGCCCCGGCATTTCTGGACCGACGCCGCATGCGGCACGGGAATTGATGGACCGGATCTGCTCCCGATTTTCAGTCACCTAGACCAGCCAATCTCCTTCCAGCGGCGCGTGGTCCGGCTTGGTGGGCACACCTTGCATAGCAGACGCCCCCAAGGCGTGGGAACCTAGCAGGTCCGGACCTCGTGGCGTCGAATCTCGCCGGGAAACTCCGAGCCGCTAGGTGCAATTACTGCTCGCCCTCTCTTTATCTCTCGCCGCTAACACTCGTTCAAGGGGTAGGGGTGGAAGGTGACTTGGGGGGCTTCGGAACGCTGAGGATCGGAACATCTTGGGTGCCTGAAGAGACTTCGCCAGCAATCTCCTGCGGCTCGTCCGAGAGGACTTGCTCACCAAGAACTGATTGGTCCGCCGGTGGCTGCGACTCATTCCGAGACTCCTGGCGTGAGATAGACGGCCTCGGGAACTGTCCAAAGTCGGCGTCACCCCGCCGATCGATAGGTGACCATCCGGCGCCGATACTGCCTGCCACAATGCCAGTCATGACCGTAGCCGCACCAAGAGCACTGTTCGATCGTGACCGCGTGCTCCTACTCCGCCGCCGCGAGTCGGGAGTCGGCGCGACCGAGCCATAGCTGTCCTCGCGGGTGGGCGTCTGCGGAATGCGGTGGATCGAATTCGACCGGGAATGCTCCCTGCTCGGCACCGGGCTCTTCTTGGGAAGCAAAGTCTCGCGGGTTTGCTGCATGGCAAACTTGAGGTTGTTGAGGCGGCCGCCCTTGACGCGCTTGAGCCATGCCAGTTCGTCTCTGATATCAGCAAGCGCTGCGGGATAGGCGGGCAACTGCTCCTCATCCGAGACGGTGAGGCCCGGGACCTTGGAGTTCCTGCGCTTGAAGGATTCGGGGATGATGGCCAGCAGCAACTCGTCGGGGATGAGGCGAATGATCACGCCGACAGGAATGGAGATGGCACCCAGCACGATAGCGATGCCCCACATGACCGGCGACTGGCCTTCTACGGCGATGCGGAAGGCTGCGCCGCCAACCATGACGATCAGGACTTGGCCTCCGCACATGATCGCACTGATGCCAATGAAATACGGGTTCCTCAGCATGCCTTCAAAGATGTTGAACTTGTTATCCAGGCGCCGGTTGCTGCATAGCGTTAGCGGATTGTCCTTGCAAGTTGGGCCATCTCTGGGCCATCTGTACTTACTTCCACTGGTTGAAGATCTGCATCCACACAAACGTGTTGAAGACCAAGGTATGAACCTGAGCCTCCGACATGTTATCAGGTCCAGGAAGGACCGAGACGCCGCCAAAGTAGATCAAGAATGTAATCAACAGCTGATACACGGCTTGCCCGAGGATCATCTTCCACATGGTAACCGAGATGATCGAGGAGCCCTTGCGCTCAGGCTTACGTTCCAGTACGCTGTCCTGCGGGGGGTCTGTCGCTAGGGCAAGCGCAGCGAGAGTATCCATGATGAGGTTGACCCACAGGAGCTGGACAGCAGTCAGGACAGCCGTCTGGTTACTGCTTTGCACGGCCGAAACGAAGGTGAGGACTACGGCAGTGACGTTGACAGTAAGCTGGAACTGAAGAAAGCGCTTGACTGCATCGTTGACCGCGCGGCCCCATTTCAGCGCCTTGACGATCGAGTTGAAATTGTCGTCCATGAGAATGATGGCCGACGCCTCCTTGGCAACCTCGGTTCCGGCGATGCCCATCGAGAAACCGATATCGGCCATCTTCAGGGCCGGAGCGTCGTTGGTACCATCTCCCGTAACGGCGACGGTTTCGCCCTTCTCCTTGAGACGCTTTACCAGAATACGCTTGTCCTCAGGGCTGGACCGTGCCAGGACGTGCAGGCGGGGGATGATCTGGTCTTGCTCGGCTTTGCTCATGTTCCGGAACTCAGGGCCCTCGAGAACCAGGCTGTTGGGTTGGAGGATGCCGCAATCCTGAGCAATCGCCTCGGCAGTCAGTCTGTTATCTCCGGTAACCATGCGGACCACGACACCGGCCATTTGGCAGCTCCTGACGGCCTCGGGGACGCCGGGCCGGAGGGGATCCTTGATCCCAACCATGCCGACGAACGTCATATTCCGGCAGATGTCCTCGAAGACGATTTCATCCTTCTCAGCATCAAGACGGCGCGAGGGCTTAGGCGGCCAGCGGTCAAAGTCTCGATAGATGAGGCCGATAGTTCGCAGCGAGTTCCGTGCATAGGTCCCGATCAACCTCTTGATGGTTTCTCGGTTATCCTCGTTCAGAGTCGCCGAGGTCAGGCCGCTGGAGGGGTCCCGCAGGATTTGTGTACACTTGTCTAGCATGATCTCGGACGCGCCTTTGACATATAGCCGCGCCTTTCCATTGCCAAGTTGGACCACAATGCCCATGCATTTGCGTCCCGAGTCGAATGGGATCAAGTGTAGTGTTTTGGCGTTGGTCCGCTCTTCGGCGACCGGGCCCATTCCTAGGTGCTCCCTGGCGAGAATAAGCAGAGCAGTCTCCGTCTTGGAGCCGATGAAGGTCTGTTCTCCGCCATCGTCCCCCTCGAATGCGGTTGAGTTGAGCGAAATAGACTTCAAAACCAACTCCTTGACTTCGGGACTGAGCGTCTTAACGAGTTCTTGAATTCCGACTTCCTTGTCCGCTGAGGCCTGGGCGTCCGGGGCGGTCGTGGTACCGAACCGATGAGTTGTGCCGATAGTTCCCGCAACGACCTGCATTTTATTCTGTGTCAAGGTGCCCGTCTTATCCGAGCAAATCGTAGTCGCATTCCCCATAACTTCGCAGGCTTTGAGGTGACGGACTAAGTTATTGTCCTTGATCATACGTGTAGTAGCAAAGGCGAGAGCTAGAGTAACAGCAAGCGGCAGACCTTCGGGAATAGCGACGACCACAATGGTGACAACAACGATGAAGATGTCGATGAAGCGCTGCCCCTTGGCTGCCGGTGTGTAATCGGCATACTGCCTCGGAAGCCGAACAAGGAAGATGATGAACAGAACGAGGAAGAGAAGTAGAGCGACGGCGCCTCCAATCTTGGCGATGTACTCGGCGATAACGTTTAGCTTGGACTGCAACGGCGTGATCTCGGGATCCTCGTTGAGAGACATCATGGTCTTGCCGTAGCTGGAGTAGACTCCGGTGGAGGTGACCATGAAGGTGCCGACACCCTCCATCACACGGGCGCCGGACTGAATGAAGGGATCCATCTTCTTGAGGCTCTCGCGGTTCTCAATGGCCGCAAAGACTTCGTCGGCAGACCTTTTCCGAATAATGTCCGACTCGCCGGTCGCTTGAGATTCGTCGCACTTGACGTTAAAGCCTTCTATGAGGATGCCGTCGACAGGGATCAAGTCGCCAGGTTCGAGATGCACAACATCACCGACCAGGATATCGTAAACCGAGATCTCGATCGTCTTCCCAGACCGGACGACCCTGACCAAGCGATCTTGCTTCTTCCTGTTCAGTTTGGCGAACTGACGCTCCTTCTGGAAATCGTTGAGAGACCCGACGAGGACCACGATCACGATAGCGGCGATGATGGCGACACCCTCGACCCATTCGACGCCAGGATTCGTGTCGCTATGCTCAACGGGACCGAACGTCTGATATAGGCCAACGGCAAGCGAGACAACGGCAGCAGCGGATAGTAGGATTAGCACCTTATCGTTATAAGTGATCCACATCAGCTGTAGAAGGCTCTTGCCCTTCTTCTCGGGAAGCCTGTTGTCCCCGAAAACGCGCTTCCTCGACGAAAAGCCATCGGCCGCGGAATCGTTCCTTGGCGAATGCATCCCTGTGTCCTCGGTACTCGCGGGCGACGTACTGGAACCTTCGGTCACGGCCTTGTTGGAGACATGCCTGGTGGCATCTTCAAAGGAGACAGATCCGGCCAGGGAGGTCTCATCGAGGCTCAGGCCCGTCTTTCGGTTACTACGCAGGCCTTTTTCGATCCCGGCCAGACCTCCCAGTTTCCAAAAGGCAGACAGGCTTTTCGGGTCGAACATTTTGTTGAGCATGCCCGGGCTGAAGGCAAACGGGTTGTCGACGACTTTGAAATCGTCTTCCTTGCCCTGGTCCGGCTTAAGCGCGTTCGCGTCGTTCACGATGCTGTCAATCTCGGCGTTGTCGCCAAACGAAGGACCGCTCTTCTCGCCCGAGGAGGAGCCAGCAACAACCGTGTCGCCTTGGGAGGAAGTGATGGAACGGGTATCATCGGTCGAGTTCAGCGAATTCTGGCGGGATCGCTGCGTATTGGGAACGGACAGGAAGCCTTGGCTAGGGCCGTTGCCCCGGAAGGCAAACGGATTAGAGACATTGTGCGGGCTGGTGGGCCGACTGTCCCTGCTCTCTGAAGTCCTTAAGGCTGGCACCTCGGGTCTCGATTGGGAGAGACTGCTCTTGTGCAAACTCGCGCCTCCGTCACTCGGCGACACGGGCGAGTTGGCGACAGCTTGCGAAGCACCCTCAGCGTCGGGCTCAACTGCTGGACTCGGGCTCACGGCCGCAGTATCAATGGTGATGGTAGGCCTATGGGACATTGTCAGGGACCGGTTGGGAGCAATACTGAGGGCTTCGGTGCGGTGCGGACGCAGGGAGATACATACGCTCTTCTACGAGCGGGAGCCGGATCGGCCTCTTGGGCATCCTGGCCGAGCCCTGCCATGGCCAGTCAGCTGAAGGGGCGGGTCGCGGTCGTCAGCGACAATGGCTCAGCCCACGGAGGCGATGGGGCAGTAAAGTACTAGAATGGGCGAAATGCTCGGGGGTGGCGACCGGGACCTGCTGGCGGTGACGGCAGTTGCGGACTGGCTCGTCAGCTCCAGAGGTTTGCCTTTTCGGGGTTCTGCCTTGTCCAGCCACGCTCGGTCGGTATGGCGGACCTTAGATACGAAAGTTCATGAGAGAGGTGGCGCCCGGTCTCGGTAATGGGTCAGGAGGGAAGAAAAAAAAAAGTAGGTAAAAAAAGTGTTGAACGGCCGCCCAGGTCGCACGTCAGTTCCAGCCGGAGGAAAGCTCTCTTTTCAGAAATGGAAAAAAAGAACTAAACATGGGTAGGGGGACAAAAAGGATGCGCATGCGTGGTGTGGGCAGCTACAGGGTGAATGTGAATTGTGCGAGTTTGCGATCGGGGGAGAAGCGAGGGATAAGGAGAAGTGCGAGAACGAGGCGGAGCAGCAAGTGACTCAAATGAACGATTCGGCAGGTAGCATCACCACCAACTGTCTGCTCCCCTTGGAGAAATTCAAGACACAGGAAGAATCGAGGATAGCACACGCCCTCCGAGACGGGGTGTGTTGTGCTTTCCTTGGTTGTTGTCTCTGAGGGCGACAGGCCGTGCCAAGCGAGGCTGTGCAGCGCCAGGCGAATCAGAGGCAGACCGGGGCCGTCCTTGTTTCTCGCGCAGTGGCACCCCCATTTCCTCCAGAAGTGGATCCCTTTTTTCGCCCTCCGACTTCTACAAACAGATGTTGGTAGTGTGTGTACGAAGTACTTCCTTGTTCTCGTGCAGCGCGAGACACACCATGAGGTCGCGTTCACCTTGGCCTACGTCTTGCAGGCCTCACAAGTTGGGGCAGCGGAGACCTACGAGCCCCTCGAAAGATCCATAGCTGCGGAAAAAAAAAAAAAAATACTTCATTGTGTCGGAGACAATGGTGCAAGTCAAGGGTTGCGACCGAGTCACACAACACAGCAGGCGGCGCGAGGAGAACATTGATGTACTGTACACTTGAATCCCAGGTAAACAGGGCGAACTCCCATGCAGCCCCTTGCCGTAGGAAAATATACGCGGTAATAGTTGTGCCGGCTTCTTGCAGCAGCCGCCGAGTTGCCCGCGGGGCCACCCCCACAATCTCCAAACCCCATTTCCAGAGCGCAGGTGTCTGGCCAGAGCTTACTGCATGATAGCGTCAAGCGGCACCAAAACGCTGCAGCACCTGCTTCCAGCAAGGCACGAAGTAGTATACGTATACAGTCGCCATGCATTTGTCTACAATACCTTGCAATATCTTTAAGGTTGAGAACACGCCTCCACTGGTTCTCCACAGCGATCTTGCCAGTAAATTAGCTAGTGGGTCCTTGGCCTAGCTCATTTGGGATCTTCGCACACGGAATTTCCACAATATCTCGGCGCGCATCGACGAACCCGTACTTCACCACAACAATACCTCTAATAAGTACCATGAATTCCCGGGGCGTGTAAGTAGGGATGGAAAAGGGGCATTCAAGAATGTGATGGGCATTTCTCTCTGCCGGTGGGTCCCTCTGCAGCTAACCCCACAATCTGGGATGGACCAGGTTGGCGATCGGAAGTGTCCGATCGCTGCAGCATGGTCCTAGCACATGCACATCAAGAGCAACCTTTGACGAAGCAAGTCTCACCATCTGCCATCTCGTTACAATGAAGATGGCGGTGCCTGGCGGCGTTGACGCGCTACGTCTGGGACAGACAGATTAGCTTTGTCGTTCGGGGCGCAGCGCCCTTCAGACAACCGGCAGCTTCTGTCGACGAGCAGTCTCGACGGGTTTTTGATGCCGACCCAGAGCAATGCCGCTCGAGCATCCCGTTCGGCTCGGCTGGTCTTGCCGTTCATCTGAAGTCTCGGTTCTATTTGCTCTCGGGACTTGTTAGGAGAGCCGCTGCGTTTCATGAAACGCTTCCTAGTTTCCACCCCACGGGGCACCCCTTTCTCCCATGTCTGCCGATTGGCTAACATCGAAGCTTCGCGAAGCCACCCAGAATGCAGGCAGGGACGCCATCGACATCGCATCCCGGCCTTCAGGCTTGGAAATCAGACAGCACTGGTTAAACAAACGGCAGGAAACGCAGCATGATGGTGGCTCAGGATAATTGTCAACGGCCTTGGCTAACGGGAAGACCAAGCCATGTCTCATGATACAGCCTTGTCTACCGCTCTCTAGCACGCCTTTGATGCACCATGATATTGCCCTCTCAGCCTCGTGGGCGCCAGAGCCGCAACTCTCGGCAGCGTCGGCAGTTCTGAATAGGCGTCTTTAGCATTGGTGGCACTGCACCGGTGCTCCATCCAACGTTTCCCCAATGACACTTTATCTTACGGGGCTCGGCCCCCGGTGAAACCTACCTACGGCGGGGCACATAGCGAGGCTCACCTTAAGAGACTGAGCTGGGCCGTTCCAGGCCGAAAGAAGAGAAGAAGAAAGCGTCGCAATAGATGACTACGCCCACTGCTAAAACATCCGCGGCAGGTGCTAGCGGCTTTTCTCAGCCTTCCGGCTCGTGGTAGATCCGAACTAGTCGAAACGGCAACATCCAAGCGTTTGGAGGCTGTGCCGAGCTCGGCTGTCTCAACGTCACCGAACAAACGAGGCAGTCTCCGGCGCTGCATTGGTGCCGTAACTGCATCACGGGTATGCTTTCATATTTGCGCAAGAGGTTCGTGAGAAAAAGAGGGCGTTTCGGCCGTGTACGCTAGCGTTACTGCTCCCTGGGCAACAGGGGCACTGTTTTGCTTTGACGTCGTTTTAAACCGTCGAAGACTCACCCTCCTGTACAGAGGTAGCATGTGTTTTCTCGATGCGCTAACAATCCATGTGCACCGAACTGCTCTCCTGGGCACCGATGGTTCGACCAAACATTTGGTGGCGTTGATGACCTCGTAATGCTTCTAGAAGGTCGTTGGCAGATTGCGTCTCTCCATGATCGAACGCCTCGACTTCCCGAAAGGGAAATTCGGTAATTCTTATACGTGAGAAGGACAACGATTGGGGGCCAACGCCGCAAACATGAGATGATCGGAATATCCCGAACGCTGTCAGGCCCCAACCGCAAGAAATACCCCCTGTCCAATAACTTTCCAATAACTTATTAACTACCCTCATCCGAAGAGCAAGGCGTGTCGTCACAGCCATTCTCGATTGGTCGTGCGATCACCTACCATTCATTGCGATGCGCCGGATCGGCTACCCGCGGGCACCTTTGTGCACTCCGTGCACCCCTGCCCTGGCAGAGTCTGTCCATCGGCAACTGTTCAAGGCAAGGAACAACCCCCCGAATTTATTGGTTCAGAGGTCGTAATTGCATCATCAAGAGGTTTCTCTTGGGCGGTTGTGGAAAGAATGCCAACACCATGGTAACGCCACTTACAGCACAGATGGTTCCGGTCATTCCAACTACACATAGACCAAGAAGTCCGAAATTCCCTCATCCCACATGGAAGTCTCTCCGCTCTCGGCAGGATTTTTTCAAAGCCGAAACAGAGAGCTGGGCCAAGATGAGTGAGGCAGTGCAATGCGGAGTTGGAGCCCGACGATATTGCCTTGGCACCACTCATTATGCTGACTGACGATGTGTTGGCATGATGAGTGGTGTTTGGCTGCCAAAAAAATCGGATTACAGGTTTGTGACATGGCTGCAACAACACATGCGATTAAGTGTACGTCGACAAGGTTCGGATGATGCCGAGTTTGGGGGGGTTGGTTGGTTGGACAACTCCATAGAGTTGAGTGAGCAAAGAGAAAAGGGGGTTTGGTGGATTGCGTATGCGGCAGAGCGGTAAGATTTGCACTAGACGTAAGATCGCACTTGACGTTAAGATCGCACCGACATCTCGGTCTCATAAGACAACCGTGTGTATGATGCGGAAATTCCGCGTCTCCTAGGATAGCAAAAGAACGACATGGAGCAACATAGAAAGCCTTTTCCGATGCTGACCGCCAGAATTAACCACCAGCCCCTGACCACAGCATTCTTGGCTGTCATGGCATTCTGTAAAACCCATGCCGGATCGGTCTGCAAACACATGGCGCCGAATGTCTTGGGTCCGCGGTCCCGCCCCCGCAACAAAACTTCCACCATCAGAGACGACCGTGATCGGCTTCCCGATCGGGGAGGGCAGTAAGATTTCCAAGAAGTCTAAGCCTCACACCAAGCCCGTTACTCGCCGTTACCAAGTCCTGTATGCCGCGCGGCATCATCTTCCATCTCGCCGCAGCTGGGTTGAGTCGAGCGAGCTGGCACTAAGGATGCAGCGTCTTACCCAGTCAACCAAGGCTCACCAAAGTAATCCGCAATCCCCATCACCGCCGTACACGGCCCGCGAAAACAATTCACCCCCATCTCCTCCCCAAATCCACATTTCTCACCAATACCATACCATCTTCCTCCTCCTGCTCCTCGTCCTTCTTCGCCGTAACCCCATCCCCATCCCCATCCCCCACCCCCTGGGGCGGAGATGGAATAACAAATCCCTTCACCCCCCTCCCCACCACCCCCTTCCAAAACCCGGCCACGACCCCCGTCAGCGCGTCCCCGGTCTGCATGAAGTCGGGAAAGGTGTTCACCTCCAAGAGCCAGGCGGTGCCGGCGGCGTCCACCAAGAAGTCCAGCCCGTACACCTCAAAGGCCTGGGCCATGGGCTGGAAGTGGATCATCATTCCGCGGGCGGCCGCCTCGAACAGCTCGCCCGTCACCTGGCAGATCTGGGCGGTGACGCTGGCGATTGTCTCGGCGGGGAGGGGCAGGTCGCGGAAGCGGTGGACGAGCGGTGGTTGCGGGGCTTGGCTTGGGCTCGGACGCGCAGCATCAGCATCAGTAGCAGTAGCAGTGGCAGTAGCAGTAGCAGTGGCAGTAGCAGTGGCAGTATCCGCAGTTGCCGTACCCGTGTGGAGGCAGGTATTTGTCAGGTGCGCATCGAGGTCAATGTCGGAGGATGATGTTGATGACGAGCCCGGGGCTTGGTAGGGCTTGGCAGCGAAGAGGGCCAGCATGTCCCGGTAGACGTAGACTTTCAGGCTGCCTACGGCCAACGCGTAGACGCGGATGTGGAATTTGCGGTTGGACAGCTCCGGGAGGAGGAGGGGTGGGTGAATGTACGGCTGGGCGATGAAGTGGCGGAGGTGGGAGGTGGTGATGTGGTCTTTGTCGTCACCTTGGGCTTGTGCTTGTCCGCCTTCCTCGTCCTCGTCCTCGTCCTCGTCTTCGCTCTCGGGCTCCCACTCGTCAAAGATCTCCTGGAGCTGCTCCATCGTGCTGAATAGCCGGATACCCTGGCCGCGGTCGCTCATGCTGGGCTTGAGGATCCACCACTCTGTCCGGGACTCTACCCCTTCGCTCTCGGCGCCGGGAGCTTCGGTGGCCATGGCCGTGTCGTCACCCTGCTCCGCCACGCTCTCGGCGTTATCTGGCATCGAGGCATTTTTTTCCAGGCTCTCCCGCAAGTCCCACGCCTCGACCAGCGCGTCATCCAAGAACTCTGCAAAGTCAACCTCGAATGCCTCGCTGTGCTTTACGTGTGTCTTGAGGACGGAATCCGGGTGCTTCGCCACCCAGTTATCGACGGTTGCCGACAGGAAATGTTTCCGGATGAGTGCTTTGCGGATCACGTAGCTGTTAACGAGACATGTGCCAGGATGCGTGGCAGCATACTCGAAGTCAATGCTCTCGTAGGGCATAATCTGCAGTATCTTGGCATTGGGCTCAGGGACGAGGTTTGCCAGGAAGATATCCGGAGCTGACGACGACCAAGTCGATGGCGGTTTGATGAGGGTGTAACTCTCTGGCGGAAGTAGGTCCTTGATAGCGGACATGATCAGGGGCTGGACATAGTCGTCGTCGTAGTCGATCAAGGCGTACGTGTGCTGCTTCCCTTTTTCACGGATCGTGAGGTCCTGAACCTGAGCAGCTGGCGCAGACCCATTCGCGGTTGCTGGCTTTTCCACAACCCCAAAAGTCGAGCTTCTGGAGGGGCTTCTAGGACAAGAGAATGCAACGGTGAGAATACGCCCTTCTTTACGACAATCCAGGAAGATTATGGCAGAGCAGCGGGACGTCGGTAGAGCTGTTTTCGTCTATTTCTAGAACGCATGCCTCTATGCTTTATTTGATGATGCTTCAACGCCTATCACCGCTGCTTCATGCTGTTCCTGTCGTGTCGTTCATAAATCCGCGCCAAACCAAGGGGCAACTTACAACTGCAACTCTCCGCCGTGTAGATGCGTGGCAGACTGGAAGAAGTTAGCCTTGAGCGGCGTGATACTGTAAAAACGGAAGGCAGTCAGTAACCATCACTCCCAATCGGTGTCGGACGGAAGACGCGCCCACCTCGTATGGCCTTCCTTAACCGCCCAACCATCATTCCCCGGCGGCGCATCATCCACACTCTTATACACATCCGTAAACCTCGGCGACCACTTGAAGTGCTTATGTCTATGACAGGCAAGCTGCGTTCCCCCATCCTGCTCCCCTCCGCCTCCCCCATTCGCTTCGGCCTCCCTAATCCTCTCCTCGTCCTCGTCCTCCCCATCCACACTCCCATCCACCTCGGTGAAACAGCTCCCGTCACTCCAATAGTTCTGCAGCATGCCCGTATACAGCACCTTACCCTCTTCGAGCCCCTCCAGCAGGGGTACATTGACGCTATACAAATCCACGCTCCCGTCTTGGGGCCACTCTCTCATTAGCGCCTCAATGACCCTCACGCTCTGCCTGCTCGCCTTGGCGATAATCAAGGGGTCGTGGTTCCGCGTAAAGAAGGCGTAGCTCAGGGCGATAGCCCGGCGCTTACACACGGCCGCCTCGAGGGCGCCGCCCAGCGTCCCGCTGCTGAGCGCGAAGACGGCCGTGGTATTCCGGCCGTAATTCGGCCCGCTCACCACCAGGTCCACGGGCCCGCGGTCCTGGAAGAAGTGGTACAGCCCGATCTGCACGCACGAGGCGGGGGTCCCGTCGACGAGGATCCATTCCTCCGTCCCCGGGCGAGTGCTGGGGCGGGCGTGGGTCGTGCCGTGGGAGTTCTCCTCCCCCGTCGGGTCATTATCGTTGCCATTGCCTTCTCGCGTGAGCCCCGCGGCGGGCGCTGGCGGGGCCGGGGGCCGGTAGTACATGGGCTTGACCGTCTGGCCGATCATGTGGGCCTTTCCGATCCACGAGCGCTGCGTGTGCGGGAGACAGACCGAGACGACGTGACCGTGAGCCTGCAGCTCGCGCACGAGCGAGTGCACGTAAGGCGATGAGTGCGGCGAGGGCGGGCCGTCATCGTTGACCACGAGGATGTGCATTTTGGGCGGTTTAATTTGCTTTGGTCTGGTCGGTTTGGCTACTCATCAGGAAGCAAAAAAAAAAAAAAGTTGGGGTGTGGTCTCGAGGTAACAGCTACCTGTAGACGGCTAGTAGTTGGGCACCATTGGATGGAAGAAGGGGGGGGCAAAAACGGTCCGGTTCGGTACCTAATGATAAGGTTACATAAGGTAGGTTGGTACAGTACATGAGCAGACAGTAGCCGAATTTGCCCCCTCTGTTGACGTCTTTTCCATTTCTCTCTTCAATGATGCGGGGGGTGGGGTAATTGGGGACCAAGGTGGGGACTGGATGAGAGGATGGACATTCCCCGGACAAAGAAAAGGGGTAAAAACATGATGGCAGTTATGTAATTGTGCGCATGACTCGACTGAATTTTTGTTGTACTGTGAACCTAACTGTCAATCTTCCCCCCGGTATTACTTAAGTGCGCGCAGCTGTAGCTCAAGACTGCCGCAATACTCAGCTAAATACAAAGTACTGGCATGGCCGTCTAACCACTTCCAGAGTTACCTGATTCTCCCTAATTCTGACGTGACATTCATGATCTAGCCGGGCATAGTTGGACATGCCCTTCCTGCCAATACCCGTTGCCTCTGATACTAAACATCGAGGTATGGCCGCGGAAATTAAAGCTAGAGGAATATAAAAAGAGACGGCCCAGTCGCGGGCTTGTGACGCTTCACCACCCGCACTCTTGCCCGTCACAAAATGAAAATGCATGCCAAAAACTCTGCAAAGAAAATGATCCGCCAGGTCGATCCGAAACTCCGAGTCAAAGCCCGCCAAATCTCTCATGATGCTATCCACGAGTACAGATCCAATAAGATAATCAAGCCTTGGTACGCTTGGGCGCCGCAGCAGAGAGTTCGTCACCAGGCCGCTTATGGCTGGCGCTCTGAGAGGCACCCTTGGTACGGCGCCAGGCATCGAAGGGGCTTCGCTTGCCGGGTTGCTTGGGTTTCATCGGGGTGGAATCTGCACCTTTCTTGTTGCCGAAGCGCGTAGTACGCGCCGTGGTTGGTGGGGACACCGGCGCGAAGCGTGGGGCCTCTGGCGTGTCAGGGACCTCCTCGACCAGGTCCGCCGGGGTAGCCGGCTGGTTCTTCTCCATTCCCGCCAATACGTGGTCCTCAATATCGGTTGCTGCCTCTTCGTCGTCGTCGAGAGTCTTTGGCTCGTCAGTCTTGGCCACGGGGAAGAGCAGCCGGGGCTTGACGGAAGACCGGGTGAACGGCCGTCTCGAAGTGGATTCGACAACGCTCTCCAGACCGCCTTCGCCCTCGTCCAGACCCTCGCGGCTGCCCAAACCTGACTCGTCAATCTCGGCAAACTTGCGGAACTGTATCTGGCCCCGGCTAATAAAAAGCGCGTTAGTAAAAGAAAATGCTCGGCAATTCAAGTGGAGGGGGTTACATACAACATAGTAAGCATGCCATCTTCGCGACAGACCGCCTCGTCGATCGACACTTTGCCTTCACCGGGAATCGCGACAGTCTGCTTCTTGCTCGGGCGCTTCGGCGGCTCGGGAGCGACAGCTGAGTGGCCGACATAGAACGGATTCTCGGTGCTGTCATCAACCTCTGGAATGCGCTCGTGGGAATCCGTGTAGATCGGGATGGGTTCGTCGGCCTCCTCGTCGTTACAGAAGCTGTCGAGCGTGTACTTTTGGGTATGCATCTTCTTGGGGCTCGGCATGACGTCGTCTTCGTTGTGGAACAGGGTGCGCGCAATCGACCCGACCTTCGCCTTGGCTTGCTCGGTGGGTGGCTTCTGAGGGGTCTTGGCGGGTGTGATGAGCATTCCAGCGCCAGTCAACGCGCTCGTACGAGTAGAACGCGTCTCAGGTTTGCTCAGCAGTCCAAGAGCAACCGCAGCGGTCGTAGTTCCTTCGGCGGTCAGAGTGCCCGACACCCTGCGCGATGAGTTCATTGGAGGGGCGCGCTTCTTCTGTGGTGAGAGGGCAGGTGTAGCCATGTTGGAGGTGAGGCGCTTCTTTGATGACTTGGGCGAACCTAAGGAATTTTGTTGCGGCTCGGGATAATGACGCGATGAAAGCTGTGGAGACGGAGTTCTGTTGGCCGCCCGCTGTGCAATGCGGGTCGACTTGCGCGGGGTGTAGGGCTCGTAGGGATCGGAATAGCCGTGCTGAGGAGCTGGGGGAGTTCGGATTCTCGAGGTTGGATTTGGGGAAGGCGTCGAGGGCACAAGCGGCTCCATGGTGCCCGTCATTTTCGAGCTTCACCTGACGTCCTAATACCAATTTCCCCAGCAGACAAGACACGGGACCGAAGGGTAGATACCAGTGTTGGCGACTGGTTTATAGGTTTTGGGGGCGGCAAGAAAGTAGAGCAAAGAAATACTAAGTCGGAGCGGAGTTTTCGAGTGACTGCGCGATCCTGGAGAGAACGACTGCCAAATACGCTTCGCCGTTCAAAACAGCCAATAGACTCGGCACCACTCAAAACAAATCGCGCAGCATCCAAATCAAAAGAAGCAGCACCTGGGGCAACGAAAAGGTATACTGGGATTGCCTGGTTGTCAAAGAGGAGAAAGAATTTGGCAGTTGGATCATGTAGGTGCGAAAATATGGTTGGTCTCTGGGGTTGTAGCGGGAAGTGGTGGAGGAAGAAGGCGAAGAAGGGGCTGGGGGCGGTCTGCATTCGATTTCGGGGGCACGTCCAACCTCCAATTGGACTCCAGCCCCTGGTCTCCAGCTTTTCGATTAATGACCTGACGCCAAAACGCGAAACCCCACAATTTCGTGCGACGCGTTGCTGACCCTGGTCGCCCTGCGAACCCCTGTCAGCCCCTCGAGCCCCGCCAATCCAGTCGTAACAACACATTTTCCGGGACACTTCAAGACAACAAAACAACGTCATCCACTGACCGAGCACGCCCTGGCTGTGCCCGAGTCCGGAATCTTTTGTGACAGGGGTCAACTAAGACATTGAGTCTACAGAATTCAATCCACCATGGCAGACGACTTCGACACCTCAGACCATGAAGACACGTTTGCGTCACCGCCCAAGCCAGCTTCGGGCCGGTCCAGGACACCCACCAATCAGAACCCCAACTTCGACACAGACGAGGCCCGCGAGGCCGCACTGCGCAAAGAGCTGGAAGGTGTAAGGAACATCAACGAGGTGATCGAGGGCGTTATCGGAACGCTAGAGCGGGCTCGGGGCAATATGGGCGTGCGTTTGCAGTCTTGAACATCCGCTGTAAACCCTGCCCTCACTGACCCATCTCTGCAGACCGTCTCCAAGACTGTGGACAACGCATCGACCCTGCTCAACACATGGACGCGCATCCTCTCCCAGACAGAACACAATCAACGGCTAATTCTCAACCCGGAGTGGAAGGGGGCAACCCAAGACCTCATTGATATTGAGAACGAGGCGCTTCAGAAGCAGCAGGAAGCGGAGAGGCGGGCAGCCGAAGCTGAGCGGCGGCGGGAAGAAGCACGGAGAAAGGCAGAGGAAGAGGAGCGGAAGAAGTCGGCTACGTCGACGGCAAAACCATCATCTAGGGGAATCGGCCGTGGCGTCACAAGGGGAAGGGTCAGAGGGTTGACCAGAGGCGGTGCGACGACGGGATCATCGTCGTCGTCATCAGTGTACGGCGGCGACACGACATCGAGCAGAATCGGGAGCTCAAGGAACACATCGGGCATGGGTAGGGGCGGCTTCGGGTACACGAGAGGCGCCCGCTCAAGAGGCGTGAGATGAATGCACGTGCTGCGGGGAGCCAAGTGCTCTACCCTATGATTCCCTCTTCCATTACCATGGTCCCAGAACCCCCAAACGCCTCCTGTGGCTTACATTGTAGTATACAGCGTATGAGGCAAAGGCAGCCGAGATGCCCATCCGGATCTCTACGTTTTCTTTTTGAAGAACTCGCTCAGCTTCTTCATGCCGGACGTATTAACCTTCATCAGCTCCTTGACCCCTCGGCTCTGGTTTGCCTTTTTGACCTTCTCCTCAGCCTCCTTTTTCCGCCTCTTCTCAGCGCGGCCGTCCTCCTCCTCATCCATCGTTCTCTTCCGCGAATAGTCAGTAGACCTCGCCGCGGCAGCGTCCTGGCGCAGCTTCGCCAGGCGCGCTTGATACTCATCTAGCGGCTTAAAGTCAACCAAGTCCGTCGCTTTATCCAAGCGCCCCTTGAGCACCTCGGCCATCGGCGGCGCGATGTAGCTCGAGCAGATGAAGTTGAACGCAACTCTCAGCCGTTGCAGCTTAACCACCTCCTCAGTGGCAACCATAGCACTGACGACGTCTTCCCCAACAATCCCAGTCGCCGCCCCATCCTCATCCGCAACCGACGTCGGCGCCGTCGATGCCTCAGACTCCGAACTCACCCCTGTCTCCACAGCAGACTCAGCACCGGAGCTCCCCTGCGACTCCGCCCCTGCCTCAGGCGTCCCCATCCCACTCCCACTCCCATTCCCATTCGCATTCTGACGGACAACCCTGACCCCCACAACGGGCGCTTCCAACGCCCTCTTCACAAACCGCTCCTCCATACTCCTCGGCAGCCCGCTGCCGTTGCCCGCTCCGCTCTCTGCCATCCGCCGCGCCTTGCCCAGCACCTCCCGCAGCACCTTGTCCTCGCTGAACCGGTACATCGTCTCCCCGCCGGCCTCGACCGTGTCGCACGCCGCGGCGAGGCGCGCCGCGACCAGCGCCTGGGTGCGTGGCCATGTGAGGATCTCGGACAGGTGGCGCGCCGGGTTGGGGAGGAGGTCGAGGTGGTCGTCTAGGGAGGTGAACATGCGCTTTTTTTGTGTTGGCTCTGGCGAAGCGGAGAGCGCGGGGAGGAGGAGGAAGAAGGGGTCGAGGGGCGTGGCGACGTAGAGGGTGGGGGATTGGGTGGTCTCGGCGGTGCTGTCATTGTTGGAGGCGAGCAGCCAGCTGCGCGGGGTTTGGGAGGGCGGCGAGACCTTGGTGAACTCGAAGAAGCCTGCTTCCGGGCAGACGAGGTAGCGGGTGAGTCTGCTATAGCGCGGGTTCTGGAGTGTGACAATGCGCGCCTCCGGGGTAGTGTTTTTGGGGAGGATGAAGAGTTTGGGCGGGTTGTCCGACTCGGCGGGGAGGGCGTAGATGGAGGTGGTGTTGTTGGGTTTGCTGGTTGCCGTCTTGTCTTGGGCGGTAGCCGCTCCTGCGGCGCCTTTAGAGGCGCGCGTTCTTGCCATATCGATGGCGGGGTGCAGGTGTTTCTCGGGGCAAAATCACTCTCCTAGCGACACATTGATCCTCTTGGAGTTGCAGAAGCCACCAGGAGGTTTTCTCACAAAGTCAATTGCCCATGTTCCACTGCAATGAAAGCACTGAGATTGCGGAGCTGAAGCAGGGTGTCAGCAACGGTCCAGGCCCCCTGTAAATGTGACGCGACGTTGACGCGAAGCGCGCTTCCCTGCAGACGCCACGCGTTGCGACCTTCGGAGCGCGTTCCATCCCACCTTTTAGCTCTTCCCGTCGACACGGCGCAAACTCACCGAGAACCGGCGCTTATCGGCTGTGAATTTGGGGCCTTATTCACCCAAGCTCCTGCGACTTAGACGAGCCATTCAACTTGCCAAAATTGGCGATTTTCGCTGGCCACATGCCCTCCTGCAGGCGCCGGGTTATGTTACACTTGTACCGCCTTAATTGGTCGATATACCACAGCCCTGCACAACACTCCGCTACGTTCCTGCGGCTTTAATCGGAACCGTAAACAAATCGCATCTTTGCAGCGTGTGGATTTTCACCTTCTCTCCGCCTCCCGATATCCACCACGCCGATTCTCGAACTTTTCGCCGACTAGAACTTGTACCTGCCCACCTATGGCTGCCCAATGGCCGCCCAGGTCGCCCCACGAGGCGCTTCTTAGCACACCAGGGGGACGGGAGAAGCTGCGCCGCCTCGCTGAACGTACATCTCCCTCACCTTCGCCCTCACGGCTCCGGCCGTCGCGGTCGATCTCTGCTCTGGCTCCGAGGTCAGGCATGGGCCAAGGCGGCGGGGCTGAAAATGACCTTTTTGAAGGCGGGGAGGTCGAGGACGATGAGGACGAGGAAACCTTACAACTCAAACTACAGGCAATTCAGGCCCGGTTAAGGCTCAAAAAACTTCAGGCTGCCAAAGCCCAGCGACGGGCGCCTGCGGCGTCAGATCCAGCGCCGAGGGATGGGGCTGGAATGTGTGGGGTCCCTTTGCAGTCAAGACTGGCAGCAGCACGGGACAGGATGGAGAGGGAGGCATCACAAAATGTGGTCCAAGTTCCGGCTTCGCCTGTCAAGAGGTCAGAGAGCGCGGCAAATGTACAGACCTCGCCGCAGAGGGTGCTCTTGGGAATCGACAAGGGACGGAAGGCGGCAGACATGTCGCTGAAGAGAGCTCCCAACCAGAGGAAAGCGATCGAAGACAGGCCCAGCCAGCAGCCGAGCTACCTACGACAGACAAAATCACCGTTAGACGGCCAAGGCCAGCAAGAAGCCCCCCGGCCGTTGAGTTTTAATGAGCGGCTCGCAGCCGCGCGTAACGACGAGATCGCGAGGCAAGAGCGTAGAGATAAGGTACAGGGATTACGGAGCACGGCATTCAGCGTTGGCAAAGAGGAGATGGAAGATTACAAGAGCAAGGCGCTCGACATCCCAGACCTTCCTTCAAAACCTGAGGAATTCTCTAGGGCCCAGATTCTCTCGTCAGTAGGGAGACCGTCCGGAGGCCCGCTACAGCGTAGCACCACCACCCTTAGCATACGATCAGGGCCACAATCAGGGGACGGCAACTCCTCCGATCCGGTTCCCGCAGCAGCGTCGCCCGACTCGGAAGCAGCCTACGATCCGTACTCCGGACTGCATCTCTCGAAACGAATCCTGCCACACACGGTTCTCACCCGCGCCGTAAGAGGGAAGAAGTCATATGTCCTCAAAGATCTCCTCCGCCATGTCAAAGCGCCCGACTGGTCCCTCCCAGATGTCGAGTCCGACATTGTCGTCTACGCCATCATCGCCAGCAAATCTGAGCCACGCAGTCACCGGCCGGGGCCCGGCGGCGACGGCAAATCCCAACAAGACCGCGGCAAGTACATGGTGCTCACACTAGTCGACTTGACCTATGAAGTAGAACTCTACCTCTTCAACTCGGGCTTCGACCGCTTCTGGAAGCTGACGCCGGGCACGGTGCTGGCCATCCTCAACCCGAGCATCATGCCGCCGCCGCCGGGCCGCGAAGCGACCAACCGCTTCGGGCTTGTCATCAACTCAGATGCCGACACCATCCTCGAGATCGGTAGCGCGCGCGACATTGGCTATTGCAAGAGCATCAAGAAGGACGGGACGTACTGTAAGAGCTGGATCAACGCGCGCCGCACCGAGTATTGCGAGTTCCACACCAACGAAGCAGTCCGCAAGGCGCGAGGCGCGCGCATCGAGATGAACTCGACGGCCGGCTTCGGCAGCGGCGACGGCGCCCGCGGGAGACTCAACTCACGGCGGGTCTTGTTCAAAACCGAGGAAGAACGCAAGCGCGGCAGCTACGACCGCGCGACGCAGAGCCACTTCTTCATCAGCAGCGCGCACCGCGCCACAGACCCGGACGACGAACGGGAACACGGCATGGCCGACCGCAAGGAGCGCGAAGAAGCCCTCAAGCGACGGCTAGCCCAAAAGGAAAAGGAGCGGGACATTGCCCGCCGCCTAGGCGAGATCGGCGGTGGCGCGGGGAAAGACTACATGAATCGCGCCGCTGCCGCTGCTGCTGCCGCCGCTCCCACTTCCCGGAGGACCACCACCGGCAAAACTCTGGGATCGAGCTTCTCCTCCGCTACCTCCTCATTTACATCCTCCACCGTCCTACCAACCTCGGCCGCCTCGTCCTTCAACACCTCCATGTCGACCGTCACCACCAGCGGCGAGCACCAGCTTGCCCCACCACCGCCCAGATGGGACGCCCGCTCGCTCGGCCTGGTCGGCCGTAGGGGCGCTGACCAGCCAAAGATCGACCTCGGCCCGGTCAAGCGCAAGAGGCCGGAATCGTCGGCTTCTAGTTCGACGGTTAGCGGGTTAGGTGCGAGCGTCACTGCCGCAGGAGGGAGGAGGGCTGCGCTTGGGTGGGGTTCGGTGCTCAAGGATAAGCTGGGGAGGATGAAGGAGGGGGAGAGGCTGGATGGGAGGAGGGTGATAAACATGAATACCGGAATTGGGGCGGCGGTCTCGGCTGCGGCCAGTAATGGCGCTGTTGCTGCTAGGGGGGATAAGTCGCCTGTGAGGAAAAAGACGCGGTTCGTGACGGACAAGGGAATCCGCGAGGCCGGGCGGGACAGTCTAGGGGAGCCGCTCTCGGCGGGGATCCAGAGTCGCCGGCAGGTGGTGTTGGACGATGATGATGATGATGACGATTTGATTGTTGTCAAATGAGCTTCGCTGGGTTCATTGGGCGGCGCATGTTCCTATTTCCCTTGGGAAGGGTATAGACCTGGATGGAGTTGTGGGTATACCTGGCTGGGCGGCATGATGGCAAGGCGGTGAGGTGTGTTGTAAAGTGTTTTGAATCCACGCATGCTAAGATACATGAGCATTGTTTACCTGGTTATCCCTATATGCAATGATGAATATCGCAGCGCCACGTCAACGCAGAGTATTGCGTTGTAAAAAATTTTGCTTTTCCTGTATTCATCACTGAGCTCATCACACATATACAACGGTGAGGGTAAGACGGAGAAGCGTGCAAAAGAGACCCAGGCTTCTCAGGGAACCGAGCGGCACCTCATAGTCCGGTACTCAAGGGTCAACGTGAACTGGCAGGGAAATTGCCGATCTCCGCACATGGATCGGGAGAGCATCGGGCTCGGATACGCCCAACACATTATCTCGAAACGGCAGTCCACCGCCGGGCCACAGCAGAACTTATACAGCTTTTACCACTGCCATACATCACATACGACCATAGGCAGTAGAGAACTCGGGATCCCGTCTGCTCTCCCTTAGATAAGCTACTGACCGCCGAACTAGTAGTTGGGTCGGTGACGACCAGCGAATCCTCGGTGTTGTATGTTTTTGAAGCTTTTTGCAGGTTCTCCATGGTGATGGATCCACTCTCCCTTTGGTTTTGGCTCTCAGCACTTCAGGGTTAGGGTTCCGTATAGCGCGGTGCAGCAGGGTGGCGGCAAGTTTTCGTTGCCTTGGAGCCCGAGCACTTTGTAAACACAGCAGGCAGCACACCCCGCCGAGTGCCTTTAGAACGCGGCCACTCTCCCCTAATTACAGTTCTCCACGGCCCGGGCTACGGCGGCACTCCCTCGAGCATTCGCGTCAGCGTGAGTGCTACCGATGAGGTAAGTTTCCCTCATGGCTGGCCACACACGGCGGGGCAAAGGCGTAGAAGTTAACAAGAACGGTGAATGCAGAAAACCGGGCGCCAGTTTTTCAGTGCAGCCGCAGAACAACCTCGCATCAGGCGACAAACCAGAATTTCCCAGATCGAGGTCTGGGTACGCCAACAAGACACGAACCGAGCTGAGGCAGAGCTTCTACGACCTGCTCCATTCGACGACCATCAGTTATTCCTCGTCTTTAGGGAAGCGTCAGTCCTCACCTAGTCCCGAACCAGCCACGATGGCGCGGTCACGCTCGGATTCCTTCAGTGACGATGATCTCGAGATCCTAAGCTCGCAAGCGGCCAACCTGTCTCTCGCGCCTGGTGCGAATACACCGTTACGGTCCATCAACAGTCCCAATAAAGATACGATCGACCTTACACACAGCCCAGCCAGCAAGCCCACAGCTGCGACTCCGACGCCTACCTTTGGCCACCCAACAAAACTGCCAGCGCGATTTGGTCGCAAAGATGACCCCAACCACATGTTCATCCAGCGCAAGACGCGGCCAGAGTTCCACAGCGACCTGTATAGGGGATCGGGTCCCTTAAAACCCAAAACCGAATCGAGGAAAGCGCCGGCGCTGCAGATGTTTAGCTCCATGAGCGCCGACGCCCAGCCAACATACCAATACACCCAGCCGTCGCAGTCGGCATACGGGGAAAACGTTTTCTACACAGATCCCGCCAAGGCATCGGCCGACTTGAAAGCCCTCCTCGAGGGCAGCATGGAGGATGAAGAAGAGGAGGACGAAGGAGACAAACAGGAGGGCGATAAGCAGGAGGACATCAAACCAAAGGTGGAAACAATCGAAGACGGCGCCCTCGAGGGTATCAAGGTGAAGCTCCTCCCACATCAAGTCGAGGGGGTCAAATGGATGCGCGGACGGGAGCTTGGCCCTCTCAAGAGAGGATCGGTGCCTAAGGGCGGAATTCTGGCGGATGATATGGGTCTCGGAAAGACGCTGCAGAGTATTTCGCTCATCGTCAGCAACCCGATGCCCGGACCGGACGAGAAGGGGTGGAAGAAGCACTTTGACCAGATCAAGAAGGCGACGTTGGTGGTTGCACCCCTCGCGCTTATCCGGCAATGGGAGGCTGAGATCAAGGAGAAAGTCGACAAGACGCACGAGCTCAAGGTATGCGTCCACCATGGCCCACAGCGGACAAGAGACCCCAAAGTCCTGGCCAAGTACGATGTGGTCATCACGACCTACCAGATATTGGTTTCAGAGCATGGCCACAGCAACCCAGACCCTACCAAGAGCCCTCAAGCGGGCTGTTTCGGTATCCACTGGTTCCGCGTCATCCTAGACGAGGCACACAGCATCAAGAACCGCAACGCAAAAGCCACCAAGGCTTGCTGCGCTCTCCGGTCCGAGTATCGCTGGTGTCTTACCGGCACTCCTATGCAGAACAATCTCGATGAGCTGCAATCGCTGGTTCACTTCCTCCGCATACCTCCTTACGACGACCTAGCCGAGTGGCGGGCGAATATTGACGCTCCGATGAAGCAAGGAAAGGGTCACATCGCCATCCGGCGGTTGCACAGTATTCTCCGCTGTTTTATGAAGCGCCGGACAAAGGAGATTCTCAAGGAAGAAGGCGCTCTTATCGCCGGAGGGAAGAAGGCGCTCGACGCGGCCGCCGCAAAAGCCAAGGAAGAAGGACGGGAGGAGGTTGACGCACCCAAACCCGCCTTTAAGATCACGAAGCGCAAGGTTGTCACGGTTGAGACGCAGTTCTCGCCAGCCGAGCGAGAGTTTTACGACCGGCTGGAGGAGCGGGCCGACAAGAGCCTCGAGAAGATGATGAAGGGCAAAGTCAACTACGCCAACGCCCTCGTGTTGCTGCTGCGCCTACGCCAGGCATGCAACCACCCGCGATTGTCTGAGACGAAGATCGAGAAGGACAAGGACGCCCTGGCCGTGGACACAGCTACGCAGCCGAAAGCGAGCGCCGCGGATGATCTTGACGACCTGGCTGACGCCTTTGGCGGAATGGGCATCCAGACGAAGCAATGCGAGATATGCTTGAACGACCTGGGCAAAAAGGAGGTAGCTGAAGGTCAGGTACGCTGCACCGCCTGCGTGGAGAGCTTGGAGAAGGTGAACAAAGAGAGTCCCAGCCGGAAAAGGCGGCAAAAAGAGGGGAGGAGGGTCAGTGTCGTCAAAGAAGAGATCAAGATTGAGAAGATGGCCAAGCGGAAACCGAAGGGTCGCAGGATTATCACAGACAGCGACGATGAGGAGGAAGAAGGTAGTTGGCTGGTACCAGAAGAGGAGCGTATCTCTCTCAATCTCGGTAAGGCCGGAGGCGAAGAAGATGAGAATGCAGAAGGCGGCGGCGAAGACATTGCCTCTGAAGATTCGGAACACTCGTCAGAGGAAGATGACGGAAGCCAGCTAAACAGCTTCATCGTCAACGACGAAGACGTGCCGGAAGGCGAACAGCCCGAGTCTGGCTCCGACTCGGAAGACGACGACACCTTTGTGTCAGTATCCAAGATCCATTCACAAGTCGTCTCCGAGCCAGCAGCCGAGTCGTCCGACAGCGAAGCAGACTCCTCCGAAGGCGAAAGCGTTGCTGAGTCTGAACTGCTCTCCGCCTTGGACTCGGACTCTGACACCTCCCCCATCAAACCGCGCCATCGCCGTCCGAAGCGCGGTGGTGCTTCTTCCTCCTCGAAATCCAAACCCAAATCTGCCGGCGACGATGACGACGGCAGCGATGATGACAGCAGCAGCGATAGCCACAACAAGAGCGTCCTCGTCTCGGCCAAAATCCGCGAGCTCCTCTCGCTCCTGCGCAAGGAAGCTCCCCAGCACAAATTCATCGTCTTCTCCCAATTCACATCGATGCTCGACCTGATCGAGCCCTTCCTCCGCTCGCAACCGGGCCTCAAATTCACGCGGTACGACGGCAAGATGGCCAACGACGCGCGCGAGGCGGCGCTGCGCGCCCTGCGCACCGACCCGCACACGCGCGTGCTCCTGTGCTCGCTCAAGTGCGGCTCCCTGGGGCTCAACCTGACGGCCGCCACGCGCGTCGTCATCGTCGAGCCGTTCTGGAACCCCTTCGTCGAGGAGCAGGCCATCGACCGCGTGCACCGCCTGACGCAGACGGTCGACGTGGTCGTCTACAAGCTGACGGTGGCGGGCACCGTCGAGGCGCGCATCCTCGAGCTGCAGGACAAGAAGCGCAAGCTGGCCGAGGCCACCATCGAGGGCGGCACCCGCCGCAAGGGCAAGGGCCAGCTCAAGCTCGGCCTGCAGGAGATGCTCGAGCTGTTCCGCCACGACGCGAGGACCTCGCTGGGCGCCGGCGTGCCCGGCGGTCATGACTATGATGACCCGCATGGGCTGGCGCGCGAGAGGGTGGTGGTCGGGGACGTGCGGAGTATGATTGGTGCTAGTAGGGCGAAGAGGAAGGAACATGAGGTTTACGGGAGGAGGTGGTGAGCGTGATTAAGGGGGTAGGGGTTTGGTTGCGGTTGTTGCTTATGAGCGTTTTTTTTTTTTTTTTTTTTTTTTTCCTTTTTTGGGGGGGAGGGATCGGTTGGGTTGGGTCAGGATAGATGGGAGTGTGGGAATGCGAAAAGGCTCGCTTGGCGATAACCTGGGAACTAAATTACAGCGGCGATGCTCTGTCTATGTATCATGACTGGGTGACTGAAGATGGTATGTGTGTTGTATGAAAGATGCCAGTCCTTTGTATATCTGCGGTTTCCTTGCTTTGGTTACACCCCACCACTCTAGCATCCCATACACGTAGACGTCCCCTCGCAGGCAGGATTATGGTGCGTTTGCAAATCCCAGGCAAGGAAGGAGAGTAACCCCTCATTAGGGGTACCCGACAAAAATAATTCATTACAAAATGGCTCCTGTGTAAGTCCGGTATACACGCCAATATATAGATCCTTTGAAATTCCCAACGGCAAATGAAGTCGGATATGCCCCTTATCCGAGTAGTAGGCCGCCCAAATCCCCCCTCTCAAACGCCTAACAAAGTGGTATCATTATCCGTAACGTAATAAAACCGCTTTTTGAGCAGCTTTCCCCAAACAGTGCTTGAAATTAGTATCTTCCCGAGTCCTTCATATCCTGCGCCCTCGTCTCGCCCTTGACATACTCGCTCAGCCGCATCTCATTGCTCTCGCCGCCGTGTCCTGCCATGCGGGCTGAGCCTGGCTGATACGGCGGGAGCTGGTGGGCCTCGGGCCTCATGCCGTCCGACACCAGCGCCGCATCCGCTGTCTGTTCCTCCTCGGAGAGCATTGGCAAGGTCGGGGGAAGCGCAAGATATTGCTGCTGATGCTGATGCTGCTGTTGTTGTTGTTGCTGCTGGTGATGGTGATGGTAATGGCCTCCCGATGGTGAGCGACGATGTTGCTGGTAATGATGTTGCGGCTCGTGCTGGTGCTGCATGCCGTCTGCTACGAGCGCCGCCTCGAAGCTGCTGCTGCCGTCTGTGTCTGGCCCGTCGAGCGGGAGCAACAGGGAACCTGGCCTCTGGCTTCCTCCTAGGGCCGGGCTGGCCGGGACGGATGGGTTGGATGCCGGGACTGGTCTCCGAGGGATTGGGGGAAGACTGTGGTGGATGGAACCGGGTCGATAAGAGCTGGGGCCCGAAGATATCGACAGAGTTACCGTGCTGCGGAGAGAGGTGGCCCGCGAGATGACGCCTTCGCTGGCTGGTGGACGCGGAGGCAGGCTCGAAACTGGCGTGCTCGAGAGGGGCGACGGGGCTTCGGAAGCCTTGAGAACTTTGAGGTTGATGTCGTCGGCCCGGTCCAGAGAGTCGAGCAACTCGTTGACCTTAGTGTTCTTTGTGTATTTCAGCCCAACAATGCAGCAAACGGTCAAGAGGAGGGTGCCGATGTAGGTGAAGCTGCAGGCGAGTCAGTCAAGACCGGCGCAGGAGGGGAATGGGAATCACTAACACGAGGGCTATGGCCACGAAATAGTAGAAGATCTCGAGGTTGCAGGGGCCGATCATCAGGCCACCCAAACCGCCACAGAAGGTCGGCATGCCAAGATTAGCAAGCAGCGTGATGATAGCTAGGAGCGTGCCCAAGCAGAAGACGTCGCAGATGGCAGAGCAGACGAGCCAGGCCGTCTTTTTGACCTGCTGCTTCGTATGTAGGACGATGATGGTGAGGACGTTGTAGACGAGGAGCATGATTATCTAGCATGGCGTCAACTCAGTTCTCCGGAATTGGGGGGGCTCCTCGACAGGAATTACCAGCAGCTGGGGAGCGACCAATCTCTCCGGAACATGTGCTCCACCACCAATTTTCATAATCACGTAGCCCTGCGCAGCCGCCGCGCATACGGCGCCAAATAGCTGCAAAGAGCGTACCAAAGCCAGCCATGATGACCTGCCCCACGCCATCATTTCTGTGTAGGCCGTGGCTGGCCGGCTGCCACCGGGAAGATGGCGAGGGCGGACGCGGAGCGGCGGGCAGGAAGAATTGACACGGGTGCCAATTCAGACGACGACAACGGTGACAGCAACAGCAACAGCAACAGCAGCAATGAAAGGAATGAGATTGAGACTCGTGTCATTAGACGGGTCCTAGCATGTACAAGTATGGGCGCGGCGTTGCAGAGGGGTGAAGGGGCTGTGTCGGCCCTGGTCCGGCCCCCACAGGGCCGGAAATGCTCTCCATGCCCCTTTCAGCGGGCGTTCGGCACTACGGGGTGCCAACCGAACTACGGGGGCAAGTGGGTCTGTCGAAGCCGGGTGAACACGCATTTACGGTGCCGCGGCGCCGCAGCGCTCCTCTCCGTCGACTGGATCCTAGACGCCGCCCCCGAGACAAGCGGCCTGTGTTGTGGTGTTTGTTAAGACTAGGCGAATCCGAGACTCGAGCGTCAGTGTCATTGACGAGCATCAATAAGGAACTTTGTTCCAGGTTCCGAGCCTCTAGACTGGCCTTTTCTCGTGAATCGTGAGGCTGGGGAGGAATGGTTGCAGTTTCTCGTGCTCAGCTCCACTCGTTTGCAGATGAGAATCGGGTGACGCGTCATCGGGAGCTTCCGCACAAATCGAGTTGACAGGTTTGGGGCCTGTTCGGCCACACAGCCTCCTTTGTCAGTCCTTTGTGAGATGCCATTGGCTGATGACTCATAGCCCTGCCGTGTTGAGCGTTGGAGGTCTGTCGCTGGCAAATGTTTAATGTTATTAGTGATGCGTGGCCAATTCGGGGTTTCCAGCCTTATGAATATCCGCGCTTGTTCTGGCCAACTCGAGCTTTTCTGGCCTTGTGTTCGCCGCGACGGACATCTTGGCGTCCAGAACCATGCACATCCCGCTTCGACTCCGCTTGCGACCCGCCGCCGGCGGTGGCCCCGACGGGATCCACGAGACCGCCGAGCCCAGCGAGAAACGCATTCCAAAATCCCGGACTTGGTCCGTGGTACTTCTGGCAGCACTCCGCTTCTGCCAATTGGCTTATTCCGCCCTCGCGTACTACTCGCTCGCTGGCTTCGGGGCCCCTAGCGGCATCCATGATATCCCCCAACATGGCCCATCGAATCGTTGGCCCGACCCCGCGCATCGCTCCGTCCCGACGATGCGGACGATGCGTTGGCTTCGGATACAGGTACAGTCAGGTGATGAATTTCAGCCTGGGCCTCGTCCACTTACATCCGCACAGGCTTTCGTAGTCCTCATGTATCAGACCGTCGTTCTCGTCGGTCTCTGCCTGCTCCGGGCTTGGAAGACTAGAAAAAGGCTCCCAGTCGGCTTGGCCACAGTCTTTGGCGATGGGTGTGCCGTGATGGCGGCGTTGAATATCATGATGCTCCTGGACACTCCCTACGGGACCCACTGCCATGGCCCGTCTCAGGGTAGCCGTACGCTGCCATCAGACCACTTGATTTGCTGCGCTTGCGTAACTAACATTCTTCAGCATACGGCCTGTTGGGTCCCAACCGGGGTCATGGTGCCAAAGTTAGCCAACGTCGTTCTGTCTGCCGACTTCTGGACTTAGTCGTTGGATTGGGTGCCGTTTTCATGTACGTGCTCCGATATGTCCTCGGTATGTCGTGTTACTTACTTCCGGCATTAGTCTGTCGCACATTCTGTCGGCCTTTTCCACCATCTGGCGCGCCAGGAATACATGTATATGCCCAGCAGCGTACGCCGAGGCACAACACGCTCGCGATGTGGAGCAGGGGCCGGTTCAGGATCCTGGCCCTGTCGAAGAGGTTAGACCGCAACCCATGCTGCAAAGGGGGCGCACTCCGCCACCCCCTTATCACCCTGTCGTACCTGAGCTGGCTCAGGATTCTCCAAGAGGCCGGTCCTCGGTGGAGACAACATCGTCTATCAGGCCCGAAGTCTACCTGGTGTCGGATGGATGGCGTGCACCCGAGGAGCCTCCAGAGTACTCCAGTAGGCCGCCGAGCCTACGTAATGCGCCGCCATGAGCCATAGACCTTTTCCCGGGTTATATATAAGTCGTAATAATAACTCAGCCCTGTCTCATTATCCTACCCGCGTCCTGCATGTAGTTTGCCCGAGGCCCCTCCCCTTAGCTGCCATCCTCACACATCCCCTCCGGCCACCGCACCACCCACCCAGTCACTGTCTTGAGCACCTCCTCGTCTCCCGGGTCCTTCTCGAACAACGGCTTCTCCATCTTCTTCTCCAGCACCTTCTCCACCACAAACCCCTCATCTCGCGCCAGATCAAAGAAGCCCAGATCCTTATGCTGCAGCCACGGCCGGTAACTCGTAAACACGACAAACGCCTTGCTCTCCCTCGCCTTCTTCAGCGTCTGCCTGATGGTGCGGAGCATGCTCGCATGCTCCGAGTGCCGGAAGAGCAGGTCGGCCAGCACGAGCACGTCAAACCCTTCTTCCCTGTTTCCATCGCGACGGGGTAAGCAGGCCAGCACTCTCGCGGGGTCGGCGCCCCAAACCAGCCCCTCCACCACCACCCTCCCCTGCCCTTTCCCCTTCCCCTTCCCCTTCCCCTTCCCCGTCCCGTCCGCACCGTCGTCATCATCCCCATCGCCCGCGTCCTCGATGAGCCCGCAGCCCCGTACATTCCGCCACATGTTCTCGACCAGGTCCGGGTCGGGGAAGTCGGTGGCCACCACCCTGCGGGCGCCCAGCACGCCGGCCACGATGCTCGGCAGCGCGGCGCCGGCGCCCAGCTCCAGGACGGTGCGGCCGCGCACCAGCGACGGGTCCGCCTCGAAGTGCTCCGCCACCACGCGCGACCCGTTCCACAGGTGGTGCGCCTCGAGCGGGCTGTGGCCGACCAGGTGCAGCGTGATGGCCTGGCCCGAGGCGAGCGTGTACGTCTGCACCGTGGGCGGCGGCGTGGGCGGGTAGTAGTCCGCGGGTTCTTGGAAGAGATCGAGGTCGTGGTCGTGGTCGTCCTGGTCTGCGTCGTGGGTTGCCATTTCTTGTGGGGTTGAGAAGCCCTTTTTTCTTCCTTCCTTCCTTCCTTCCTTCCTTCCTTTCTTTCTTTCTTTTTTCCCGTTTTCCTATTAAATACTTTCTGTTTCTTTCTTCTTTCTTTTTTTCTCCCTTCTATTCTCTCTCCCGGTGAGTGGTTGAGACGTGATTCCCTTTTTGTTTTGGAGGGGTTTTGAGAGTGGCCGAATTTGTGATTTGACTCAAGGATGAACAAGGCTGTAGTAGTACCCACACCAAGGTCAAAATAAGGTAGGCAGGGAAATTTTCACGCTGTCCAATACCGGACGCGGATTGTACTGCTTGAACCTGCAGAAGTGGGCTGGAACGGGTCCAAAATTGGGGTTCTGGCGATGGGCCGGCCCAGCAGTGCGATGCATCCCAAGATTCTATCATGTGACCGTTATCACGACGGCATTTTTGGAGACCCATTCTCATGTTTTGTCTGCCTTGAATGACCAAGGGGTTAGTTATCTGTGGTTTTGGGTACCATTTTCACAACTGCAAATTAGGACTGTAGCCTTGTCTTTCCATATCGTGGTTGTCGTTGTCGTTGTCGTCGGGGATATCAGCATTATCTTTTATTTTTATCTTTCGTTTCACTTGCCCTTCTCCTCTGCATCATCACCCTAGAATTCTTTAAATTCTGCTCTCATTAATTTCTTTCTCACTTGCCGCTCCATCCTTGTTGCCATGGCCAAAATAAGGCCATTAATCCAGCACACAGCGGACCACCACGGTCCACGTATCTACAAGCCTATCAAGACAAACCCACCACCTACCCAAACCTCGCCCGCGCAATCTCCCTCAGGCCCCCGATAACCTTCTCCTCCTTCTCCCGATACGCACGCACCTTCTCCTCCCTCTCCGCCCTCCTCGCCCGCTCCATCTCGTCCCTCCGGCTCAGCCGCTCCCGCCTCCCTTCTTCCCTCTTCCTCACCATGCTCTTGTACTCCTCGAGGCTGTCCCCCTCCCCGCCCATGAGCTCCCCTTCCCCGACCTCCGCCATCTGGCCCCCTTCCTTGTCCTCCTTGAACCCCTTCAGCTTCTGGCTCACCTCCCGCCGCTTCTCCAGCTTCCGCTCGCGCGTTCCCGCGTCGGCTCTGGGAACGAGCTCGTCCAGCAGGGCCTTTTGATCAGCTCGGTGGGCGCGCCGGGCCAGCCGGTGGTGGGCGAGGGATTCCTGTTGGGCGTGGAGGGCTTCTTCGTCGCGGAGGGCGAGGTCCGTCCGGGAGGGGATGGTCGGGCCCGGGTATGCCGTGTGAGGGCCGGGCGTGGGGTTGGAAGATGGGGTTGATAGACTGGAACTTTGGCCGTGGAGTGGGGGAGGGGGTGGGGGTCCGTAGTCATCATCAGCGTCGGAGGACGACGACGACGAGGGCGAGACGTTGCCATTGGTGCTTGCATACGGGGCGGACGGACGAGGTTGAGAACGAGGGATTGGCTGATGTGGGCGAGCGTCACTAGCAAGGCGCTGGAATAGTTCGGGATCGTACCAGCCCTCTGCTAACTCCGCCCTGTTCCATTTGCCCAAGAAGCTCTTCCAACGGCCGCGGAGCTCGGTCTCGTCTAGCGAGGCAATGTCCAGCCTCTTTTGAAGCTCGAGGTAGTGCGCAAAGAGCGGCCTGAAGGCGGTCAGGTCGTTGCGAGAGAGCTGGCGCGCGCCAAATGGGAGATCCGGGACTTCTTGTTCTCGCCGTCGTGAATGCCGTCGATGGCCGCGGCGGTGTGAGTGACCATCTCGGCGGCGATGTTCCTCTTTGTCCTCGTCAGGGGAACGTGACCGTGTTGTCTCCCTCTCGTGATAGTCACGGCGGCGGCGCTTTAGCGGTCGCTCATGGCCACTAGGCGAGCCGCCCTCTTTCCGTGTCTCCAGGCCCAAGTCCCGATCCTGGAGGCTGTGCCTGTCCATAGCGTAGTGGCTCGCCGAAATCCTTCGGCCCGAACGCACTGGAGACCATGACCGTGGCGCTGACGGGGACTTTGACCTCTGTTTATCAAGCCTTGACTTGCTCCTTGATTGAGCTCGGGGCCGAGAGCCGGCGTGTGGGGATGGCGGCATCTGGCCACTTGATGGTTGATGCGTACCTCAAACCGCCACACGCAAAAAGAATGCAGTGCAAGCTTAGAAGTCTCGTTGAGACTAGTGCGCAGCCCGATAACGTAAATCGATGAATGACCTCAACATAGGATTCTTGATACCGGCATTCGGTTCTGAACCAAGCGCTTGCTTCGCAAGTCTGATAATTTCGATGTTGAAGCCCGTTAAGGCTGCATGTCTGTGGAGAGTGGGTACCCCGGATACAATTCGGTGCACGGTCCTACTTGTTCCTGTAAAAGCAAGCTTCGCTAGTGCGAAACGCTGAAAATCCTTCCGTCGAAGCTCCGTTCAGCGGCAGATCCTGCGCAGGGGCCAGTTCGCACTAACAGGCCGCTGATGCAGTGCCCGACAATAAGATCTAGGACCGCTTGAACAACTGACGCTCAGTACTATTTAGACATGGCCACTCTGCTGGCCAGTCCCAAGCCACTTCCGCGTTTAGGACCACTAGGAATATCCCCGCGAAAATGATGAGGGAAGAATTCGACGGTGTAAACCGCCCGAAATACCAAGTCCGTCCATCCCGCGCTCTATCGAGGGAACATACACACAAGGCGGTACTCACATACCGATCCTTCCCACTCATAATGAGTGGGGGGAACTTGTCCCCAGGGGCCGGGGGCTGGAACTCGCTGGGACCCCATTTCATTTAGCACCATGAGTAAGGCCGTCCGGGCCATTGCTCCTTAGACAGGACACATATTTCCAGACTTCTTTCCTATACTTGTTGCTAGCTCAATTTGAGTGCTTTTCTTGCGTACAAAGCAGTTCCCCTCTGACCAGAGGGAGCTCTATCTGCACATGTCATTTTGACCTAGTTTGGGCTGCAGGGACCCGATTTGTTGGTGTCACCTGGCCTTGTCCGTCCTGTCTTGCACCTTGTCTGTCCGGCAGCAGGCCGTCTTTACCCTCCCCTGTTTTTATGAGTATGTGGGTGTAGATGTGTGTTTCTGTACCATTTCAATAGCCACGTCAGGAACTCCTCATCCTTGATACGGACCCCTTCTACCGTACCCTCAGCCCTACCCTTGCATCTGCGGCAGCGGATTGTTGTGGACTAAACACCCGACACACTCACAGCTATCCCCGCACGGACACGATACCAGATCCCCCCCACAGATCCCCCACATGGGAAGGTCGACAAAGCAATAATCCGTCGTCGACAGCGCCTCCTCTTCCCGTCCCGATGTGCCATCGCTCGGCGTCTGCGCATCCAGCGGCGAGTCGGGCCCCGCAGCCGGTGTTGGTGTCTGCCTTGCCCCTCCATTAAGATCCGCGGGTCTGGTCTCAGGGATGGGTCCGGCGATAGGACTGTTGCTACTGCTCCCACTGACGCTGCCGTTGTTGGTGCGCGCACGGTAAGCGTCGTTGACGTACTGGTACATCTGGGCGTTGAACGGATGAGCCAGGCAGCCGATGCACTGACAACCTTCGCCGCAGCTGCACTGGTGGCTGGCGACGACGTCCCCCGTGTCTCCATTGGTAGCAGGGAGTACGGGCGTGCCCATGGCCCCGCTCGTCCGTGATACGACCTGCTGCCATATTGCCGGGTTGATGGGCTGTTGCCAGGAGCCGTAGTCGGCAGGATAAGTCAAAACCGTCGGATACTGGAATGAGCCGTCCTGAGGTTTGATGTTTACCGGAGTTTGAAACTGTGCCATATATGGTTGTCCATACCCCTGCTGGGGCGCCGACACAATGTTTGGGCTTGCCGGAGGGTGTTCCTTTGCCTCGTTACAACAACAGCTACCGCCCCCGGATGTGGTACCATTAGCCTTCATATTCACCGGAGGTTGAGCCTGGGGTATGTACGATTGTCCGTATCCCTGCTGGGATACCGGCATGATGAGGGAAACTGGGGGAGCTGCTTTGCTGCTACAGCAGCTGCCGGCCCCAGATGTGCCGCCATTGACCTTGGCGACAGCCGGCGATTGTACGTGCGGTACATACGGCTGTCCGTATCCATGTTGGGGCGTTGTAACGTTGTTTGGAGGCTCCTCTGGCTTGTTGCTGCAACAGCCGCCATCCCCGGACGTGCTTCCGTTAGCCTTGGGCAACAGAGACGGACTTAGCACTGCCGGATGTGAGGGTATGCTGACAGATGGCGATGCATGGTTTCCATGCGGGAAAGGCGGAGGCGGCATCAGGGGACTAAAACCATTCGGAGTCCTGACGAATCCACTATCCTCCATCTTGATCCCATGGTGAAGCTGAGCCGAAGGAGCATATTGGAAGCCCACGCTGTAGGGCATTGGTGTGCCATAGCTCGGGCTTTGCGGAACTGCATATGGGCTACCGGGTCCGGCGGGCACTAGTCCGGTTCGATGCCCGAACCCGTTCAGGTCGTGCGGTGACGTCTGGTCTTCACTGTCCACCATAGCCATCCCGTTCGCGGACCCGTTGCTATCCGGCATCGCGATCCAGTTGAGAGAGCCAGGGTCCATTCTTTCTAGGTTAGTAGCATCGAAAGACTGCTTCCGAGTGCGAGTTTTGGAAGCAGAGCCCGACTTGGCAACGCGGAACGAGGGTCGCGAGGGTGAAGAGGTCTCGGCTGGAGAATGCTCTTCGGTACTGCACGCCTCAGTTGTGGCTTCCGAAGGGCATGCACACTTTTGCTTTTTCGGTATCGCGACTCGTACACTGCCACAGGCACAAGGCCGGGCGGGCGGGCATGGGCAGGTACTCAGAGGCCGGCCAGGTTTCCGGACAGGGACCATGACCCGCTCGTTGAAGTGATTGCATTTTGTCGAACGGTGGCCACGAATGCATGGCGCACTATGGTACCAAGGGGATCAGCAAACGGGATAATACGTCGCGCCGGGGATTCTGCGAAACGACACCCGTCCGGCCTGCAGTCGCTGGAGTAGCGTGGTCAAAGGGGGGAGGCGGGGGGAGGGAGGAGTTTAGGGCATGTGCAAAGACGGAGTCGACGGAAAGATAAGACGTACCAGGCCATCTTCTGGCCGTTTATGATAGGCATCTTGATGGTTTCAGAGCCACTCCGCATGCGACAAGGAGTAATCACGAGATACTGCGCCAGTCCCGGACGTAGTCGGTGCTGGACAAAGAGCGGTGATGGCTATGCGGTAAGCCGGGGGGACTGCTGATCTTGCGGCTCATACCAACTCGGCGCCGCCGAGACAAGTTGACGAGCAGGATAGAGGGCGTTTCTGCTGATGTGCGGCTCACACCAAAGAAATCGGGCGTCCAGACGGGGGTCGATGGAAGCTGTTTGTGTGCGGCCAAGCAGTGCGGCAAATTTGGATGGCGATGTCCGATTATGTCGTGCATACACCCCTTCGCAAGAAATATAAGAGATGACCAATCCCCCCCCGAGTGACAAAGTTATATGCTGTGGGCGGTACCAACTCTGAGAAAGTCTCAACTGCGGAGCACACCACGGAGAGCGAACCTGCAGATCTGCGTCGATTTACAGAACTGCGGCGAGCCGATCGCCCGGTAATCGAGGGCCAACAAGACAATTCAGAAGCGGCTCAAGTCTGGTAATGCTTCACCGACACAGGGCTGTCAAGGCTGAACGGAGTGGTCCCTGATGAGGACGACGAAAGGCCTGGGCCCGGCGGTTGCATGTCCCGGTGTGGGAATTTGAAAGAGGCTGTCGAATGGTAGTCGACGGCAAAGAAGTAAGGCCGACGAGCAGATTCTAGATCACGTCTGGTCAAGCCAAACCGGCGGTGTCTTTGTGCGGCGTGAGTCGGAGTGAAGGATGGTAGTTGCCGGCGGGAATCAAGAGGCAATGTTTCACTGCCTTGGGGACCAGAGGCAGTGCCGCAAAGTGTGACGAGGTTTGGTTGTCCCTGGTTGTCCTGTCGGGGAAGAAGCACGGGCGGAGGGGTTTGTTTGACTGTTGGATGTTGGAGCCGGACCACAACGAGCACGGCCAGCAACAGTGACCGAGCTGCCCCGGACAATTCGCGGGAGCAGTCTTGCTCAATCTCTGTTCAAAAAGCGAGATGCGTCAACGCCTTTCGGCGAGAGAGACCAAGAGTGTGCGTGATACTTGGGATCCAGGACCAGGGCGCTTTCCCTGGTTCGGCCCTGGGCAAATGGTGCATGCATGCAGAAGAGTGGGCAGGTGGGGTGCGGCGGTTTGGGTGGCCCGAGGAACTGAGCAAGTTTCCATTGGCTGCAACGAGAGTTCAGGGAACTGTTGGGCGGTCTGACAGGTGTGCCGCATCCGAGCTGTGGCTGTCGGCGCGGGATGGCTCGCGTGGCCGAGACTCATTGCCTGGGAGCCATACGTAACCCTAACCCCGCTACGCATGCCCCCAAGAAGAGATGTCGAAAGCTCCATGGCCTGGGCATGGCGAATGTCCCCATGTCTCTGCATCTCGGCGAACCCTTTCGCTAACTTGGCTGCAGCTCTCTGTTGTGTATGCAGTACGTGCGGTATGTGCAGGATGTGCAAGTACCCTGAAGGAACGTCTGGATGCAGGGGCCTTCCCTACGTGCGTACCCCAGTTGAGTAGGTCAATAGGGAGTTAGAAATCCTGGGGTATACTAGGCCCATCTTAACCCGCCCTTTCATTTAGTCGTGGCATTGGAATGTTCTTCTCTTTTTGGCTAAGCCCGCACGCGGGATGTCGGCCTGTTGGATGACACAAGTCAACGCCTATAGTGCCGCCAACCCTCACCATCCAAGACATATCCCCGCCCCGAGCCCGTGGATAGAGTGATGCAGCTGAGCTCGCTTGAGACGCCGAGGCAGCTCGGAATGATACACAAAAACTATGGATGGGCGAGTAGACAACGCTGCCGACAAGCTTGACACGACCGACACGACCGACGCAGCCAATACTACCTTATTCTCTCCCCCCCTCCCCCCCCCCCCCCTCTCTCGGCTCTCGGCTTGAAGACTAATTATCCCCACGACTATTCTAGGCCCCCGCGTCTGAATCCGAGTCCGCAAACATGTCCATGGCGCGCATCCGTTTCCTAGACGGCGCGGGTTTTGATGCTGACATCTGGAAGCTCCCGACCGGTTTTGTCTCCTGCTTGACCAGTAATTGCGCTGGCGTCTCATCCGGCTTCCCCGCCGTGTCCTCCTTGAACCCCTCATCAGGTTCGCCATCAAGATCCAAATCGGAGAACATCTCATCCAGCCCGGACACGTATTGCAAGGGAGTAGAATGGATCTCTCCACCAGCGTCGTCCGTCTCCAAAAGCTTCCCCACGTAATCGTCTGCCGAGTCTTGGTCTATGGACGGCTTCATTGAGACCGGCAAGAACCCGTTCTCGGAATCTCGATCGACGGCGGCAGTCTCGACCGTCTTCCACCGCCCCGTCTTCCGTTCCATCTCGGCGCCGTTGGCCTGCTTTTGGAGCAGCGGCGGGTTCTCAAAACTCCTGACGAAGAATTCGTACGTTTCAACCGGGAAAACGCACCAACCCTCCCAGAGACTCAGCACGAGCCCCACACTCCGCTTCCACTTTTCTGCTCGTAACCGGCCCCAGTTCAGCTTGTCCGCCATCATGCCAAGCATCTCAAAGGTCTTGCGGCGTCGGAGCGCCGCCTCGAACAACTGCCGGTAGCGCCAGGCGTGACGGATTCCGCTGGTGGATGAGGACGACAAGATGTCGCTAACCACGTAGAGACTGAGTAGCCGTGATGCACTGATGTCGGGTGCATCCGAGTGGCCTTTGTCCTCTAACGCAGGCGAAGCGTCGCGCGAATCTTCGCCCTTGCCCTCCTTCTCTTTCCCTTCTGGCTTGTAGTCCGGATTCGCCAGAGTGTAGGCGAATGGGAACTCGATATTGGAGACAATCATGTCTACGATCTCGTCAGCGCCTCGGCTGGCGTGCGTAATCGCGAATGCGGTGATCCGCGCAATATCGCCTTTCCTAATCCTGGACAATGTCGTTGGTAGACGAGCAAGAAGATGGGCTAGCTTGAACTTTTCGATGGGATTGAGGAATGTGTCCTCCGGATCGTTGGGCTCGCCCTGCCGAGCCTGCTCATCATCAAACTCGTCGTCCTCGGACGAGTCGTACTCGGATTCCGAGACGAACTCGTCGACGGCAGTCGTATACTCATACGCCAGCCTGTGCTCAGGTACTCTCCAGGCGTGGCTTCCTTCAAAGAGAGGGATATACTCGGCCTTGCCCCTTTTGGGTTGTGAACCAGTTACAATCTCCCAGAGCCTCCAGCGATACCAGATTCCGCCTTCACTGCGGGCATCCCATATCCATGCCCACTTCTCTTCTCGCTGGACGTCTGGGCGGGACATGAGCAGCGCCTCAAACTCTGGCCCGTGTTCTAGTACCGACTCTACAACCTTGTGAATCATGCGGAGCTGTTTAATGTCGCGCGGAGGCTGGATCGGGACGTGGAGGATACCGGCCCTGTTGAGCGGGCCGCCTATAGGAGGGCCGTATGATGTTGGGGGCGCGTACGCCCGGCCATGGCCCATGGGACGATAAGCCGGGTTTCCTGGGCCTTCACCAACCTTCCTAGCACCAAACGGGTGCGAGATGGTTGTTGCCGAAGACAGAGTAGTCAAGCTCGATGATATGGCGGCCGAGGAGAGGTGTCTGTGTAGAGAGAGAAAGAAACCGAAGCCAAGATAGCGGTTTTGCAAAGTGCTCACAGCATTATCAATCTCGGTCGCCGGTGTTTCCTTGGATAGTGTAACGATCGCCGCGAGTGACTTTCGCTCGGTCCCGATCGGGCCAGAAGGGGGCGTGATCTTGACGTTCTCAACGGTCAAATTGGGGGGCATGAGGGCCTTGATGACCGCAGGCGATGTGCCGGGCGGCAGGTTTGCTAGACGCAGTGTCGGCTTGGATGTTGCCTTCTCTTCTGCTCTGTCGGCGGTTGTGGCGTCTCCCTCGTCGTCGCTAGCGTCAAACGCCTTGGAGACGGCCAGAGAGGACGAATCTCGTTCTTGAAACCCTAGTCTCCCGCGTCCCTCGTCCGAGTCTCGCTGAAAACCATCGTACGATCTCTTCTTCCCGAACGATGGCGGCGCGGGCCCGAGGCTGCCTGGGCCACTCTTCATTGAAGAGCCCGAGGGAACGCCAAAGTGTCTCTTGCCCGTGCCTCCTCCAAAGGGTGCCTGGCTGCCGAAGACGGACCGCTCGAACGGGCCGGAGCCAAATCTCGAGGGCGCTGGCCTCGATGCCTGAAAAGATTCATCGCCATCATCGTGTGCAAAGCTCTTGACAAAGTCGTCGTAGACGGCGGCTGTTTCTGCTGCTTCCCTTCGACGCTTCGCCTCGGCCTCAGCCTTTTGCCGCTCGAATGCCGATTGCTTGCCTGGTTTCTGGAGCTTCGCCTCGACATCAGGGAACTCGGCAATCTTCTTGGTCGACGACATCTTTAGGGATGCGCATGTATCGGCTACGCATATCGGGTGCCGTGCCTGGCGTGAGCTTGCCGCTATCAATTACCAGGAGTTGACGTGTTGTGGTTGTGATCGAGGTTGAGTCCAGGTCGCGAGGATTGGTCCGTGCGCTAACGATACCATTGCCACTTACTCCTTCTCGGGTTATCACGTCTGACCGAGATATGCTCTGCTTTTCAATTTTCATTTTGGTATCCTGAAACACCTTAGCCTCAACTGGGGTTACCTGCCGGCCAGTGACAAGAACGCGCGACGCTCTTGCTCTCCGATAGGAAGTATCAAAGATTCTCGCTTGCAGCGGGACGCCATCTGGACAGCAGCTGTTCACAGCTGAAACGGACGGTCTAAGTGAAACTGGCGAGCCTAGAGGAATCCCTGGCCATTCCGAGGCATCTAGGACTCTTTAGCCCAGATGCGGACGGGCTGCTTCAAAAAAGGTGGCTGTCGTCCTTTGCAAATCGAAAATGCACAGCTTCCCGCCTGCAACTTTTCACCTAGAGGAACCGACGGGACCTGCAATTTGCCCGGGGCGAGCCTAGGGGCGTACCGAAATGGCTTCTGTCACTGGCTCTATGCCTACACTCCTACGCTTCCCTCTTTCCACGACTCGAGGTAACTGGATTTTCCCCGCGTCTGAACCCCGAGGTCGGGGATGCGCGACGATCTGTCTTCCATCCCATTCCCTAAAGATGATACCTTCTCCACCCGCTCATCAGCCCTATTTAAAGTGCGCATGTGCTCGCGTTTCGTGTCGGGCCTACGCAGCAGACAAGCGTCCACGTTGCGTTGGGCCTCCAAACTGGGAAACCCAAACACAAGGGACCAACAGCTGGCCTCGCACACGGCCGGGTGTCACGACCCTGGACTGAAACCCTAAACTTTGTTTGCTGGCTTTGCCTCTTTGCGTTGAAACCTTTGCTTGTTTTTCCGCTTCCGCTTGTCTAAAATGACTGCTTCCCCTCCGCTTCTTCCCACGCAACCCGAACCTTTCTCCCTTCCATCCTCCATCCTCATCATCGGTTCGGGAGTTTTTGGCCTCAGCACAGCATTGGCCCTCTCCCGTCGTGATGCCTTTGCTCATTGTTCCATAACCGTCGTCGACAGGTCGGACCCGCTCCAGCCTGGTGCGTTCCCTGCACCCGACGCTGCTAGCACCGACACCAGCCGCATCATCAGGGCAGACTACGCTGACCCAGCGTACGCTGCCCTTGGTGACGAGGCTCAATGGGAATGGCGTAAGCAAGACAAACCTCACGATCTTGGTGCCCAAGGACGCTACCATGAGACTGGTCTAATCCTTGTTGGCGACGCTACGCCCCCTCCACCAGCCGCAGCCCCGGCGGGCAAGGCCCCCGAGCCCAAGCGGACTGGCATGGACTATGCTCGCGAAAGTTGGGCCAACATCTTGTCTCTGGCGTCCAAAGACCCCACGCTCTCGTCCCGCATCCGAGAGCTTCCCAACCCCGATGCTGTCCGGGACGCTCTGGGAACAGGTGGCAGTTCCGGGTCATGGGGGTACATCAACGGGAATAGCGGCTGGGCCAACGCCAGCGCATCGATGGCATGGCTCCTTGACATGGTTCAGCAAACCAGGGGTGTGGGGTTTGTCACCGGAACGGTTGTTTCGTTGGAGCACGACGAGACCACTGTCACTGGTGCCAAGCTCTCTGACGGCCGTGTCTTGTCCGCCGACCTCGTCGTCGCCGCGGCGGGAGCATGGACGGGAAGCCTAGTTGACCTTGCGGGGCAAGCAACTGCCACAGGTCAGGTCATGGGCTACGTGGACATCACCGAAGCCGAGCAGGAGAGACTGGGCAGCATGCCCGTCATCCTCAACCTCTCAACCGGCCTATTCATTATCCCTCCCGCAGACCGCGTCCTCAAAGTCGCCCGACACGCCTACGGCTACATCAACCCAGTCACACTTGGCACGGCACCACTGCCCTTGAGCCCGCAATTAGCGAGCAGTCCTTCAGCAACTCCCGTCTCGGTCCCACGGACTCACCTCACCGACCCCACCCTCTCCGTCCCCACCGAGGGTGCAGACGATCTCCGCCGCGCGCTGCGCGAGATGATCCCCTGGCCCGAGCTCCGAAACCGCCCTTTCTCCAAGACTCGTCTCTGTTGGTACTCGGACACGCCGACCGCCGACTTTCTGATCGACTACCATCCAAATTGGCGCGGTCTGTTCGTCGCCACTGGTGACAGCGGACATGCGTTCAAATTCCTGCCCGTCATCGGCGAAAAAATCACGAACTGTATTATGCGCAACTGCCCGCCTCAGTTCAGAGGCAAGTGGAATTGGAAAGAGACGTCCGGGTCACTCGTTCTCACGGAAGACGGGAGCAGAGGCGGCACGCCCGGCCTTGTCCTGGCGGACGAGCTGGTTAAGGCCGTGGATGTGCTCCCTGCGACAAATTGAGAGGTGGACTACGGGCGTCTACCAAACAGGAGGAGTGGAGGACGGACATCACCAAGGAGGTAAGCTCACGATGTCACATGGTTCACGAATAACGCGGGAGTTTTAGGTCAATAGATGATGGTATTGATGGCAGCAAAAACCACGGCTGAAAATGCCAGGAGTTCCTCCCAAGAGCAGGGCACCCAGTGAAGATCATGTCTCATGGGGTGTCATAAATGCTGCAAGGGGATATGCCGGAAGCGCAGATGAAAGCCTACGCCCACCATCATCCTCTGCCAGGCGGTCATGACTGTTATTGATCATGCCTCGCCGGTTATTTTTTTTGGTTTTTGTTTTCCTCACAATGGCCTCCGTCGTCCTCCGCGAAAGTCTGCTTCCCATTGTGCATGCTTCGGCAACCAATGAGTTGGGCAGCCCTTCTGTTGCAGACCATCTGCTCTTCGTAAACTCTCCGCTTCTGACCTCTCATCTTCAGCTGCTCGGGCCGCTGAGCGGGCGACCGAGCGCTCATTAGGACGGTCGGTAGGCATCCAGTGATTTTCCATCTGCCGCCGCCGTGCGCAATTTCTATCGTAATATAGCCAGGCGCGCTCCCTCTCCTCCCATCTCGATCCGCGCGCGGGGAAAGAAATGTGCTAAACCCCAGGTTTAAGTGTCTTCCTCCTGAACGCCGGTGCAATGCTGATGAATGTGACAAGACGCGAAACAATGATACATCTGGCCGAGAACGCCAGCTCTCTGAGCGTTGTCGGTCGGGCTTTTTTGGGGTATGATTTTTTTTGTCGTGAAATCATGACCGAAAGGTTTTGGGTGGGGGTGTAGTGTACAAGTCGTCAACAAGTTAAAAGGTAGGGGGTAATGGCGAGCAAGGTCTGCTCCTGCTGTTTGCCAGATACGTCACGGGTTTAAACCTTGCGGAAATCTGAGCAAGTGGGTTAGTTGCAATGTACATGACGCAAAAGTGTGCCTCAACCAACCTTGCAGCACAGGGTAGATCATCTCGAACGCCTGGTAGATCTCCTCACGGACCTTGGCACCGGTGAGAACAATCTTGCCGCTTACGAAGATGAGGAGGACAATCTTGGGCTTGATCATGCGGTAGATGAGACCCGGGAACAACTCGGGCTCGTACGAGCTGAAGTTGTGATGCTTGGAAGCGAGGCCCTCCAAACGGATGGGGAACTTGATGTCGCAAGACCCGACGATGTTCTGGATCTTGAAGTCGGTGAACTTGGCGTTGAAGCCGAGCTTCTGGATGATGCGGGCGTACTTGCGCGAAGCAAGCTTCGAGTCATCCTCCGACTTGGCACCCGTTACAACCATCTTGCCACTCGCGAAGATGAGGGCAGTGGTCTTCGGCTCGCGGATACGCATAATCACAGCGGCGAAACGCTTGGGGTTGTACTGTTCCCTGTCAGGACTGCCTGGCAAAAAAATTTGCGGTTGAAAACAGAAACCATGAGCGCCTCCTCACCTCTCATAGAGAGAAGAGGGGGTACCTGGTCTCTGGTTCAACACGTACCTCCGCATTGCGGGCATGCAACGCAATCGTCTTCAGGTCCAGACGGCAGTCCAAGTTGACCGTAGCGACGATGTTCCTGGATGGGTCAGCCCACAGCCTCAATAATACTGAGTGCTAGAGGTTTTCCTACTGGAGCGTGGGAGTGATGCCACTTGGGCCAGTATTTCCTCCAGCTCCCGGCGTCGCAGCGGGGGTTGCGGGAGTCACCCCAGTACCGTTTGTGGCTTGAACGCCCTGCTGCTGAGCGCCGTTGGTTGCGAATCCATTGCCCTGCGGATGTGTGATCTCGCTGGCGCCACCAGGGAACGAGAGCGAGCCAGGCGCAGTGAACGCCTTGGCCTGCGCCGCGTTCGAAGGATGAGTTTGGATGGCTTCCATTGTGCAAGAAAGTAAAACCAAGCGACTCGAAATTTTTTTTTTTCGATTTTGCTTGCGCGAACAGATCTACAGGGCAAAATCGATTAGCATCCGATGAGAGCGAGGCTAGGGAAATCGCAATGTTTGGTGATGCAAAATCCACCTCGCCACTGCAAAGTCGGCGATGATAGTGGAAGGGAAGTTGAGGCGAATTTATACATGGGGGGAATTTGGCTGTTGGCCCGTGCGTCACACAACAATCGCTGCGGAAACCATCGATGTGCAAGTGAATTGCTGAAGCCAGAGGCGATGTGGCAACAGAGGGAAAAAAAAATAATTGAAAGGGAAAGGGATCATACCAGGTGCGGGAGATGAACAAGTTAATGTGTCCCCCTTGACTGCTGTTCGTCTGCAAACACGCTCGAGGACGGTCGCGATCTCTCGATCAACGACTCGGCTGGAACTTATATAGAACCTTTGCCGACGAAACCGCTGTGCTCGATTGCGACCGACGAGAGTACGTCCGAAGAGGATGCCTCGTCGATGATGGCAGGTTCAAGATCGGGGCGAGTCGGTAACACACGCAGTGGACGATGGCTGCCCACAAACTTTCAACTCACGGCAGGGAGACTGGTCTTCGTCGGGAAGAACTAGCAAAGTGCACTGTGGCCTGTGCAAACTGATCTTTTATTACCCTCGACGATTAAAAGGGTCGACCGTGACAGACGCCGGGTTCCTTTTGGAGGTCGGGTTCCTTGGGAGGTCAAAGGGCGCCACGAAGGACGGTATTGACGGGAAGCCCTTGTCCGGAACGAGGGAGCGATCGCCTGTCGGTCGACAGATAAATCCTCTTTTTCCTAAATGAGAGATGCGCCCACACAACGCAGGTTTCGAGGTAGAAAGTTTAAATGCACGACAGCAACAGGCGAGGCTGAGCTGTTGTGGTTGAAGGCGGAGCTTCGGTGAGAGGTGAAGGGGGGTGTGTGGAGACAGAAATGTGGCCGAAGGCGAGTAACAACGGCCGGTCGGGACTTCCGCGCGCGGGAGCTCAAAACAAATGAGTTTGAAGGGGGCGCGGGGCTTCTTATAATTTTTGCCCAGGAAGCGCACTGATGCCTGAGGCAGCAGCGCTAATATTGTGGCGACGGGTCCCCCTGCCTTTGATGTTTTGGGATGCGTGCTAGGGAGGCCTGCGGCGAATCAGAAACCAGGAGGCCCAAATTTTATCTCTTTTTCTTTCCCAATCCGACCGCTCTCTGTGCCCGCCTCCTGAGCAAAGCCCCATGCAATCAGCCCCGAAGTACCGGTACCTCGGTGCTCCAGGCAAAGCCAGTGCGTTCAAGCATTCAGGCCGTCGGGGGATCTGTGACACCACCAGCCATTCTGATCGCTCAACCAGAAACCTGCCACAAACCGTTACCACGCTCCTGAAACACCTTGCTCCTCTCCCTTTCCCCCTATTTTGATGCTGCTGCAACTTTCTCGTTCGCTTTGCACGAACATCGATGATTACGGAACGACCAATATGCCTTCACCGGATCCAGCAGGTCTTGCAAAACGATGAAGTTGCATTCGATGAACTACGACGGGAGCGACAGCGTTGGGCGTCGCTGCCTGCTTGGTGGCATTTGCGCGATGGGTCATTTTTTTTCTCCCGCTTGCGCTGCACCTTGGCCGGATCGCCACCCTCTCAACCAAGCGGTGACCCGTCGAAACCCGAGCTCTCCGGCGGCCTTCTAGCGCTGCGCAGAAAAACACACAACGAAAGAATAATGACGAGACTTGCACATGCTGCACTTGGTCACGCTCGCGGAAATCGAGCCGAATGATTGCGACAAAAGCGGTCTCGATGCGATGCGCTACCCCCGCGGCTTAGACGTTGATTCGGGTTGAACAGCGCTGCTGCCCCTACTGAACCACTCGGGCAATGGTTCTGACGCAGAGAACCACACAACGGCAGCAGGCACAGTTCTGCCATTCTTTTTTTTGTTGGTTGCAATGCCGTTCCACTGCCTCTCAATGACGCGTCTTGGGGCGCTGCTACCCTAAGCTGAATGGCGACTAAAATGTGGCCTGAGGCATCCAGAATAGCAAAATATGCGCTCTGACGACGCAGCAACGGAAATCGGAAACCCCCAACAAACAACACCAACACCGGGCCACCGTTCGCTTTTATTCACCAGATCAAACGCTGATGGACATGCAGGAAATTGCCGCAAAACCTCGGACATCTCCCCGAGGACGCCGGAGACTACCGAGACCGGTAAGCCTTGGGTTGTTGGCTCACACCAACGGACAGAAACTTGTGGAAGCAACCACAGTAGCTTGAGACCCGCGCCAAGCCTAGAACCCATTCCACCAAAATCCCCAAACATGCCGAGGCCGCTCTGTATGGGCACCATGTGAATCGAGATGGGAAAATGTCGACAGTACCGACTTTATACCTCGCTCGCGATTCAAAATGACTAGAAACAGATTCGCGGCCAAAGTTTGGATCTCGAGAATGCAACTCTGCCGCTTTCGCTGGGCGCAATGGCAACCGTGCCCTGTTTCTCAGGCGAATGTCCCGAGCGCCACCCTGTGCTAAGTACCGGTACTTTTGCCGGGACGGGAAAGGGGGGGGTGGTCCCGTGCATCTGGCCTGTGTGGCTCCCATCGTGTCCAACCACTCGCGCTCGCGTCTTCCCGCCCTCTCAGCCTCGTTTATGAGTCATAAGATGCCTTCTTTCTCCCTCTCTTCTCAAAATCTCTTGCGCTCTCCATGCCATCGCTCGGAACACGCATTGTAGCTCGCCGCAGGCGTCCCGGAGAAGAAGCAAGCGACTTCCTTGCTGCCGCCGCTTCCAACTCTGCCAAAAACAGCGGGGGAAGCGCGGCGGGGAAGCGCAGCCGGCTGGTTGCCTGTTTTCTTGTTCGATCGGCCGCCGCTTTCCGTGCCCAACGACGGCCTTAATTTTTTTTATTCTGGCTGCGTCTGCGCCGCTCCAATACAACCCACTGGCTTTTGCTCGCATGCGGCGACCGGCACCCAACCAGTTGAGAAAAAGAGCCGGAGGGTTGCATAAAAGTCTCGACCTGCCGCGATTCATTGGACGCGTACCCCAGCGCTTAGCACGCGCCACTAATATGCCTTGGCTGATAAGCCCAAGGGATGTCGAAAACCTGCACATCCACGCCGATGATAAAGTGCAATGAAAGGGAGACACAGTCCGAGCGGGTCTGTCCTATCGGCTACCACGGTTCAGCAAAATCTGGCCTCTGTCGGGATCCGCCCGTCCCGTCTACCGATGGACCCGACAAAATTATCGATCACCGTATCGCGTGCAGGAGGCTGGCACACCCCAAACTGATTGGCTCATTCGCTCTTCGTTCATTTCCAGTGCGATGCACGCCACCGCGACGCGCACTCCCCGCGTTGCAGTCTCCATCGCCCCTCCGTAAGTATCTTACGTACCGCGAGCACGGATACACCATGGAACGAAGGGGAATTCTAGTTACAACTTCCCTCATAGATCACCAAGGGCTCTCCTAGGAACGTCATGGCTGTCTCAACCTCACTGTTGCACCCAGCGCAACACGTCAAAACCCGTTCAGTATCCAATCAGTAGACACCCAAGCCATACCCCACTGACCCTCTACTGTGGAAGAACTTTGGCTTGACTCACCAACACCGACACTCCTGGAAGAAACGAAACCGCTCGAATCCAAATTTGATATCTTTAGGGGTATGCTGTAACCATAGTCTATACGAGACTCACCTAATAGCGGGCACTACTAAGTTGTAATATGTAGCTAAAGGGACAACTTTGTTGCAATCGCCACCGTTGGTTTCCGAATCTCTTCGGGATCTTCGTTAAGAGTGTCGAGTGCAACGGGACAAGGGCATACAGTCTCAAGATGTCCTTCACTCCGAAAAGATGCTCTTCTTTGAACCAATGAATTGGAACAACTCGCATCCCGCTCCAACTTGGCTAAAATCACGGTGCCAGCCAAACCAGTCTATCTATTGGTAACAGGCGAAAAGACAGGTATGACCACCATAAGGAGAACACCACCGACCGCCTGTTGTTGCTACAAGTTAAAATAGACTCCCTTCGATATCCCATTGCTGACTCACGCCTCTGTACTCGTCGTTGAGTCTGATTATGTCATGTAATACTTGGGCCCTTCGCCGCCCTGAGGCACCTGCCAGTTGATGTCCTGATTGGGTGCCTTGATGTCGCACGTCTTGCAGTGGATGCAACTACGGGACGCGCGTGTTAGTTTGCTCGACTCAAGGGGGGGAAAAATAAAAATAAAAATAAAGATAAAAAGAAAGGAAGAAAACGGAAGAAACAAACTCACTTTTGCGCATTAATCTGGAACCTCACTCCTTCGGGCTTGGACGCGTCCTCGACGTACTCGTACACGCCGGCCGGGCAGAACCTGTTCTCCAGCCCCTTGAAGGGCGGGTACGTCTCGGCGGTGTGCTTGTCCCAGTCCTCGACCTGCAGGTGCACCGGCTGGTCCTCCTCGTGGTTGGTGCCCGTGCGGGAGACGCTCGTGAGTATGTCAAACGTGATCTTGCCGTCGGGCTTGGGGTATTCGATCTTCTTGCACTGGTCCGCCGGCTTGGTGGCCTTGTGGTCGGCCACCTTGTGCTTGAAGGTCCAGGGGACGCGGCCCTTGAGGACAAAGGCCTCGAGCCCCGAGTAGAGGATGCCGCCGTACACGCCGAGCGGCGAGTGGAACGACGGCCGCATGTTGCGGACTTCCTCGAGCTCCCGCCAGATGGACGACTTGCGGAGCGACTCCTCGTAGTTGAACAGGAAGACGGACCCGCTGTCGCCGCCCTTGAGCGCGTCCCAGGTCGCCTCGGCGGCGAGCATGCCCGACTTCATGGCGTTGTGCGTGCCCTTGATCTTGGGGACGTTGACCAGGCCGGCCGAGTCGCCGATCAGCGCCCCGCCGGGGAAGGCCACCTGCGGGATGGACTGGAAACCGCCTTCGATCAGGGCCCGCGCGCCGTATGAGATGCACTTGCCGCCTTCGAGGACGTTGCGGTATAGGGGGTGTTGCTTGAGCTTTTGGAACTCGCCATAAGGCGAGAGCCACGGGTTGGGGTAGTCGAGGGCGACGACCTGGCCGATGCTAACGAGGTTGTCGCCAAAGTGGTACATCCACGCACCGCCGTAGGTGTCCGAGGGTAGCGGATAACCCATCGAATGCGTGATCTCGCCCTTTCTGAACTTCTCCGGCTGCACCTCCCAGACCTCCTTGATGCCGAGCCCGTACGTCTGCGGCTGGCTATAGCGTCGCAGGTCAAACTGCTTGATGACCTGCTTGCTCAAGCTTCCGTGGCAGCCCTCGCCAAAGAGCGTGATGCGTGCATGGAACTCCATACCCCGCTCAAACGTATCCTTGGGCTTGCCGTTGCGCCCGATGCCCAAATCATTGGTGGCGACGCCCTTGACGCTACCGTCGGCCTTATAGAGAACCTCGCTGGCGGCGAATCCGGGGTACACCTCGACGCCCACCTCCTCAGCTCGCTCGCCCAGCCACTTTGTGAACTCGTTGAGGCTGACGATGTAGTTGCCGTGGTTATGCATCTGCGGCGGCGTCGGCACGGGGATGGCCATGTTCTTGGTCAGGAAGCGCATCGTGTCCTTGCCCGCAGGGGTGGCGCCCGTGAAGCGGTTCTCATTTTCCTCGCTCAGCCAGTCTGGGATGAGTTCGTTGATGGCCGTCGGTTCGATCACGGCGCCCGAGACGATGTGCGCACCAAGCTCCCCGGCCTTTTCCAGCAGCAGCACTCGGAAGTCCTCGTTGCCCGCCTCGTTGGCCAGCTGCTTTAACCGGATGGCAGCAGAGAGTCCCGCAGGACCACCGCCGATGATACAGACGTCGACTTCGTCGCTTTCGCGTTCGATGCTCGCCGGGTCGAAGGAGTCGTCGGCTTCGGCATGGTAGCGGGCCGGAGTCGTCGACAGGGGTCTGCAGGCTGAGCGTGCGGCGAGTGAGTTGCCGTATGTCAGACGGGTGTCGCGACGGCGTAACCTAGCGGGTGCGGCCGACGAGAGGCATCTGATACCACGGGCCTGCTGGAGGCGTGTTGTCGGCGCCGGAGCCGGGGCGGCAGCGGCCTGCCGGCAAAGGCTTCTTGTGAGGCGTGCAGAGGCCGACATGATTGCTGCACGCCCGAGGAGCGGGAAACGGAAAAGGAAAAGGAAACAGCTGCTCCGCGGCACAGAGGGAGAGAGACGACAGGATTGTAATAAGAGAATTATCAATTGGCCTCCCAGCAACACCAATTCTTTGCAACGACAATAGCGGTCCTCTCCTCTGCGGGTTTTCGGCCGCGGGACACTTCCTTTACTGTAATGACGTTTCGCCGACGGGACCCGCCAATGGAGAGTTTGAGATTTAAAACCGGCCTGTGCGCTCTCGGCAGGGTTCTCCCAGATCGACGAGGGCCACTTAGCCGAGGAAAGCCGAGCTCGGCGCAGGCAACCTCACTTCATTATCTCCTTTCAGTACCTGGGTAACGAGAGCTACTGCGTCTAGATCGATCCGTATATGGCGTTCCATATACCGGCCGGAAGACTCAAAAGGCAATTAAATTATTATTCCATTCTATGCTGCTGCTGGATTGTGGCTCAGGAGCGCTGCAACAGGGAGCCGTCGACACAAGGACTGCTCACTCAAACACCTAGCCTCACGTTCGCTTCCGGCTCGCCAGGTCGCCGCCCGACGCAGTGTTGTTGACGTTCTGGTCCGGTATCTGATACCTCATATCGCTCTGCTGCTTCTTGACCATGGCCCAAAAGTCATATGCCTGGTCATTCTGCTGCTTCATCTCCGCGGCCTTCCGCCTCTTCTTCTCGTCCCTGCGTCTCCGCTTGGCCTCCTTCCTTGAGTCGGGCTCCAACCTCTCAGAGTAAAGCGTCTTGATAATCTTCCAAGAGTTCTTCAACGCCTTATACACGCGCTTGACCAAGGTCTGCACTCGCCAGTTGAACGCCGCCACGAGTGAGAGCACAATCAAGAGCACCGAGGCGGGGAGCGAGATGGCGCCAATGTCCCTGAGGCTGGGCACGTTCTCTTGCCACTCGATCGTATTCATGCCAAATAGGCCCGTGAAGAAGGTGAGCGGGAGGAAGATCACGGTGAACGTCGTGAAGATCATGACTGAGAGATTCTGGCTGGACGCCAGCTCTGCTTGCAAACGAGACCAGCGGACCTCATCGACTTGTGCCTGCCGCTGTACCATCTCGAGCATCTTCTCATACTGCAAACCAAGTCAGTTGCCGTGCACCCAAGGTTGGTGAAAAACCGACGTACGTCATTCCTCGTCGTATCCACTCTCTTGAGCATCTCGGACGTCTGCTGCTTGTAATCATCCAGATACTCCAGCGCTTCCTCAAGGTAGTACTGGCCATTCTTCGTGATATGGTTGAATTCCTTCTTGTATATCTCCCTCATTTGCTTAATCGTTGCTTCCTGCGTTTCAAACAGCTTCTGCAACGTTGTCAATTCATCTTCCAGGTCACGAAGTTCGAGAAGCGCCGACGTGTTTTCCCTATTCTCGCGTTCTGCCCGTTCGATTTCGCGTCGATGCCGCTTCTTGATAGCAGCCGGACTCTCGCCCTCGGTCTCCGACTCGTCTGAGTCTTCCTCATCCTCTTCAGACATTAAATTGAGAGCATGAATGCGGAACTGCTTCATGTTCAACGTCATCCTCTCTGCCTGTGAGTGGAGTCAGCAACTAGGCTCGGGTGCGACGTGTTGCTAGGGAGTCCAAAAACCTACCAACATGCCAATGGCTTCGTCGAAGAGGCGGAAAATCTCAAGGTCGGGATGCGAAGATCGATCAAGGAGGACGATGACGGCGTGCCAGACGATTAGTGCCGCAAGATCCAAAGTGTTCTCGGTCCTACCCGTGAGATCACCATTGAGTTCGTTGTACACGCTATTCCGCAGGTCTGCCTGTTGGAAGAGTGTCCCTTCCGTCGGAGATGACTCCCGCTTGCCGAAGCACGTGGTCAAGGTGGCTATCTCAAGTCAACATTCCGGCACGCCATTCTCGTCACGGTTCACATACTTGTGTCTACAGACCACAGCCACAACTGGTCGACCATGAGGACGTAGCCGTCCCTCAGTTCGAGTTCGTATTCGTGGCGCAGATCCTCGTTGGAGCCGTCACGGCTACCCAATTCAGATCCCTTCGTCCCGAGCAGCGAACGGGTAGAACTGTTATCCGATGACTTGTTCCAAGGCAGCGGAGAGTCCTTCTTGGTAAGTTTGTACAACATCTGGTCGTCGTCTCTAGCATCCGTCTCTCTGAGGGAGTGGTGTCCGAACTGATCAAGGGTTCGCCGGCAATTGAGGGGTGGGTCGTAGCCGATGTACTCCCAGATCATTTTCAATTCCAGCGATTCCTGATCGGCGACCTCTTGTGGGACAGGTTTTGCCCTTCCATGGTTCCGGCGATCACGAATCAGTTTTCGGCGCCTGATCATGCTGCGGTACGTGTCAAAGTGAAGATACGGGAGATAGAGGTAGAGACAGTTGGGCGTGAACTTTAGCGGGGCGGTCGGGCCAAAGAAGGGCGACGGGATCCGGGGCGACGCTCCACGGTCTGCAGCTGAAAGATATTTGCAAATTGGTTTGAGGTATGCTGGCTGCGACTCCGAGTTCCGGTTTTGGATCTGTTTGGAGGCCCAATTATCATAGTCAAAGAGCCGCGAGAAGTCCCAGTTTTGTTCCTTTCGTGTGCCCTCGAGTGTATCGAAGAGCTCCTGCCAGTGATGTCAGTGTCGAGGCTCCAAGCGTCGGGGTTGTGGGAATAGATTCGTACCCTCACCCACACTGGGTTGTTGAACGGCAGGTGAATCCACATGAACTTCCTCAATTGTGGATCGGGTCGAGAGAAACCCGCCGTCCCCCTGAGCTCGTGTTCATTTATCAGTATTTCCGCCCGCCGCTTCGGTGACAAGTCAATGGTATGATGTTCGATTCCGCCGCGGGCGCTTCCAAACGGGAGAGCTGGGTCTGATACAGTAGTACTGACACTGGCAATACTCTCAGGACTTGGAGGACGGATGGTTGGTTCTGACAGAGCCTGCACTTTCAGAAGCGCTGGTCTTTCTTGAGGACTTGTGACGACAATGTCCGGCGAGCGCCCAGGTTCCAGTTTGGCGCGGCGCTTACTGCGCTGTCCCTTAGGAGCCTTATGGAGACGTTCCTCCAGACAAGCGTCAGGCCCTATGTTGACGAATTCCCTGAAAGAATGCTTTGTAGAATAAAGGCGGATGATGGAACTCGTCTCGTCACCGGAGCTCTGCATGGCATATCCAGGTGTCGAGGCCATTAGCGCGTCCGGGTCCTCGTAGAAGCCTATGACCTCGACTTTGACGCGATCCTTCAAGTGCAAGGGAACATGAGTGTAAGCCCGACTAAGTGCCGCGGCTTTACGAACAGCGGCGGCCAAATCATCGAGATACGAGGCCAAGATGCCACTATTACCCGGCCCAAAAGATGCGAGGTGAGCATGATCGCTATCGACTGCGTAGACGTCTTCCTGCCAGATATCCAGTAGCGCGGACTTGACCGATACGAGGGGTGCTCCGAACTGGACCTCGCTAGCATCGCCAGAGCCAGAATGCGATGACTCTTGCGTTTCATAAAACGACCACAGGCGGAGCTCGCTCGCCATGTCCACAAACTTCTCATGCAGTCTGATGAGCGGGTCGTTATTGAGGTGGATTTCATCAGTAAGTGACTGTGGAAGTGTTGCCTGCAGGTGAAGGAGTTCTTGGATGCTCTCCTTCAGGTTCGGCATCGACATATAACTCGTTCCCCGGTGAGGGGTGCCTTCGCTTGTTAGTCCTACAGACATATTTCCACATAACTGATGACCGGCTCACCGAAGAAAGTAACGCCATGGCAATTGTCCATTATTCCCTGGTACTTGCTAGACTGACTTGCGCGTACCAAAGCGCTTTTGACTACCAGGCCCCCGATGCTATGGGCGATAAAGAACAATGGCCGAGACTGCTGCTAAGACGATGAGCAGGGACGTGGTACGCGGACGGTGGGGGCGAACGTACTGCTCCTTTCCGCTGCTGGTGCACCTGGGCCAGCAAGTCCTCGGACAAGGTCTTCAAGTTCACGCCTTCCTTCAATGCCCGATGTCTGTACAGAAAGACTCGTGCGATGTTGACGGCGTTACGCAAGTCCCTCGTGACCCAGGGGCTAGGTCTCCAAGCGGAGCTACGTGATCCAATATCAGGTTGGGGGACGTGATCGTAGTCGGAATCACTGTCGTAGATCCAGGTGTGGACCGGGTCGGCTCCTGGGCAGGCAACGGCAATGATGTCGGCCTCTGTCTCGTTGTGACCGGGGCCTCCAACATCGCCATTGACATCCACAAAGCCGGGTCCATCATCGGCCATGGTCGAAACTGCTGTGGGCGCTCGGCCTGGGGTCGTCTGAGCCTCCTTTTCCTTCCCACTCGGGCCCTGGCTGACGGGCTCTTGCGAGGCATGATCCCGCGGGGGCCGGCTCTCTGAGAAGTCCTGAGCTTGCACGTACGGTGCAGTAGCAACAACATCTCGGCCCTGAGCCTTCTCCACTAGGTCAATCTCAGCCTCGCCAGCGGCATTGCCGTCTCGCTCCATTCCGCTTGTCGCCTCGAGCTCTCAAGTCTTGGGGGGAGCGACGACACGGTCATGGACAATCTGATGCAGGCAGGCTGAGGTCTACGTACCGCGACAGAAGAGGAAAGCACAAGGAACGAAGAGGAAAACAACAGACTTAGGTAAAAAGAAGCTTAAAACGGGGACCCTTAATATGCTACCGGGGCGTCGCCAAGATCAGGCTGAGCGGGCGGCCCGTACGCAGTAGGCGATCGGGCCCGCGTGCCACCAGCTGGGCCATGCCGATGGCAAGGCCCCCTTCCCGCGCCCCCAGATTTGCATATTTTGGGATTCGGGGCCCTGATCATAGGCCATCAGTACGGCGGATAGCGCGTGGGCAAGTGCTCGCCATTGGCTGTAGGTGCGGGCCCGGTAGCCGAGAAAATGGAGTGCACTAGCAATCAAAACAGCAACTGAGAGGCGCGTGACGGGGGTTGTCTGCAGGTGGTCCAACGCTGATTTGGCAGAGGGTCACCTGTGAGCTCCTGAGTAAGGTGCCGAAGTGCCGTTGAGACAGCAACGGGGGAAAGAAGAGAAATAATCCATTTCTTTTCTCCATTTGTGCACGCCAAGTGAATTGAGTAGCGGAAGGAGAGAGGCCAGCCTGAAGTGCTGGTGAACAGCCACGGCCTCAATGGAAGTGCTTGCTGCTCGATGCAGTTTCCGCTTTAACACTACTAGTAGCACGAAGATGGATCATGGTTGGAAGAGGGAGACACGTAGAGTGGTGATGACCCTTTTATCTTTTATAGGGGCCGATGGGACTTTGTTGTGCGGAAAAAGTGGCCCCAAGTCAGTGTACTGTACAGGTACGCCGTAATGCCCATGGGGATGGGATGTGGGATGTGGATGGTGAACTGAAGAAAGATCATCCAGTGTCCAACGGGAAAAGAGATGACAGCCACAGGGTGACAGGTGGCTCGTGCCGCCCCTCTGCTCAATCACGTTTCATGCCACATTGGCCAGGCAGAAAGGCCACACGCTCTGGTGCCACGGACTGCTGCTGCGGAGTGAAAGCCAGGCACTCTGCACGGGCCTTCCGCCGACACCAGGCTAGCTCTGGGCGACCCATTTCTTTCAGTCAACCTCACCCGTCGAAAAAAGCACTTCCCACCCAGCTAACCTAGCCTCGGACGAACCAATCCATCAAGCTTCCTGACGCATCGTCAGTTCCGTCACATACGGACCTCCCGACAACTCTGCCCGTTGGACACTGCCCCGAGAAGCCCTCCGCGCCGATCGCCACGCCGGACGCCGCCCCGCCCGACTCAGCAAATCGTTTCGCGCCTCTCGCAGCAACGCACATTTAAACCCCCCCCCCCCCCCCCCCCCCCCCCTCCTCCTCCTCCCCCCAACTCCGAGAGGAAGTGGCTCTGTCCGCGCAGTGGATAGCAGCGTCGCCCTTCCTTTCCCCTTCGCTCCTGGTAATCCATGGTCCCTCAACCCAGACCGGGAACCTTCTCGCCGAGTCCAGCAGCGCAGCCCGTCTACACTGGCACCGTCCACTCTCCCCATCCCTCTCAGGCCGGTGCGCTGAGTGCGGGTGCCAGCCCCAGTACCAGCAGCCCCACTGGGTCAAGCTCCCTGACCAAGATTGCAGTTGCCCAGGTCTACTTGCTTCTGAGCACCATCAAGGAGGACAAGGACGATCCCCGCAAGTGGGAGTCACAGACAGAATCTCTGCGGAAGGTAACGTCGCCTCTCTCTCCCTCTCTCTTCCCGCCGGCCCCCCGCACCCGCACCAGCTCACAATGTTGACGTCTGCTCGTGGCGCCCCAGCTCATCGATGAACACGGCATGGATGTGTATTCAAAATACTTCGCGCGACTGGTGGCCGCAAATGCCTCCCAGATATTCCCCGGCCTTAATAGGCCTGTAGCGAACCCGGGGAACCACCATCTCCTCGTGGCAGAGATGCGAAAACTCACCCGCGAGTTTCCCCAGGCCAGGAAGATTGCAGAGTCCATCGAGACGGGCACCGAGGATATCTTCCGCGATTTCGACCTTTCTACCTTCATGGAGCATTTCCAACTGGATGCTCTCGGGAAGACGCTGCTGGCGCTTGCCTTCAAGCTCGGCCCGCGGACCGACTTGAAGACCAAAGGTGGGCGCGCTCGCCATGGGCCCCCTTGATGCAATGCCGAGCCGCCGTATCGCGTCTTTGCTGACTATGACCCGTCTCTTAGCCGACGCCATCCTGTCAACCAATTTCCCTACGTTTGTTAATATCCTGAGCAGGCCGACCGGTGATCACGCAGACCTCGAACCGGACTTCGTCGCTGAACTTCTCGACCGCTTCATCCAGGTTCACCCTCCCAACTTCAATGCCGCGGCGAAGAGGGAATTGGAGCACAAGGTGTTGCAACGGTATGGTCATTCGAACGAAGCCAAGCCGCCCCCGTCCCAAGTACTCGCCGCCCTCGACCTGGTGCGTGTCCTCGCCGACAAGCCGCCGAATGCCCTTGCACTCTATATCCACCGGAGCGGACCCGCCTTCACCGTAGACGAGGACACATGCACGACCTACCTGAAGAACCGGCCACCCAATATCCAGCTCACCGAAGAGCAGGTGTCTGTGGCGCTAACGTACACGACCATCAGCCAGACACCCTGCCACAACCCTTCCGTCTTCGTCGCCGCCCTCCAAAGCATCCTACCCGACAGTTTCAGGTGGCAAGATGTCGTGTCGTACTTTGATCACAGCGGGGCTCGGATCACCCGTGACCAATTCCTGCGCCTATACAACGCCTTGGTGCCGATTGCGCGGGAGGACAGCGCCAGGTTCAACATCCAGCGCCTGTGGGGTGGTGAGTGGGAGAATCCCGAAACCCAGCTCTCCTTCATATGCGCCTTCGCATCTCTCAAGCCGGAACAGCTGGATGCGACGACCATTCCCGGCCTGAAGCCGACGTTTACGGTAGATGAGTACGCGCAATCGCACCAATCGATACGAGAAACAGCTGCGTACGCCGTCAAGCACCCTCTCGTCTCCGAGGCCGCCCTCTCTGCCGTGTTCAACGTCGCCCTCCACTCGATGCACGCCTCGCAGAGCACCGAAGCGAAGCGCCTCTTCCAAGACGTTGTCGTCCCCAACTTGGCCATCTTCGTTGTCTCGGCGTTCGGAGTCCCCAAACCCTGGCCGAACATGGCCGAAGAGACTCTCGTGTCTTTATTTGATGGCTTCTTAACCAGGTCGCCCGATGCCGACTTTGTCATGGATAGCCTCTGGAGGAGGGACAAGGAGTGGGTGAAGCAGCGGCTCATAGATATTCACGTCCTGAAGCCCATCAGCTTGCCAATGATATTTGAGCACGCGGTCCGGCAAAACTGGCTCGATGAGCTTGTCTATCTCCCCAACGGGTTCGGGCTTGACCTGACCGCCCTTGCGCACGCTGAAGGATATCTCGACCTGCAACAATGGGCGCGGAGGAACGCTGACCGGAGTACGGAGATGGCTAGGGCGCTCATCCAATTCTTAATGATCAAGGCAAATTTCGAGCATGGATACCAGCGCCCTCCGGATGGGCACCCGCCCGTCAAGGCGAGCACGACGCTGCAGGTCAAGACAGTCTATGCGCTGCTCCAAATCTTGCAGGAGTTTCTTCCCAAGACGCCAATCCCGGAGCTAATCGTGGTTCAGAGGACATGCATAACGATGTACCCGAGACTGATCAACTACGGAGAGGGCTTTGACGACATCATCGACGCTAACGGGCGCGACGGTAACGCACTACCGCCGGCCGCCAACCTTAAGATGGAAGAGCATTACAAAAAGATGTACAGCGACGAGATTCAGGTTCGCAACATCGTCGAGATCCTCGAGCGTTACAAGCGTTCTCGCGATCCCTTGGACCAGGACGTCTTCGCATGCATGATTCACGGTCTGTTCGATGAGTACGCGCACTACGTCGACTATCCTCTTGAAGCGCTGGCCACGACCGCGGTCCTGTTTGGCGGCATAATATCCCACAAGCTGATCTCGGACCTTCCGCTCCAAATCGGGCTGGGCATGATCCTTGAGGCGGTCAGGGACCACCACCCCGACGAGTCAATGTACAAGTTCGGATTACAGGCTCTCATGCAGTTGTTCTCTCGCTTCCGCGAGTGGCCCGGCTTTTGCAAACAGCTCCTTCAGGTTCCAGGTCTTCAGGGAACCGAGGCGTGGAAGAAGGCCGAGGAGGCGGTTCGGGAGCATGAGGAGGAGCTCGCACGCTCACGCAATGGTGCCGGCAGTGCGCATTCGGGGATATTGGGCAACGAAAACTTAACTAACGGTAGTTTGGACGACGGCCTAGGGTCGGAGCAGCATCCCCCCCCATTCGCGTCAGTGAACGTCGACCCGCCACCCCCTGGAGTCGTCTACGAAGAACCCAGTGCCGAGGCCCAAGGGAAGATACAGTTTGCACTCAACAACGTCACCGACACGACGCTGCAATCCATGTTCAAAGAGCTTCGGGAGATGATGGAAGCAAAGCATCAACAGTGGTTCGCGAGTCACCTGGTGGAAGAGCGGGCCAAGATGCAACCAAACTACCACCACGTCTACCTCGAGCTCGTCAAGCAGTTTGAGGACAGGGCGCTGTGGGCGGAGGTCCTGAGGGAGACGTATATCAGCGTCTCGCGCATGCTGAACTCCGAGTTGACAATGCAGAACTCGACCGAGAGGACACATCTGAAGAACCTCGGCGGCTGGCTCGGCCTCTTGACCCTCGCACGCGACAAGCCGATCAAGCAAAAGAATATCGCGTTCAAGCAGCTTCTCATCGAAGCACATGACACCAAGCGCCTGATCGTGGTGATCCCTTTCGTGTGCAAGGTTCTGATTCAGGGCGCGACCTCGAACGTCTTCAGGCCGCCCAATCCCTGGTTGATGGACATCATCCATCTCTTGATCGAGCTCTACCACAATGCCGAGCTGAAGCTTAATCTAAAGTTTGAAATCGAGGTCCTGTGCAAGGGCCTTAGCCTGGACCACAAGGCCATTGAGCCGTCTGGAGAGATCATTAACCGGGCGCCCGTCGAGGAGATAGGCGACATCTTGGGGCAAGAGACGATCGATAATTTTGAGAGTCTTTCCCTTAACGGAATGCCCGGCGTCAACAGTTCCCTCTCGGCCCACCCCGCCCTTGCGATACCTGACCTTGGCCCCAGCCTGTCGATTCCTCCGACCGAGGTCGTCAGCGCTCCCAAGTTGCACGAGATCGTTCGTCAAGCATTGACTCGCGCTCTGCAGGACATCATCCAGCCTGTTGTCGATCGATCCGTCACCATCGCGGCGATATCGACGCACCAGATGGTTCGCAAGGACTTCGCCACCGAGCCGGACGAGAACCGGGTGCGGACAGCGGCGATCAATATGGTCAAGTCCACAGCCGGCAGCTTGGCGCTTGTCACGTCCAAAGAGCCTCTGCGCGCAAACTTTGCCAATTACCTACGCAACCTTTCAACCGATCTTCCCCAAGGGTTGCCCGAGGGCATCATCATGCTCTGTGTCAACTCGAATCTCGAACTGGCCTCGAGCGTGATTGAGAAATCGGCAGAGGAGCGTGCGGTTCCCGAGATCGAGGATCTCATCGAGGCCGAGCTTGAGTCGCGCCGCCGCCACAGAGTTCAGCGGCCGTCTGAGCCCTACTATGACCAGACCACACTAAGCCGTTGGGCCATGACGATCCCCCACCCATTCAAGCTCCAACCCAACCCCGGCGGCCTCAACGCCGAGCAGATGGCCATCTACGACGATTTCGCACGGCAGTCGAGGACACATGCTGCCGCGGCCCCTCCCTCTCATGGCCCGTCTGCGTCAGACGGCAGGTCCCTCGCCAACGAGGTGCTCGGCGATCAGTACAGCGCCGTCACCAGTATGCCGACGCCCTCTGAGACCCCGTCAATGCCCCATCTAGGCGTGCAGCTCCAGCACTACCCCCAGGCTCACCTCGGGTTGGCGAATCGCCGGCAGGCCGGGCTCAATCAGATCGACTCGAGGAACGTCGCTGACAGGGTTACCAAGCTCCTTGAGCAATTGTCGAACGCCGCTTCTAGCGCCCCGGAGGCTCATTTCAGCGACCTTTCCCGGGGCCATACCGTCTTGGATCTTATCGACGCTCTCATCCAAACCATCATCGAGACGCAGCAGACGTCGGAGGATTTCGCTGGGTACGCCGCAACCCAGATCGTCCAGCTTCTCTTCCGGCAGCCCGAGGGCAGCCTGCTGCTGGAGAGCTTGGTCCATGTCCTTGAGAGCCTACGAAAGATTGCGGGCGCCGGGTTCAGTGAGCAGATCCGCAACCTGTTCCACCAGCAGCCAGGAAACTTGTTCCTCCATCTACCCCTCATCGCTGCGTTGCTCGGGACAGACCTGCTCAACTGGCGGAGCTTCGACGTAGCAATGGCAAAAGCGCTAGAGCAGCGAAAGGAAGGTTCCATCGAGTTCCTCGAGCAGCTCATGGATCTCACCCTTCTCAATGATAGCCCGCTTGCGCTCTATGCCGACTTTGTCCAGAGTCTAGAGGAGGCGTGGTCGTGGATCACGGAGGATCCCAACGTGCCAGCAGGAGAACGCTTCAAGTCCAAGGTGCTGGCTCCGCCGCCAGAACTACCCGCCAGCTTGACTGCGGAGGAAGTTACAGCCATTCAGCAGGATCAGATGGACTATGTGTTTGATGAATGGATCCATCTCTGCGGCAATCGCTTTGCCACAGACAGATCGGCCATGATCTTCGCGCAACAGATGCACGCGCGGCGAGTGGTCGTCACCAAGGAAGACTTCTTCATCTTTACCCGCCAGGCCCTCGACAAGTCTGTCGAACGCTTCGAGCAGAGCATCCAGTCTGGCCGTGGCCCGACCGAGGCGTACCAAGCAGTTGACGCCCTTGTCCGGATGATTATCATCTTCGTCAAGGTGCACCAGGACGATGACGACGCCGTCGACCAGTCACCGGCTGCCGCGTTTCTGGACAGCATTGCTTCTCTTGGAGTGTTGATACTGAATGATCATCACGTCAAGCGTGGGGAGAACTTCAACCAGAAAGTGTTTTTCCGCTTCTTCTCGGATCTTCTCCACGAGGTGGCTGATCTGGCCGAACAGCTGCCCGAGAGCGATTGTGAGCAGATTATCCTGAAGTTTGCAGCACGTTTTTCGGATCTCCAACCGAGGCACTACCCAGGTTTCGTGTACGGTTTCACGAGCCTCTTGTCGCATAGGTGCTTCATGCCCGTGATCCTCCGGCTGCCCCGTGATGCGGGTTGTGCGCCGTTTACGAAGCTGCTTACTCAACTCCTTTCGTACTTGGGCGACTTGCTGAAGCCATTCAATGTCTCAACCTTGGCGAAGGAGATGTACCAGGCAGTTCTGAAGCTGTTGGCCGTCCTCCACCACGATTTCCCGCAGTTTCTGGCCGCCACTCATGTGCACCTGTGCCAGAGCCTGCCGCCACACGCAACGCAACTCATCAACTTGATCCTTGCGGCGAGCCCGCCGTCCTTTAGCAAGCTAGCCGATCCGTTTCAGCCAGGGCTCAAGGTGGACAGGATTCCCGATATGAAAGAAGCACCCGCGACTGCATATGATGCTGCCGGCGTGCTCCGCGAAATCGGCCTTCTCGATATATTGGAGCAGACGCTGCAGAATGGACCCTCGGAAGATGCCATCGCCCAGATTAGCCACGCGATCAACAGGGCCGACGAAGAGGCGTCGACTTTCGGCTTTGTGCCCGTTGCGGTGAACCGGAGGGTCATTGATGCGGTGGTAGCGCACTTTGCGAGCTTCGCCGTCAACCGCGCGGCGTCTAAGAGTGATACCCCCATCTTTGTGCCTGGTGCTGCGGATATCAAGACGCTGCACATGCTCGTCACGGAGCTATCTCCGGAGGCCCGGTATTACCTCCTGACTAGCATGGTCAACGAGCTCAGGTACGCCAACGCGTCGACCAACTACTTTAGCCATGCGCTTCTGGACATCTTTGGCCACGACATGTCGGACCCCGAGGAGACGGATATCCGCCAGCAGATTGTGCGCATCCTTCTCGAGAGATTGGTGGGCTACTGGCCGCAGCCGTGGGGTTTGATGATTACGACGCTCGAGTTGCTCCGCAACGACAAGTATCAATTTTTTGAACTGCCGTTCATCAAGGCGACTCCAGAGGTGTGCCGGCTCCCGTCTTTCGAACATGGATGAGGGCTAATATTTTTGTAATAGGTTGCCGAGCGGTTCGCGACTATCCTGCGCGCCGCGTCCTAGAGCGGAGGCACACTCAGCGAGGGATGAACGGATGAATGGGCAAGAGAGCCTGGAGATGGCACTCATTTTGGACGTACTAGCTATCTCCCACTGGGCGAGGGTATGGAGGAGTTAGAATGACATGGACTCTGCAAGGCAACGGGAATAACCCAGGACACATACTCAAGTGGCGGGATGTCAAGCCATGATCGCCGAGCGTTTGCATTATGCATGCATTCCACGAGCGCACTTTTCTTCTCCTTTACCGGTATGACTACGCTTAGATGACATATCATGGGATGGCGTTGGGAAAGGTAGAGAAACAGCGGTGCTTTCTTTTTTTCGGGGGTTGGTGCTACTATAGGAATCTCTCATGACTTCTTCGGATGACAAGGGGCACCAGGCTCAAAGGTCCGTCATCATCGATCGCCCTGTCCTGGTGTGATCGGAAACTGTGTAGGTAGTTTTGTATTGTACCATTAAAGTATTGTCTATTATACGTGGTTATGGGAACAGCATGGCTCACTTTCCTTTCTCACTTTTGCTTCCTCTGACGGACTCGGACCACATCGGATGACCTGGCAGCGTACTTCAAAGCTCACTTTACTCGGGCTTGTCGCGTAGTCTGTCAAAACCAACAAACCCGCAATAGTTTGCTTCTTCCCGGGCGTGACGACACAACGTACAATGGGTAATTCCGTTAATTGTGTCCTCGATAGGTAAAGAGTACCGATTTCGGGGATGCGGGGTGTAAGTGAGGGTTGAGCCCAAGTCCGTTAGATATCTTTCTTTTTCCCAATGTTGATTCTTCCCCAATCAGGGTTCTGGTGCCTCTTGAGGCGGAATGATGACATCAACTTCTCCATTTTCTAGATCTACTTGAAATATGCGGGTGTATTCACGCTTTACAAACATGAAATTGGACACAGGGGAGTGACTGGTTTCAGGAGGTCGGGAAGCAAAGCTTATGATATATTCAGGATGTGCATCATCCAACAGGAATTTATGATTGGTGATCAATAGCATATCAAGATTCTCACACCCCCCCCCCCCCCCCCCCTGTCGGTGAGGACGGTGGTGTTGAAGACGGTGATCAAGGCGGTGAAGAGTTGGGATGGAGGGGTCATAGCCGGTGGTGAAATGGCGTGGACGCTCGTTCATTGGCTGTAGCTGCAGTCTTGAGGCACTGCGAACTGAGGTGCCGGAGACGATCAAACCGGGGAGATCGCCAACCACCTGGTTTACACCGCGGTGGACGGACCGACAAGGCGGGGGATTGGTATGGATTGGGCCATATTTCTGTACATTTCCGTCTGGAACTGATGGTTGGTTGCGGCTAAGACAGGGTCCCCTCTGAGCCCTGCCCTCCCTTGTAAGAAGGGTCGTATGAGTGCACGTTCCAAATCAGTCGATTAGCAAGAGTACGTGATACAGGGAGAGAACTCGGTGAGGCGTTGTATTGTTATGAAGATGAAAAAGATGAAAAGAAAGCAAGAATATCAACACACTCGAACGTCGCCTCCCTCTCCACGCCGTGGCAGGGAGAAGCCAGAGAATCAAGGGACCTGAATCAGGGGTCCTAACCCCGTTTTTGGGAGCGTCTCACAAATCGGAATGCAAAACGTGCAGACCTCGCTTCTGCCGCCCTCTCCACTGCTTCAGTAGCGGGACCAACGAAAAAATCTCCCGCCGAACGCGCAAGAGGGAAAGTCCGAGCGGGGTACTTGGCCTGGGGCAGCAGACGGAAAGAAGCAATCGAAGCAAATGAAGCCATCCTATTGGTCGGCGATTTTCGGAACTCAGTCGCTGCAAACGTGCTAGCGCTGCGGGGAGAGAAGGCTGTCAGCCGTGGGCCCGTGGCAACGGCCGGATGGGCAACGCTGCGAGCACACACAGTTACCAGAGCTTTTTGTTGTTCGGTAGGCACATTGCTTTTGGCATCTCGGAGGTTGGTACTCTTCGTTGGCACTTGGAGGCACCATGGCTGGATCTTTCATATATATATATATATATATGTATATATATATCTTCTTTTTCCCTTCTTGTGCCGCTTCATTTCGCTATTTTTTTTTTTTCTTAGGTAGTCGGATGAGGATGAAGCTGGGGTATTTACTTGGGGCTCGCGCGGTGACCACGGAAACAATCGAATGCCGGCTAAGGCGGTGAAGTGTTTGTGGATCCAAGAGTCGAACGGCAAAGTGAGGGACGGATTCCACTGCCTTTGTTATCGTTCCGGCAGGTATGATACAAGCGGGGCTGGTAATAGAACCCAACCCTCGGCTGCATTTCACCGTGGTGTCCTCTGTACGTAGCAGAAGAGTCCAGGTACATACTGTAGCCTGTCAAGGCTGTCATAGCGGAGGATGCTGATGTCACCGATCAGCAAGTGTGCACTGCAAAAGCAGTATCCGTACGAAAAAGAAAAGGCCCCACGATGACGGAAAGCTGGGAACGTAACCGGCTTGTCTCGCCATCGTCTCCTCATCGTCTCTTCCTGCTTCCGGCTCTGTGCCCATCTCGGCCGATCTGGCTCTCGTGCCGTTCTTCTGAGAAGTCCTGACACAAGAAAAATTATTGTGGAGCCTGACATGTGGGTGCCTTTGCCCAGCTGAGCCGCGTGCTTGCTGTTTGCAGGTTTTCTCGCATTGCCTGCATTCTCGCAGCTCGCTTCATGGGGGGCCTGGACGCTGCAGCAAACCTGCAGGGTGCCGCACGGCGCTTGGGGCCACACAGCGCTTGGGGCCACACAAATTCGAGGGAGCTCAACTCCAAAAGTGGGTTCATACCGCCTTTTGGAAAAATCGATGGGTCCCGTTGTCGCCATCCTTGTCGCGTCTTTGGGTCCTGTGGTTGGCTCCTCGTCCCGTCCGTCTCCAAGTCTTGGCAGAGCCTGGGTTCTGGCGTCGAAAGCTGTCGCCCCTTCCATCATCCCAAACGCACCCGGCCATTCCCACTCTCCAAACGGCAGAAGAAAAAAAAAAAAAAAGTTACGGCAGTTTCCCTCGTGTCTCCCGTCGCCCACAGGCCCCCCCCCCCCCAATTACCGAACTATCCGCCTGCCCTTTTGTTCTTTTTTTTTTTCTTTTTTTTTTTTTTTTTTCTTCCCACTCCTCCTTGCTCGTGTGTTATCCCTTACTTGCGAATTTCCCTTCCCTTAATTCCGAGACTGTCTTTTCGTCTTTGGTACGGCATTCTTGTGGGGATTTTCCTGTTGGGCTTGGGACTTACACGGCATCGAACCGTGCGTTTTGAGTTTGGCGCGGCATAAAAAAGTTCCTGGCGGCAGCTCGTCCAAGTCGCGAGACACAACAGTTTTGTTTTGGAAGCGCATAGCATAGCGGAGAATAACGGTCTCCGATCCAAGTCGCAAATCAGTCGCATTGTTCATTTGTCGGACTGTCTTTGCGTCGTTCGCAGCCATGCCGCCCTATAACACCCGTCACAAGACGGTCTCTCTGCAAACGCTGGGCATCCGCGTCCCTGGTACACAGTCCGCCCGCGCCCCTGCGAATCGAGCCTCTCCCACCAGCGCCTCTCCGATATCCATGGCTTCACCGGCACCGCTCTCCAAAGACGACCAGCCGCCGGCGAAGAAGTTAAAACGCGCCTTCAGCGAAGACGCAGACGACGCGCTAGCATCCGAGCGATTGCCCAAGAAACGCGACTATGCGATCAAGCCCGAAAACACACCGCCGCCGTCACCGCCCGCCAAGCGCCCGTCGATCGAAATGGGCGACAACGAAGTCGCAGTTCCCAAGGTCATCGACATGGAGGGCATCAATGATGAGATTGTCGAGGCCGTCATAATTCAGCTACAAAATACGAGGAATCGGCCTCATCTGGTGAAGGAGCTGACGGCGGTTCTCATGGAGCAGCTCAAGATTGTCCAACAGTAGGTCCAACGGCCCACAACCCCCTCCCAACTCTCCATTGACCATCACCAGCTCACATTCTATCTTTACAGGTCTGCGAACCCTTGTGCTATCGTCTCGTCGAGGTTAGCCACGTACCTCAAGCGGCCGGGCTGGTCGGCACTGGCCCCCTGCCCTCTCGCAAAGGAGCTCGAGTCGGTCCACCCCCGGCGCACATACTTCTACCTAACCACATGCCCGCACCAACCGCTGCCGGACCCGGCGCAGACAGCATCGCTGAGCCATCCCGCCCACGGCCGAGCCATCATCTCGCCAAGCCCGTCGAGCGCGGCGTCCAACTCGGCTGACGAATCCGACCTGGAAAGGCGGCGTGAGCTCAGCCCGAGCCCCGAGGTCGACTTGTCGAGCCCTGAGTTCGACGATATGGACGACGACTTTGGCATGCCCAGCACCCCCATCGGCTCCTTCTCCCTCCGCAGTGGCTTCTACATGCCGCCGTCGCGGCTAACCCACGGCGAGTCCGGGCGCAACAATCGCGCTGCGTCCCCCCCGCTTGAGAAGGACGAGAAGGAGTTTACGCAGACGGCCGATGGCCTGCAGAAACGGTTGCAGAAGCGGAAGCTCGGCACCGATCTGTCGGTCGATCAGACGACGGTGAGCATGGATCTCGAGAGGGACGACAGCTCGCTGTTCGGCGTCATGTCAGCCGGCGGCCTGAACAGCATCTCGTTCGTCTCCAGCCCTGCCATCCGGCCGTCCACAGTGTCTCTCAACTTTGGGAGGAAAGACGGCGAGATGGACAGCTGGGTGAAACTGGAGGGCATGCTGGAGTGGGACCGCAGTCCCGAGAATATCGAGCTCGACGAGCTCGACGGGCTGTTGGATGATTACTGATGACGACGTTGGCCACGCGACAAGTGTACGATGAAGAAAGGCTGCACAGGGTGGTACCGGCAGCTTTGTTATGATTTCCCCTCTTTTCAATTTTTATCGTCCAGGCGTTTTTTTTTTTTTTTTTTTTTATTGCGGGTTATAACAGGGGCCAGGTCATCCCATAGACGAGGCTAGGTCCAACGGCGTTTCATGGCTTAGCTGATGTGGGTTGCGATTGGCGTTTCTCAAGATTGAGAGGGTGGCGGGCGGCTGCAGCATCTGCGTTGCAAATTTGCTATTTTTACGTCGGGATGCTCTTGCCAGGTTTGTTTCTCTCTCAATGATTTCTTCTATTTTCTCTCCTCACTTTCCATCTCGTAAAGAAAAGGGGGCTTGGGCGCTATGAGGGACGAATCCCCGGAGTGGGAAAACGGGCAACAGAAGCTCGAAAGAGGGAAGGTCAGGCAAAACAAAAGGAGGATGGAGATCAGAAAAGAAAAGGTCGGAACGGGCCCCGAGATGGAAAATGCTTTGGGACACAGAACACTTGTATTTGTAACACTAACACCTATCCTATTCTGCTCACTTGTTACGGCTGGTGGGGGGTGGTTCCTGCACCGGAGAAGAGAGGAACATCTGGTTCTTTGGCGATGGCGCGAATGGACGGGATAGACGGGGTTTTTGTCTAGACATGTCCGTTTCTGTTGCATCGGCCGTAGTGTGTACCAAGATGGATGGTGGGTGGAGTGGAAAATATAACCAGTCTCCAATCACGACATTGGCCCCTTGGGTGATTATGCGGCCTTGTCTATAAGCCGCAAGGCGTGCAATGAGTGATGGTTCGAGCATGGACTGGGCATAACATTGGAGGCCAGGACTAGCGATAGGAACCCCAAGATCGTCTTGACAGCCTCACCGTCGGCTATCATTCTTCCATCGTACAGCAGGCCTCTAATATCTATCGCACCGTACAGAACTTAGTTTACAATGCCTCTCAAGAAGGTCATGAAATACAACCCCTTTAAGTCGGAACCCCACTTTTTACGTCTTCTTTCCCACCAGCCTGCCGGCTTTTCACTCTCAACTCGATCAGCAGCGTCGTGCCCCACTGGAAAAGCAACGGCCTCTCCAGCTTGACCACCTCGAGACCGGGCACCACCTGGGCGGCGTCCCGCACGAGCTGCTCAATGTCCCTGTTCCACCAGCACCCGTACTTCTGGAAGTGGCCCAGGGCGTTGTTGTCCAGCCGCTTATTGACAAAGTCGTACCAGCCGCGGCCGTGCTCGAGCAGGATGATGCGGCCCGTGTCGGGCTGCACCTTGGCCGCCATGTTGGCGAGCAGCTTGCCCGGATCCGCCACGCTGCACAGGCCAAACGTCTGGACGATGGTGTCGAACTTTTCGGGGTCCTTCCCGGCCGCGGGCGACAGCCCTGCGGGCGGGTTGGGCAGGCCCTTCAGCGCATCCGCCAGCACCAGCCTGACCCTCCCGCCCAGCGCGTCCACCACCACCGCCTCCTCCCCGGCCGCGTCCCCTCCCAACCTCGGCATCGCCTCCAACCTCCGCCGCCGCATGATCTTCTTCAAACCTGGCACCGCCTCCCTCACGCGGTCTCGCGCGACACCCATCATATCCCCCGAGACATCCACCCCGGTAAAGCTAAGCACCTCGCCCTCGTAACTGCCCAGCTCCGCAACGCCCCTATCCTTGTCCTTTTCCGCCCCGCCATCGCCACTACCCTCACCACCATCCCCGCCGGCCCACAGCGACCACCCGGAGCTCCGCTGCTGCTGCTGCTGTTGCTGCGGCGTCTTCTTCTTCTCCTCCAGCACCCGCACCACCCTCTCCCTCTCCCGGCGGGCGCGCGTCTCGTCGTCCGCGTCCCGCGACAGCGCCACCACCTCGCTCCAGTCGTAGTACGCCAGGTTGCGGCCCGTGCCGACCGCCACCTCCAGCACGTGGCCGCGGGCGCGCGCCGCGAGCTCGCGCCGCAGCGAGCGGATCCCCATGACGGACTCCTCCATGTCGAGGCCCTTATCGAACGACGTGGCCGACAGGTGGGCGGCCTCCGGGGTGGACGTGTCGAGCGTGGCGGGGAGGCCGGTGGGTTGGAGGTGCGAGGCCGGGCCGCATGCGCATGCGCATGCGCTTGAGGATGCGGATGTGGATGCGGGTGGGGATGGTTGCGGAGATGCGCTAGGGGAGGAAGGGGGTTTGTCTTCTTCTTTGAACGAGGCAGAGACCAGGAGCGACGTGTACATCCCAATGACGAGGGCCACGCAGCCCGCGCCGACGAGGGGCCATTTGCGTTGTTGAAAGAGGACGTCGATGGATTCGGCTTTGGGATTGGAGTTTGTGGAAGAAGAGGAAGCGGAGGAGGAGGAGGAGGAGGAGGAGGAGGAGGAGGAGGAGGAGGAGGTTGGGGTTGGTTTTGTGGCTTTGGAAGGTTGTTGGGGTTGCCTGACGGTTGCCGGTTTTACAGGCGCTTTTCGAGGTGTGCTAGATGCTCCGAATCTGGCTGAGGAGGTGAAGCTTCTTGATGAGTGCCAGCTGCTGTGAGGGCAGCACAGCTGCAGCCGGGGTGGTACCCGGAGTCGGGATGCCATAGTGAGAGTTTCCGGAGATGCGCTATGCCAATGAATTGAGCCTGGAAATCATTTCGGACCGTTCGCCCCAATACTGTTTCACAATGTCAAAGGACCTTTGGTAAACAGAAGCGGCTAATCAGATGTTCGAGCAACTCAAAATGAGTCCGAGTTGCTCGACCAATCCAAACTTCCACTTTGAGATTATGTAAGCTAGCGAAGCTTGCAACTGCCTGCCGGGGATTGACAGGCAAGGGGTCTCTTTGATTCGTTCCCGACCCCAGGGATTCACTCACATCACCACCTTCACGAAAACCACCACCCAGTTTCATCAAGCTTGAACCGATCTGAGATCTCGCGCAGTTCACAATCAGCAAACCACCGACATGGCAACACAGCAAGATTTGCAAGAGCTTCTCCGGCTGCTCACAGTCGGTCGCAAAGTCCCAATGATGCAAGCCATGGCGCAAATCAAGGCCCTCCAGGCTGCCGACCTGAGAAGGTGAGCCAAAATTGAATCGCGTGGCCGGACTGAGAAGAGCGGATTTGGTATTGTTCTTTGCCAGAAATAACACTGGCTCATACCGGCCTGCAGCATCAAGCAAATCGCAGAAGCCCCGCTAGAAGCGGTTCAGTCAGCGCTCAAAGGCGACAAGAGCGCTAAACCATTACAAAACGCCTGCAAGGCAGCCCTGAAGCGTGGCTCTGCCGCACCCAGCAGTGGCAGCAAGCGCGGCGCTCCCGAATCCGGTACGGCTTCGTCAGCAAAGCGGGCCAGGAACGGTCTGTTCATGAACGGCCCTGTCGAGATGACGCCCCGGGAGCTGGAGCGCTCCTTGGAGCTGCCGCTTTGCATGGACGAGGAGCGCATCTCCAAGACAGTCATTGAAACAAACAGGTCACCGCTCGTCCTTGCTTTTGCCGTTGAGCTACTACGGCATACCATGCCGGAGCAGCCGCTTTCGAGTCGGCTCAGCCTAGCGCAGGCAGTCGTTAGCGCCAACTCGAGATCAAAGGCCGTCAGTATCGGGCTGGAAAAGGGGCCGAGCGCCGACCAAGAAGGATGGGGGGAGGGACAGCCGCGGGTGAGGGTTATGGGGAGGGAGATTGCCGTGCTAAAGAGGGGAGGGTATGAGTGGCGCGGCGAGGAGACTGTGGGTGAACAGCGGCAGCCGGACGAGGGTGCTAAAGCGTCTGGCTCGGCCTCGGAAACACAAGCAGAGACGGAGACCCAAACATCTTCAGCAACCGCCACCTTCAAACCCACACCGAATACCAGTTGGGCGGCCAGTCAGCCCATCTCCCTCAAGGACTCAACTTTCATTGCCCGCGCTACGCACATCAGCGAACCATCCCAACGCAAGTTTCTCGTGCAGTCCCTCTTCGACGCTATTCCCAACCTCAAGACCGCCACTCACAACGCTTGGGCCTACCGCCTACGGCCGTCCGCGGGCAGCAACAGCAACCGGGTGCGCGAAGAGTCCTTCGACGACGGCGAAACGGGCTGCGGCGACCTGATGCTGCGCGTCATGCGCGAGGCCAACACGGTTGACACGCTCGTCGTACTAACCCGCTGGTTCGGCGGCACGTTGTTGGGCCCGGACCGGTGGCGTCTCATGCGCAACTGCGTCGCCGGGGCCCTGAGCGAGCGCTTGCGCAAGACGGGCGCCGACGTGTCGCTGGGCGGCGAGGCCGTCTGGGGCCTGGATCTGGAGGGGACAAGGGCAAAGTCTATGGTTGGCGGCTACGGCAGCGGCACCAAGATCCACCAGGTTACCGGCGTGGCGGGGATGCAGATCCACAGACCCGAGGCGGCGAGGGGGTACTTGTTGAAGAGCTTTCCGAGTGCGGCGGCAGCGACTGAGGAGGGGGCGGAGGCGACTGCTGCAGCGGGGAAGAGTGCCAAGAAGGCCAGGACGCAAAAGGCGATAGAAGCCGAGAAGGAGGAGAACCTCGGCTTGCTTCTTGGGGCGCTGAGGATTGTCTTTGACAGCTGGGCGGATCATCTCGGCGTTGCGGAGCTGGACAGGAGGGCGTGGGCATGGTACGTAGCGATCAGACCTGATGTGGAGAGTGGACAGGCTGGCTGGGGCGCGAAAGGACCTGTTCGGTTAAGTGACGTGTTGAACTTGAGGAGGAAAGACCGGACGTGATAATTTTGTTTGGGGAGGATGGATGATGGAGAATTGGCCGTTCCTGGGAGACATTGGGTCCCGTGTAATCAACAACTTTTGGTCAAGCCTGATAAATCGGCTATGTCTCCTGGGAATTATTACCGTATCCGACTACAGGATGTTCGACGCCGCTCTACTGATCTAGCTATATAGCTCGACTACTTGAAGTCGTCAACTTTTAATCCCTACTCTTCTGCTCGCTACTCTTTTCTTCATTAAGTAAGCAGAATGCAGTTAGATGCAGCCAAAATGACCGAGGACACAGTCGATTATCCGACTCGCTTCTCGTGGGCCAGCAACGGCCCCAGAGCAGGCACTTCAGACATGTGAGGAGGTCTTAAATCAAGAGAATTGTATATTTGATGCGGGACCCATGATTTTGAGGGTGCAAGAGCCAGGCACTGATACATTACGGCTTGGCGGCGATTAGCGGAGGGACTAGCGTCGATGGTACCTGGAGACTGGTTATCATTTAGTCAGCGAACTCAGCCACTTGCTTAGTAGTTAAACTATCAGGGAGTACACTTGATCTACGTACATCAATCCAGGGAAGGATGATGATGGTTGAGAGGTATCGATACTCTTGAGATTGTCACATCGGTGTAACCAAGAGGCGGGCGCACAACACATTGTAATTTTTTCAGCTACCATGCTCATTGGGAAAGATGGGATGGTGTGGGGTCAGCTCCGAGATGGCTTGCAGCGACACGCAGCTGGGCGGCTCGGCAGGGCAAGGCGGCACTGTTGCCCCTGGCAACTACCAGCCCCGAACTTCAGCAGTAAGGAAAGTCAACAACCCGATTGCCGCGGCGTGAACAGTACCACACGACACTCAACCACTTTGTATCCGACACGGGATTTATTTTTACTGCGCTCTTCAGCCGCAGCCTTATTGTCGCTGGCGATTGTCGATTTTCGAGACGATTTTCACGACAACATCTGCCCGCCGAGTGGGATTGCCATCTCTGGGCTACTTTCGCTTCGATCATCGCTGTCCGTGCTGAGAAACTTACAATTGAACACCGGGCTCCGCTCTTGCTCCGTAAAGGTGCAATGCTGGCCGCTTCAAACGAGGGACCGGCCGTCGCCCTTTCCTGTATGAAGTCATACGACACGCTCAATGAGGCCATTGACCCTCTCGTCTGACTCGAGGCTAACTGTGGAACAGTCGCCAACAACTTCTGGGGCAAGGACGATGCCGGCGTCGGACCCCTCCTCGAGCGCATGCACAATGCGAAGCAGACGTGTGACGAACTGCGCGCCTTCTACGGTGGTAAGTGTCTGCTCGTCTTCCATGATCCACGGTGCGCCTGCGCTAACTTGACGGTCCGCAACAGCGCGCGCATCGATCGAGGACGAGTATGCACGCAAGCTCATGTCGCTATGTCGCAAGCCTCTAGGGTCGCATGAGATTGGGACGCTCAAGACGTCGCTCGACACGGTGCGGGGCGAAGTCGAGTCGATGGCGAAGCAGCACCAGAACATAGCTGCTCAAATGAAGAGCGAGCTGGAGGAGCCGCTTGCCGCGTTTGCGGGAGGCATGAAAGAGCGACGCAAGATTGTGCAGAACACGGTCGAGAAGCTGCTCAAGACCAAGATCCAGCAGACTCAGTTGGTCAACAAGGTGAGCCCAGCCGCGGATGACCACGCGGGATCCCACCACTGACACGCACAGACCCGGGATCGTTACGAGCAGGAATGCCTCAAGATCAAGGGCTACCTAGCCCAGGGGCACATGGTCATGGGCCAGGAGGAGAGGAAGAACAAGGCCAAGCTCGAGAAGACGCAGATTAGCTTGGCAACATCCAACACGGAATACGAGGCCGCCGTCAAGGTGCTCGAGGAGACGACTGCCCGCTGGAATCGGGAGTGGAAGGCGGCTGCCGACAAGTTCCAGGACCTCGAGGAGGAGCGCCTCGACTTCACCAAAAGCAGTCTCTGGACTTTTGCAAACATTGCATCCACCGTCTGTGTCAGCGACGATGCGTCGTGCGAGAAGATTCGTCTGTCTCTGGAGAAGATGGAGGTTGAGAAAGACATTGCCAACTTCATCAAGGAGAAGGGCACGGGCCAAGAGATTCCCGACGCACCCAAGTACATCAACTTCTGCCGTGGCGATGTCGACTCGCAGTCGGAAGTGTCCGAGGACGAGAACTACTCGGTTGCGCAATTTCCACGGAGCATCAACCCTGCCTTCCGCTCTTCCTCCCCACAGCCGTCGGTGTTCGAGTCCCATCACGACCCCAACTCGACGCTGGCTCGGAATCTCGGACACGGCGAGACTGGTGGGAAGCCACAGAGCCGGGAGGCCACCGTGACGCCCCAGAAGGCCCCCGCCATGGCGCCGCAGCAGGATAGCCAGCGCCCGAGGAGAGAAGCACCCCGGAGCTATCAGGCCCCTCGGGCCTCCAACTTGGAGTACGATCCTACCGAGTTTGCGCCTGTTCCCCACGACCCTTATCCAATGGATGGTATGACGATGCTCTGCAGGCCTACGGCATCCGACCTGAGCACCGCGCCGTCAACGTCATCCGCGCGTCCCTCTAGCAGAGATTCGCATAGCGAAACGTCGTTTTCGAGCCAGGAGCCCCCGCAGGCCAAGCAAGAGCCGCTGCCTCCCGCAGCTGCATCCGACAAGAAGGTTCTTAAGAAGAAGAGCGGCTTTTTCCAAAACCACAGCCCCTTCCGACGGAGGAGCACCAAGGAGGTTGCGCCAAACAACCGAAACACGTGGCACCCCTCGAACAACCAAAGCCGGCCCCAGCTTGCCGCAGCCAAGGACAATCAAGTCATCACGGCTGACCGCAGTGTCAGCCCGGATCCTATTGCCGCCAACGCAAGCCTCGCGCTCAACGTGGGCCAGAATGTGTTTGCAGTCGAGACGCCTGACCGCCAGAAGCAGGCCGCAGCACCGGGTACCCCGGAGGATGACCCCATCGCGCTCGCCCTAGCCGAACTGAAGGGTGTTACGACCGGCAAGAACCCGGCGGGGAGAATCTCGGCCGACCACTACCACGGCATTGCAACCCCTGTCCCGGGCACCAGCCCCCATTCCCGCTCCGTCCCCGGGCCCGGGAGCAGTAGCAATAGCATAATCGCCGCCGCGATGCGCGGGACCCCGCCTCCATCCTACGACCACCAAGTCCAACGCCTAGGCGTGCCGCCACCGGCAGTTACCTCCAAAGCGATGAAGGAGTCCTCCCAAAAGTTCCAGCAGCAGACACGCAGCTTGTTCAGCGCCTCTGACAGGCCGGGTTCTGGTGGGGGAGCAGCAGGAGGAGGGGCTGGGGGAGGAGGAGCCGGTGGTAGTTACGGCAGCCCCATGTCCCGGCCCGGAACCAGGCGCGGATCCAGTGACGTCGCCCGTGCCCCGTCGCCCGGACCGCAGCGAAGCGTCTCGCCCCGGCCCGGGTCCCGCGCGAGCCCCGCGGCCGGCGGCAGCGGCTCCTACGGCCACAGCCACCAGCGATCCGCGTCTCCGGGCGTGTACGCCAGCAGCCATCGCGGGTCAGCCACGCAGCTGGCCATGACGCCGAAGCAGCAGCGCGGGTCCGACCAGTACTACCGCGGAGGGGGCGGCGGCGGCGGGGCATCCCCAAGCATCAGCGACATGGCCAGGTCGGTCTCGCCCTCGCCGTACAGCCCCAGGGGCAGCGGGATGGAACAGCAGCACGCCCGTCCGTCGAGCCGCATGAGCGGCATGGGTATGGACCACATGGCCATGCAGCTCGCGCAGACGGGGCCGGCGGCCGGACAGCAGGATGATGGCTATGGCGGTTCGATGAGGGGCAGGCATAATAGGAGTAATACCGCGTCGAGCATGAGTATGCGCGGCGGTGGTGGCGGTGGCGGCGGGGCGAATAATGGGATGAGTTTGTACGAAGGTGCGGGCCCTGTACAGGCAGCGTCGAGGACGAGGAGCAAGAGCGTTGCAGCGGCTGACGCGGGGAGGTACACGAGGGATGGGAGGCCGATTTTGCATTTTGGTGAGTTTCCTTCCCCCTTTTTCCCTCGATTTGCTCCAACCGTGATGTTCTTCGTTTACTAACACGGCGTGCGCAGCCCGAGCATTGTACATGTATCAAGCTGCGATACCCGAGGAGTTGGGATTTGCCAAGGGGGACATTCTGGCCATTTTGCGGCACCAGGACGACGGGTGGTGGGAGGCTACGGTGCAGGGCGGGAACGGGCTGGTTGGGCTGGTCCCGAGCAATTATTTGCAGCCTTGCTAGACTGAGGGGGGGTGTTACTCGAAAAGCATTGATTTGGGGATGAGATGATCATGATGATGATGAATGGTCGACGGTAGTGGTGCAACATATACCTTTTTCTTCTTTTTCGTTTGTCGAGTCTGCCTTGTCTGGCGCTTTCTCATTTGTTGGTTTCATCTAGGGTTGCGTTTGGGGATGTATAGCGTGCTACCTGACGTGTACTTTGACATTATTTATTCCTTTTTCCTTCTTCACCGGAGCAGAGTAGTTTGTTGAGGGGCTTGAGCATATGTATTCTGATTGTTAAGGTACAGTGCCTTGTTCATCGTGAGGGAAGTTGGAGTTGCGGGAAGCACATGCTTGGGAACACCCGAGCTCCCATGCCAAGAAACGGTGTGACATCAGTCTCGGGAGCTCTGAAAGCTCCCCCACTTATCTAAGTTCGAGGCCTCCTCCATTCTCCATCCCTAGCTTGCAATTACAAACAGCAGCCGTGATTTTAGTGACCAAATCGCGGTCGAACGGCGGCAGTCCTGCCTACCATGGTAATCACTAATCTAGCGCACGAGCCGCTAAGCGTCTTTTTCGGCCGGCTGACCACCCCGCGCAGGACTCGGACAACCTCGAGGACCTGGTCGTCCAGCTGCGCGAGGAAGGACGCGGCGCCGCCCAAAGCATCCACCGTGTCGCGCACCGCACTTTCGTCTCTAGGGGGGTTCAGAAGACGGTGATTACCACGACATTGCTACTAATCGGCGCCGGGCTCCTCTACGTCCCGGCAGTGTTTGGGTATCTTGTGTTCTACTACAAGTACCTCCCGGACCAGGTGACAACGGTGCCCGTGCATTTGCAATATGGGTAAGTCGGCTTGATTCTCTTTCTATCTTGAGCCGTTACTGATATGCATCTGCGACTTAGCGTCGGGCCCAACCCCTTTGGCATCGCCGCCCTCTCGGCGCGCAACCGCATGCACGACCGCCAGCCCTACGACATAACCGTCTCCCTAACCCTCCCCCGCTCCCCCGCGAACCTGAACCGCGGCAACTTCATGGTCGCAATGCACCTCCTCTCCGCCGCCTCTGCTCTTGGTGATACCCAACAACTACAACAACTACCACACACCCTCCCATACATTACCCCCTCCCCCCACTCCTCCTCTTCCCAACCATCCCTCCCAACCCGCATCGACCTCCCAGCCTACCTAGCCACCACCCAAATCCTCTTCACCTCGACCCGCCCGGCCCTCATCCCCTATGCCGATCCCCTCGCCTCCTTCGCCACGCGCGTGCTCCTGCTGGGCTACCACGTACTCTTCCCGCGCCGCGCGGGCGCCGTGCGCCTGGCCATCCCCATGGCCGAGCAGCTCTCGTTCAGCGGCAGCAGCAGCAGCAGTGGCCCGCCGAAACAGACGGGGTCTTCCCGGCCGTCGCTGCCGCCGCAGCCAGCGGGCCTGCCCACGAGCCTGCTGCTCGAGGTGCAGGCGGGCCAGGGGATCCAGGTGTACGACGCGAGCGTGACGTTCACGGCTAGGCTGCGCGGCCTGCGCTGGTTCATGTACACGTGGTGGGCCACGGCGTTTGGGGTGTTTACGTTTGCGTTCTGGGCGGTGGAGGTGGTGGTGATGATCGGGGTGTTGATGGCTGTGGGGTGGTGCCTGAGGGGAACATCGCCTGGGGGTGATCTGTGGGAGGAAAGGGGAGTTGAAGGTGATGATGACGATTATGATTATGATATCAAGGCTGGAGAGAAGGGGAAGGGGAAGGGGAGAGCGGTGGATGTGTCTACTGCTGCTGCTACTACTAGCGGGGTCAGTGGTGGGCGGAAGAAGGTTAAGCTACAGGAAGCGGCTCCTTCTACCGGGAGTGGTGCAGCTGCTAAGGAAAAGGGGAAGGATGTGAAAAAAGAGGAAGGCGACGGGGAAGAAGTGCTGGTGTCGAGTGTGCCGGATATCCGTGCCAGCCAGGGAGGTGGTGAGGCGGATGATGAGGGCGAGGGCGGGGAGGGATCCAGGTCGAGGGATTCAGGGGTTGGGACTAGTTATACTGGTCAGGCGAGCAGAGACGGCACGAGGAGGAGGGTCACGGGGCGGAGAGAATCTCGATGACGGCCGATGGGGCGGGTGTTTTGGCGTTTTCCGGTAGAGCGCGGTGTACTTGGTGATTATATGGAATTGTGTTTAGACGTGTTTACTTTTTTTTTTTTTTGCTCTTTTTCTAAATGGTAATGTCGATTAGCTGGGCTCGGAATCCCCGAGGTCCATGGGCGCGGGGCAATCCTCGGCCGAATCTAAACATGGAGATTGCATTTTCCATAGCGCGTTGTGACATGTCAGGCACCGCCATGTGCCTGATGCCAGCTCACCATTCACTAACTACCTGGAAATAGTCGGAGCTGGGCACTGTGTTGGCCGTGCCATGGCTATCGACTGCTCGCCAGCGCCCAATAATCAACTAATCATCAGTCGAGACAATGGCCCGTGCGCGGCCGGCCGGCCCGCTGTGTGCAACTCGGACCCAGCCATCACTCTCTCCGCTTCCAGACTTCGTTTGCACCAACACTCAGCCTCAGATTTCGATAGGCAATTTGCCAACTCGATAGGCGGACGCCAGCTGAGCAATTAGCTGGCTCATTTCACCAGCGGTCGGCGATCCAGATAAATACATCCTGACGGGCCCAGGGCTTGTCCGGGGCCTGCGGCGTGTCGTTTGCACGGCCCAACCCCTCTAAATCTTTCTTGCCAACGCAGCACAGAACCTGGAAGAAGTCCAGCCCCTGCTTCCAGCACGCGGCGCCCTATCGTTCGGCTTTTACAAGACGGCGAGACTGGCTCCTCTTTGCGAACCCATTGTAGCAAAAATCACCAGGCCGGAAGCGCTGTGGCACACGGGCACACCGCTAGCACAAAGCACAAACCGCCGAAGCTCGACTCGCCGGCGTTCCCCTGCCCGCCCGCCTGCCTGAATACTACTCTGGACAAGAGAAGGAGCACTTGTCCCGCGCCATTTCCTCATTTCGAACTTGTCAGTTCTCATCGCGAGTCGCAGCGAGTGACGGGGCCATCCTGGCATTGTTGGCAGAAGTCATAACGCCTTCCCCGCCACTTCCGACACTGCTGCGCGGGGTAGTAAAATCACCTGCCACCTCAGCTGCAGACATTTTGTGGTTCTCCCGCCCGCAGCGGAATCCAGCACAATCATGCCCTGCTACAAGGGCATCGCGGTGAGCATCCATGCCAATGGAGCGCCGCTGCCCGAGTACGGTATCCAGAAACAGTCACGCATGTCACGGATCAACAGTTACATTCCGGTCCCGCAGCCGCAGCTGCACCGAGAGACCAACAGGCCCGAGCCGGCCAAGTTTGCCATCTCCATCACGCTGCTCACCCCCGGTCTCGCGATACCCTACTCGATGCCCCGAGCGACCCCGAGCAACCCGTATCCGAGGCCGCAGATCGTCGGCCCAATGCCCTCGCCGGGTGAGCGCGGAAAGAGCCTCGGCATGGTCGACCCCTACATCCCCATGACCAATAGCGAGAACGAGACCATCGCTGCGTACATCTACTTTGATGGAAGAGCTAAGGAAGAGGTGGCCACGCTGCTGCGTCCCGGCGAGGAGACTTGGGTCAACAGCAGATGGGTCCAGGTCCCAGAGTCCGAGGGCGGTGGCCTGGCCGAGAGGGAGTTCCTCTTCCGCGAAGTCGGCCTGGAGAGGTGGCTGAACGGCCTCGACCTGAAGGGGCACGACGCTGCCGAGAAGCTGGAGCGCCGGAGGCAGAAATTTGAAAAGCGCAGAAGGAGGCAAAAGCCAGCTGGCGAGGGGGATTCGGGCATGGATGAAGGCTCCAACCGGCCGCGGAGCACGTTCCGGTACGGCGCCGACGAGCGGTCGCCCGTCGAGGCCGTCTTTGAGGAAGACTCGTTCTCTTCTGACGATGACGAGCCCCCGGAGGCGACCGGCCAGATCAAGGTGGCCATGTTCCGGGTTATCGCCTCGGGAGAAATCAAAAAGGGAGAGTACTCGCCCCAGTTTGACGCCCACGACGACTCCTCCGAAGACGAGGGCAAGGGAGGCTCCAACGGAATCGACGCCGATGTTGAGCACACGACTAGTTTTGCGAAGCCGAAGACACTCGATCCGAAGACTATCAGCACTCAGACTGTGACAGGCATCGACGGGCCCGACAAGCCTTTTGCCGTGTTTACCTTTTTCTATCGCGGCGAGCGTGAGTACCCCATCTCGTCTGTGCTTCTTAGACCACACTCTCTTACCAAGACCCTATAGGCCAACTGCAAAAAATGGGCGTCATGGGACCCTCGAAATCCCAGACGGCGTCTCCGGGAGCTATGAAGCGGCGGTCTGGCCAGCTCGACTTCTCAAACCTCGGCCCACTCAAGACTAGCGGCACCGTTGGCTTTTCGGCCTTCCGAGATAAAGACAGCCAATCAACGAGGAGGAGAAAGGCACGCAAGAGCAACGGCGCGGCAGAGAGCAGCACCATGATTGCTGATAGTGACGATGACGACGACGACGACGATAACAGCGAGATACTGGGCAAGATGGAGGACGTGGACGCTAAGTACGACAAGTCCAAGCTCGGCCCTGAAGATGCCAAGTTCTCTGGTGAACTAGCCGATGGTGTAAATCGCATCAGAGTATGTCGCCCCGCTCCTTCTTTCTCATACCGATGCTAACGGTCTTCTGCCATCCAGCTCAAGCGGGCACACTCTGCCGAACCGGACAGCGCCTCCAGCCCCAGAAAATCTCCCAGCGCTGGAGCGGCGACTCCACCCCAGAATCCGCTCGGCACGGGCGGCATGGCGTCGGCCGCCGCGGGAATCTTTGGGAAGAGCCTGCCGGATGATAGTGATGTCATTGGAAGCCCGATGAAGAAAGCTCGGCCTAGCATTGGCGATCTCGGTGACCTCAGCGCCGGCGGGAGTCCTAGCGGGAGTTTTCCCACCCCCAACCCACTCGGCGATATACTCGCCAAGGCTCAGGCTTCTCAGGCAAGCCAGGATCAAACGGAGCCTTCGTCGGGCATGAAGGTGGAGGAGGAGGAGGAGTTGTGAGAAAGAGCGAGGAAGATGAGGGATGGGTGTGCGTGTTTAAATATCGCTGTTGAGTACACGATGGACTACAGACGGATTACTGCGCTGGTAGGACCACACCAGGTCCAGCGCCATACTTTGATCGGATCGATCGGGTTTTGTTTGGGCTATTGAAGGCGAAATCTAGGGATTGGAGGCGCCACTTCTACATGGCAACAAGAGCGATTGTTGTCTCTCTCCTGCCCCTGGCAGCCCCGGAGATACATACCCATCCGTTTCCATGATCACTTACACGTCCACCACAGCGGTTCCTTCGAGCGGATCTACCTGGCCGTGGCTTGCGGATTGGTGATTGGGCGGGCGGGAAAGAGCGCTAATAGAGCATTACGAGACAGGTCGTTGCTTCTACAAGCAATGAGCTCAGCTTGGGTGTCGTTGTGGGGGGGAAGGGGGGTTATGACCTCAATTGTAGGGTAGTCGTTTAGATGAATAAGTTGGCCGGCTGAAAACTTGGAGGTGGAGTTTCTTTACTACGGTGATTCGCGTGTAGTGTTCTAGGCGTTGGGGAGGGGTCACCATTCACGTGGTGACATGAAAGCGAGGATGCGAAATGGTGCTTGTATTGCATACTAGAAACTAAACTATGACAAAGAGCATTTAAAAGCACCCCTTCGCGGAGACCAAGAGGCAAACGAATCACAGGGCCTGATTGCACAGAAGTCCATCCAACTTTGCCAACAGCCTCGAGACCAAATAATGCACAATTTGTGTTCCGAGGACGATACCCATTCACCTAATCAATAGTTAGCATCCGGCGTCACAAGTTGACGGGTACAGCATGATAGACGCAGCGAGGGAGGATCAGACTGTTGAGCTTGATAATTTGAATGATCAACACGGAAGATTCAGTTGGTCATTCTTTAGAAGAGTGTGTCATCATTGCAATAAGAGATGGGAGGGACAAAGAAAAGCATGTTTTACCAGTTCAGCGAAGCCAACAAGGGATTGTTTGGAGACCGCAGCGTCCAACGCGCTTGACTCCAAAGCCACGCCTTGGTCATGGGATGCGAGAAGAGGATGAAAAGTGCGGCTTGGTTCAAATCTTCCAAAAATTTATCTGTGCAGTCGTGTTCGTCGTCTGGACATTGGAACCCACTCACGGAAGCTTTCTTGTGCCTGTTTGCCTGAGGCTGAAATTAACCCCACCATTGGACTTTTGTGGACCGCAGCTGCTGCCCCCCCTTGGGTACCCATCTCAAACCTGCACAGTCCCACGGACAGAACCGACAACCCACCACACCCAAGCACTTCAACCCATCCGGCCACCACCGAGTTTACGTTCCATCTCCGGATTCACTAGATTTCCTTCTTCTGTAAGACATACGTCAACAAGCCATCACAATGGCCGGTAAGTGTGTTTGTTTTTTTCGCGCAAGAAGTTCTCTGCGGCCTCAGCGCAAATCGGGCGGGCGAGGAGGGGCTGCCTGTTTACCCCGCGATCCTGTCGTGCCCTGTTTGCGCCGGCCTCTCGACGACGTGATTGTTTTCTTTATTTTTTCTTGTTTTTTTTCCTTTTGCTAACACGACGACGGTGCAGACTTCCAGGGCATTGCGAGTGAGTGCACGTCGGGGCATGCGAAAGCTCCTCCTTGATTGTGATTGCGGTCTTCGCCAAGTCCAGAATCAGCGCTCCTAACATCGGGCTTTTTTTCTCGTTGCCCCGCTTCGCAGAGGAGTTCGTTACGCATTACTACAGCACCTTCGATAACGACAGGAAGGCGCTGGCGATTCTCTACGTACGCACAGAGCCCTTTTCTAAAACAGAATTGTTAGGGGAGCGAGATGGCTGATGCGATGCACGGAACAGAGAGAGAACTCAATGTTGACGTTCCAGTCGGCCCAAAGCCTCGGTGCTGCGAACATCACTGAGAAGCTCACAGTAAGGCTCCGCCGCTCGGCGGTGAGAAAAAGAGTTGGGTTGGCTGAACCTTTTACAGGGCCTCCCGTTCCAGAAGATCAGGCACGTGCATGGCGAGCCTGAGGCCCAGCCCACGCCCACTGGCGGCATCATGATCTTGGTGAACGGACAGCTCTTAGTGCGCAACTCCCCACTCGATCGCATTCTTCTCTTCGGGTTCGAGTGTTTGGTGTTAACATTACCGTGTGCAGGTCGATGAAGAGCAGAACCCGCTTCCCTACTCGCAGGCCTTCCACCTCAGCCAGGACGCTGCCGGCCAATGGTTCGTCCAGAACGACATTTTCAGCCTGGTCCTCCTCTAGACAGCTTTCTGCATTGTGGTCGACCGGGCCGAGTGTGTGACGAGGCTTCGCCTAGAGTAGACATTATCGCGGGCGTCTGGTGCATCTCGGCCCGGTGAGGATGGTGAAGAATTCTGGAGACTTTGTGGTCGTCTTGATCTCTTTTTTCTTCTTCTTTTTTGACGGCCCTTTGAAGCAAAGAAGGGAACTGGGCGTTGCAGTGCGCGAAGTCGGGATGGGTGTGGTAACGGGGAGTTCTTGATAGTCTAGCTTGGGTTAAATTCAGACGGGGTTCTGAGCCGTGAAAGGGTCTCCGCCAACCTGCCGCGTAACCGCCATCACGTCAGCAGACGGGGACTTGGCAGGAGAAAGAAAACAGCTGCCTGTCCGTGACATGTTGAATTATATATATAACTCCCTGGAAAATCCACATCCGGTGCGGTGCGTATGTGTGTGAAACTAGTAGACCGCTTCAGCACCGAGCGGCCACGGCGGACCGTAAATGCAGCCCTCGTTGTTTGGAAGGTGTTTCGGAAGCTTCCCAGAAAAAAACCCGTTCCCAACAGCAGCCCCGGCCGAGTCGCAGGGTAAGTGGAGCATGCCAGCATCCCTGTCCGGTTGGCCTGGAAGCCAGCAGCGGCCAGCAGCGACCAATCACCAGGCTTTTTGATCGGAACACAGCCCGCCCCTGGGCCGCGAGTTCCCCACCCGTAGCCAGCCGGCGGCCGAAATGACAACGTGCTAACTGTTCCCGAAGCTCGTCAGCCCGACCTCTAGGTATATTCCCATCCTGTCAAACAACGAGCTTTGAGTAACTACGTTTGGCCAGTTGCTCTTTTGTTCCTTGATTAAGCGCTCCGAGACAAAGCCACCGGCCCTACCCACTCAGACATCGATCAGCCGAATTCGACTGATTCTTCTCGAACACAAAGTTGTCGCGAGGAACCAAACAAGCTTACGCACCACACACGGCACAGCGGCAGAAATAGCGAATATCGTCCTGCGCTCTCAGAATTCGACGGCCGATCGAGACACTACGGTAGCTGACATACTCGAAACACACGGGGAGGCAGACGGTTTCCCGAAGGCGCGAGACCTGTTCTAGTATAAAAGATCGACCGCCGGCAAGATGTCGTTGAAGGAGGAATTCGCGACGCGCAACTTCAGTATGTCTTTAGATTCTATCCCCACCGGTCTCGCCATCGTTAGGACGGGACTTTTCTGCGCCTGCATAGCATGCTAACGTGATCGGTTGCTGCGCAGGTATCTATGGACAATGGTGAGGGCTGCTCCGTTTAGTTTTCTACGATGCGCTCCGTCGCTTGGATGAAGGGGGGGGATATCTCACAATCTCACCACCATGACATGTCGACAACCGCCCGAAGCGCAACCCCCGTCCATGAGAACCAGAAGCTGACCACCGCCGCGCTCCACAGGCTGGGCATCCTGTCCATGATCCTCTGCTTCGCCCTGGGCATCGCCAACATTTTCACGTTCTACGTCTTCATCATCATCTTTAGCGTCATCTGCCTGTACGTTTTTTCCGTCTCCCCCTTCCCCTCTACCCCTCTAAGCCCCCCCTCAACGGCCCGATCCCTGATGCTTTCCACCCAACCAACCGCACCATTTGACCTACCGCCGCTGACCCACGGGGTACCGCGCTTCTCGCAGCGTATCCTCGTTCATAATCCTCTTCATCGAAGTGCCCCTCCTCCTGCGCATCTGCCCCACCTCGGCCGGGTTCGACGCCGCCATCCGCCGCATCTCGACAAACTACATGCGCGCCGCCGCCTACGCCGTCATGGCCATCGTCCAGTGGCTCTCCATCATCGCGCGTGCCACCTCGCTGATCGCCGCCGCCGTCCTGCTGACCTTCACCGGCCTGTGCTACCTGCTCGCGGGCATCAAGGGCCAGGCGTTTGTGGGGAGCAAGACGCTTGGCGGGGCGGGGGTTGCGCAGATGATTGTATGAGGATCTCTTTACTTTTTCCGGTTTCTGCGTGGTTCGCGGGATTGGAGGAGGTAGGAAGGGTGGGTGGGATGGAGAGTAGATGGGCAGGGGAGGGAAAAGGGATCGGAAAGGGTGAGAAGGGTTGGTAGTGGCGGAGGCGGAGGCGGAGGCGGAGGCGGAGGCGGAGGCGGGGCCTTGCAAAGTTGTTCTTTTTTCTTTGTGCTATGGACGATTCTTGCGGCGTCGAAGATGACGGGACGTATCATGGTTTCACTCGCGCGGTCACAGTCGCACTCTGCACGTTTCTGTTCTTGATTTTTTTCGGTTTAAAAGGAGGGGGTTTATGGCGTCTATGGCTTCCTTTTAATGCAGGGACATACGGGGGGGTTTATCTCGCCTAGTCTGCTCGTGGGGGGTTTGCCTTTCCTCAGACTCCCCTGGACGCTGTTTGTTGGGTGGTTGTGTTTTCTGCGGACCTGGCTCGGGCCAGGCTGGACTTAACGGGCATTTCATACAAGGAGAAGGAGACGTGAGGTTTAACTGGTGGTACGAAGTAGTGTATGGTATATGACGGTTACGGCTGAGGGAAATGCAGAGACGTAGGTTTTGTGATGCCCGCAGTTGAGGTCGTTGTTGGCTTGTGATGGGCTGGGTGATGCTAGATGGAGCGCGCATTCCGGGGGTGCTGGACACAATGAATGTTCAGCTTACCAGGTGGTCTACGGACTAGCGTGGAATGCGAGACACCATGATAAGAACAGAACCTCAGCGTTTCTTAATGGGAAGGCAGGTGGTTGGCATGACTCATTTCTTTTCGGTCCAGATTCGTTTCAAAGTCTGGATAAAGTTAAGAATACAGGTGGTTCCCCCGTTTCCTTAATCCGCCTTCCCAGTTACTCCCTCATACCAGGCGTGTTCTTGATCTCGGTTCACAGGCTTTTTAACACAATCCTTCATCCCTCCTTCTGCTTGCTGCGGCCCCAACCCCACAACCGGGCTGCAGCACCTAGTTCCCCAAATCAACCCTGTCACACGCCCCATACACACTTAGGTGTCCGTTTTCCATCCCATGGCATAAGACATAACTGCGGTGCGGCACAATAAAGCGTTCGCTGGCCACCTAGCTCGGGGGGTTCTCGATCTTGGTAGTGTTGTTGCTTGGAGCGGAAGTCGGGGGTTTGGTCTTGGCTTCAGGAGCTGACGCCGAAGTTGAAGCCAGCAATGTAGCCTCCAGCAGCGGCCGCGGCATATGCTGGGCGTCCTTTGAGAATGCCCTCAGGCAGTTTGCTCGCGACTCATCGCTCAGGGTTGAGATGAAGAGCGCGCCGGTTGGTGAGATGCCGCCCATGGTTCGTGTATTTTGTCTTTCCGCGGCTGGTAGTGAGTGCTAGAGCCCGTTATGGGTTGCTCCGCGTTAAAATGAGTATGGAAGGTGCCCATTGTGCCGGCACTTGGTAGATATGTAGTTTAAGTAGTTTGCTCGTGGTGGAAGAGGCTCCGTGTGCCGCGTTGCTTCCGGGCTTCCTGCTCGGACTCTGTAGGCCGTTTCCTCGAGCTAAATGCGACCCTGAGTCCGATCATGGGCCCGCAGGAACTGCCCAATGAGGGTCGAAGGACGGATAGCAAGGGATCGATCTTCGCAACATCATCGCATGGCCCACGTGGCCGGGGGGGTGAGAAGGGATCTCGTGGGTCGTCGGCTTTTACGTATGTGCATATCTAGCATCGCAGCGTTGGGGATGGTTGTTTTAAGGACTTCATGTAAAATAAGACCCGCATTTTGTCGCTATACCGTTGCTATATGTACTATCTTGCTCTCCCGCCGCTCTCCTCTATGACAACCCTGAGCTAATTATAGGAAAGGCACTCACCAAGCGAATCCGCGGCGCTGCAATTCCTACATCTGTTCCATCCTTCTTGTTAACTTGCTGGTCTCCTAACGTCTACTCAAATATCCCGATGAGGTTCTCATTGACAATCAACCGCCTCAAGGGGATCCAATATTTATTTATTTATTTATTTTAAAAAAGGGAAAATAGAAAAAAGAAAAGCAAAAAAAGAATGTATCTGGTTTCGCGAGAGCCTTCATCGCTGTTGTCAAAGTGTGAAGCGATTCGAGCAGGATCTCAAACGCCACGACCCACGAAGTGTTCACGCTAAGGGTGCGATGACCAACCGCGCCCCCAAACCCAGATACACTAGCTTTTGGAAAAGGGCCCTGTGAATAAAGCGAAGATCCTTCGCACACAGGCATCCACAGTCGTAAGCAGCGGTCACCGAGGTGAGGCTTTAGTGGCCAGAACATTTGTCGTGCTGGGGTGGCCTGCGCATTCCCATGTTCAACGACGAGATCTTGCATGATAGGCTTGGGAAAGTTTGCATAACAATACCCTGTAGGTGCTGTTGGGGTAGATGAAGACGGAGGCCGGGAAAAACAAATATAGTCAACCCGGGCCTGGGTGAGTAATGTAGAGTGTCTTATGACCCTGGTACTGGTACACGGGCTCCGACATTGGAGCTATTTGACGAAACGGACGGACTGACCCTGCAGATATGACGAGCGTTCGGAGGGTGAATAATGGTTTACTGCTGAGAGTTCTGAGCGCGGTTCCGCCCCCCGTGGGGTATTCTGCGTATGGTGTTGGAAATTGAAGATTTGATATGGCAGATGGGTAAGGTAGTCCTGGTGCAGAGACCCATCTTGGGGCCTGCGTCATGCGGCTGGCCTGTGCGCATGTAAAGGTCAGTCACATGATGATGCTTTCTGCAAGGAGCTGATTGTGCATTGTCGGTATTTTACTGTGCTATGTATGTACATGGAGAAAAGGTCAAGCGCCAGAGCAGTGGAACCCGTGACTAAAGCAAGACACGCTGAACATCCGTACATTGGTGACAAGTTGGCCTTACCTAGAGCGAAGGAAATACCTAGAACCATTTACGAATAAGGATCTAACCTCGTTCCTGAAGTTAGGATTACGCCGTACATCGGGGAGAAAAAAGGTACTTCGCGGATACACCCACTCTGCTGCTGCCAATCCAGCGCAACAAAAGCTGCATTCACTGCCTTTGGTGATGGTGCGAATGATGGGAGGATGACACAGTGGTAGCATGTTGACGGCTGGCTGTAAACAGGAGATCAGGACACAACATCTGCTGACATAATAGCAGAGAAGGACGACGGCTCAACACTGCACCCTTGCACGTAACCGCCAACGGCCAGCAGGAGGTACAGTTGAATAGCAGCGAAAGCAAGGAGATATAATGTTAACAGCGCCGAGATCAAAGCCTCGTGTCTGAATGAAAATGCTGGTTAGGTAAATGAATACGAGACATTGTGTCGAGCATTACTTTGCATCTAGGGGAGCTTTCCTCGACTTATTGGCAACTAAGTACTGTAAGCAGGGTTATAGGAATGCAGCTATATTGCGGCTCCATTAGTGCCTCTTCCCCCCAATGAGTTTCTCCTGAACTGTGGTTTTCCTCGCGTACAGAGTCGAGCATTTTGTGCAGATGAACCTTCGTGGTTCCACTGCGTTGCCAAATGGCGAGCGATACGCTACCCCTGATCCATGTTATACAATTGGCAACGCAGACATATAGCTTAGAAGAGGCTGCCTACCCACATTTATGCTCGACATCCTCGGCGTCATTCATAGTGTATTGAGCATAGCCCAAACAGAGCAGACTGCGCGAGGCAGCAGACCAACCACTAACTGGTGTCAGTTAGAGGGTACAAACTGGTACCGAAATATCATTAAAATATGCCCTTACTAGGTGGTGTTACCGACTGTGAAATTGCTTGAGGCCAAGTATCGCTGGCCACAGCTAGGGCAGTCCACCGGGGCAGAAGACTGGCCGACGACAGCAATAGGAATTACAGCCTTGTGTGGCGAGCCTTGTAACGGGGTATTTGTGCTTCCACAACCGTGTTCATGGTTGGTGTTGCTACATGGTACCGGTCCGGTTTGGTGACTCCGTGCTGTTGCCCGGGGAAACGATGAATCGTGCAGGATGCGATTGTTGCAGCTGAGGGATACGCTCTGTGTACTTCTGAAGATCTGATTGATGCTGCTGAGGGACTTACGCTGTGCCTGCTGGGGGAACTGCTACTGTTGTTGAGAGACGGCTCCTGTGTACTGCTAGGGACTTGATAATTGTCTAAGGAATGTTTCTGGTCATCCTGGGTTGGGAGACGAAACGGATGAAATGGTTGCTGTATTCATGGCGACAAAGGTTTCCACCATCTCGGATTTGTCAGAGAATAGCTAGGAGGACAGCCTGCATCCTGAGCTTAGACGCGCTGGACCCTGTAGCGTGGGAATGAAGGTGTCACGAGCCATATCTGGTATCGTGTGTGGTAGTTTTCCCCTACTCTTACCCCAATTACCACTCTTCCGAACGCCATACAAAATTCCCCGAGTGTCATGGAATCGGTGAGCTCTCAATTCTCCAGAAGTTCGATGACAAGTTATGCAGCAGTAACATATGTACCACTGAGATCGCAGAGATGAAGGAGCATCAAGGCCTCAGACTGCCCAGATCCATTTCCACGGCAAATTATGCACTCTTTTGTACATGTCCGTGTAGGGGGTGATTGTTAGTGTAGCGGCCACATAATCCCGCTTAAAAACTGCTCGTTGATGCCACAGTGCACGGCAAGTAAGTGGGCTGCTACGTATATAAACACCACAACCATTATAAGGATATCGACGTGCCGCTTCGCAACATCTCCTTTCGGAAGGATGCAATGACACACGAGGTTCCTCAACGAGCCATTAACTAGCTGGTGAAGCAAGTTTTGGCTCAACCTTGCCAGCGGCATCCCCGAGGTGCTTGTCCCCTTGTTTTATCACGACATGCCCACTGTTCCATGGGCGTTGTTTTTGTGGGACGCTGAAATCGACTTTGAATTGGATGACAAACTGATCCTTATTGGTTTTCAATCTACGGAGTAGGGGGACCGGGGAATCCGTTCTCTTCGATTGAAATTCAAAAGGGAAAAGACTTGATGGACAGAGGGTGTACATTATATATGTTGTGCCCATAGCTTTGATGGTTGCAGTAGGCCAATTTGCGTCTGGGAAACATTGCTATGTCCAACCAATCACCTGCATGTGAGTTCTGGAATATATTTTGTGAAATGGGCCTTAATCAACTTGCGGGACCAGGGTAACTGGATGGTTGATTGGGTGTGAGATCCAAGATAAGCCTACACTCAGTTTGCGGGACCAGAGTAGCTAGATGGCTGTTTAAGTGTGAGATCCTGGATGGGCCTACAAGGCAACTGCAGCGAAGAGAGAAAATGGGAACTACACGTAGTCCAGACTGGGTTCTAGGCTACCTATCCTTTCAGCTGCGTGTCAACCCGTTTAGTCGGGCTGTCAAAGGGGTTGTGCATTGCCCCTTTTTTTCAGGTCAGTTGATCAGTCCCGATGCGGACAGCCCGACGCAACCAGATGCATCGTGAGCACGAGCAATGTTTGTGACATCAGATGCCGCCGGTGGGAAGGGGCTTAAGGTCCCACCGAGTCCCGACTCCGCAGGATTGCGGCAGTCGTACAGTACCGTACGGGGTAGTTTCTCTTGGTAATAGAGTCACCACGGCTATGCAGTCGCCAGACAAGCGGACCTGCGAAAGCAGGCTCGATCGAGGGGATTGCGTCATACCGCACTGTGCAGTCACAAAGCAGTTGAAATTGCTGAGGCATTTCTTTCGAGGGCTTAGGGAAAACGCGCCTATGTACAGGGGAAGCAAGAGGCAGTTGTCAGACACCGGACAACGCGCTTGGCGGTGTCTGGTATTCCTCTAGGATGGGAGGTCACGGACACGAGACCTGCAAAGGCTCAAGCGCTGCTGGAAGGAAAGGGCGGTCACCACCGCGAGTCCATTGATTAGGTGCTGTGTGGGGCTGTGCGCAATTGGTTGGTGTATGGATGGCAGAACACACCGTATCATGTCGAAGATGCACACACGTGGAGAAAGGGAATGCCGTGAGTGTGGTGTTTGTAGGCTTTCTGGCAACGCAGTACCCTTGGCCGATCAGACCCATGGTGTCTGGCGGTCGGAGCACCGCAATCTGATCTGCCACCCGCAACGGTTCCTTCCCGATACACGAGATCGACCGCTCAAGTTCGAGGGTTGTGGCATCCCGATGCTGTGCTCCTCGGTATCCCGTCAAGCATCGTCTCCTGCTCCCCTTTCGCCGTTCTTTGATGGCCCTAGGCATTCTCGTTTAACCATCATGCACGACGGAAAACTCTGGGGGTCATTCGCATCCGTTTCTCCAATTCCAGAACAACCCATCAGCCAGCTTGGCAGCCCAGTTGCAGCCCGCAGTGGGGATGGTGGGGTAAGCCGAGCCCCTCCGCCCAGGAACCATCCAGATCCAGAAGTACTGTACAGTACAAACCTACACTACTTGAACGGCACTGCCCGGACAAAGGACGGTGTATCGAGTTGGCCTTTGCCGTGCCTAGGGACACGAAGGTCCTCTTCGTTGTCGGCTTGGAAATACCAGCTATGAGCCGTGCCAACAGTCGCTGTCGAGGCGTCATCCTCCGTGGCCGTGGAGCTGAATCGTTTGCGCACCCGAGTACTGTACGGAAACAAAGTGGGCTGCTGGATTTGGAGTCCATGGAGGTGCCCGCTGGTACAGTACATGCTTGTACAGTTACCCAGCCAAGCGACTTCTTGCATCGGAGCACCCACCTTGCTGGCCGGTTGTCACCCGCACGGTGAATTCCACGTCTTGACCATCTGGGAATCCGGGCGAGTCACTGGATCACTCGCTGGTCGGTGTCTTAGCCTGATGGGGTGAGCGAAGCTCACGACACCCCTGTTTAGGCACGGCACGACATTGTGGAATCGAGGGTCGGCAGGATAGTACTCGAGGTGCAGAGTACGCTGCGGCAGCACAGTACGGATATTCGCAGTGACAGGGGCCGGATTCGTAGCTAATGACGAAGAAAGCATTGTCAGCGGTATAAGTGGTCAGGGGTGCCGCCCACTCTTGACGGACTGCCCAGTTTCATCACACTGGACAACCTTGAGAATATTTGATCTCGAGACTCAATTGACGATTAAGGTCTCTTTTTTTTTTCTCTTTCTGTCCTTTCGGCTTTCTCCAGTCTATTTCGCCCACTTGGCTACCTTGCGTACTTGGCCCGTCCAGAGCAAAGCTCTCTCTATTGGTGAGTTTTTAGCATCCCAAGCTGCCCCTCCATTGCCTTCCTCCTGCAAGTGGGACGCCAGAGGCGACTTCAACACCCCAACACCATACTTTGGCAACTCGTCGAGTTTGCTGGCAAAGTGGCCGGCGACTCACCGAACCCCCATCGTGGGCCTATCCCGGCTATTTTGCTGGCTGCAGCTCGGGGAGGCACAAGGGCCGGAGCTGTGCGAGATGCAGCTGTCGTCGCGGGAGGGTGTGAAGAGCCACAGGCTTGCAGCTCGTAGCCTCCCGTGATAGCAACAAAGTTGCAAGCGCTCGTGTAATGGCATTAGCTGGCGATGCATGCCCCTTGGCATCCTCTACGCTATCAGCGGTATCGCACCGCCATATCGTGCCCAACCCCCGGGCCGCCAATCGCTTTGGTTTGGTGCTGGCCCGTTATCTTTCGGTAACATGCTCCGGCTTGACACGTTGTTATCGCGCAGAGGCACAAACGGATGCGACGACGTCTAGTTCGGGAGCGTTGTGCTACCTGGTCCCCCTGGCCTTTGCTCGATATCCTGCCGCGCTGGGCGCGCTTATCTCGCCGTGCTTCTCAAGCTTTCTTTTTCGTCACCGATTGTACTGCCTAGGCTGACCAGACCCAGAGTCGCATTGTTCTAAGTTAGACAAAGCTTCTCAAAGAAGGATTCACACCCACACACCCACACACTGCGGCGCAATCCGCGACAACCCGAGCCCTGCCATCATTCTTTCCGCCTGAACCACGTTGCGACGGCAGGCTCATCCCTTAGGCACCCCCCCCCATATATATATCTGAACTAGGCCACTTCTTGCGAGCCGCCCATCATGTCCACCACAACAGCGCAAGCCCCCGCCATACCTCCGAGACCTCCTAGGAGCCAAGAGAAAACATCAGCTCCCATGGTTCCCCCACGACCTAGCAAGCAGCGCGCCCAGCGATCCATAAGCCCCAACCCCGACCGATTTGCTCCGTCGCCGTTGAACGAGACCACATTCCTCAAGTCGCCCCGGTCACTGCAGCCTGCCGCTCGTAATGGCGACCCCATACCTCGCTCCACATCCGTCGAACTACCCTCGGTGGGCGAGGAGGGCAAGGAATATGCCGGTCTGGCCGAGGAGCTGAGCTCACCTGGCGGGGCGAGTGCCAGCCCCGAACACACACGTACCGTAGCCGAAGACCTCAAGCTCCACGCCCCCAAACCATCCTTACCCGCCGCTAGCGCAAAGCAGCGCGTCATGGCCGTTACCCGGACCGACAGCGAGCGGGCCGCCTCGTTTGGCATCGGAAGGTCCAGCAGCGTCGAGGATTCGACCCCCGCCTTGCCGTCAAACCGCAGCCTCAAGAAGAAGGCTAGCACCGCTAGTCAGCTGTCTACGACCGAGAGCTACATTGATGACGAGCAGGGGATCCCCGAGATTGGCCAGCAGGTGCCCATGTACCCAAATGCCGGTGACGTCCAGGCCCCTTCGCCTTCCCCGGCCACTGTCGAGGGCCCGAAGGGCAGGCACCATGCGCGGAAGACATCGGCGCGCGGCAACCTACCACCTGGCAGCTACGGCCTGCATGGCCACGGCGTTGTGTCACAAGACAAGTTGGATAAGGCCTACTACGAGAAGCACCCAGACCTACTGAAGAAGGAGCACGTGCCTCATCATTATGATCGGCCCAACGACTTCTCCATGAGTAGCGAGGACTTGAATAAGATCGTCAGGGATACGATAACCCACGGTTCTGGTATTGGTAAGCTTGGCGCGACAGTATCTCTCTGGGGACATTGGCTGATTACCGTGTTGCACAGCTGTCAAGGGCTATGTTGGTACCCCCAGCGACCAGGTTGGTTGGCAGGCCCTCGAGGAATCGACATCTCGCGTCGCTTCTCCCGGGCCCACCCCCGAGGCCAAGGATCCGGCCAAGCCAGGTTCCGCGGTTTCGGATTCGGATAAGGAGAGCCGCCGGAGGTCCGGGATGGGGGACGTCATCCACGTCGAGGAGCCCAACCACCGCAGGTCTGTCATGTTTAGCGACTCCGAGTCCGTAAACGCCGACGATGAGGTAGAACGGCCCTACACGGCGCCTATCCTGGCCGATGACGAGGTCGCCAAGGACCCATCGCCGCGCGTCATCTATCCGGCAGTCGAGCCTCCCTTCGAGGTAGAAGAGCCCTCTAGCCGCCCGACGAGCAGGCCCGCGAGCTTGTATAAGGAGACTTCCTTTGAGCTCCGGCCCACTCCTCTAGAGGACGTGGAGGAGTACGAACCGCTATTCCAAGACGACGAGAAGCAGGAAGCGAAGAAACCTGCCAAGGAAGACAAGGCGAAACCCAACCATAAACGGCGGTTCCCGAGCGCCGATATCTGGGAGGATGCGCCGAGCAGCGTTTACTACACGGCCGAGGTCTCCACTCCCGAGTTCTTTGATGAGCAGGAAAAACCATCGCCGGCAGCCGTCTCGCCCCCGAGAGAAGGCGAGACACCGGCGCAGGCCTTTGCCCGTCACCAGGAGGAGCTCGCTGAGAAGGAAGCCCGGGCACACGGACCCGAGGGCTTGATCCCGGCGCGCCACAAGCAGAAGCCTGTCTGGGCCCAGCATCAGCAGCATCTCGCAGCCGAAGCAGGAAAAGCTCGCCCGCCCGCGCAGCAAAGATTCCCCAGCCGTGACGTCTGGGAGGACACCCCTGACAGCTTGAAGCTAGAAACAACCGTCTCCACACCCCAGCAGGACGAGGTATCCTCCCCGGCCGATGCCATCAAGCCTGAAATTCCGGAGCGGCCCCAGAAGTCACCCGCACCCGCCGAGAAACCAGCCATCCCCGAGCGGCCTAGGCTGAGACAAACGTCGGGCGACGACAAGCCTGCCATACCGGAGCGCCCGAAGCCGCAGATCCCGCCCCGCCCCGCCAAGACCGGCCCCACCTCGGGTGGTCAGGAGCCAGCCGAGACTGCGGCACCCCCGCCCCGCCAAAAGCCGGCTGTCCCTGCGCGCCCGATGGGCTCAAAGATTGCGGCGCTGCAGGCGGGCTTCATGAATGACCTTAACAGGCGACTTCAGCTGGGCCCGCAGGCGCCGCCCAAGAGGGAAGAGGCGTCGGCGGAGGACGAGCAGGTCGAGGAGAAGAAGGAAAAGGAGAAGGTGCCGCTGAGCGATGCGCGCAAGGGAAGGGCGAGGGGCCCGCAGAGGAGGGCCCCAACGTCTGCGGCGGCTGCGGCGACTACCGTTGCCGAGAGTAAAACGGCGGAGGAGAAGCCTCGGGCGCAAATGAGCTTTGGGTTTGTGTCGACTGTGTCGGTGTTTGAGATTGATCCTGATGAGGGGATTTTGAGTGTGGGTGGTGTGAGTAGGGAGGAGACGAAGAAGGGGGAGGTGGAGGGAGGGGCTAGGGTTGAGGAGAAGAAGAGTGTTGAGGTAGAGACGGAGGCGAAGGCGGAAGCGGAGGCGGAGGCGGAAGCGGAAGTGGCGGCTGTGGAGAGGAGTGAAAAGGAAAAGGACAAGCTTAAAGACAAAAGTGGGGAGATGGAAGTAGATGTAGAAAGGGGGGAGGCGGTGCAGACTAAGGAGGAACCTGCTCGTCACACCGAGCCGGAGCCGGAGCCGGAAAAGGAGAAGAAGGAAGGAGGGGAAGAAGAGACAAAGTCACTTGCAACTAACATGGCCGGAGAGACGCTGATCGAAGAGCAGGTCAAGACGGATGGGAAACGCCTGACGGTGGAACCGATCAAGGTGGAAGAGCGCTGAGGGCTGCTGATGGACTGAAGCTGGAGCGGAAACGGTTGTGCTAGTCCTACTTTTGTCTCGTCCCTTTTTTGGCTTTACTCTACTTTGCTTCGCCGCAAGTCTCGAATTGCTTCTTTAACCATGAAGTCGCTGCTGCTATCTTGATGGACGACAACGCCTGAGTAGAGTTGGTGATTGTGCTTTAGGTTCAGCGAGCTTGGTATACGCCTTTGTAGGTTTGTTGGAGGCTAATAGGATAGAGCGGGAACAAGAGGATAATAAAGGGGGGTTGTCTGTTTGAAGAGTCTAAACTTGTGGATACTCTTGCTTGGAGTGGTAGGGGCATGGACATTTGGAAAGATCGACTAACTTGCGGTTCGTGATGTTTGCCCGTCGCGCCACCTCCTCATATTATCAAAGATTCTAGTTCCTGGATTCTGGTTTCATTTGGACCTCGTGATTGATTTCCAGTTGACCTCACTCTCGAGACGGACAAGGAAAAGCCCCTTCATAGAATCGACGATCATAGCGCCTAAACTTAGCTCCGTCGCATAAGTTGATGATCCTTCGCAGAGCGCATCCAACTCCAGACCCTTTACTGTGGCGCCGGCTCATCCCAGTAGATCGTAGACTCTTCTGAGCCGTCTGACTGCGAAATTCCAGTCAAACTTAATCCGCGGAGGTTCTGAATGAATCGGTCTGTTTCCTCCCGGACACGTCTCTCGAAGCTGGGTTCCAAGTGAGGTCCATACCGACACTCGACCTTGGTTTCCTTCATCAGATCCATATCGATCGGGTCATGGAAGGCTTCCATACAAAGAGTGGATGGTTTTCAGGATGATCTCCAGGGCTACCGGGTCCCCGTCCGGGAGGGAAATATCTTTGGGTGACTCTGGAGAGAAGTTGTTGCCCTCGTCGTGATGGGAGCTGAACATGGCATCGAAATCCCGAGATACCGTGCGGAGTATGGGGGAGTGCACCCTCATCCGCTTTCCTTCTGGTCCGATGACAAACACTACATCTCCCGAAGGCGCAATGCTGTCGGAAGACGATGATCGGGAGTCTGACGAGCTTCTTAAGACCATTCCTGTGATCCTGACTGGCTTGGACGGGATGATGAGCAAAGGCAGAAACTTACGGACAACAGTCGGTCAGATATTTATCGCAACTCGAGAGACAAGGCTCGGATGAGAAGGAAACTGCTGCACTGCAGCCGACCACCAGCGTGGGTAGCGCGAGATGCCTGCAAGAGTAATATAGCATATCATGATGCATAGCCATTACCGCCACCCCGCTATCCAGCCTTGTGAGAGGAATGGTGGTTATTCCAATCGGTTGAGTGTGTACTGGCGCCCTACGACGAGGTCCAGGTGAACAATTGGAAACCATTGGGGACGATAATATACCAGCAGGGTAAGGGGGGTTCTCTATCTCTCATACTGCTATTGTATATACATGGCGCTGGCAGTAACATCAACGACCCCGGTCAAAGAAGGGTAGTTAATGTATGAGTGATTGTTGACATGATGAGCATCTGGTTGGGTGTTACAGTATCGTCTTAGCAAATGCTACCTCTCCGTAGACCTACTCGCATGGGATATTAAAGATATCTCGTTCGTCCGAGACGTATCTAGATGCTAGACACCTATTGCATAGACCCCGGCTCTTCTTCCACACCTGAACTGGGTAAAGTAGTATCAGATTCGCACATAACATCTACCGAACCCTATATGTGTTTCCGCATTGTACAGGGGCCTTTTTTCATCTACCATGTTCTAGGATGGCTGATTCGTGTTCTGGCGGCGGCGGGTGAGGCGTGGTCGATATTGGCCTACCGTAGGCGTGTACGGTTCGGAATAGTCGCCGGGAGACAACTGAAAGGAGACTTACGGGGAGATCGGTCCGAATAGTGCCATGCTGTCATAACGGCGGTTCGCTGGAGCATCATGAAGGCATCGCAGTGTTAGAGTCTCGGCTAATTTGCAACTTCCTTTGAGAGGTCGCCCTGCTACGCCTTCCCTCCCCACCGAAGCCGGCCTCCACCGCGATACTAGCACCCATACGAATGAATCCACTGAATGTCAAAGGCAACATCGGCGCAATGAGCCCGTCTCAGAGTAGTTCATATCTTCATAACCCAACGGCCAGGTGCCGCCGACCTACGCAATTACATGACGGCCAAATCGCTTGGGTCCGAGCGGCAGCTACATCAAACGCCCCTGACAACCGCTTTCCAACCTCACTAACCCACACAGCCAGGTCCCTTCACATCAGCACCATCACGCCCTCTTCCCCTCCCCTTTATCATCCACCGCCGGGCCGGGCGCCGACGAAGGCACCCAAACCTCGAACCCTTCCCTGTCCCCCCTAACGCCTTCACCTCCGGCAACCACCCTCAACACCTTCTGGAAGTACTTATCCCTGACCACCAACCCAGGCCTGATCCACCTACCCTCTTCCTCCTCCCCCTCCTGGGGGCCTCCCTCTCCGTTCCCACCCGCACCAGCACCACTACTAAATAGCGGCAGTAATCGATACTCAACACTCCTCCTCGAAACAGGCAGCAGGCTCACCGTCGTCAGCTTCGGCCCCGAAAAGGCAAACTGATCACTCGGTTCCATGCTCAGGCCAAATGTCAGGAAGTGGTTCGACCCGTTCTCGATCGTCACCGTCAGCGTCAAGAGTAGCTGGGTAGAAGAAGGGGAGAGTTTGTGGTGGGAGACGGTGGCGAGGACGCGCGGTTCCGTGCCGAAGATGGTGAAGCGCGGGATGGGGAGAGTGGTGGTGTTGGTCGACTTGGGGGATGAGGGGGAGGAGTCTAGGTGGCGCGTCCATCTGATGATGAGGGATATGTCCAGCGGTGCGTGGCTGCGGTCATCAACGGTAGATTTCTGGGCGACTAGGTCGAAGACGGCTTCTTCGATCGTCTTGGGTTGGATGAGCTGGCCCGAGGGAGGGAGGTTGGTGTGTTTAGCCGAGGTGGCGCAGCGGATCGACGACGAACGGGGGTTATGGATGGCGATGTCGATGTCAACTACCCGGAGGGGCTCGGAGGCAAAGGACGCGTAGCGCGTTACCAGGGACCAGGATTGGGAAATGCCTTTGGATGGAGGGAGGGTATCGGTTTCGTCGTCTGGGAGCGCGCTGACGGTCTCGTAGTCGAAGAGGCTTGGCCAGGGGTCGGGGTGCACGCGAGGTAGGAGGTCGTAGTTGGCTTCGAACGGGTTGACGATGTTGAGCTGGAACACGGCGGTTTGTGAAATTGGTGTGCCGGGATTAGTGGAGAGGAAGTAGGTGACTTTGAGCGTCAGGTCGTATCGGCTTGAGCGCTCGATCGCGGGCAGTCGGAGAGCGACGGTGAGAGACTTGGAGCTCGCGATGTTGCCTAGCGGTGCTGCTGATAGCTTGCTCTCTTCGCTGCGGGCACTAGACGAGGTCTGGCTTTCATGACCCGGGATCTCTACTGTGAACGTGGGTGGCTTCTCACCGAACAGCACGACGTCTAGCTTGGCGAGGGCTTCAATGTCCTCACCGTTCTCGACCTCGAACTCGAGGATGACAGGCTCATCTGTATAGTACTGCTCCCTCCATCCCGGGCATTTAACCTCCATCTTTGGCGGCCTGGGTAGGACGCGCACGGTAAGGGGGTGCGGGTGAGGAGAGTGTTTGGTGGCGGTGGCAGATATATGCCAGAGGTTAGCGCTGATGTTCTCCCGGAGTGTCAAGGACTGTTGCAAGTCGAAAGCCTCGGATTCAAAGTTCAAAAGTAGAGAGTTTGCGCGTGTCTCGCCCGGCTCTCGTAGTGGAATCTCCATGTTGAACACGAGCGTGTGACCCGGTATTAATGTCAGGTCGGCGGTTCCGAGGAGAGTGATTCCGTTGCTAGACTCGTCCGGCGCTGTGGGCTCGGGATTGGCGTTGCCATCCGTCTCGCTTACCAGCGGGACAGTAAACACCATGATTCTTCCGGGCCTCTGTTGGGTTTCATGACCGTTTTCCTGGTGCTTTAGAAAGATACTGTTGACACTGCCGCTAAAGCTGACATGGATGCTGCTGAGGGCGACGGGCACTGATCCTGGGTGGGCGTTTGATCTGATGGACAGCTGGCTCGGGACGCTTTGCCCTGCCTTGCCTTCTTCCTCCTTGAAGAGGAAAGACGCAGAGATGAATGGGAGTAACTGCCCGTCGTTGATGGAAACAGAGGGTTTGGACTCTGTATTGACGCCTTCCAGTGATCTTGTGATGTCGTAATGCCAATCGGAGCGCTTTGTAAAGTCTACGCTAGAGTTAACCGGTGTCATCGCGGAGAGGGAACGCATTAGAAAGGTTGGTGAGCAAGATATGAGACATACTTTGTGAGAGTAACTCCCAATCAATTGCTAGCACCAACTCGGCATCACCGACGGCTGCAGCTGCCGCCCTGAGGGACCAGTTCACCTCCTCGACTATTGCGGCCCAGCCCTCGGTCCTGAAAGGGAGGTCTTTCCAGAGAGGACGTAGCAGTTCTACAATATTCTGCCAGTCTTTGGCAAGGGCGAGCTCTCTGGCACACTCTAGAGATACCTCTGCAGCGAAACGGATTTGGCGTCGTTTAAGAAAGTCAGCGCGGGCGCGCATCAAGCGGTCAACGATCATCTGGCCGTGGTTTATGCCTGCATGGTCTAAAGGGTATTCTTCGTAGGGATCGGGACACATATACGTGTCGTAGGTAAAGGCGGATTTTGCAACGTGGGAGGCTGGTGAGGCGCTCGGCGACCTCCTGTCGTCTCTAGGAATCGAGCGAGCGTAGGACCTCCGGGCGTGCAAGTGATTTGCCGCCAGACGGTACCAGTACCCGGTGTGATGGAGTAGCTCCCAGGGTTGTAGCCGCTCTCCCATGACGCTCTTCTCTGGCTGGAGGTATAGCCTGAGAGTCGAAGGGTCGAGCTCGTGGATATCGGCCTTCTCGATGAGATCTGCCATTACGATGGCCCAGCGAGCCTCCCAGGCTTCCCACCCGTAGTTGTTGGTTCCCCTGCCGCGGCGGTCGACAAAGTCAGCTATCCTCTCGCGGTGAAACTGCCAGCGGCGAGCAGCGGCGCTATGCTGCCCATTCCAGAGTAAACATCGAAGACAGCGCACGGCAATGACATCGGCTAGAAACCTGGCCTCGTTCCATCGAGGACTCCAGCTGGGGATAAGCTCCATCAGCTCGGAGCTCAGTAGATTCTCGTACGCCTGCTCGTACGAGCGCAACGCAACGTCCATCTCCAATCGATATTCCGCAAAAATGGCCGACTTGAAATCGTAACGGACGTTCCACCCCGCTAGCGAGAGCGTCTGCGATGTGCCAAACGTCGGCGGCACTGTTGGTTGAGGGGCAACTCCCCTGCCCCTCTTCTTCCGACAATGCCTTCCAAGATCCCGGTAATACTCGATAGACACGGTGTAAAGAGTTGTGAGCATGTTCTCAGCCACACGTTCGAGCCCTTCTTGGGAGTCGCTAGGCGGCACGAGGAACAGCGCCTTTGCATCTAGGCCGCAGCCTTTCCGAATGGTCTCGAGTCGCTCCTGGAGGCCATCGACGGAGGGTGCCCTGTGGTCGCTCAGAAGCGCCACCGCAAGTCGCGTCTTATAACCGGACTGGCTCAGGAGAGCCCTAATGTTGTTCACATCCGTCTTTATCTGGTTGTCACAAAGCGTGGCAAGGGTCGGGTCGGACGAGAGCGTGTAGAAGCAGAGCAGGAGGCTCGGGACAAGGTCCTGATGCTTGCGAATCCATTCCGTATCGACCAGGCCGTCTGGATACAGCGGAGAGATGGGACTCAAGGGCGAGTAGGGAGAGTGCAGCACGGTGGACGCTGGTGGCGACGGAGCTTTGATGCTGTCGGGAAGACGGGCACGGCGCGGGGGCAGGAGTAGCGACTAGATGGGTCGCATCAGAACTGAACATGGCGACTGCATTGGCACGTTACCCACCCTCTCAGCCGTCTTGATCCGGAAGCGGTATTTCCTCGACACATCCCGTCCATTGCAGGGCCACCGCGACGCATCTCGGTCCTGCATGTAGCGCAAGAGAGCACGCGCCTGGTCCGAGTCGAGGGCCGGGAGCTCGGATCGAATGAGGATTGCCTGCTCTTTGAGCGCCGCACTGAGCCCGGGATCGTACGCTGTCCCGGTGCATGTACCCAGAGTGAGGAGAAGGGGAATTGTATGGTCTAGACTGCCGGCTGGATACTCGTCCATTGCGCTGTTCTAAATCTAGCTCCTGACGGGGCTGGGTAGGTTCAGAATGGGATCCCAGATCTGTCTTTGGCTTCGGCCCAGGCCTGCCAATCCGTGCATAAGTCGGTCGAGTTTAAGGTTCGTTGGCACAGCTCGCGCGGCGTCGACAGCAAAACGCAAATTCTCGAGCAGGCAGCTCATACCCGCACTCTGGCGTTTGCATTCGCAACCTTGAGGGGCTGGATTTCGGCTGGAGGCGGGTGGAGCAATAATGTAGTGGGGATTTGGCGGCTGGAGCTACACTAGGGAATCTCTATCCAAGAGCTTATCTTATCGGTTTTCTTGGGGGGACGGGTGGGGAGGCTCGGGTTTTTTTAGCGGGATGGATCCCGCCAGTGGGTGTGTTGCTTATGTACAATACTGTAAAAAACGTTTCCTTTCGCCCTATGTTGGATTTTACCTTTCCTACGTAGTTTCCACTGTGGCATATCTGACTTTTCACAGTACAATACATTACTGCTGCATTTTGCATTGATACAAACAACTTCTGACGGCATCAGTCATCTTCTGGAATGTCTACTTCACCTACGCTCGTCTTCATTCCCGGTTCTTGGCATAAACCTACGTGCTACAATAAGATCACCAAGCTCCTGCAAGAGAACCACAAGCTGAAATGTACCTCGATCACCCTCCCTTCGACGGCTGGGAACCCAGCCGCAACATTCAAAGATGATATCGATGCCGCCCGCGAAGCAATATCCAGTGAAACAAGCCACGGGCACGACGTAGTAGTAATTGCTCACTCCTACGGCGGTATGGTTGGCAACAGTGCTATCCGGGGGTTCACGCAACCGCGAGACGCCGGAGAGAGCAGCTCTACTCCAATGCCAGCCTCGACCCGTGCTCAGGACACAGACCAATCTCAAACTCCAACAGCGGGGCACGTCATCGGCCTCGTCCTCATCGCCTCCGGCTTTACCTTGACGGGAGTTTCCTTTATGGACCCGTTCTTCGGCCGTCCACCTCCCTCCTGGCGCATAAACAACGCGACTGGATATGCTGATCTCGTCACCCCTCCACGCGAGCTATTCTATCACGACTTGCCGGTAGATGAGGCGGACTACTGGGCCTCTCAGCTCACTAGCCAGAGTCTCAAAGCATTGTTTGAGGGGGGTGAATTCGCATATGCTGGTTGGATGGACGTGCCTGTGTGGTATATCGGCACCGTCGAGGATCGAGGTTTGCCGGTGGTGATGCAACGGATGCAGGTGGGCATGGCGAGGGCAATGGGTGGTACTGTGGAGCATAGAGAGCTGCAGACGAGCCATTCACCTTTCCTGAGTCGACCGGAGGAGACGGTGGTGATTGTGTTAGAGGCGGTCGAAGTGTTCACAGGAAAGTCGGAGAACGCACCGGCGAGGAGACCACGACACGACGAGATAGCAGTGCCAGAGGCCAGACTCTGGCAGCCCCTTACGTGGTATAAATTTGGGTTGCCACTGGTCGTTGGCCGCATACTGGGTAGGTGTATTCTCATCTTTAGGTGGGGCAGGAGGCTGTGGAGCTCCAGCTAGTATTGAGCCGAGTTAACGAGCTAAATCAATTACAATGTACTGTACAATATCATACGGAAATCAAAATTACAGGACTGTACAACGCTCTAGCCACAGCGCTCACACTAGCCACCCCACTAGCCACCCCACTAGCCGCACCTGAATTGAAGAAGGCTGTGTCCCGTCCCAGGGACTCGTCGTGGTGGGGCAAGTCGCGTCCCGGAAGCACGAGAACGCGGTTCGCAGGAACGCGTCTTGATTGATACCCCCCCATGCTCGTCGTACCAGAGGTCGTCCCACCTGCCCACCCATCATGCCTCCCGATACATGGACAACCACAACAGAAATTGTATCATCACCACGCTCACCCAGCGTGTGCCGTCCTCTGCCAGACCGGGAGCATTTGTACAGTTAGCCTAGTGCGCAATCCAAAGGTGCAATGCCTCTGCAAAAGTCTTTCTCGGAGCAGAACAGAGGTTCCAGAGTCAGTGTCCCATACCAGACGGTCGTAGGAGGGCGTAAATAGGAGTTAGGCGTGTGCTGACACTCGGTAGCGGCCACAATGGCAGCGATCAAGGAGTAATCCCACCCCGCAGACGGCCGTGCCCAAACCTCCACTGCCTGTATCCGCGACCACGAAAAACAAGCTGCTAGCCTTTCAATTCGAGCCGAGTACGGCCGCCGGAGCACTCGATGCCGACTCGACATCGAATCAAGCGTCGCCGCCAGCGGCTGATAAAGCCAAGGTCGCCATGACGCCCGCGAATCGTCCCGCTTGGCAAGACATGTTAAGAAAGCCCGATGTTCCTGATCAAGACCAAGAAAATTCTCCCAGTGAACGGCTCCTGTGGTGCAGCAACTACATTGAAAACCCACATGTCGCCATCTCCCCGCTTCTTCCTCGAAAAGGCCGAAAGCGCGCTAGAAGCTCGTCACCCATATCCTCGCCAGCGTCGAAGCGAACTACGCCCGCGATTGATACCAAGAAGCTCGCTCAAGTGCTCAAGACACCCCGTGCTGATCCAGCCTTGGAGTTATGGGACCGCTTTTCTCTTCCCGGCAAGGACGCTAGCCCATCCGGTCTGACTAACCCGCTGCTTGCACAACTCCTGTTTTCGTCCTCCCCCCGGCCCCCCAAGGATGCCAGTGGGCCGGGGAGTGACAGATCTCTGAGGAAGTCAATCAGCTGCGGTTCTCACTGGCCGAAGCGGAGGAAAATCGAGCGGGCAGACTCGGATCGGGGAGATACTGCTGGGAGAGACTCCCTGACAGACTCCAAGTCCTTCATGGTTTCGGCGCTCTTGGAGACGGTCGACGGCGAAATCAAAAAATCAAAGTCAGCGGGCCCCATGGCTCATCAACAGCCCAAGTCACCCTCACCTACACGTGCGAAGACTCCTGATCCTGCCAGACAATCCCCGGTACGGCTACAGTCCGGGAGCTCTCCACTGGCTCAAAAGTCAAGCCGGGCAAATCCAGAGGCCAACAGCATCGCCAAAATCGCGTCTGGGGCTAAGGCATCCTCGGATTATGGCGATGATGACTTCGACGACGATACCTTCATGGCGCTCGATGCGAGCCTCCACCTAGCCCAAGGGGATGAATCCACTTTAGTCGAGTCCTCCGACAAAGTCAGTGACGCTCCGCCTGCGCGGAAAGCACCCGAAGACGACTTTGGCGACGTGGATGATGATTTCTTCGACGGGGCGGCGGATTTGGTCGACGAGGTGGAGGCAAAGCATCTTTCTCAAAGTCAGTTCCAGGGGCAACGGCACGGCAAGCCGAGCCCCAATGGCGGGGGAGAAGACGATGCATACGGAGATGACTTTGACGACTTGGACGACTTGGACTTTGACGATATCGAGCTTGCTGTAACGCAAGCGGCTTCTCACCCCTTCTCACCCAATGTATGTACAGCAAGATAGCTAACAGTGATACGGTGGGACGCTAAAGAATTGGCATAGCTCAGCCAGAAACCCAAGGCGATCCAGCGCTATTTGGTCACGAACGTCCTTGATAGCTCGTATACCGATGAAAGAGGGCACGAGTCTCCAGAAAAGGTAAGACGGGCTCTAGAGTCGGTTGAAGAGCCCAGCTGATGAGTTCAGATCCTCCTTGTGCAAGCAGAAAGGACAAACGCGATCAAAACCGTGCATCTCCGGAACGACTGGTACGACACGCAAGCAAGCCCCAAAGCCTACGTCCACATCATCGGCAATTTCGAGCCGTCCGGCCGATGCATTATCGACAACAACCACAACATGCTCATACTGCACCCGGATCAACTGGTCTCAGCCACCGTCGTGGCGGACTCATTCACGTGTATGCGGCGCGCTGTCCTTCAGGACAGAGTCAAGGCCACCAGTGAGGCAACCCCGGCACTGGTATACGGCACCATCCTCCACGAGATCTTCCAGGAGGCATTGATGGCCAACAACTGGGACTTGGGCTTTCTGGGGTGTGTTATTAACAAGACCCTACAAAAGCACTTGGAAGACCTTTATGTCATCAAAGTCAGCCTGGAGGATGCACGCTCTCATGTCATGTCGAAAATGCCCGAGTTGAAGTCTTGGGCCCAAGCCTTTGTGTCGGCGAGCCCCAAGCCCAACGCGTTCGTCCATGGAAAGAACGGGGAGAAAGTCAACATGTGTGTCAGCAAATTGCTCGACGTCGAGGAGCACGTCTGGTCTCCAATGTATGGCCTGAAAGGCAACATCGATGCCACCGTGCAGGTCACGATGCAAGATGGCAAAGCATCCAAGACATTGACCGTGCCGTTTGAAGTCAAGACGGGAAAGAACGCCACCACCAACCATCAAGCTCAGACAGTGTTGTATAACCTCCTCCTCTCCGACCGATACGACATCGAGATTGTCTATGGTATCTTGTACTACATGGAGACCTCGCAGTCGTTGCGCATTCCCGCCATTAGGCACGAACTCCGCCATATGATTATGCAACGGAACCAGTTGGCCTGTTACATCCGGGAGAGGAGTGTTCAATTGCCGCCCATGAAGAGGAGCAAAAATGCGTGCGGGAAGTGCTACGCTCAAACGTCTTGTTTTACCTACCACAAACTGGCGGACGGGGGCGATGGCGAAACGAGTGGATTGAACGAAAAATTTGACGAGGTAGTCAAGCATCTCACCCCTACCCACAGGGAGTTCTTTCTGAAGTGGGAGGACCTTCTCACAAAGGAAGAAAAGGAGAGCCAGAAGCTGCGCCGAGAGCTCTGGACCATGGTCAGCACCGAGCGTGAGAAACTGGGTCGTTGCTTCGCCAACGTCATCATCGAAGAAGGTTCAGCATCCGAGGATAGGAACCAGGCCAAGATCAACCGGTTCTCCTACACATTCGTCAAGGAAAACCCAGCGCCCGGCTTCTCCTTCCTAGACTCACAGCTCGCTGTCGGAGAGCCAATCGTCATCTCTGACGAGCAGGGCCATTTTGCATTAGCGCTGGGCTACGTGACAGTTGTTAAGAGACAGCGGATCAGCGTTGCCGTCGATAGGCGGCTTCACAATGCACGGATTCGACAGCCGGGTTTTGACCCCGTCAATAACCAGGTTTTTGCCAGCATCATGGACGTTGCTCCCGAAGGGGCAAAGCCAGAGCAGAGCCAGGGCAAGATCAAGGAAGACCCAATCCGCTACCGCCTTGACAAGGACGAGTTCAGCAACGGCATGGCCACTGTGCGAAACAACCTTGTCCAAGTCATGGCTGATGGTCCGTTTGGATCTGCCGAGATTCGCCGGCTCGTTGTCGACCTTGTCCCACCTAGATTCAAGACAACTCCAACCCAGTACACAGTTCCGGGCAAGGACACCCTGAATGTTGACCAAAAGGCGGCGGTGGAGAAGGTAATGAGCGCCAGGGACTATGCTCTGGTCCTCGGAATGCCAGGCACCGGCAAGACGACCACCATTGCCCACATCATTCGGGCTCTGATCGGCCAGGGGAAGACGCTGCTCCTGACTTCGTACACGCACACTGCTGTCGACAACATCCTGCTCAAGCTCAAAGACGATAACATCCCCATATTAAGGCTGGGCGCACCGGCCAAAGTCCACCACGAAGTGCAGGATTTCGTAACGCTAGCTGGCCAACCGATGAAGTCATTTGATGAGATTCGTCGCGCGTGGCACGAGACGCCGGTCGTGGCGACGACGTGTCTCGGTATCAACCACCCCATCTTCAACGAGCGCACCTTTGACTATTGCATCGTCGATGAAGCCTCACAGATCACGCTGCCCATCTGTCTAGGACCCATCCGGATGGCGCGCACCTTTGTGCTGGTCGGCGATCACAACCAGCTCCCTCCTCTGGTACAGAACGAGGAGGCCCGCCTCGGCGGCCTTGACGTATCCCTCTTCAAACTGCTGTCCGACACACACCCGCAATCCGTTGTCAACCTCGAGCACCAGTACCGCATGTCCGAAGACATCATGACCCTATCCAACACGCTCATCTACAACGGGCGGCTAAAGTGCGGCATCGAAGCCCTGCGCTTCGCCGAGCTACACGTCCCCGACATGGGCGCACTCCGAAGCAGGCATTTTGACGCTACCTCGTTCATCTCCTACTCCCAACAGCAAAAACAGCGCCGTCCACAACAACGACAACAACATCCCGGTTATAGCCCATCCACCTCCCCCTACAAGGGAGGAGGAATCCTCCACGCCATCCCGTGCCCCTCACCGCGCCCGGGGACCTGCTGGCTCGCCGACCTCGTCCACCCCTCGGCGCGGGTCCGCTTCGTCGACACGGACGCCCTCCTCCCGGAAAGCCGCGAGCAAGCCAAGGGCAACCGCATCGTCAACCCGTGCGAGGCGCGCATCGTCGCGCAGCTGGTCGACGCCCTCCTCGCCGTCGGGGTGCCCGCCAGCGAGATCGGCGTCGTCACGCACTACCGCTCGCAGCTGGCGCTGCTCAAGCACACGCTCCGGAGCGGCATCACCGCCACGACGGGGGGCGCGGCAACGGTGGAGATGCACACGGCGGACCGGTTCCAGGGCCGCGACAAGTCGGTTGTGGTGCTGAGCCTGGTGCGGAGCAACGAGGGCGGGGTCATCGGCGAGCTGCTGAAGGACTGGAGGCGGATCAACGTCGCCTTCACCAGGGCCAAGACGAAGCTGCTCGTGGTGGGGAGCAAGGCGACGCTCGGCGGGTGCGGCGAGGGCGAGATGCTGGCCAGGTTTGTCCGGCTGATGGAGGAAAGGGAGTGGGTTTATGAGCTGAAGCGGGGCGCGCTGGAGGGCCATCTCTGTGCGGAAGAGGCTGCCGCCACGCAGGGGACTGCCATTAGTGGTACTGGCATTGGCACTGGTACCGGTACTGGTGTGGGTGCTGCTGTGGGTTGTGGGATTGCTGAGGGTGGGGGGCACGGGATGGGTAAAGGCCAACAACAGCAGCAGCGGAAGAAGGGCGGGTTGTTGTTGTTTAAGGAGAAGGAGGCGGACGGAAAGGCGAACGGAAAGGAAAATCAGCGAATAGACGGCGCGATGACGACGACTGTCGTGCAACCCAAGAAGACGACGAGGATTGGGGAGCGGGCGCTACTCAGGGGCAAACCGGTGTTGAGGGATATTTTGAATGACATGATGGATGGCGGGTATTGAGCGCTGGTATCGTTGGGCGGGTATCTCATGGTCTGTTGAGTGTTGTGGACAGTGTTACGCGCATGGTTGGGTTATGTTAGGCTTGATTGGACTACTACGTATGGGATATGTTGGTAGCGTTACTGGACACTGCAGCGTGTAGGTACCAGTTGGATCCGTCGGTTAGGCTACCCCGACGAGCCGGGCGGTTTGTTGGCATAGTTAGGGGGTTGTGTTGCTGTGGGCCACGAGAGTCATGGGTCCCAATGCCTATTCTTGTATTTGTATCTGTGTGTATTTTCTCTTGGGGTGTGTGGTGGTCTAAACAGGAAAGGACGAGCTCTGTTTCGATGATATCTAATCATATCAATGTCACGATCTTAGGTGCAGATGTGGGCTTGATGACTGACATCGGTATGATGTTGACATGATGAACATCTTCATGACGCCGCAGTGCTCACTATCACGACGGTTGTCGCCGGTGTTTACATTTATGCCACAGACTAGCCACACCGTGACCATGACTAAACACCCACCTCCTTTCGCCCAATAACTTGGAGGCTCGAGATTCTGATAGTCTCCTATTATTACCAGTAGTTATCATAAATATCTACGAGTCAAGATCAACCCAGATCTCAACCAAGGACGATGGGGTCTCTTCAGGGCCTCATTCACAAAGCTTGTACCTCTAATCTCTCTCCGCCTTCTCTCCATGAATTATTCCATGCGCCTCTGGCCTTCTCTGACGGCAGGTCTCTCATCCGACTTTCCTAATCACCCAATAACGATTATCGTAGATTCAATGTCGACCAGGTCCAAAGCTTGTGAATTGGTTGGACCGCTGGCGGATATGCAGTTGATTCGTAGCCTACTTCAACACGCAAGGTGGCATAACGGTTGTTTTGGCGTGCTGTGGGGCCTAAAATTGCATTCTATTCATTCACTCTCTAATCACTGTCTCATCAACTCCACTCCCAACGCCCATTACTGCTCTACCTCGCAAGCGTATCGGTATAGGGGTCAAAGCCCATGCGCCGTTTTGCCTCGTTCCTCATCCTCCAATGTGCCTCGCCTTGCAGACCGGTGGTCGATGTTTCCTCCAAGAAGAAAGTTAGGATATGGTCGGGGATGGCCAAATGGGATGTCTGCTGAAACTCTTGCAGGCTCGTCAAGCGTATCAACATCTCCAACAGCGAGAGGGACGAGGTGATGGAGCCGAAGGGCGATCTGGCGACGTATGACTCGGGTGCTCTCTCCTGGGCTTTTTCCAAATCGGTTGACGATGCGCCAGTCGGGTGTTGTGTGCCTGATCCCGGCTGGAGTGAGATGCGTCGAACTTGATCCATGAGCTTGGAGTCGACGGAAAGCCTTTGTTGTGCCCGAGAAGGACCAGCGACCAGGCACTGGGGAGTTCCGCGGCCACTGCTTGCGTCATCGTCATCGTCATCGTCTTCATCCCCCTCTCCGTCGTCGTCACCCTCAGTGTATACCTCTAGCGCTAGCCATTCAGGGTCCAAGTGAGGAGGTAGGTACGACGTGGGGGAGCCATTCTGGCTGCTAGGTGATTGTGCGGAATGTTCAGTTTCCTCCCACAGTTGCCGGTCAACATCTTCTTGGTCATCAGAATCAGAGGGCTCGGAAGGCTCATCTGCCGTCCCATATCGTGACTCATCTGCCTCCTCAGGATCCTCAAACCATTCTTGCCGCATCTTGATCGGAGACTTGGCGTTGACATCCCTCTTCAGGAGCAAAACTGGGTTATTATCTTCTGTATTGCCGATGTTGAGAATCCTCCCGGTATCCGTGTAAAAGATCTTGCACAGCTGGTGTATCGGGATAGATTCTCGTATACCGGCCATTGGAATTTCGTCGAAGGGCTTTGGCTTGGACTCATCCCAATCATGAAGTCTCCCGTCCTGTAAGTCTTCGATAATCTCCAAGTGGTATGAATACTCATCTGGATGGCCAAATGCAAACACTGACTCCCTGGATGCAGACCTAATGAGCTGCGAAGCAGCGGCGTTGTTTGGACAATATCCATGAGCAGGATCAAAAGCCCAATCGAGAGGTGTCCGGCAAAGCCGAACACGGGCTTTGTGCATCACCTCTTTCCAGATGGGCTTTCTCTCTCCTTCGCCAAGGCCATAAGGTGTCTCCCGAGAGCCATCACCCACAGAGCCCCCAGAGGTCGACCGTGATGTGTCCTGTGCGGCAGGGCACGGTGCGGCCTGAGAATGCCCAAGAAATAGCATGTAGAGAGATAACGTAAACGAGGCCCCGACCTGAACGGGGCGGCCTGGCTCCAGGACAAACTGAGCATCGGCGAAGGAGAGCAGGGCACTAGCCTGCATCATCCTCGACGGCGAGATGCCAGGCGTCATGGCCGTAGACATCTTCTCGCCAGACGCAGTGATGGCAAGCTGGATGAGGGGGATATCCCGGTCGATTCGCTCAAGGAGACGCTTGATGTCGCTGATTACGAGCAACAGCTCGGCATGGTGGGCTTCCGACATGCGAGCTCTGCGCCCCGCGTCGCGAGCGTCCTCCTCGGCGGTGGCGGCATTTTCCAAGCGCTTCCCGAGGCGGACAATGTCTCGATGGAGTGATTTGGCGAGGGGGACAGCGGACTCAAGAAAGACGTTTCCCCGACCAGACCTGTGAATGTGCATGTCACGCGTCAGCGCCCTAGTGTCGCCTACGGCCATCAAGGTGCGTTGTTGGCTGCCATACTTGAATTCGATCAAATCGAGTGCAGGAGAGAGGATCTGTTGTAGACGGATATTTAGCCATGCATCCACTGTAACTTGGCTGTTAAAGAAAATGGACCTTGATTTTGCTGTCGAGCAGCTTCTGCAATGCCTTGAGCTCCGCGTGGACCGCCCTGTCATTGACCGTTTTAAGAAGGCGCGAGCACTGCTGGACGGCGTATTTGGATGTCAGGGCAATTCCGGATCTGATGGCATAGTTGACAGTTTGGACCCCAAGAGTTGCCAAGAGCGCTTCCATGGCTTCTCACAGCATCCATTATCGGTGTTTAAACAAGAACACATGCTGCTAAGCAGCATGGAAGCTTCTGTCTTGGGGAGCTTGTTTGTTCACACTCGGCGCGCTCGTGTCCCTGGGCTTCCCAGCCTAGTCAGACCCAGTTATGCCCAATTAGGTGGCAAGGCGGGCAACCGGTCCAGGTGCAATCAGCTGGGCCAATTGTTTGGCACACTGTGCGTAGGGCTGCCTGAGCATGCAAACAAGAGATCGTAACATCCACTGAGGCAAGCGGTGAGCATGGCGGGGTAAACAGTATGACTGCAGACTCATTACTGTACGACCAAAACCCTCTTCCCCGCCACGATCCGCGGTGGGAACAACTGACAATTCTTCACTCTTCTGCCTGCGAGACGAGCAGTGAAGCGGCGCAATTTCGAGTCACGACTGACTCATTAGTAAGGCCGAGTCTTTACGCTGTCTGTGAGTAGCTATCATTTCAGATATATAGTTTTTCGATCTGTAGCCGACCCGATTCCCCCTGATTTACCCCGCAAGCCCAAAACTGTGTCACTGGTCCTCGACATCGAACAATTGGAGAGCCCTTCAACTGACGCTTCGCTCGGTAGGCGGCTGGGCAATACCCATCAACGAAATAGAGCACATTCAACAGCCAAGATGTCCAACATTCAAGACTCGTGGGAGGATGACCCGTCTGCCCAGGACGAGAACCTGGCGCGCCAGGCGCAACAGCAGATGAACATTGGCGGCCAGCAGGCTCATGGAGGCTTCCGGCCCGGTGCTGCCTCTTTCCAGCCCACCGCGCAAACCTTTCAACCGGGCCAGTCTTATGGCGGCGGCGGCGGCTACGGCTACCAACAACCGTATTACGGCGGCCAGGGATATTACCCCCAGTACGGTGGCCAGCAGAACTTCGGCCAGTACGGCCAGCAAGGCTACGGGGGTGCCTACGGACAGCAGGGTTACAACCAGGGATACGGGCAGTGGCAGGGCTATCAGCAACAACAGCAACAACAGCAACAGCAGCAGCAATTCCAACCCCAACAAGCGCAGCCGGCGCAGCCGGCGCCTACCATCGCGAAGCGGCCTGACGCATCGGCGGCAGATGCACCAAAGCCCACTGTCACCAAAGAAGGCGGTGCAAAGGTTATGAGCATCGGCGGCGACCCCCCCAAGCCCAAGGCGAAGGTTCTGTCTATTGGTGCGACTGCCCCTGCCAAGGAGGAATCGAAGAAGGAAGACACAAAAAAGAACGAGGCAAAGAAAGAAGGAACGGCGGACGCAGCTGCCAAGGTGACGGCTGCTAAGGCGATTGACAAGACAGACGCAAAGGGATCCGGCAGTGGCAAGACTTCGCCTACTCCGTCTTCGGGCCGTTCTAGCCCGTCTCGCGGCGCTAAGGCCGCCGCGCGCGATGCTGACGCTGTAGAGAAGGAGCAGGCGGCCGACGTGGACGAAGAGACGCTCAAGGAAATCTACGGCAAGGAACACGTCAACATCATCTTCATCGGCCACGTTGACGCCGGCAAGAGTACTCTTGGAGGCGCCATCCTCTACACCACGGGCATGGTCGACCAGAGAACGATGGACAAGTACAAAAGGGAGGCCAAGGAAATGGGCCGTGAGACTTGGTATCTCTCATGGGCACTCGACCTGACAAACGAGGAGCGTGCCAAGGGCAAAACCGTCGAGGTCGGCCGTGGTTACTTTGAGACGGAGAAGCGACGGTACAGTATCCTCGACGCACCCGGTCACAAGACATATGTGCCGCACATGATTGGCGGCGCTTCCCAGGCCGACGTCGGTATCTTGGTTATCAGCGCGCGGAAGGGCGAGTACGAGACTGGCTTCGAGAAGGGTGGCCAGACCAGAGAACACGCCATGTTAGCCAAGACACAGGGCGTCAACAAGCTGGTCGTCGTCATCAATAAGATGGACGATCCTACCGTGAACTGGTCCAAGGAGCGTTACGTCGAGTGCACCACCAAGCTGCAGCAATTCCTGAAGGGCACGGGGTATAACATCAAGACCGACATCTTCTTCATGCCGATTGCCGCGCAACAGACGATGGGTATCAAGGACCGCGTGCCCAAGGACATATGCCCCTGGTATGACGGCCCGTCGCTCCTCGAGTACCTTGACAGCATGCAAGCGCTAGAGCGTAAGGTAAACGCGCCATTCATGATGGCGGTTGCCGGCAAGTACCGTGACATGGGCACCATGATCGAGGGCAAGATCGAGGCGGGTGTCATCAAGAAGGGTATGAGCTTGGTCATGATGCCCAACAAGCAGAACGTCGAAGTCGCGGCGGCCTACGGCGAGACGGAAGATGAAGTGACCATCGCCCAGTGCGGCGACCAAGTCCGCCTCCGGCTCCGCGGCATCGAGGAAGAAGAAATCATGCCGGGCTTTGTCCTATGCTCGCCCAAGCGCCTGGTACACAACGTCTCGCAGTTCGAGGCACAGATCCGCATTCTCGATCTCAAGAGCATCCTCACGGCTGGTTTCAACTGTGTGCTGCACGTTCATGCAGCCATTGAGGAGGTCACCTTCGCCGCGCTGCTCCATAAGCTGCAGAAGGGCACCAACAGGAAGAGCAAGGTGCCTCCATCACATGCAAAGAAGGGCGACAGCATCATTGCTATTCTGCAAGTGACAGGCGGCGCCGGGTCAGTGTGCGTCGAAAGGTTTGAGGATTACCCCCAAATGGGCCGCTTCACTCTGCGTGACCAAGTAAGTTACCGTTCCCGGTTGTGCCGTGTACTGTACAACACCGCTAATGCATCTGTAGGGACAAACTATTGCAATTGGCAAGATCACCAGGCTCATTCAGGACGGTAGCTCTTAAGGGATGACCAGTTGGTGGTATCCTCGCAGTTCCCGGCGTCGTCCCCTGTAAAATAGGGGGCAACCACGGAGTACGAGGTTGGGAAGAGGGTGCTTATATCTGTCATGAATTGTTATTTAGTTTGATGATAGATTTGGCCCGTTTTGTTTGAGACGGGGAAAAGTCGTTTTGTCGCAGGAGCTCTGCATGTCAGGTCCGTCAGACCGAGCAATCCCCGTGGAAGCTGCCTCGGGTGTCAACAACCCGACGCCGAACTTCCCCGTCCCAGGCCCCCCCAAGCCTCTCTTGACGCCAGTCCAACGTGGCTGAACCCTGTGATGCACGGCCGGTCGTATCTCTGGGTCAACGCAAATCGGGAAGTGTGCTGCTGCTGACTGAGCCGAGCGGGTATTCGACTCCCACCTAGCCTGCGACAATTCAGGCGGGGCAGAGGGAAGGCGGGGCAATCCGTCCGTCTTTAGCTAACCCGGAGTTGTCAACAATCAACAACTAAACCGAACGGTTAGTGGGCGAGTGACCGGGCATCACGGGCCGGTTCATTCGGGGCGCATCGGAGTGGAGCTAGCAGAAGTCATAGGTATGCTTTTACATACCCGCGTTAGATACATACAAGCCCATTCTACTTTCGCATGACTTCTCGCGTAGTGACGGAATTGGCAACACCACATCCAGTCCCGCCTAACAAATGAACCTCTGCAGTCAAATATAAACCGAGCCGGTACCAGCCTTACAGCATCTCATATTATTGTTTTTTTTTTTTTTCTCCCGTTCTCCGCCTGGGAGACGAATACGACTCGACTCACAACAACAACAACATATCAACCCCTCCTCATCACCAAGGCTCACCATGGCGACTAACCCCGCCGCACCGATCGACGTGGAAGGCCTCTTCTCCGTCAAGGGCCTCGTAGCCCTCATCACAGGAGGCGGCACAGGTACGTGGCAATAACCAAAACACTCAACTCTAGACTCCATTTTGCCTCCGCTTCCTCATTATATAGTAATCACACGTACGCTAACATACCTTCTTTTTTTCTTTTTATTAAAAAAAAAGGCATCGGCCTGATGATAGCCCGCGCCCTGGCCTCGGCGGGGGCCGCGCGCGTCTACATCGTCGGGCGGCGCGTCGACGTGCTGCAGGCGGCGGCGGCGTCTATCAACCGGCCGTCGGTGGTGGTGCCGCTGTACTGCGACGCCACGTCCAAGGTCAGCCTGGAGAGCATCGCCTCGGTGGTCGAGACCGACGTCGGCTACCTCAACCTCCTCGTGTGCAACGCCGGCATCGGCGGCCCGCAGGTCAAGGCGCCCGTCCCCGGGGTGACCACGCTGGAGGAGTGGCGCGACTGCCAGATGGCGACCGACTTTGAGGAGTTCACCAACACCTTCCGGGTCAACGGGACCGGCGTGTGGTTCACGGCCATGGCGTTTTTGAAGTTGCTGGATGCCGGGAATAAGAGGAGGGCAGCGGCGGGTGCGGAAGGCGTGAGTAGCCAGGTCGTGGTGACGAGCAGTATTGCTGCCTTTAACAAGATGGCTCCTGGGGGGTGGGCATACGGGGCGAGCAAGGCGGCCGCGACACATATTGCCAAGATGTTGAGCGTGGTGTTGCCGACATGGGGGATCAGGGCCAATTGTCTCTGCCCTGGGCGTAAGTGGTCCTCCTTCTTCTTTTCCTATTTTTTTTTTTTTTTCCGTTATTTATCTATTTATTATTTCTCCTTCTCCGCTTCATCGAGCGGTGGGTCGAATATTAATCGCGAGGTATCAGTGTTTCCCAGTGAGATGGCTGCTCCTATTGTCGAGGCGGCAGGCGGCTCCATGACGGGTGGCGGTACTATCCCAGTGGACAAGAGCGTCGTCCCTGCAGGTCGGATGGGAGATGACGTCGACATGGCCGGCCAGATTTTGTATCTTGCCTCGAGGGCGGGCGCCTACCTGAATGGGAACACAATTGTTGTCGATGGAGGGCGGTTAGGGACATTCCCAAGCACAGGGTATTGATGATTAAGAGAGGGTATAGTTTGTGTATGTACATAGGTGATGGCTGCCAAGATGCCGTACAAGGTTCTCTGTGGAGAAGTCTAAATCTGTATCGGTATGAGCGGCTCATAAAATTACGATTAGCGACCTGAGATGACTGGCTTTCGAAGCCGGTCTCATACAACTGTAGTGACCACGAGAGAAATGAATGGTTCTACTGGTCGCGGAGTAATAGCCACCTCTCCGGGCTGTAGACTCGTCTTACCATCCGGACCCCGGCACACGTCAGACAAGGCCAATAACACCGAGTATGATGACAATGAGGAAAGACACACACACACACACACACAAAGAAAAAAAAGAGGGGGGGGGGGAGGTGAGAAGGCGGCGAAGACCACAACAATAACCGGGTTACAGAATTTGAGAATAGATGCGTGATTACAGTGTGAAAGACAGTTACTAGGGAAACCTGCTATGGCTCCTGAATGAAGCATATCGTACATTGGTTTGGCTAAGAATTGAGATGCTTTTCAGAAGCCTGTGCCCTCGAGTCACCAGGTCTTGCCCCGGAGCCGTTGAAAGCCTGTGCTGTGCTAAATTCGAAGCAAACCTGGAACAGAGCCAGGGTCCATGGGCCCTCTCACGCCGGCCAATCATGACGTCACTCTTAAGCTGTGAAACACCGGTTCCAGTGCGGGCCAATGCTGGTCATGTTGAGATGGGACCGGAGTCGGGACCCGCATTCGTCGAGGAAAACACAATGGGGTCAACAATTCGAAGAGCCACACTCAACCGTCCCGCGGCGGTTGCCGATACCCCTGATTGAAGGTTACCTCCGCGGCGCTCGCGAGGAAATAATGGGCTTATCTGCTTATCGATAAAGCCGAAACCGCGAAAGCAGCGACCCCCGCAAGGTTGTCAAGGGTAGCTCTCGGGAACGCTGCTGGGAATGGGATCAGACCCACTTTGGGCGACGGCGTGTAAGTCGGGGTGCAGGAGTGGAGCTCGAGTTCACAAGACAATATCGCATGAAAGTGTCATGAACCCCTATATCCGATAACCTGGAAAACGAACCTTATTCTTTTACGGAAACATCCAGTACGGTTACTTGGCCAGGAACGAGCTCTCCAAAATTGTGCTTCAGCTCTCGTGATGGTGGGGTAATTAATGTTTGCTGCGGTGTCCCTGCCGACGGTGGAAGACTAGCCTAGGACCGAAAGTCACAAGTTCGCATGAAGTTTAAGGGTGTGCGGGAAGTGGCTTGCAGTGATCTCCAGAATGTCACTCCCTGGCGGATCTGGGTTGGTTGAGTTCAACGAGGAAGAGGGGTAAAGCCGGCAAGAACAGGAATCTGCTCCCCCTCCTTGCCTGCCGCTGGGCAGCCCGCCCTCCCATTCATTTACTCACCCACCCTCTCTTCCAGGGCAGCCAGTCCCAAAGATGTGGCGTGTGGCCTGAAGTCGCGTTTGGCATTTGATTGAACACATGTATCTGTCGGAGCTGTGACATGACGGGGTTTAGAGTATCCTTTGGAGACTACAACAGGTCTCCCTTACCAGACAGCGATCGAGGTGACGGGCTACCTCTTGAGTAATCCCATATGGCTGCATCCGGAGACAACATAAATACCGAGAAATATCCACGACCCCGCTCTCGAGCCATATGTATGCAGCGCATTCAACCAGCCGTGGAAGAAGGTTCCGGTCAGTAGGCGAGATACAGCGCGGGGACATGACAGACTGGGCAAGCACAAAGCACGCTCGCTTCGGCTACAAACGCTGCGAGGACTCAACAAAATGCGGACATTCACGGGGTTTGGTATATCGCAGCACTGCAAAAGTCTGCACTTTGACATGGTGCGAAGAAGGAGAGGGGGGGGGGGGGGGGGGGGTGGCCGGCGCGTGGGATGGACGGTACGCTTCCGTTGTGGTGGCCTGGAAGGTACTGTACTGCGTGTCCGGGTGTACAGTACACACACGGATGCAATGAGTTGTATGTATGTACCGAGTCACCCCTCACATCTAGGCACGAGACGAACGGCCATCTGCAGCGGGCTATTTGCCATAAATACACCGGCGGGAGGTAATCGCTTGACGCCGCCAGAGTTAAACCTGACCTCGGCCCCTCCTCTGTCCTGGTCCCCTTCTTTCCCTCAACACCTCCTTGTCCTCCCGGGCACTAGTCTCCAAGGTGCTCGCCGTCCCATTGCTGCATTTTCCAAACAATAGAACGTCTTACCGGCTCGTCTTCCTTTCCGCCGTCATCCACAGCTGCTTTATCGCGGCATCCCGGCAATCTCATCTAGAGTCCGTCCAGCCGAGCAACTTGGAGCACGCGACCCCGCTCTAGCTCCCCCCAGCACTGGGCGACAGCGATAAGCCACCGCACGTCCGAATCGGACCAGCTACTTCCCCAACGGTCAATCGAATCTGCTTTTCGCATACATAAGTCGCTATTGAGAGCGCGTCGGGGCTTGCGACCGGAGTGGGACTGTGCTTTATCTTGTTGGTAGGTTTTACTGGCTCTACTGGGTTTGAATATGACCATGGCGCCGGATGGGCTTGCCGTTCCCCATTCCCGCAACCCCAAGCTGGGAGGGCCCCACAGATGCCGCCTGCTGCCGAAGCCGCTTCCCTAGCGATCCAAATCATCCCGCCGCATGCAGCCGGGGCACCTTCGTTTTCCGAGGGACCCATCCCTGTGCCCAACAACTCCAATTCCAGATGCCCGCTTCTAACTTCGGCTTGCCGACCAATACCGGAGATCCCTCTTGGCGTCGTCAGCAAGCCATGGACCCTGCCAACGCTTTTGGGACCCTGGACTTCCTGACGGCATCGACGTCGGCTGGTTCTCCGGTCTCAGTTGTTGGCATTCTGTGGTCCTTTTGCCCAGCGATAACACCTGCATTGAGAAAAGGCCGATCCTAAGAGCGAGAAGCGGCTAACACGTCTCTCGCGACTTTACAGGTGGCTATATCCGACGTGTCGCGGATTCGCTGTGTACAAAAAGTTGGCGAGCTTTGCGAGCAGGGACCGAGTGGTCAGCAAACTCCTTTCATTGTCATCGTCCAACCCTCCCCGAGTCTTTTTTTTGTCATGTCCAACACAGTCAAGCAGGCGGCTGAAGCAGCACGGTCCAGGGGATCTGAAGTCATGGGCACGGCTAAGAGCGACAGCGTCGCCGTCGCCAATGACTTCCTCCACACACCATTCATGCGGGCCGCCCTGCCCTTCATCAACGGCGGTCTCAGCGGCATGGTCGCCACCACGGTGATCCAACCCGTCGACATGATCAAGGTCCGCATCCAGCTCGCGGGCGAGGGCAAAGCCGGCGGACCGAAACCGACACCTCTCTCCGTCACCCGCGAGATCCTGGCCAGCGGCAAGGCGCTCGATCTGTACACGGGCCTGTCGGCCGGCCTGCTCCGGCAAGCTGTGTACACGACAGCACGCCTCGGCTTCTTCGACACGTTTATGGCAAGCCTGACAACCCGGGCCAAGAGCAAGGGGACATCGGTGGGCTTCGCCGAGCGGGCGTCGGCGGGCCTCGCGGCGGGCGGCCTCGCAGCCATGATCGGCAACCCGGCGGACCTGGCGCTGATCCGTATGCAGAGCGACGGGCTCAAGCCGGTGGCGGAGCGTAAGAACTACAAGTCAGTCATTGATGCGCTCAGTTCCATCGCCAAGAGCGAGGGCGTCGGGGCGCTGTGGGCCGGAGCGGCGCCGACGGTGGTCCGGGCCATGGCGCTCAACTTTGGACAGCTAGCCTTCTTCAGCGAGGCCAAGGCGCAGCTCAAGACGAGGACGACCTGGTCGACCAACGCGCAGACGCTCAGCGCGAGCGCCATCGCCGGCTTCTTCGCATCCTTCTTCTCGCTGCCGTTTGACTTTGTCAAGACGCGCCTGCAGAAACAACAGAAGGGGCCCGACGGGAAGCTCCCGTACTCGGGTATGGCCGACTGCTTCGCAAAGGTGGCCAAGCAGGAAGGGCTGATGCGCTTCTACCGCGGGTTTGGCACGTACTATGTCCGCATCGCACCGCATGCGTAAGCTCTATCCTTTAGCCCCTTCGTATAGTCCGAAGTTTGATTCGTTCGGGTGCTAACAAGTATCGCTTTCTCGGCAGCATGGTGACGTTGATCGTCGCAGACTATCTTGGCTGGCTCACCAAGTAGACAGAATGTTTGCTTTCTCGGGCTGCATGGAGGGGGTTCTTTTGTGTTTCCTGGTGTTGGGGCTTCTCTTATTTTTGGATCCAATATACTCTTCGTTCTGGCGGATGACGGTTAGTATCGTTTGTATACCATGGGCCTTGCGAGACAAGGCAGTATATAGCCTAGCAATGCTGATGAGTCTCGGCGGTTTGCTTTCCATCTTCTCCAACCACCCCCGAAATGTGAGTGATTATTGGTAACGAATACGGAAGAAAGGAAAAGAAAAAGAAAAGAAAAGAAAAGCTCATTCCTAACGCATTACATCATGGTTCATAAACATGTGAAATATTACCAAGGTGTTCGGACTCTCTCCATCTAACCACAGCTTAATCCACTGGACTGTTAACAACCGACTGTTGACCTGGCTGTCCTGAATTTTGGTGCCAGCGTTGGGGTTGGAGCAGGGCGGTTGGTCTGTGCAGAGGAACGGTTAATTTTCGGCTGATCCACATTTAGCAGCTCTTGGTTTCCAATGTCCCGGGGGCCAAGGCTGGGCTGATGAGAAACCCCGACCCATGAATTGACGACAGCAGGGGTGGACTCCAAAACATCCCGCACCGATTTTGGTCCCAACACTTGTGAATTCCAGCTGTTTTGGACAACTTTATATTCCCGGCATCTCTTGAAAATGTGCTTAGGGGCTAGCCATGGATGCGGACTGGGACGAGGCAAGTGATTATTTCCCAATTGAGACCCTTCCAGGAGATGATCGCGGTCGCGTCGAGCGTGCGGGTGCTGTGGGCGCTCTGGGATGTCGCAGTGCCCCGCGATGCTGCCCGGGACCTCTTTATTTGCGCTTCCAACTCGCGGGGGATTTTTCATTCAGCATTCTACCGATAAACCCCGATTGCAGAGTACAACTTGGCTGACCGTGTTGCAACACCGTCGAGCAGGTCACCCGCATCGCCTTCCCGGCGCCCGGCGCCAATGACTACATCAGACCTGCCACCGCTTTAGCCTTCGACACCATCGCTGAGCTTCTATGGGTGGGCAGCGACCGCGTGTGTTCCCACGTGAACCGCCCCTCAATACTCTACTCAGGCCGGTTGCTGACAGCTCCAGGGCCGTGTGGTGTCGCTCTACGCCCGCGATCTTCAACGGTACACTGCCTTCAAAATCCAACCGCCTTCCGAAGGCCCCGTCCGCCAATTTCTCTTCCATGATAAAGGCGTTATCGCTCTCGGCACTCGGAGCATCCACATGGCGATGCGACGGGGGCCGGCTCTATGGAATATCAGGCATGAGGACATGAAGGACTTGCGGTGCATGAGTTTCACCTCCAAGGGCGCCTCCGAGATTGTCGTCGCCGGTTGGCAAGATACCATGTTCGTGATCGATGTGGTCAAGGGGGAGATCGTCAAGCAGGTGGGTTCTCCCCCCCGGCACACTGCATGAACTGTCGCTTACGCCGGAACAAAGGTTGCCACGGAGCACCACTACACTATTATGAAGAAAAGCAAGTATATATGCGCCGCCACGCGGACAGGTTGCGTCAACCTTCTCGACTCCGTCTCTTTCAAGGTCGTTCGGAGTTGGCAGGCGCACGCCTCGTACATCAACGACATGGACGCTCAGAACGACTTTATTGTTACCTGTGGAGGCTCCCTCAAGCAGACGGCAGCCCAGGCCTATATGCTCGATCCATACGTCAACGTCTTCGATCTCAAAAACATGACCTCGATGAAGCCCATGCCCTTTCCGCCCCTGGCGGCTCACGTTAGGTTGCACCCGAGGATGTTAACCACCAGCATTGTGACATCCCAGCAAGGCCAGATGCACGTTGTGGATATCATGAACCCTAACACGAGCAATGTCCGCTACGCGAATATTTTATCCTTCATCAACCTGTTCGAGATTGCGCCCTCGGGGGAGGCGCTTGTCATCGCCGACACCGACTGCAACATTCACCTCTGGGGATCACCGTCGAAGATCCACTTCACGGACATGGCTCTACCGGTTGAAATGCCAGAGGCCGAGGAGCCCCCACCAGTACTCGACTGGTCGCCCGATACGTAAGGTTCACACCCTCTGGCAGGCAACAAACTTGATCACTAACTTTTATCGCCAGGCCTTTGAGCTCGGTCGGCATGCCCTACTACCGTGAACCATTGTTCTCGGCCTGGCCGGCCGATATCATATCCGACGTTGGGGCACCGCCGTTACTGCTCGATCCGTCATTTCTCGCTACCCTTAAGCAGGTCGATGGGTTTCTATACGGCCGGAATACCCGGGGTCTGCGTCGTAACCAGGTAGAAGATACTCGGGCTACCGCCAAGTCATCCAGCGCCATGCAAGCGCCAAAGTTCCTGAGTGAAAAGGCGCGCGAACTGGTCATGTCTTCTGGGCACGACTCTCCCTCTGACGCTAAGACGGATCAAGCACTCGACTCGTCACCAAACGAGCTTGAAAGCCTGAAGCCGGAGGCGCCGCCCATGTATCGAAACCTGGAGATCAAGTATAGCAAGTTTGGCGTTGATGACTTCGACTTTGGGTATGCTTCGTCCCCAGTAAACTTATGGGCTCACGATCGAGACGAGGCTAACTAGTTCGCTCGTAGCTATTACAACAAGACGCGGTATGCAGGCCTAGAGAACCACATCGCGAATTCCTACGCGAATTCACTTCTGCAGCTTATGCACTATACCCCGCTTCTACGGAACATTGCGCTTCAGCACGCTGCGACAGCCTGCTCGAGTGATCTTTGTTTGTTGTGCGAGTTGGGCTTCGTTTTCGACATGTTGCAAAAGGCCGAAGGCGCTACGTGTCAGGCGACCAATATGCTCAAGGCTTTGAGTAGTACCCCTCAAGGTTCGTTGATAGCACCTCGATCTGTTCGGCGGGATGCAAAGCTTGGCTAACAGTGCGCAGCGGCTCCTTTGGGTTTGCTTGAAGAGGAAACCCATGTGCCGTCGTTGTCAACGATGGTTCAGGGGCTGAGCAGATTTCTTTTCGACCGGATCAACCACGAGTACCGGAGCATATCACCAGCGTCGACCGCTCTGGAGCAGACACTTTTCAACCTCCCGCAGCCCCCGAATCCGGACGACTTAGTGTCGAGAGTCCTTGCCACGTCAGCCGTGATTACCATCAAGTGCATCAACTGTAGGAGCGAGACGACGCGCCCTGGTACCGCATATGTCAATGACCTGATGTATCCTGTGACGAAGGCACCAGGTAGGGGTGGCAGGGCACCCAGGACGACGTTTTCTCAGGTGCTGAAGATGGGAGTGGAAAGAGAGACTTCGTCCAAAGGGTGGTGCAGCAGATGTCAGCGATACCAGAACCTACAGATGCGCAAGACCATCCACGGGGTCCCAGCGGTGCTTACTGTCAACACATCGATATCTACACCGGATCATCGCCGACTCTGGGCGACACCCGGCTGGCTACCCGAGGAGATTGGGATCATAGTGGACCAAGGGCAGTTCTTTTGTTTCGAAGGTGAAGATTTGAAGCTGCATCTCCAGCGGGGAATTCATAACATCACGGTTTACTCGCTGATCGGGATGGTGGTCAATATCGAGAGCAGCGGGCCTCAGAAGCCGCATCTAGTGAGCATGGTTAATGGTAAAGTTCTAGCGGGTTGTCCCTGGGCGGATGGAGATACTAACGGCCCGCTAGTTGCACATGCAGAAGCAACGCCGCCGGGGAAGAGCAAGTGGCATCTGTTCAACGACTTTTCTGTGCGGCCGGTTTGCAGCGCAGAGGCATTGACGTTCAATGCGGCTTGGAAGATGCCGTCTGTTCTTCTGTTCCAGCTCAAAGCAGCGAACAACAAGAGCAACATGGATTGGAAGGCGAAGCTGGACACGTCGATCCTCTACAAGGATCTTAGGTGAGTCGGTGTTCTCTTCCAGATCCTTACCAGTACTAACAGAGGTGGCCACAGCCCGCACACGGATGCCAAAACGTACCGTGTGCTTGACCCAGAGACGGAGCGGCCTGGCCCAGACACCATCGTTGCGCTAGACACCGAGTTCGTCTCGCTGAAGCAGCCAGAAATCCAAATGAACTCGGACGGAGAAAGAGAGACGATCCGGCCCATGTCGCACGCCCTGGCCAGAGTCTCGGTAGTCCGGGGCCATGGCGAGAACGAAGGAATGGCTTTCATCGACGACTACATTGCCATCCGGGAACCGGTTGTGGATTATCTGACGCTGTATTCGGGTATCACGCCCAGCGATCTCGACCCGCGGACGACAAAGCACAACCTGGTGTCTCTCAAGACGGCGTACAAGAAACTCTGGGTCCTTCTCAACCTGGGCTGCAAGTTCCTGGGGCATGGGTTGAGGCAGGATTTCAGGGTCATCAACATTCAGGTGCCTCGAGCGCAGGTCATCGACACGATCGAGGTGTTTTACCTCAAATCGAGACTGCGCAAGCTGTCGCTAGCATTCTTGGCATGGTATCTACTTAAGGAGGACATCCAGCTTGAGACGCACGACTCGATCGAGGACGCGCGGACGGCGCTGAAACTGTACCGCAAGTACCTTGAGTTTGAAGACGCGGGGATCCTGGAGACGATGCTGGAGGACATCTACAAGACGGGTCGAGCGACCAATTTCAAACCCCAACGCAAGGACGATCAGGTGATTCAGAGGACCGATACACCGCCAGTGACGGTTGAGGGCGGGGCTGATCCGACGACACCGGCTCGTAAGGCGGCCGGTCTGGGGCCGGGCCCGGGGACCGCGTTTGGGATGATCCCAGTATTTACGCCCTCCAAGGGGTCGCCGTTGCAGAGGTAATGGGGTCATGGCCCAGGGCAGCAAAGGAACCAGTCCAGACTGTGATGGGGGCTTCTGTATGTTAGAGAATTGATGAGTGGACGATGATGCAACGGGGTCGGCGTGACAGTTGTTATGTAGTTGTGCAAAGCGGCGCGATTTGTGACGGTTCTCTCAGACGACTCTTTTTGCCCTTTTTTCCTTTTTGGGGGAAGTTTTTTTTTTTTTTTTTTTTCTGGACAAAAATACCATACTGTATCCGTCCCAGTGTTGGCCCCTTCCCCGCAGCTGCCCTTGTCTCTTGATAGGTTGCGGGGGTTGCATCCCCTTTCACTTCGAGAGGAAGTATCGAGCTGTGATTCGTCAATGCCACTGAAATCGCAATTTATGGGAGCGCCAGGGTGCAAAATGAACCGAAAACGAGCCATGCGAATGCATATTTAATGTCATGTTAAGCGGGAGGGTCGAGAGCCGGAGCTGCTCGGTCGTGTTAGGAACCAGTAGTGTCAGCGAGCGTCACATGCTTGGTGAATGCTACTTATTTCGCCTGACATTGTCAACAAGGGAAGCAGTTGACCTGTTAGTCCCGGCCGCAACTGGGCTCGATCGACTGGCCAAAGTCTCAAGACACAGACAGGATGCCGACCCTGCTGGACCTGATCACAGGCACAGCGGAGAACGCTGCGGGGGCCGTCGTCGCGGCCCTGTTAGCCGTCTACCTCTTTCTCTACCGCTGGCAGTTCCTCAAGACGCACCCAAATGAGCCGCCTATTATCCCGTCGGCGGTCCCCTTCGTGGGCCATCTCCTGGGGATGGCGCTGCAGGGTGGGAGATACGTGAAAAACCTAGGGTGAGTTTCTCATAAGACAAAGTTGGAGCTGTGCATCATGGCTTACCCGATACGCAGTCTGCGCAACCCTGACAAGCCCATCTTCACGCTGCCAGTGCCTCGCTCCCGCATCTATGTCGTTACGGACCCATCGCTGGCCGCCGCCGTGCAGCGTGCTTCCAAAACGCTGTCTTTTACTCCCCTGGTGCCGGACATTACCCACCGCGTGCTCGGCCTGGACGATGAGACAGTTGCCATTGTCCGCCAGCACATCGACCCCGAGCCGGGTGAGCCCAGGGGGTTTCTGGCAGACATCCACGACATGGTGTATTCGTATCTCGGCCCCGGCGAGGCGCTAAACGAGCTGAGTCTTGATGCAGTGAGAGAGTTGGCCAAGCAGGTTGACCGCTATGTCAAAGCGTTGCGCGGCTCAAAAGGTGGCAAAGAAACGGTCGACCTCCTCACCTGGATCCGCCACTTTGTCGCCATCTCCACGGCCCAATTCCTCTACGGCGACGAGAACCCGCTCGCGGTGCACCCAGAGCTGGAATCGGCCTTCTGGGATTTTGACCATGGCCTGGGGGGCTTGCTCATGGGCCTCTTCCCTTCCATCACCGCCCGTAAGGCCTACCGCGGGCGTGAGGCTCTCGCGGCAGCGTTTGAGGAGTATCTCACCCTCGGGCGACACAAAGACGCCTCCCCGATTATCCAAAAACGCGTCGCCATCGCCCTCCAGCACGGCTGGACGCTCCGCGCAGCGGCTCGCTCCGAGGTCTCCTTCCTCTTCGCAGGCATCGTCAACACAGCAACAACAACGTTCTGGATCGTCCTCCACTTGTTTGCCTCCCCGGACCTCCTATCCGCAGTCCGCGGCGACCTCTCCGCTTCTTTCCCCCCAGACCGCTCCGACCCCCACACCCTCACGCTAGACCTCAACTCCCTCAAGACCTGCTCACCCACGCTCGCGTCGGTCCTCCGCGAAACCCTCCGGTACACCTCGGACAACTACTCCACCCGTCTGGTCAAGGCCCCGACCACCCTGCCGGGGGGGTACCGGCTGAGCCAAGGCAGCGTGGTGCAGATCTCGGGCGGGACGATACACGCGGACCGGCGCATCTGGGGCGCCGACGCGGGCGCCTTCAACCCGTTCCGTTTTCTCTCCTCCCCCTCCGCCTCCTCTTTCGCCTCCTCCTTCTCCTCCTCCTCCCCCACGGAAAACATGCCCAGCAAAGAACACGATTCGCCTCATCCGAAAACCACCACCCACCCCGCCGCCTTCCGCGCCTTCGGCGGCGGCAAAACCCTCTGCCCCGGCCGCCACTTCGCCACGGCCGAGATCACGGCGCTGGCGGCCATGCTCGTGACCAGGTTTGATGTAATGGGGTTGGGAGAGGACGAGGATGAGGACAGGGTCGTGGACGGCAATACCAAGACTGGGGCCAAGGGGAGGAAGAGGGGGATAGAGATACCCGACAAGGAGGACGGGGTGATGCCGGTGCATGTGCTGGAGCCGAAGAGGGCGGTTACGGTGTGCGTGAAGGTCAGGGATGAGGTGAGAGGGATGAAGGTGGTTGGGTAGGTAGGTAGGTAGCTTGGTTGGTTAGTTTGCTCATGGGTCTATCTGGTCGTTTCTTGTTGGGGAGTGGTTTTGTGAGTGGTTAGTCGGAAGATGGACTAGGGGAACCTACATTTGCTTAACTTCGTGGTTATGTTATATGGGAGATGGGAGACAAGAGGTGAGGGTGAGGAGAGAGAGTTTGCATCGATAAGGAGGAGGATAATGATGTCATGCTCATGGATTAATACACACATTCATAATCACAGCATTCCCAACACATTGGCAACCTCATGGATTGATTGATCTACCTAGAAACGGTTACATTTCCCTTATCCCGCGGCCAAACGACCGATCATGAATTTCCTCCATCCTCCTTCCCCTATGCAAGGACACACCTGTCAAGGCCCACTCTGCTGAAGCTACTCGTTGCAATACAAGCATTATCTCTCCTTTTCATACAATTTACATACCGTCCATTTCCCCCCACCCACCAACCTCTTCAGCGAATATTATCCAGTGCCTGCGTCCGCATATACTTCCCCCTCACATCCTGTGGCAATAACTGGAACAGTCTCGCATCGCCGCCCCTGCACTTGATCAATTCCTCCGCCATGTCAGCGATCGCCGCTTCTTGGCGAACATCCCCGTGCGTCGCCCCGCGCAGCGCCGCAAGCCCGTCAAACAGTTGGTTATCGAATCGGTCCAGCGGCTGATGCTTATTTTGTAGTCTTGCCATCGGATAGAGCAGGTACACCGCCGCCGCGCGGTCCCAGTCTGGCAGCTTCTTCCTGACCCGGAAGAGCAGTTGCGCGTACTGGAACAGCCGCTTAAAGTCACGCTCAATGACCAGATCCGGGCCGACGCGCTTGACAAAGGCCTGGTTCGCCTCGACATAATTTTGTGCCCACACGAGCGAGAGGAACTCCTGTCGCGCATCCTGGCGGGAGCGGTAGTCGAGTGCCTTGGCCTCCCAGATCCAGTTCTCGGGGACGCCGAATTTCCGGAGCGACGAGAACGCGCTAGCTGGGTTGCGGGCACCGCCGATGCGGTGTGCGTGGCGCCCTAGATGGTCGCGAACAGCCGACTCGCGTGAGGCCGCATCCGACAACTGGAGGAGAACAAACGTCGCGGGAACCCAGTGTGACTGCGCCGTGAGCGCCGAGGCAAATGACAAAGATGCCATGTCGAGCTTCTCGGCGGCATCCTCTCCAAACTCGACTTTCCCTGTAGCATAGATGGCCTTGGTCATCAACCACCCTAGACGAGCATCCGCCCAGTCAAACTCGCGGTTGGCGAACGCCTTGAGCAGCGACCATAGGGGACTCTCGGGCTCGGGCTCCCGGTCTTGTTCAATGTCGGCCTGAAATGAACGAACCGCCTCCGCAACCTTTGAGGTGCCCCCCGTGGTGTAAAAGAGGCGGAGGCCAAATGACCGCATCCAATCCAAACCGAAACGCTCGGAGATGGTAAACGAATCCACGCGGTTCTCGATGGGCACACCCTTCACGCCTGCGCAGACACAAGCATTGCCCGCCAGGAGCTCATAGATGGCCCGGACAGGCTCCGAAAACTCGGCCAGCACATTCGATTCGCGCCAATCCTTCAGCTGCGACCGAATGTCCTTGTTCTGGGTTCCAATGGTAGCGACAAGCGTGGCGAGCCGGAAATTGCCGGCAGCGAGCAAATTACTGCAGGCGTCGGCCACACGATTGCCTGCGAGGCAGATGATGGCCTTCTCCTCGAGACCCGGCGCCCCGTCAAGCGCCTGGTCGGTGGCCTCGGATACCATCTGCTTCCAAAAATTCTGCAGGTTATGACCGTTGTCGTCGAAAAGAAGGGAAGCTAGTTCCCACTCAGAGTCTCCCTGGGCAAGTTCCCGAAAATTAAGGCCCGAGACTGAATCCTTCCCGGAGATCATGTCGATGTAGTGTTGAAGTCGAGCGAGGGTCTGAGGCGCTCCCGCCAACTCCTCGGTAGCAGGCAAGCCGCCGTCAACGGCTTGTAGGCTGGGCTCCCCATATTGGGCCGTGACCAGCAGCTCGTTAGGACCCCAGTTGGTCCGCGGGACCGAGGGGCCCTCCTCTGTATCAACCTTGGGACGTTGCTGATAGGGCCACTAAAACAGAGAACAATCTTAGTCTGTATTCATGAAACATAGGTACAAAACGCTAATGCAATAAGGCCAGGAAAACTAGGAGGCGAGCGGGACACCGACCTTCACGAAACCCTTTGCTGGCGATGCCTGCACCGGTTGAGTCGGGCCCTTCGCCTGCTCAAATAATGACTTCATCAAATCAATGCTCGTCGCGAAGCCCGTCCCATCGGGCATTGGCGCGTTCTTTTGAGGTGAGGGGCTTCCGCGATTCTTCATATCCCAAACTGCTCCCGACTCGTTGAGCGCCCGCAGTGTCGCTCGATCCACTGTCCTCGGCGCCCGCACGCTTGCTTGCAAGATCTGCGTCCAATCGTCTCCGCCAGCCACTTCAATTCTCGTGGGCGCTGTCGACTTCTTGACGGCTCGCATACGCGCCCTCATGATTCCAGCAGGGACCTGGGTGTCGTTGTCGGCGAAACGCGATAGCAGAAGCTCGTCTTGCTCTTCGGCTGATCCCTGCTGGGACGACTGTTCAAAGGCTTCGAGCTGGTATTCATCGGGTCCGTCAGCCATGCTTTCATCTTCGGGCCACTCCCGTGACGGTAAGGGGGCATCGGCCTCCTGGGGCTCAGGAGACAGCGTACCCTGGCGTTGTTCGGTATCAGAAACCTCCTCATTGTCCGACAGCGCGGCATTGTCGAATGCGCCGGGAACGGCGCGCCGGCTGCGCCTAAATTCGAACGTGTCGTCGGGGTCCGCGGGAGACGTAGAATCCTTAGTAACCGACGGGCTCAGGACCGCGCGACGGCCGGGCACGTCAATCTCTTCCTCGTCATCGTCATCGTCAACTAAACCGTAGGTCGTGAAATGCTCCACTGAAAACACCCAGACGCCCGTGTCGTTATCGTAGCTCTCGAAAGTTGTGTCGGGCATCGCTTTGAGCTTCTGGATGTGGCGCTCAAGGCGCCGTCGGGGTTGGTTAGGCCAGCCACGAGGATACGAGTGCTCGAGCGAGATGACCGAAGGCACATTCAGTCCTTTCCCGACGGGCGGCTTCTTGGCCGGGTTCGGGTAGACGGTGGCCTGGCGGAGCTTCAAGACGACAATATTGTCAAACAGCTCATCGACATTGATATTGCTGAGGTCGACCGGGACCTTGAACCTGACACTGCCGACGTTCTCGCGGCCAATTGTGAAGTTTGCGACTCTCTGCCGCTGCATCCTGTTCATTGCGCGGATCTCGTCAGCCGTGGGCGACATCCAGTAGGCGCCCTCCTCGATCTCAGAGCCGGAGGACTTCTCGTTCTTCGGTACGGCCGGCGACTCTTCTTCATGAACGATGGCGAGCTCATTGCCCTTGACCTGCTCCATCTCAGGGGAAGCAGCGACAGGCGACGACTTGGCACCGTTTACACCATTAGTGCTGGAACGCCCATTCGGCTTCAGATAGCCGAGGTCGTCGGGGGTTGAAGTCCCCTCTGGTGATCCCTGAGCGGCTTCGCGATCGCCTGGAGACTCGACCGTGCTGGTATCGAAACTGACACGCTTGGTCACTGTCTTCCGCGCGCCAATAGCGTCCTCCTGCGGCTGCTTCTCCTTACTGGACGGACCAAATAGGTCGTTGCGTAGGTCCTTGTTGATTATCAGCTTCTTGTGGCTATTGGATCCAAGGAGACGCATGCTAGAACTGGCAGAGAAGGCGCCGGGCTGCAGAATGCTGTCCTCCACGTTGAAGCTCCGCCGCAAGTTGCTGGCAGAGATGCTTTTGCTGAGACCACGGTTGATGCTGCCGGCCAGGAGGCTCTGCCCGAATCCACCAGGGGTGCTGGACACGCTCGAAGGGGTGGCAGGCGAGCCGTATGCGCTGTATGAGAAGCCGTAACCCCTCTTTTGAGGGGTGCCGAAACGAGACGCATTCGCAGGGCTGAGCTTGTACATGGGCAAGATCGGCCGGCTCCTGACCTTGGACTTGCCAGACAGCGGCGTAGCAAGAGGACCGGGATTCTGGATCTTGTCATCCGGCAGGCCCGAGAACAGCGTGGTGGCGCCGTACGCGGAGATGTCGTTGATGCTTGTGGAAAAGGCCTGCTGGGGGGCCTGCTGACCTTGCGAGACACCAAGGAGAGAATTGCCCAAGGTGCCGGCTTGGGGCTGCTGCTGAGCGGTAGACCCGCCAAACAGCGAAGTGGATTGAGGCTGAGCAGTCTGGCCGCCAAAGAGACCGCCACCTGTCGTGGTTGAACCGCCAAAGAGTGAAGGCTTGGCCTGGGTATTCTGGTTCAAGCCGCCGAAGAGCGAGGTCTGTGCAGGCTGTTGCGCCTGGGTATTCGTTCCGAGATTGCTGAAGAGGCCGCCGCCAGTGGAGCCCGTCTGACCAGTCGTGCTACCACCGAAGAGACTGGTGCCTGTACCTGCTGGCTTCTGGCCAAACAGGCCCCCAGTAGCGGGCTGGGTGGTGTTCGTCGCCCCAAAGGGAGTCGAAGTCGTTGCGCTCGTGTTCGAGAAGAGGCCGCCGCCTCCGGTGTTGGTCGTCGAACCAAAGAGACCGCCCGGTTTCTGTTGGTTGCCGAACAAACCCGTCCCAGTGTTTTGAGGCTGAGTTCCGAAACCCGTGCCCGTAGACTGCTGTTGGTTCCCAAACAGAGTGCCACCGGTGGTGTTTGTTTGACCAGTATTTCCGAACAGGCCGCCGCCTGTGCTGGTGGTAGCGGTGTTGGTGCCGAAACCCGGCGTCGTGGATGTGTTGCCGAACGCGCTCCCGCCGGTATTGCCGAAGCTGAACCCGGCGGGCTTGGCTGCCGTTGTGGCCGTGTTGCCGAAAAGGCCACCTCCTGTGTTGGCAGTATTCGACCCGAAGGCGCTGCCAGTCGTATTAGTGGTAGATCCGAACCCGGTACCGCCGCTGAAAAGCCCACCGCTCTGGGCAGGTTGACTGGTGTTGGTTCCGAATAGCCCGCCAGTAGTCGCTGGCTTCCCGAAAAGACCGCCGCCGGAGCCGAACCCACCGGTGGTCGCTGTGTTGGTCGCACCAAAGCCGCTCGTTGTCGACTGGGTGCCCCCGAACATGCCTCCTCCAGTGTTGGAGCCGAACCCGGTGGTACCTGTATTCGTACCAAAGCCACCGGTGCCAAAGCCGGAGCTCCCAAAGGCCCCTGTGCCGCCAGTGCCGCCGGTCTTTCGGCCTTGGTTGTAATCGGCGAGCCTCAGCTCATCGGCAGACCACTTCTTGTAGGCATCCATGAACAAAATGTTCTGGAACGAGTTGCTCTGTGCAGGATTGTTCGCTTCCTTCTCGACCGTGGGCGAAAAAGCAATTACGGCTGTGCCTGGGGGGTCACCGATGTTGGTACCGATGCCTGGATTACTCGTGGCACCGAACCCGGTGCCTGTTGTTGTGCTGCCGCCACCGAAGAGGCCGCTACCACCGCCGCTGCCGAACGCGGATGTCCCAGTGCCAAACCCGGTCGTAGGCTTTGCCCCGCCAAAGAGTGATCCGCCGCCGCCGCCGCCGAAGGGTGTGGTAGTAGTGGTGTTGCTGCCGAAGCCGCCGCCGCCGCCGCCGCCAAACCCCGAGCCACCTGCTGTGGTAGTCGTTGACCCAAATAACGATGTTCCGCTGGTGGTGGTGGTGGTGGTGGGCGTGCTAAATGCAGGTTTGCTCCCGAAACCGCCGGAGCCAAACCCGCCGGTCGTGGTTGAGCCGAAGCCGCCCCCTCCACCAAAAAGGCCGCCACTAGGGGTGCCTTGATTGGCTGTCGAGCCAAAGGCGGTTGTGCCAGATGATCCGAAACCTGCGCGAGTTAGTTTGTTGTTCTGGTGGGAGAGGGCTGTATTCTACACAAACGACGGTCCGATAGATGGCGGCGAAGAGATGAGGCCCATGAGGCGAATCGCGGGTCGACGTACCTGTGTTTGTGCTGGTGTTCGTGCCAAACCCGCCACCAAAACCCGTCTGGGTATTATTCTGGCCGCTGAAGCCGCCGCTGCCGAAAGGGAACGACATGTTGGGCGATGTCGAAAAGAGGCTGTCGCGAGAGGGTGAGATGCAAAAAAATCAATGGAAAAAAAAGCGCGAGGCACTGAAGCCCTTACGCGTGGGAAAGGTGCGGTGTTGTCGGGTCGCTTCCAGGAAAAAAAAAGTACCGACAAAAAAAAGGCCTCGAGGACTGCAATCAACAATTTCCAGGGCAGTTCCGCAGGTTTGCGAAACTGGTGATTGCGCTGGAACAGCACCGTGTTCTTTCCCCTTCGGAGTGAAGTCGCGATGGGGAAGGCTCGGAAGTTGGCAGCTTCTCGCGAAAGTTCGGCTGGGAGCGCACTACTTCTTTCCTCCCCAGCCCGATTTGTGGGTCTCAAGATTCCCAGCCAATGGCGCGACGCGACGGCAGCTGGGCCGTGCGTGAGCCGCGAAAAAGAGTGTGGCAAGGGATTGAAGCTTGGGGAGCACAGGCCAGGCAGGAATCAAGCAAGCTACCTAATCAATCACCAGCGTCCTCCTTGAAGTGACAAAGCTGGTGGATCGCTCCCAGCAAACTGCTCTTCTACGGCGCATCTCTTTTTAAACTCGAGAATGCCAACCTTTCGAGTCATCATTGCGGTCATCCTCGGGACAGAATTCGCCTAGTCCTGTTTCATACTTACAAACCTCGTGTCACGTGGCTCCTCTTGTCGCTCTGCCGGTTCCAATTCAGTCATGCCATTGGTCTTGTAACCCAGGCTTACTAATTCGCGAGTTTGCCTTATCGGACCCAGTCAAATCAGAGCCGAACCTTGGGCGGAAGGCACTGCAAGATTAAGCTGCATCGGAGCAACGAAAGCAGCCTGAAAAAAATTAGAGGCTCTGATTTGTTGTTAGCAAAGTTAGTCATATGCTCTTTGCTGCACGCTTGCATGCTGTGCCTGGTAATCGGTGCAAACCCTTGTCGCGTCTGCCTGCGTCAATATCGTATAAATCCCCCAGCGTCTTGGAGCTCCTGTCCTTCGCCGCTTCGCTTTTCTAGTTGAGGCCATACCTAGGCAATGAAAGGTCCGGTTACTAAACGCTTGACACTGCGGGCAATCTACCTCGCAGCTGTCAACGCCCGGAGTTCCTTCTGTGGGCCGCTTTGCCGCTTAATCTCGAACTTCAGGTACCTTAAGGAAGCTGAGATATCGCTATACACACCGAGGAGCAACACCAAGCAAGAACAAGGGACGACGGCAAGCGCAACGCAACGGGATCGCACTCGCTATTTCAGCTTTGGTACCCAGGGCCCTATTTACTTCCCAGCAAGTTCAGCGTCCGCAGTGGAGATACAAAGGGACAGATAATGATAATAATAAAGAGTAAGAAAAAGAAGCGAACTAGAGAAAAGAGTCTCTAGGGAGCCAGTCACCACACCAGAGAATTCCTTGTTGAAACATACAGCTGCTGCAGCTCGTCACACAGTTTCCTACCCGTGTGCCATCTTCCCGTCCCGCTGCGATTCAGCGCCAGAGTCAGAACCCTCCCATCATCTCGACAGAATTCCACCAATGGACCCGTCAAGGCTTCACACTATTGTCTCCGTCCTCTCCTCCGTATGCTCCCCTGTTGTCAATCTTCTAAAACTGAATCAAATCCCCCTGCTGCTGTTGCTGCTGCTGGCCCTGTTGGCCCCTCCCTCCAGCACCACCTGAAAACGGATTATTCGTCGCACCTCCGCCGCCAAACCCGTTCTGCTGCTGGCCATACGACACAGTCGGCATCCCCGTAAACTGCTGCCGCAAGAAGGGGTTGTTTCCCGTCGCGTCTGACGTGATCCTACCCAGGCCCGCACCAGCGCTGTTGACAAATACCCCCGGAGCAGTGTGCTGTGCGGGGATGCGGAGCTGGCCCGTGTTGCCAAAAGTATCCATGCCGTCGCCGCTGGCCAGCAGCGCATTCAGCCTCGCCTCGTGCTCGCTCAGTTCCTTTTGTGGCTGTTGCTGTTGCTGTTGTTGCTGGGGCTGGGGCTGGAACTGTTGCAATTGCGGCTGCTGCATGCCGAACGACGGTTGATTCTGCTGGAATGTGTTGAGCGTCTTCTGCTCTGGCAGAGCGCTGAGGCTCGTCATCGATTGGGCTTTGTACCCTGTTGACGGCCGCTGCGCAAACGGGTTGTTTGAGCCCGTCGGCATCGGCTTGAGGGACTGCTGTAAACCAGTGTTGTTGTTGCTGGCCCAGGGGTTGTTGGTGCCCGGCTGTAGTGTCGGTTCCTGGATTTGCGCCTGGAGGAATTGTTGCTGCTGCTGCTGCTGCTGCGACTGCGCCTGCAGATAAGGGTTGTAACCTGTGGGCTGTGCTTGGAAGGCCTGTTGCGCCATCTGCTGTTGCTGACCAAATGGATCGAAAGCGGTCTGCTGATGGCCGAATCCGTTTGCAAAGCCATTCGGATACCCGGTCGGCTGCGTCTGGAATCCTGTGTATGCATTGTTTACATAGCCCGTGGGCTGGACCTGCATCTGGCTCTGGTCGATCGGGTTCGCAAAGAAATCCACCGCGCTCCCTTGCTGGTAGCCCTGGTTGAACCCTGTGTACTGAGGCTGCGACGTCTGTGCTGGTTCGTCAAGAAACAGTGAAGACGCGTTGCTCTCTTCTAGCTCCCGCCGGCGCCGCTCTTCTTCCTCCTTGCTTAGTTTGATGGCCTTTGCGAGATCATCGTCCTCCTCTTCGGCAGCCCGGCTCTCCCGCTTCCTCCTATCTTCCTCCTCTTGTTGCTTGCTAGCCTCGAGAGCCAATTTGTACTCAGCATCCTCTTCTTCGCTGAACTGCCGAGTGCGCTGCCGACGAGGCTCTTGGGGCTGGCTGTGCTGAGGTGCGTATTCGTCCAGGCCGTTAACACGGGATTTCCATGTTCTCCTGTCGCTTCGCTCAGCCCGCAGTCTCTCTTCGTCCAGGATCAGCGAGGTCAATTCTTTGGCCGCGACGCGAACTGGAGAGACATGTTAGTTACAGCATCCTGATCTGTGGATGCCAGAGCTCCTACCGTTCTGGCCAACGTCTCTGCCGTCTTCGTCAATATACTGAAACTCTCGCAGCGTCTTGATGACGAAGACGTTCTTCTTGGCCCACGTCACAACTAGCTCCGACCCTTCATGCAAGCAGTAGTCCATGACCTTGAGCGCTTTCAGGACATGTCGCCAGTTCTTGCCCTTGTCGTTGAGCCGCTTATCGAGCATGTCCATGATCTCGTAGAACTCGGTAGACCTAAAGCAGACACAATGTTAGTTATCATCGACCACGCGTTGGTGCATTCCCCTTGCATCCCAGCACCCTCCGTGCTTACGAGTTATACGTCAGCTGAGCGATCTCGCTCATCTGCGTCCCCGTCGGGCCCCATGGGTCATTGCTGGTCGCTACATCCCACTGCCGTCAGTAAAGCGGTTCTCCGCGGTCGCATCGTGAAATCCTGCGCGGCACGGTGCCGGGCGGCAGTACACGCACCTTCGCGCACTTTGACCTGGACGCTGGAATAGCCCTTGGTGACATTCTTGACGCTCCGAATGACCTTTGACATCTTGGAGCCGGTTGAATGATTGATGCAGCAGAGAGAGACGAATGAGGGTTGGCCGGCTTCCAGCGATGCGATGCGCTGCGTCTTAAGGCGGGAATACCGGTAATGTCGCAAAGGAAAGGAGGCTCAAGGCGGGCGGACGTGATTGCGTGTCGGTTTGGTCCGGGTGTCGTGCCGCAGCGCTGTACCTTAGCTTGGCAAGCCCTCCAAAGAGGCCGCGCGCGCGCCACCAAAACTCTCTGACTCTCGCGTCTTGTCAAAACGCCTCAACGACGAGACAGCGGCGCCGGAAACTGGGTACTCGCGTGGACAACCTGAGGCTGGCGACCTCAGTTGATATTTTTTAGCCCCTAATGTTCCCGAATAATAGTCGGGCGCGTGAGAGTGGTTGGAGCGTGCGACGGTGAAGAGGGGGAGTCTTCGGTAATTTAGGTGGCAGACGATCGACACTGTATGAATTACAAGCATAACGTTACACTTCTTGCACGCGCAAAGATGGTCCATCGGATATTGCAACAGGTGGGAATGAAAGCCGCAAATGACGCCCACTAGCCTGCTCGGTTGTGATCTCGATAAAACCGGGGCCAATCCAAACCAACATGCATTGCTAATCCTCGACGCGATTAAGTCTGGGGGACACTATCTACACTCCAGGGAACCTCGAGTGCAGTTACAGTCCAGTATGTTGCACACGCTGGCTCTGGGGGCGGAAGAGGACAATGCCCGCCAAGCCTTCCAGAAAGCGTACACGGCGAGAAACTAAACCCCTTCAAGTAGCATGTGGCACCTTGCACCACGACGCACCTTGACGCGCGATGAGTTTGACCAGTCCCATGACGTAAACGCCGCCATTCAGTTACAGTTTTCAAGTCATTTATTGGTACAATGAGCCAAGTTGCCCCATTTTATTGTCTCGAGCCAACTGCCCTGCCAAGCTTAATCCGAACACAACACATAAACCCTCCTGCTTCCAAAATGACAAGATCAATAACTACATAGATAATTCTCTGGGAAATAAAGCTTCGAACCCCCTCCACCGCAAAAAGATCACATTATCCCCGATAATGACGGCGCCCAAACGCCGTGGTATCCCGTTCGCCAGAGCAGCGCACATCCCCACTCATTCCTCCTCACCTTCTGCGTCAACATCCTGCATAACGATATCAGTATTTTCCTTTCCCCTTTGAGCCTTGCTGGCCTCCTTCACCGTAGGCGACTGCACCTGCACCGTATCTTTAACGTCGGCGCCGCTATTTTCCTTCTTTCCCTCCTTCTTCGCCGCCGCCAGTGCTGCCAGTCTAGCACGCTCCGCGATCCACGCCGGCGGGAGACCGGGCCCGCTGTCTGCATTGCCGTAGTCGCTCTTCTTGGTCCCCTTGGGCCAGCGGCCTGGTCCGCGGCCAGTTCCGCCCGGCTTTCGTTTGCTGCTGCTGCTACTGCTCTTCGGTCTGGAAGCCGTGGAGCGACGGGAGCCGCTCGACCGCTTGGGTCTCGGTCGCGACGCGCTGCTGGCGCTTCGCACGACCGGCGGCCGAGGGATAACGGTGCGAGCGCGGTCCGCCCTGCGGGAACCGGCGATTGGCGGTACAACCTCGAACCTTGTCGGGGGGATGTCTTTGTATTGCGACATCCAGTCCTCCCCAGTCACCTTGACAGCCTCAGGTTCGGGTTCATCCTTTTGTTCGACTGGACTGCCGTTGACGAGAATGCCATTTGATTTGATGTCCCCGTTTGCAACACTGTCGGTCTCGTTGAGTTCGGTGGACTCGAGAACCGTCGTGTCGACAGTAGTCTTTACTTCCTGATTAGGCGTGTCTGGTTGACTGGGAGAGCCTGTTCCGTTGGCCAGCGCTTCTGCTGCCGCAACAACCGGCTTCGGCTCCTCCTCCTCTTCCCGCGGGGCAATTGCGTTGAGGGCTGGGCCCAGTTCAAAGTTTGTTGCGTTGCCTCTTCCCATAACATACGGCGTCCACGTTAGAGCATTCGCGTTGAGCTGGACATAATTCTTGGCCTCCCACTTTGCAACATACTCGCGGCAGTACTGTAGGTCGACGCGGAAGGCGTAGACCTGGGTTTGCGGGTCACGAACCAAGCATCTCAGCCCTTCCAAGGCCGATATTACGTCGTCTGGCGTCAGCCCGGTGTCGTCGGATATCTTCTTGATGCTGAGACCCTTCTTCCCCAATTTGTCCTCGGGGAAATTCTCCAGCAGATATCGACACATGATGAGCCGCCAGTAATTGCGGTACGAGACCAAGCCCATATCGGAGAGGGGCTTCTCGGGTGACCCAGTCTTCTTCTCCACTCTCGTCAGGAGATAAGAGAAGTCGATGAGCAGGTTGCCGTATCCCTTGCGCTGGTGAATGGGAAGCGTTAGGATACATGAGACATTGTTTTGGCTGCTGGCCCGCTTCTCCTTTGAGAAGTATCCCACAAAATGGTAGCCGAGATCGTTGTATTCGCACAGAACGTAGAAGAGGAAAGGCTCCACATCGTAGTAGAGAGTCTTTGACCCCAAAAAGAGCTTTGCCAGCAGACAGAGATTCTGGCAGTAAACCGGATTCTTGCGACCGTCAACCTCAAAGACCGATACTGAGCCGTGCCTGTATATCTCGTCTCCTGGGGGATGCTTTGCCGGACACTTTAGTTTGTGCCGCCAAGCCACATAATCTGAGTTCATGTACTTGAGACAGAACTCGCAGATGAATAGAACACGGTTCCTGCTGTACTCTTCCGGGTAAGGAGCTGCATACCAGGTGTCGATCTCGTGTTCTCCGAATTGGATGCATTCAATCTGGCTGGCTGGACCTGACGCTTTCTTTGACTTCTTGGCCGGAACTTCAAGCTCGGCTTGGCCCTTGAGCAGCCGCTGTCGCCACTCCTCTTCTGCTTTCTGCTTCGCCTCGTCAAATCTCCGACGGTCATCGTTTGTCGGCATTGTCTTGGATGTGTCCGCTTCAGCTTCAGTTAGGATGCCACCGTAAGGCTTGCCTTTCAGCTCGTCCGTCTCTTTGTCATAAAAAGAGTAGAATGGTTGTGAGTAGGCTGTTGATGTGAAAGGTGTAGTGATTGTCGCCAGCGCCACAGCAGGTGTGCGAGACGCCTCGCTTCTCGAAGCCCGCCGCCCGGACCTGCTTGATCGTTTCTTAGGGCCCCTCGGCTTCCGAGATAGGATCTGGCGGAGCCCGGATGCGTTGACACGCATCTTGACACGGACAATGCCGCGTGACCTCTTGACGATAGATACCGGGGGGTTGGGGATCTTGAGCCGCAGAGACCTAGAAACAGGCCTAGACGATTCATCCTGTCCGGTTTCCCCTTCGTCATGGCTCTGCTCATCACCGGTATTCCTTCGCCGCTTGCGAAGAGCCATGATGTTTTCGTCTGCTTCAACCGAGGACGTCTTGCGTTTCCTAAGCACGCGAGATCCGTCCATCGGGTCCCCGTCGAGGACTAACTGATTAAAGACAGAATGGGAGTCGGGTTTCACGGCGCCTTTTTGAGAGGGAAGCAGATCCCGTGCGAGCTTGGGCGCGCTCGCGCGCCGAGCGGACGGGGAGGCATTGGCGTCAACTATTCCGTCCACGTCGATCTCCTCACCATCTAAGTCCTCGGCGAGGTCCAGGTCTGAATCGTCGCCGGCACACTTTGGACAACGCCAATTCTCAGGGCCTAGCGAAATTAGCGAACAACGCTCAACGACATTTGGAGAGAGAAAAGCTCACCGTCATCGGGAGCTAGAGCGTTATTTTCCCGCGCGCATTGTTGGTGGGCTGCAGTCATGTTAGCCCGCACTAAGACAAACGGATTGCAAGAGACACTCACAGTTATCCCCGCATTTGGTGCAAGCCAGGAAGGCTTCAAACTCCTCGCCCGGGTCGTGGTCCTCATCCTGCTTACAGAAAACGCAATGACCCGTGGCGATTTCAGATTCGTCGTCCTCCTCGGCGTCGTCATTCTCGACTGCCTCCCATTCCGCGGCGCCTTCAGACTCGGCGTCGCTAATGCTCGCCGAACTAGCGGAATCCTCGCTGCTCACATCCTCATCATCTGTTTCTCCAGGTTTGATCTTTACCGCGCCAACTCCTTCGTCTTCGTCATCTTCACCGTCTTCCTGGCTGTTCTCCATGCTTGCAGTTGCGGTTCTCCGCTGCGCGTGGTGGTTCTGGGATATTATCTCGTCATCTTCCTCTCCTTCGGCATCCTCCTCAAAAACGTCGTCATCGTCATCATCTGACTCGCCGCTCCCGCTGTCACTGCCGCTACCACTGCCGCTGTGGTCGTCGTCCTCGTAATGATTCCTCTGTTCTTCATCATCCATCTCTTGGTCCGCATCGCCATCAGTGACCGAGGCGCCAACGTCGATATGACTCTGGGAAGCGAAGGCGCTGTCGTCACCCATTGCCACGTCCCCATCGGCGCTGTCCTGTGCCAGTTCGGCTTCTCGTTCAGACCGCATGACGCTCTGTTGCAGCTCTTCCTCCAGGAGCTGCGCGTCTGCCATGTTTGTATGTTGCGCACCCTCAAGCTCGCCCTCCGACTAGAAGGGACTATCGCGGTATGGTGCTCGCGAGCTCGTCAAGCGTCGCGGCAGCAGAAGCTGCGCATATCAACCGAGCGCGGACAGACCAATACAGTAAAGATCATACCAGGCGCATAACGTTCTCGCACAGTTCTATGCCTTAAACGTGTTGTGAGAGCAGCTGCGAAGGGAGAAGGTTGCTCAGCAGGATGCGCAGGGGGGTGGAAGTCGGCAGCGATCAAAGGCAACTGTGGGGCTCGAACGCGCACTAGCAGGACGGTATGTGGCGTGAATCGATGATTTCAACGTATCTCGCTGTAAAGTACGATCGTAGACGCGTGAAATCGGCGGTTTTTTGGCTTCAATCGCTGTCGATGTTGCTCAAGAAGGTTAAACAAGTGGACAGTCTGTGTGGTTTGGTTTGTCCGGCCGCCGCAGGAAGGCTGCTGAAGCACGGGCGGGTGCTCATGCCTCCAGCATGGGTGGGGAGCTTAGTCACACCTGACCGGCGAAGCTGGTTGATGCCTGAGGCAATCAATTTCCATCAATCATTCGCCAATTCGGAGGACGGTAACCACCAGGAACCGCGAGATTCGAGGTTACATATTCCACTCAACAGATAACAGCTCCCAGCTTCGCTAAGGGCTTCGTGTATGAAATTTTTCCCCATACATACTGCTTCTCGTGTCAAACTAACCCAATTGGACAGGCCGAGCAAACCACCACGATGCCGGTCCCTTTCGAGACCCTGATTCCCTATGGGATCATTATCGCTGTAAAGCTCCAACCAGCTGCTACGCTTGCCGACTCCGGTCGCTGACGAAATGCAGATGTTTGGCGTGTCGGGTGCTGGGCTGAACAAGATCAAGAACATGCAGAGCGGCGGCAAGAGGCACAGATGGTCAATCGATCAGTGGGATAGGGTAGGTCGATGCTATTCCCTCGATGCGAACCTTTGGAGGAGAATGCTAACCCTTCGCTAGCAAAGTACATACATTCTCCCGATGCTACAAGACGACGCGGCGCGCTAACGATTGCAATCTGTAGTGATGGATCGCGATAGGAGACTGACGGGGCACTTGCGAGGGCAAACAGACAACCCAATAGCGCCCGCTGGATTTGAGCTAAACAACCCGTGGAGAGTAGGTAGTCTTAGGATATGCAGAGATGACCAAACGCTGACACTTATCAGGCCGAGAGACGGTTCTCATAAAACAACGCAATCTTGCTGTGGATGTATCTATAGCACCCCCAATTCCATGCTGCTCTTCGGCGCCAGGGAGAACAGAAATGTTAGATTTGTATCTGCGCCCTATTTTTGTTTAAGCCCTCCAGGAGCATACATGCCTGGCATATATCCTGGCTCGACATGTAGCCACAGCGCTTGCAATTCCCAAGGACCTGTCGACCAATGCCCTTGGAAGCTCCATTTCCGCTCCTGATAGGTAGATTCCTTTGTTTGTCTCTCTCTTCCTCCTTTCCCCCGGTCATTGCCTTTGCAACATCAATCTCGAACCCTTCATGTGCCTCGTTCTCCCTCAACTGTTTGTCCATAACCGCCATCTCTCCACCAGGGCCACGCCCATTCTGTGAGCCACATCCGCCAATATCGTCCTCGGTGGTTGTAACATGCGTCGTATGCCCTTTGCACGCGCAGGACGATGACGGCTCTGCAGGGACTAGTCTCGCCATGTCTTCGCCACTTCGAACAATGTCCAGGATGGCGCTTGGACGCACCCTCTCCAAGTTCTTAATGAGCCCTCTTGCGCTACCGCGGAACGCCTCCGGGCTGTATATGCACTCTGTGCTGAAGTAGTCGAGCTTCTTGTGAAGTGCATAGAGGACGATTTCTTTCTCATACGAATATTTTAGGGGCTTGCTTCTCTTGACCTCGGACCGGCTATCTCCTGTCACGATACTGGTGCTTCGCGAGAGACGCGCAAGGTCGCCCCGGAGGAGGTTCATCATGACCGTCTCGGCCACGTCGTCGGCATTGTGGCCTGTCACGACGTGCTTAATGCCCAGCATTTTCGCGCCGCGGTCGAGCGCCTGCCGGCGGAACACGCCGCAATATGTGCAGTTGCCCTTCTTGCCGATCGTCTCAACGACCTGGTCCATGGTCCAGCCGTACAATTCATCATAACCGACCACCTTGAGGGGCATGTCGTACTGCACTGCGTTCCTCTTGACTGTCTCAAGCGAGTCATCACGGTAGCCCTTGATCCCTTCGTCTATGCTCAAGAGAACGAGATCCAGTCCATATCCATGACGTTCATTCAACGTCTTCAGAACCGAGGCCAGCACTGTCGAATCCTTGCCGCCGGAGGCTCCTATTGCGACCTTCTCTCCGGGGAAGAATAGCTGCGACGATGTGATGGTGTGGTGTACTTCCTCCTCAAAAACCGAGATGAAGCAAGCTTTGCAGAGCTTTGCGTTGTTCTTGGGCCGCTTAACGGCCGCCCTCCCGGTCTTGCAGCTGGCGCAAACTGTGGGCGCCATTCGGACGAGGATTTCAGACCAGGAAACTGCCGGGTTTGAAGGTTATGTTGAATTTATGGCATTCTCCAGTGATGCATTATGGCAATACCGTGTGCAAGAAGTTCTATCTACAGGAGGAAGCGACTTTGACTCAAAACTCAAGCGCCCAAGTGCATCCCACCCACCCACGTCGGGCGTGATTGTAGCGGGATCGAGCCCCACATGCCATGCTGCCGAAGATTGCCCGTCGTACCCTATTGTTGGCCCGAGCTTCTCCGCAAATCCACAATCCTCTATTTTCTCGTGCAGTGCAGGGAAATTTCCATCTTCAGAATTCTTCTCTGGTCAACAAGCTCCGGTCCTGAGCATCGCCCAACGACAAAATGGTAAGCGCATAATTGACACCAACACCATGGCAAGGCATCTCTTATGATGCGTGCTTGCTACATGCTCTCGAGGCTCTCTCGAGTCGCATGAATTTCCGCTTGCAGGTTGCAAAACCGCAGGTGAAGAATGGCTTGAGTTGGTCCGGTGTGGGCGGAAACGCCCGGCCGGCCGCTCTCTAGAGTTCAAGAAGACTACAGTCAATGGAAAACATTTACTGATGTCTTCTCCTCAATGATAGCCTCCGAAGTCTGGTAAGAAGGCCGCCCCGGCCCCCTTCCCTCAGGGAAAGGCTGGAAAGAAGGCACCCAAGGTAAGTCACCCCTGAGCAGATCTCTACTCCTCCAAGTCTCGTGCGCTGACGTGTCTTTAGAACCCTCTCCTCGAGAAGCGGTCGCGCAACTTCGGCATCGGCCAGGACATCCAGCCCAAGCGTAATCTGTCGCGCATGGTGAAGTGGCCGGAGTATGTCCGCCTCCAGCGCCAGAAGAAGATTCTCAACATGCGCCTGAAGGTGCCCCCTGCCATCGCCCAGTTCCAGCAGGTGCTCGACAAGAACACTGCTGCGCAGGCCTTCAAGCTCCTCAACAAGTACCGGCCCGAGACCAAGACCGAGAAGAAGGAGCGTCTCCTCAAGGAGGCCACCGCCATCAAGGAGGGCAAGAAGAAGGAGGACGTCAGCAAGAAGCCCTACGTTGTCAAGTACGGTCTCAACCACGTTGTTGGCCTGATTGAGAACAAGAAGGCCTCACTCGTCCTCATCCCGAACGATGTCGACCCCATTGAGCTCGTCATCTTCCTGCCGGCTCTCTGCCGCAAGATGGGCGTCCCGTACGCCATCATCAAGGGCAAGGCCAGACTCGGCACCGTCGTCCACAAGAAGGTACGGGAGTTCAGGAACTCACTTAGCCAAACCATATCCTAACTCGAGTTTCATAGACCGCCGCCGTTCTCGCTATTACTGAGGTCCGCTCCGAGGACAAGAACGAGCTGGCCAAGCTTGTCTCGGCCATCAAGGAGGGTTACGTGGAGAAGAACGAGGACGCCCGCAAGCGGTGGGGTGGTGGCATCATGGGCGCCAAGGCCCAGAAGCGCATCGAGAAGCGGAAGAAGGCCCTCGAGACGGCCATCAAGGTTTAATGATGCATTGCAATGGTCGGATGGGCGCGGGTGCACTTATGAATGGCGTACGGGAATACCAAAACCAGATCAGTGTGAAATAAACTGCTTGCCTCCGCCACATGCGGGCACGGATGTTTTTCTCTTTTCTTACCCGGTCGGGACAAACGAATGAATGCCATGGATACCCAAGATGCAGGAGTTGCAAAATCCCATGCGCTGTGAACGTCGGTTGGGGGTGGAAGTGCCCCTCGATGCAACCTCTGGATCCTGTCACAAGGTCAGCTTGAGCACGACCATGAACATGCTCGAGACGTGACTCTCATCCGCAACCATGGGGAGCAAAGCGGACAGTCATTACCGAACGCACGAAGAAGTTGGGGAGTTGCATCAAAGGGATCCCAAACCGAGTTTCGATCAGTGCCGCCAACATTATGCAACACGAGTGAAAGATCGACAGCACCCCGAGGGGCTTCGCGCCAATTGAGCCGGGGCGGCGGAACTCTGTCCATTGCTACCGAGTCTCAACAGACGACATTCATTCGTTTCTGAGATAAGGGCACGGCAGCAATCTGTGACGGAACTATAACGCCCATGCCCAGCCAAACCAAGCCCGGCTGTTGCGAAACCAAGCTTTAAGCGGCAGGCCAAGAGCCCCCGTTCGGTGGCATATGGGTTTATGTCGAGGGAAGTGCGGGAATCCATTGCTCTCCCTGGGGGTGCTCTGCCTCCGGGGCGCTTGGTCATCCCGGGATTCCCATGTTTTATCAATTCGGATTGGAGGTGAAGAGTTTCATCCCGCATTTCAGACATGGGACAAGGGGGGTTGCCCTGCCCTTGGTACTGCCTAGGTAAGGTACTCCCTGAAGTGTCACAGCGAAAATCCCCAGCCGTTCGGATGGAAGACACGGCGGCATTCCGTTCGCAATCTGGGGATGTTTGTGGAATGCTGTTGTGCTTATTAGAACAGGAACCGCCCCGCGTGGAACTCTCTCATATCGCTTCCCAAGTCATCTGACCGCTTCGTTATTCCCTGCCGCGCTAGATCCTGTTGCTATATCCTGGGCTCTCACCAAGTTCAGCTCGATTATCTCTATCTCCGCCATTGCTTGGCTCTGCACCCCACGGCAGGCTAAAAAAGCTGTTGAGGCTACACCAAATCGGTTGGTCTTGGCGTGGGTGGTTGCTTGGTTCGGTCCATACCGAGAGGCTTGTCTAACCCAGCGCAGAAGACGCCGGTCCGAAAGGAGGGGATATATTGCACCGCCAACCTGCTGATTTTAACTCCCATCGAGACTCTCGGAAATCGTGAAGAAACTCGCGCTTCACCTACACCTTTGAGCGCCATTCTCCTCTGGGATTCCCTACGGACACCAATCTCTTATCACTTCTTATCTTTCTCCCATAGTGATTCCCCTTGGCGATAAGCAACATGGCCGACGGTGAGTTCGTTCTTGCCTCATGAGTGGGCGATAACACGGTTTTATCTACGAGTCAAGACCATAAATGCTGACCGAGAGAGTACGAAAAAAACAGAGGACAGCTTTTTGTACGCCCTGAGCTCGAACAATGCCTGGGCAGGGTACAAAGCCCATCAGAACCCCCAGTTCTTCCCCAAACTAGCGAGCGGGCAGTCGCCGCAGATACGTTAGTCTTTCTTCCCCTTGAACGACTCGTTAACCAAGCTCTGACGCTTCTCCCGTCTCCAAACAGTCTGGCTCGGCTGCTCCGACTCGCGCTGCCCCGAGACTACGATCCTGGGCCTCCAGCCCGGCGACGTCTTCGTGCACCGCAACATCGCCAACATCATCTCGCCGACCGACATTAACACGTCGGCCGTCATCGAGTACGCCGTGCTCTTCCTCAAGGTCAAGCACATCATCCTGTGCGGCCACACGTCGTGCGGCGGCGCCATCGCCGCCCTGACCGACTCGCGCGTCGGCGGCGTCCTCGACACGTGGCTCACCCCGCTCAAGGCGGTCAAGATGGCGCACGCCGACGAGCTCGCGGCCATCAGGGACGACAAGGCGCGCGCAGTGCGGGTGGCCGAGCTGAACGTCGAGGCCGGCGTCAAGGTGCTCATGGCCAACTTTGTGGTGCAGGAGGCGATCAAAGAGAGGGGCCTGGAGGTGCACGGGTGTCTGTTTGATATTGGGAGCGGACGGATCAGGGATCTGGGGTTCGGGACTACCAAGGGCGGTGGGAGGGGTGGTGATGAGGTGGTGAGGGGACGGCATGCGCAGTTGGTGTTTAGGGGACGGAATGCATCCATGTCGGTGCGGTGATGTTAGTCTTGAGAGGCGCTTTGTGTCTGGTTGTTGTGTTTTAGGTTTGGGAATCTTGGGGGGGTCATGGGTCGGTTTGTCTGTCTATCTATCTGTCTGCCTATCTGACTGCTTCGGGGAAGCAATGTCGTTTCAGGAACGGAGTCTTGGGAGGGATATTGGAGGCATTGAGTGTTTACACACGCAGCGGTTTAGTGCCATGATAGCATTGCGTATCTCAACAATAATGCATTGTGAATCTTTACATAACATTGTCCTCTTCGTCCCTTTCTGGCGCCAGTTGAGATGACAACCAGATTCAGTTAGGGCTGCATGTCAGCAGCTTGGGGCCCCAGATAAGACGGAGGGCGGTCAACCGTCGGTATCCCTCAGATATTGTAACCGCACCTAACCATTTTGGAAGAAATAAATTACAATGGAAATAAAAAGAAAGAAAGAAAAGAAAAGAGGACTTATTACTTTTAGCTGGTAAGTGTAAAGGTCTGTAGTAGAGCGGAGTCGGATACTTTGCTTTTAGATACGGTTTTACTATCAGGGGACACAGTCAATTTATCTGGTATCCGGACTCGGAGGCCATCGAGAGCTAACAAGCGGACCTGGCTGATGCGAGATTAAGCTAAATTGGAGAAGCGAGATGTCATATCCAGCGCCATTCCACAGCCAAGAAGCCCGATTTTAAGGCCAGAAACGGCCTTGGCAACACTCACCGTCTCCACCGGGGGGTCCCGACCCGGACTTCCGGTCAACCGGGATCGGCGATCACCAGGTCCGATTTGCTGTGCAGGGCGCGCATGGCGCGCACATCTTCAGATTCCCGAGCCGCGTAAGCGTGTCCTGCACTGACATGAGCCAGCATCGGATCACCCCCCCCCCCCCCCCCCAAAAAAAAAAAAAAAATGACCCTTACCGTTCTCAACGACGATGAGATCCGCAGCCTGCTGGAGGGCCTCACAGCAGCCGAGCTCGAGGGCTTCCGGGGGGCGCTGGCCTCGGCACTAAACGAGCACTCATCAGACCGCGCGCAGGGGTCGTCGGGGACGGCTGGAATCCCATCAATCCAACAGCCCGAACGCACGTCAGTGCACAGCACCGCAACCGGCGCCACGACCCTGTTCATGCCCTCGTCCAGCTCCATCGGCAATGGCATCAAGGGTGATACTCCTCCTTCTCCCCCACCCCACGTTCCCCTCTTCCGACGCCCAGTAAATCAGAGTAAATGCAGGTATCCATCCCATTACTAACTAGCGCCTATTCCCCTTTTAGTGATAACCCTCTCCTCCGCATCCGCCTCCACCACCGCCTCCCCAACCCCCGTCATCCGCCCAACAGGCGCCATCGCCCTCTTTTCTCCTCACGGCAGCCCCCACGGCTTCCTGCATGCGAGCGCCCTCACCGCCTTCCGCACGGCCCTGGCCTCGCTCTGCCTGGTCCGGAGCCGCAGGGCCGTGCGGACCCTGGTCGTCTTTGGATGCGGCGAGCAGGCGTACTGGCACGTCCGCCTCGCGCTCAAGGCACGGGGCGCGCACGTCGAGCGCGTCGTGTTTGTCAACCCCAGGGCGAGCCGGACTGCGCGGGAGGTGGTGGGGAGGTTTGTTGACCGGGTCGGGGGAGATGTCAAGGAAAGAGAGGGGTGGGCACGGTGTGAGTTTGGGGTGGTGATTCGGGATGAGGAGGGTGAGGCTTATGAGGCGCGGCTAGCGGGCCTGCTGCGTGAGGCGGACGTGGTGGTTTGTTGTACGCCTTCGACGGAGGAGTTGTTTGATGCGGGCGTCTTGGAGAAGAGGGAGGAGGGGAGGTTAGTGGTTGCCATTGGGAGTTATACGCCTGAGATGAGGGAGGTGCCGGTGAGTCTGATCAGGCAGGCTGTTCAACAAGAGGAAGGAGTGGTCGTTGTTGATACGGCCGAGGGGGTGCTGAAGGAGGCCGGGGAGTTCATTACGGCCGGAGTGAAGAGGGAGCACCTTGTTGAGTAAGTCGCTCTGCCATTGCTAGCGGATCTGAGACAAGTTACTGATGCCGCTTTGCAGGCTTGGAGAATTGGCTCTGCTAAACACCACAAAGACACGCTTTGCTGAGCAAAGTGGAGAGGAGAAGAATGACCGTCTGGTGCGTTGGCTTCAAACCGGCAATGTCATTTACAAAAGTGTCGGGCTGGGGCTCATGGACTTGACGACCGGCATGTACTTGGTAGATTTTGCGAAGGATATGGGTATTGGGACACTTGTGCCAGGGTTCTAGAGGCCCGCTGGTAGTTTTAATATTCATCATCATTCCCGTGTCAGAGGGAGCATTTCTTGGCACGAGTGATTACTGTGGTGAGACGGATCAGCGGGGCAACAGGCCCCAACCATCAACAGCACCTGAACGCGATTACACCTCGACACGTTGCAACACGAGCATAACCAAACCGCCAGTCATCTCCAATGTCTTGACCTATCAACATCACGTCGTAACAGAAACCCGACGTTAGACTGGAATCACTTCTTTTCATACTCATTCTCCTCGCGCTAGTCAGTCTCATCCCGCAACCACCAAAACGTTCCCCGTCACATTAACAGACTTCACAGCACACCGCCGAAACAACAAACCCCTGTGTTTCCTTCTTAAAGTAGACCAAATGAACCTCAGCCTTCAAATCCCCCTACTGCTACACCTTCTCGTTGAGACCCCGGCTTCCCTGTCTTTTCTCCTCAGCCCAAAAAAACAGCTCCCCAACGCGTCTCCCGAAGCTATCCTTATACTGCGCAATCTAGGCGGCTTACTCCTAGCAACCAATCTTCTCTGTCTCGTCCTATTAGTGGGCATTGGCTCCCCTGACAACCAGCTTATGGCAAGCGCATGTCTTTGCCTTGGGACGTACCACGTCTGGCCGGCACATCGGGCTTATGCGAGGCTGACTCGAGGGTTTGGCGGTAGGCAAGGGGAGAAGGTATTAGGTGGGCCAAAGGTTCACTTGGTGGTTCATCTAGTGTGTCTAGTTGCGCTTATGGGGGGTGGATGGATGGGCATCAAGTCGTGACAAACACACAGCAATCCATCAGGGTCAAGGAGCGGTTTGAAAAAGCAACTTTTCTTTTTCCAACATTGGGCCGCCATCCGATTCTAGCTCCGGAACAGCCGCAGTCCCGCCTCCTCCACATTCACCCCGCCCATCTCCTCGTCCGACAGTTCCTCGTCCTCCTTCAGCTCCATCTTCTGCCCAAACAGTGTCCCAAAGAGCCGGTCTATCGCATGCTCTTCCCACGACCTGCGGTCCTCCGGCGCCATGAAATTCTGCAGCTTCTCGTGCACTGTGTACCGCAGCTTTCTTCCCTTGCTGGCCTTCCGGTCCACGTGTTTCCTTGTCTTCGCCTCCTTGAGCGCCGCCCACCGGACCGTTGCCACCGACTCGCCCGGCGCGCCCGTGTCGCTACTCCGCTGGTCGACAAGCTCCTTGAGGAGCAGTTGGTAAAAGTCGGCGTCGTCGTAGATTTCGGTGTCCTCTTCGACCTTCTTTGCGGCCTGCGCCGGCGCACAAGACCGCGGCGTCCGCGCGCGCTTGATCAGCCGCTCCGAGCTCACCAGCTGGCTGTCTAGTGTCGAGACCAATGACTGCGTTTCCGTCTTGACTAGTTTCCTGGTGGAAGGGGCCACTGTGCTTCTTCTTACTTTGTCCGACCACTTGTCTAGGACCTTCCGTCTGTGAGACAATGCCACCTCCTCAACCATCTCCATGCTCTCCCAAATGGCCTGGCTCGGCGTGTCCAGGTCGATCTCACGCTTCCTCTTCTCACCAATCTTCGCTCTGCTGCTCTCCGGCATGAAGGCGTTTCTAACGCTGTCGATGGTGTTCCAGAGTTTGACGGCAGCCTCCTCGGCTGCTTGATAGGCCTCCATGCCCATCTCATGGCTGTTGTCCACCACGCTGAACGTATTCGCCGCCACTAGGGCCTTTTGTAACCGAATGCGGAGGTTTAGGATGGAGTCAAATGCTCGGCGCTGCACGCGGACCGCCGCGCCCTTGTCCGCATCCGCTTTGGCAGCCTGAGACATGGCGGCCACAATACTCTTGTGACCCTCGGTCGCCATCTTGCGTAGTTTAGCACGGTCGTCATCGTCGTCGCCATCTGACATTTGATCCTCATCCTCATCCTCATCCTCTTCCCCAGCTTCGGCTTCGTCTTCGTCTTCATCTTCGTCTGCGTCTTCAACCTCGCCCTCTTCGTCATCCTCTTCCCAATCGCCTTCACCTAATTCGCTTCCCTCGTCCTCCTCATCATCTTCATCGGAGAGCCGTGCACCATCATGGTCGAACTCTGAACCTTCCTCGGACCCACCATCAGACCCATCTATCCCGTCCTCCTCAGCGTGAGATTCCTGATCCTCCTCGGCATCATCTTCGTCTTCCGAAGACATGAAATCTGCGGCAGTAGGCCGCTTCGCGATCCGTCCGTTTGGGGTGTGCGGTTTAGAGCTTGCAGGGAAAGTGAAATCTTTGAGGCGCTCCTCATCACTCTCACAGAGGGCGTTGTCGCTATCAATTTCAGCGTCATCGTCGACATGGTCGGCCTCGAGGTCGGCCGTTTCCGGATCGTCAAACTCTTCGTCTTGTTCCCCGTCTTCTTCGCTGTCGTCTTCGTCCTGGTCTTCATTCTGGTTCTCATCCTGATCTTCATCTTCGTCCTCGTCCTCGTCTTCCTCTCCCTCGCTACTTTCCTCTAACGCCTCCCTACTGACACGAGCCCCACGGTATTCCGGGCCCAACGAGATGGTCTCTTTTTGCCGGAGTTTGCTCTTGCTACAGAAGCATGTTAGATGCACAATCCGGCATGCAGAGGGATACAAGCCTACCCAACAGCGACGTAATGTTCCGTCCCAGTGAGGTCGTCGCCGGACTCTTCGCTGCCGCTCTCGCCATCGCTATCGGGGACTTCGTTTTCAATGTCGAAGTCTGGTAATTAGTCAGTGGCAGAGTATTATTGACGGTGTCCAAAATACCAGCGTACCTTGCACCGGTTTCTCGTCAAATTCGGCGAACCGCCGCGGGCGGCCCTTCCCCGTAGTTGACATGGCCAGCAAGTGACAGGTCGATAGCTTGCAACAGAGGAATCTCGGGTTGCACCCCACAGGGAAATTTTCAGCGATTTGGTACAGCAGCTAGAATATTTTGGCGGTGGCAGGAGGCAGAAATCAAACCAAAGGGAACAGTGGGCCACAGTGCGAGAGCACCTGTGCAGCCGACAGGGATTCATATTGAGAATACCTTCTGAGCTCATCGAGTTTCTGGGCCCTATGAAATCCCGCCAGAGAAAGTTACCCTTTAGATTAAAGAGAGAACGGGATAAAAAGGGTCAGAAATCGTACATGATGATCTCTTATCGTATTCGACAATGAAATCTAGTATCCACCGCCGCCTCATGCACACCACTAGGGTGTTGCGCCATGAGAATCCCCTTGTGAGTCTCAACGCCGAAGACATACCATGCCACATCTGTACTCACAGCTACCCTAGGGCCTCCCCCAAAAAGGAACCATCCCCCGCTTTCAACGCGGCCTCCCTCAGAAACGACCCATCAAAGGCGTTTCGCACATCATCGCCGTCTCCTCCGCCAAAGGGGGCGTGGGCAAAAGCACCATCGCCGGTACCTCCCCCCTTCCTCGCGTCCACCTTGTTCCACGAAGTTTCACACCACTAAACCTCCCCCCTTCTACAAAGCCAACCTCTCCCTCTCTTTCGCGCGCCTAGGTCTCCGCACCGGCATCCTGGACACGGACATCTTCGGGCCGTCGATCCCCACGCTCTTCAACCTCACGGGGGAGGGACACACGGCGCAGCTGTCCCCCGCCAACCAGCTCCTGCCGCTGACCAACTACGGCGTCAAGACCATGTCCCTGGGCTACCTCCAAGCAGACGAGTCGGCGCCCGTCGTCTGGCGGGGGCCCATGCTCCTCAAAGTCATCCAGCAGCTCCTGCACGACGTGGACTGGGGCTCCCCCGGGCTGGACCTGCTCGTGCTGGACCTGCCCCCGGGGACGGGCGACATACAGCTCAGCATCGCGCAGCAGGTCCCCGTGGACGGAGCGGTGGTGGTGACCACCCCGCACGTGCTGGCCATCAAGGACGCGGTGAAGGGGGTGGGCATGTTTGGGAAGGTCGGGGTCCCGGTGCTGGGGCTGGTGCAGAACATGTCGTTGTTCAGGTGCCCGCATTGTGCGGGTGAGACGGCCGTTTTTGGTGGGGAGGAGCGGGTCAAGCAGATGTGTGAGGAGCGAGGGCTGGAGTTGTTGGGGGACGTGCCGCTGCATCCGAATATTGGAGAGGACGGGAGTCGGGGGAAGCCGACGGTTGCGGCCGAACCCGAATCGGAGAGGGCGAGGGTGTTTATGGATGTTGCGAGGCGGCTGGCGGGGAAGGTTGGGTTGGAGGTTTAAAAGAGTTCAAGAGCCGAAGAGAGGTTGGGTATCTCGATGAAGCCCCGAGATGTACACCACTGTAACATATGTGTCATTATCACATTTATCTCAAGCTAGACGGGTATCTAGCGATATCAGAACCAATCCAGTAATACGATGTGTCCCAAAGAGCAGTTATCACGCGCCCGGCACTGCGACGGCTTGATGTTCATCTCACAATAGCGCAGTAATTCAGCTTCTATCACTGGACTTGTGCCACGAAAACATCAAACATGGAAAAAGGTCCCTGTAACTACGGGGTATCTCGCCTGCAGTACCACAATGTCTAATATCCCTGGGCAGCCAATTGCGCCGGCTGGTATGGCCGGCGAACAGCGCGGCGCACAAGGTTCTAACTGATGTACACGAGCGAGATGGTTATTGAAACCACGTTAGCCTCCGTTTGAGAAAGCGAAGCAGCCGGGGAGGAAAGTAAAACCGGATTCATCCCAAACCGAAACTCCAGCATATGGCTGTCGCCCTCCCTCAAGTAAAATCAAACGCCAGTGGTGGTCGCCGTTCCGTTTGCGAAAGCGCGAGCTCTGATCCGCTTCAAGCCGTGACGAACGACGTCTCTGAAAACAAAAAAGACCAAGTTAGTCTAGTCCAAATCTTCGTTGGGCTGGTAGACATGGCGGGTTCTCGTTGGATCCTTGCGCATAGCCTGGCCAGAGCCCGTGAAACCAACTGATACAGCACGTCAGTATGCGGGTTACGAATTTTGGGGGGCGGGGGGCTGGAAAACTCACCCCGACCGCGGACGCCCTCCGGAGTGCGGAACATGCTCTCCTTCTTGGCCGCCTTTCCAACCTTGCCCTTGGCATTAAACTCTTGCCATTTGTTCTTGCCGGCCTCGAGTTCCTTGGTAGCCTTGATCTTCTTGAACTTGGGGCGCGGCTTCTCATCATTGTTCTCTATCACCGCCTTGTTTGCCGCCTGTGCCTGCGGATACATATCGGCTGCCGCGGACAGCACAATGCCGTTGTTGGTCGAGGTCGGGGTGAGCGAGGACGGGCTGGGGGCGGATGTCGAGGCAGCCACACCGCCAATGGCACTGCTGTTGCTCGAGACGGCAGTGCCGTCAGCCTTCCGCTTCTGTGCGACGGGGCGGATATCCTTAGCACGGAGCGTCTCGACTGTATCATAACTCTTGAACTTGACAGTGTAGATGGGTGCCGTGGACGAACCAGTCACCGAAGTGATGCGCGCTGGGTAGAAGCCCTTGTCACCTGAGAGCCATTTTGCCATGACGTTGTCGTTGACCTGGTATACGATTGCCTCGGGCTCCTTTTCCTTCTCCTCTGCCAGGGCTGCTTTCTTGAACGCTGGATGGTTCTCGCGCGACCACTTTTGCTCGGCAGGCGGCGGCGACGGGGCCTTCTTCGGCGCGGCCTTGGGCGGATCGCTCTTTGGTTTTAGCTCGGCAATAGAATCGTCGATGAGCCGGATCATCTGTTCCAGCTCACCCTTAAGACCTAGCAGTTCGGCATTGTCGGGGTCGTCCGCAAGCGACACGTTGACGAGCTCGAGCTGCCCCAACCGTCAGCAACAAAATTCCATCTGGTTTTCAGCTCGAACACACCTGGCTCTCGTACTCCTTGCGTTCTTCCTCGAGTTGTGCGCTCATTTTGACGATAGATGGGTGGTGTCGTGATACAGGCGTCGAGACAGCACAGCCTTAACGCGAAGTGTGTGAATTTCGTTGAAGTGGCGGGGTTTGTCATCAGCGCGGCTGAATCATGGGCGGTCTGATATGGGCGCACGGACACCATGTTTTAATGTGTCGCTCGCACTGTTTCTTGCATTCAAAAACTCGCCGATTACTTGCTCGAGCCCTTTGAAGACCCAGTACCAAAGTACACTAGCATTGGTTTACCAGACATGGTCGACCATGGTTTTGGGTACCCCACCACTGGCAGCTCTTTTGATCTCCATCCGGAATTTTAGAACCCTTTGAAGTTGCAACATTCTCCAGAGCGCACCCATATGCTCTCGATGCCCCGATGCGTCGTGGCTGTTGGATTAGTACTCGCATGATCCAGTTAGCGTCAACACCGTCTTTGGGAAAATGTGCAGATGTAGTGAGGCAATGGTAATTACACATACAAGTTGTGGTTTCGATAAGGCGATGGCGCGCACTAGTGGAGCATGTGGATATCGCTGGGCGAGGTGCTTGGGCCGGCGCCATTGTCCCAAGTTCATTGATCGGCTCTCTAGGGTCATTTGCGCCGCAACCGAAGCCCTGATTGCGGGCCCGATGTGCCGCGAGACTGTGGGGAAAGGATCGAATTCTTAGCCAATAATGTCGCAGGTTATTTGATTCTTCCGTCACCGCTCGCTCTGGCCCAGGTCCTACTCCGTGAAGTGAATCACCGCGAACCGCCATCAGATCCCTCGAGAACATCTGAGAAGCACCCTTACTGAAGCAATACACGATTGAATACACAATTCGTGCCCTTCCCCCCGAAACAATTCCCTTCTTCGATTGGCTCTCCGGGCCTGGAAGACTTTGCTGCATCCTCAGCTGTGTTCTCTGCGCCTACGCTACCTACACAACACTCCCCCACATTCCTATGACGAATTGACTCGAAACGTGGACTCGACTCTGTCACCAGGATCACACTACCAAACCCGGGCACCGCAGCGGGACGAGTTGCTCTAGCCTTCGGTGCGGCTGCGGCCCGGTCGTCGCCGGGGTCGATTTAACATTGGGGAGAAATAAGGCACAGAATAAGCAAGGCCATGGCAAAGGACAGAGACACTGATGCAGCGGGCGCTGGCCAATCAAAAAGGCCAACAATGAACTACATCGACGCCGACCAACCACCCCAGCAGCTCCCACCCCAGCTTCCACATCCCCATCACCGCGTCAAGAGCCAGAAACACATCGTCGGCGGCGGCACCGGCGGTCGCCTGCACGCCCGGGTCCCCTCTTCCAAAGGCCTCCATAAGCACCATGCGACGGCATCAACAGCGAAATTGAATCGCAGACACGGCTCACCTTCGCCTGACCGGGGAACCGGACTCGCTGCTGCGGCCCATCACCACCGCCGCGCCACCTCGGATCTCAAACTCGCCCGAGACCCGTCTTCGACCAATCTGAAGAAGGATCCGTCACACACGAACCTGAGACGCAATCGCTCTCAGGTCGACGCCGGAAAGAGGACAAAGTCCACCACGAGTCTCCACCGCTCGGCCTCCAATCCTGCTGTTGACAAGCTGAGGTCGTCGGCCAGCTCCAGGGTCCACTTCAACCTGGGCGACGACGACCAAGACGACGACCCAGACGACGAGTGGGTAGATGCTAGCACCTCTGCCTCACCCCTGCTCTCCCGGCGCGGTTCAGCAGTCGTTACCCAGCCCCCAATCGACGACGAGAATCATCGCGCCCCGTCGCCGGCGTCTCCAGTATCGCAGCAAGAAGACACCGTGGCGAACGGCACGCGGAACGGTACGCGGAACGGTGCGCAGAACGGGGCTCACAGCCTTGGCCGTGACACAAGCAACCACAACCAGTACCTGACCTCACGGATACTTTCTCGAACTTCGTTACAGGGTGCCCCGCCCAAGATGTCAACCGAAAACGTTTCGGTTCGACCCTCCTCACGGCAACAGTCGCCACTGGACTCGAGCCTCGGCAATGGTCCGTCCCTCTCTGGGACTCCCGGCACCGCGCCGCAAGCTCGGCCAGGAAGCAGCGGCAAGGCAGAACTGACATCCAGATTCGTGGGAAACAACAGTCAGGAACCCGGTTCCGGCATCCCGGGAGAATCATTCATGCTGGCTGCAAACCGCGGCGGGCTGTCTCGGGCGGCTCTAAACGGCCTGCCCCGGCGACGGCAGTCGATGGGGAGCCTGTCTAGGCGTCTTGATGCAATGGATGGGCGGCACGAGGACCATCTCACAGACGAGGAGGATGTGGACCAGGGAGTCACCGCGCCTCGCACACGGCGTGGCGGAGATTACGTGGTGCCGAGAGACCTGAACCGCACGCAGCAGAAGCTGAATCTGCAGCGCGCGAGCTCTAGTCTTGAGCCTGCCCATCCTCATCCCGGGATAGCGGGTGTCGCGGCCGGCGCGGGACCCCTAATTGGCGTGCCTACCTATGATTCCGAGGACCGAAGAATCGCTAAACTACTCGAGAGGACGGGTATGGAGTATCTCACCGTGCGCCGGCATGTAAGCCCCGTTGCCCGATCGATCTCGCGGGTAATGCAGCTGCCCGGTGTCGGTGGCAATCGTCAGATTCCGCAACCGAGTGGCCGCGGTTTGCACTCCGCAAGGGTTTCTGAGCTCGGCGGCGGCGGCGGCGGCCGTTTCGACCTTGGACCCAACCGACGAGAAGCTCACATGCGTGATCCTAGCATGGTGGACTTGATCGATACCCAGGCTACAAGGCGGCCGCCCACTCCGGGGCGCGCTTTCTCGGCTATGACTCTTGCAAGCGCCAGCTCGAGCCTGGGTACGGATGACGGCACAGCCAGCAGGATACATGAACGACAAGGACTTGGACAGGGACAGGGGCTCAGTGGAGTGAGTCTGGTGGACGGGACCGAGGACGCCGGAACGCTAGGTTTACTCCGCATGATGTGGGAAAAGAACATGGATCTGAGTGCAAGCCAGGATTAGAAGACTGGGTTGCGGGTCTCGGCAGAGACGATGGCATGCGAAGATGTAAACGAAGATGCCTCCAGGGCGTCCAGCGAGGTTTGCTTTGCGAGCGTGATTCCTGGTGATGGGACAGGAACCTGAGGATTTGGGCAAGCAAAGGGTCGATGATCAAGTATGGGGCGGTATGGACTGCCTGGGATGGATCAAGACGCATCCAGTGTTAGAGCAGTTCCCGGCGTCGGCCCTCCATCTCTTATCAATGTGGAAAATGCAGCCGTGTTTTACTCCCATATCCCATCGAATCGCAGCAGAGCTAGTCGGTAGCAGTGATTGGTGGAGGTCTTGAGTGCTACGTAACGTTATGACGCTCACAATTCGAGTTGTATTAATGACGTAACTGACTCCTTCTAATGCGCATCATCGTCATTGAATCCTCGTACATTTGTAACTACGTGTACCTCGCACCGTGATAAACCGGTCTTTTCCCCTGTGCCTACTTCTTGACAACAGTACCTATCCTGCTAACCACTCATCGGCTTTGCTTTATTAATACTCGCCTCTTGTTGCTTCCCACTGCCACGAACCCATCCCGCCACTTACACCACACTCGCCTACCCAGTCACCAGCACCCAGTGGGATAAATGTTTCGAGTACGCCCTCTCATTGCTTCACCTTTTACAGCGGCTTGCCGTCATCGGACTCTACCTCTCTCAGCCCGCCAACTAGCAGCATCTCGACTCACCACTGCCGCCATGTCTACCATCTCAGAAGCCATCAAGAAGGATCACCGGGAGCTTGAGCAGTACTACAACGAAGTCATCAACTCGTCTGATCATGACCACCAAGAGCGTTTCGGCAACCAGTTCACCTGGGAGCTAGCCCGCCACTCTGTGGCGGAGGAGCTCATTGTTTATCCGGCGTTCGAGTCGCATATGGGTGAGAAGGGCCACAAGATGGCCGAGGACGACCGCAAGGAACACCACCGGGTAAGCCATCGTCAATAACCCTGCCTTCCTTTGTCAGGAGAACCCCATATCCAGGCTAACTCCCGTCTCCGTAGGTCAAGGAACTTCTTAAGGAGTTTCAGAACATGAAGCCCCAACAGGCGGAATATGTGCCTAAGCTGAAGGAGCTGTGGACCGTTCTCTCGGCGCACATTGAGGAGGAAGAGAAGAACGACATGCCGGCGCTCGAGACGGCGTTGCAACAAGCCGCCGGGCAATCTGAGAGCATGGCGAAAAAGTTTGGCTTGACCAAGGCGTTTGTGCCCTCGCGGAGCCACCCCAGCGCAGGAGAGAATCCGTACTTTGAGTCGGCCATGGGGATGTTGGCCGCGCCCATTGATCACATCGCGGACATCTTCCGCAAATTCCCTGAAAACACTACCAGCCCCAACCCATCAACTAAGTAGCGGGGTGGGGGAAGCGGAAAGGATGGGAGGATTTGATGTAGAACAACAGATGTGCCAGCGCTAGCAACCCAGCTGCAAGCTAGTTGTGTGCCGAGGATATATAATGTCATGGCACGGTCATTCAAGTAATGTTTTGGCTGTCGTATGTTCGCAGAATTTTGGTTAATTTCTGATGTTCGCAAAATCATGGTTGTTATTTGACGATCACTTAAGGTAAGGTACCTTAGGTTTACTTATATTATTCGAACTAACTTCCACCTCGGCCTTCATCGCCCGAGGTCCAAGTTTCTCCTAACTCCAGTAATATCCGCTGAGAATACAAGGCCTGAAAGCCCCTTCAGTCATTCCTGGTCTCCGAATGCCACATTGGGGTTGCTATCTGCCCACTTTGAGAGCGTCTCCTCGGACCGTCAGAAGGCCCGGGTCTTGCTATACCGTGGGTAAAATCAAAGCCCTCTTCAAAATCTCTCCGTCTTTCTTTTTAGTTCCTCTTCTTGTTTATATTATATCTCAATAGGTTTATGATTAAGCTCCAATTATACATAAATTTAGTGTCGGCGCGCAGTTTTGCGTTGCAGAAGAAGTTTCCTTTCCCATATCCATTATTCAATTTGCGCCACACATACTGAAACGGTTTCCATAATCCGAAACTATGCCGTCATACCTTTTCTTACCTGGAATCGGCCAAAATCTCGATTGGATTAGCTTCCAGCTGGGTGATGCGAGGAGGCGGCAGTCAAAGATCAAACATGCCAGCGTTTGTCAGGCTGTTACCTTGCATATTGATATAGGATAGTCTTAGGTAATATTTAGCACTTAATTACGGAAAACTAGCTGGGACAGGCATGTCAAATATTGCCGAAAAGCAATGTCCTAGCCGATTTAGAGTTTAGCGGTATCAGTCCCGGTAGTGGTGTTTGATAACGTTGAGGCATCGTCATCCAGGGCGAGAAGGGAGGTCGTGTACTGGAGATTTGAATTTATTCTTCACGTTAGTAGGTACTTTACGTAATGGGGATTCAGGATATCGGTTGCGCTAGGGCTATGATATCAAGGAGGCTTTTACGTTAATATGACGGCGGATCCGAGGAATGTGATTTGATCATATGCAACGCCACGAGACGGCGCTGGGCATGCAGCCCGGGATGTATTGGGGTTTCCGATGCAGCATCAAACAACCAACATTCCATTTAAGCCGATGATTATGGCATCTACCTAAGAGTGCTCGTCGTGCGGTACCCGCTCTCCCTTCTCTAGCCGAGGGGCTCTGAAAGAGTCGAGCTTTCCGCGCCGATGGGGCCAGTCTGTTGGCGAGCGCTGCTCTATACCAGCCGGTAGCTCCACGTCGAGGCTATCGTAGTGCTATACTCCGTAATCATTTCACCTGTGTCGATACGACCCAGAACCAGGTTAGCCTCGTCCAGTCCTCCCTGAGCCGTATCGGATCCGTGAACGCGGGCCATCTATCCCACTTATGCATTAATTTCCCGGTTGCGGAGAATGCAGGAGATCAGACAGGGAAGGTCGAGCTCGGGGAGACTAACTTGCGCGGCCTGAAGCTCCTCTAGGAGAAGTGTACCAACCCGACGACGCTGTAAACACTCATGCACAGCCAAAACTCCAAGTGCGTGTCCAGTGCGAGCTGGGACTCGAACGACGGGCGTGCCATTCGGGAGGCGTTGGTGTAGATTGATTCTCAGTTCAGCACCATTCCATCGCTGCGCAAGGTTATCTTCAGGTTCTACGACAGGCCTCCAGGCTCGGTGCTGGCGGAGTTGATGCAAGGCTTTGGCTGAGTTATCGCGCCTGCTCGGTAAAGGGCAATGGGAGTATAGCGCCATTACAAATGGACAACCTAAATCGGACAAGATAGGCTTGCGTGGAAGGCTGGTACAGATGCAGCAGGGTGATGTGAGTGACGGAGGGCAGATGGGTCTACACTGGTTCGGAAAGTGGGTGGGTTTCTAAGTCGAGAGGAAGGGCGGAGGGACCGTCGAACGAGTGTTTGCGGCAGGGAAAAGTGAGTGCGTCACTGAACATGGACTTTATATAAAGGCTTTGGTATCAAGTGTGTTTGGACGTTTGTCGCTCGCTCTATCGTCGCTCTAGCCTCTTGTCCCATCCATGTCACGATGTGCAAGCTGCTAGCCGTGCCGGACTTGGGATCGTAAATGACACACGATGGATAACCGAAAAATAAAACATGCATTGCCCATAGAATACACGACCCATTCATAGGTAAGTCATTACAGCTCTACAAAAACGAACCCTCGTCCCTTCCAAGGCCCATTCTTACTCGGCTACCCAGACAGCCGCCATACCCATACCGGTGCCGACGCACATGGATGTCACACCAACCTTCTGGCCCCTCCTCTCGAGTTCATATAGCAGCGTCGAGACTTGCCTCGCGCCGGTGCAGCCGAGCGGGTGGCCAAACGCAATGGCACCGCCCTTGGGATTGATCTTCTCGGCGGGGATGCCGAGCTCGTTGGCGCACCACAGACACTGGCTGGCAAAGGCCTCGTTGATCTCGTAGATGTCGACGTCCTCCTTGGTGATGCCCGTCAGCTCAAAAACCTTGGGGATGGCCTTCCAGGGGCCGATGCCCATGAGCAGGGGCGGGACGCCGACGACCGAGGCGGCGACGTACTTGCCCATGATAGGCTGGCCGAGCTTCTCGGCGGTAGACCGCTTCATGAGTAAGACGGCCGCAGCGCCGTCGCTGACCTGGCTGGCGTTGCCAGCATGGATGCTTCCGTCCTTGGCGAAGGCGGCGCGGATCTTGCCGAGCGATTCGGCCGTCACGCCGTCGCGGATGCCGTCGTCTCGGTCGACGACAATCTCCTTGGTCTCGCCCGACTTGGGGTCCTCAAACTTGACCTTGAGCGGGACGATCTCGTCCTTGAATAGGCCGGCGGCCTGCGCCTTGACAGCCTTTTGGAACGAGTTGGCCGCGAAGGCGTCCTGGCTCGCGCGCGTGATGTTGCGCGCCTTGGCCATCTTCTCCGAGAGCACGCCCATGGGCACCTTGCAGTTGGCGGCTTCCGGGTGCGACTCGAGGAGCTCCGAGAACTCGGATACGGCGGCGGGGCCGTACTGGGTCGACATGCTCTCGACGCCGGCGCCGATGCCGATCTGGATCATGCCGGATCGGATCTGGTTGGCAATGTCGACGCAGGCTTGCAGGCCCGACGAGCACTGCCGGTTGAGAGTACGCACGGCCGTCGAGTCGGGGAAACCGGCGACCAAGCTGGCGGCGCGCATCTCGGTGGCGCCGCCGCCGGGGGCGAGCACGGTGCCCACGACGATGTCCTCGACCAGCGCGGGGTTGATGCCGGAGCGGTCGATGATGCCCTTGAGGGCGCCCGCCATCAAGTCGGCGGCATATGTGTCCTTGAAGCCGCCCTTGCCGCCCTTTGTGATGGCGGTCCGGAGAGCGCAGGTAACGACGATCTGGAGAGTCGAAGAGTCAGTGGGTGATGGCCAGAGTCGAAGAATCAGTGGGTGATGGCCAGAGTCGTCAGAAGGGACCAAGACTGGAACGTACATCGTCGGGGTTCTTCTCGAGCAGCTTGGCCTTGCCACCTGCCGAGGCGCCAGAGATCTGGTTGCCCAGCTGAGAGAGTCTATCGAGAGCTAGGGAAGAAGTCAGTCAAAGAACTAGCAACTGGCCAAGGAGGAGAAGAACCCACCGCCCATTTTGGAGGGTTGTCAAAGGATGTTGCGCAGAGGAGTCAACCGGAATTAACGGAAGGGAGAACAGGAAGGGAGAGGAACGCGGAGGGGTTGATTCTGAACCCGGGGCAAACGGAGAATGAGGCGATATATCGAGAGTTTTATAAAGGAGGCAAGATTCACCAGTATTATGGATCGCAAGTTACCTCGGAGCGGCGGCTCACCAGCGGCCTTTTTCTGGAACTCGGCCGGACCGCGCACAGTGATCCACGGCAACGGCTCGCAGCGGCCAGGTGATGTCAGAAAGGCCGAGGCATTGCCGTTTTCGGTTTAGCGCTTGGCCGGAGTGCATTTCTTCAGCTCCTTTCACATGCTCTTTGGCGGGGTACATTCTGCATCCGCCTGCTCTCTGCCCAGGCTTCTCTTTCCCGGTTCCCGGCTGGCTGTAGTACAACCTTCAATTGCAGAACATTCAGTTCCAAATTATCCTTCACATGCCAGCCATATTTGAGATTATGTTGCTGTTTTCAGGTTCTTTCCCAGTCCTCGCTACAACTCGAGCCTGGAACCTGCCTTAGCCAGGACAATGGCAGCATTGCCACCGCATCTCCTGATCGAGCGGAGCCGTTTCAAACCACAACGCTTGCGGCGACGGCGCGGCAGGGGACGAGACGATTGTTCCGTTTCGAGTCAGTTGTGCCAACAACAAACAATTGAACCATGTGCGTTGCGCAAAAGCCACTTCTTCGTCCAAAGCAAGCCCAAACCCCTCCGCTGGTGAGGTCATCTGGGTGAGTCGTCTCATTGTAGGTCCATTCTGGGAATAAGGTACACTCAAGAGGTATCCAACGCGATCCAGATAAAACGCCCAAGCTGAATGGCCGGCTTTACATACGATCCCTTCCTCACTTGTGGTACGCCTTGACTTTCTCGACTTCGTCATAGCTACCCATGAAAATACCTGACTTGTCGTGGATGTGCTCGGGCACGACTTCCAGCATCCTCTTCATCTTGCTGTCGACGGCTTGGCCACCAGCTAGGATTGGGGGAGTCGCACCGGTTAGCGTCGGTCAAATCAAGCAGTCAGGGGTGGAGGTTTGCAAGCGGTCAGCGGGCACTCACCATTCTCAAACACCATGGCCATGGGCGCGCACTCGTACAGGATCCGCAGCTTGCCTTTGGGGCTCTTCTTATCCGCCGGATAAGCAAAGATACCTCCGTACAGCAGCGTCCGGTAGGCGTCGGCCACCATGCTGCCAATGTAGCGGGCGCTGTAGGGCTTGCCGCCCTCGGGCGCCTCTTTGAGCGAGTTGAAGTAGGCCTTAACATTGTCCTCCCAGTAGAGCGAGTTGCCCTCGTTGACCGAGTAGATGGCGCGCTTCTTGGGCAGCTTCATGTCCGGGTGCGTCAGGATGAACTCGCCGAGGCCGTTGTCGAGCGTGAAGCCGTTGACGCTGCCGCCGCGCATGGTGATGACGAGCTGCGCCGACGCGCCGTACATGGTGAAGCCCGCCGCCACCAGCTCGGTGCCCGGTTTGAGTATGTCCTCTTTTGTGCCCGTCGACCCCTCGGCCAGCTTGTGGATGCCAAAGATGGTGCCGACCGAGACCCCCGCGTCCAGGTTGGAGCTGCCGTCGATAGGGTCGCACGCCACGGCATACCGCGCCTGCTTGCTGTCTTTGAAGAAGATGATGTCCTCCTCCTCCTCTGACACGAGCAGCGCGCACTTGCCGCTTGACCGCATCGCCTCAATGAACAGGTCGTTGGAGATGACGTCGAGCTTTTTTTGCTCGTCGCCCGTCGTGTTCGAGGACCCCGCCAGCCCCGTCAGGTTGACCAGCGTCGCCCGCCGGATGTAGTAGGCGATCGACTTGAAAGAGAATTGCAGGGCATGACAGAGGAGCGTAAAGTCTCCCGTAGCCTCCTTGTGCTTTACTTGCTCTTCTGTGAGGAACCGCGTGAGCGTGACAATGTGGGTGTTGACCTTCTCCGTCTCGACTTCGCCGTTGCCGTTTACCGCCATTGTGTCGGTTAGGGATGTGTGTGTGTATACAGATGTCTTCGACTAAGCGGCAGTTCAGAGTCTTGTGCTGTTGCGCCGTGCGAGCCAATGCGGGAGCAAAACCGAGCTTCAGATTAAACGCGTAGTAGCAACTAGTAATTATCCTCAGGGACCGACGCAGGAGTTGCAGAGGAAAGGTGAACGGGCCACAACAAAAACAAGGCAAGAAAGAGGACCCAAGGAATATATATAGAGGTGGAGTAGGCCAGGTATGAAGTAACAGACGAGCGAGGAGAAAGGTCGAGACAATGAACCGAACTTGTCTACCTTCTTCTGGCCATGGCCCTACTAGTGCACCCGGACGGACATACGCTGTATGTAATTGACACCCCGTACACACACCCCTCGAGCCGCTCCGCCAATCTGGAGATGCTCCATCTATCCGCCAATTCTGTATCTGCAATTACACAATACGTACCCCGGGTCTCCCTGTAAACGGCTGCCCATCACCCCGCGCGGCGCCCCTCATCGGCCGCCGTCGGCAGAAGCACGGCTATGGAGGGGCTTTGGCGGGGCCAGGCGTCTGACATCAGTTCTTCCCGTTTGGCATCCAATTGCAGGCCAGGCACCGCCAAGAATCAGGAACCAACGGGTCGCTACCCGCCCGGGAGGCTCGCTCTTCCGTTCAATGCATCTTTAACGGCAGCCAAAGTATTTCCGGGCGAGGGGAACTGCCTCGATAGGTTCTCCCTGGAAATCGACGGAGATAGGGAGCACAGGGACGACGCAAGACCAGAATCCCGAAAGAGGATTTCCCGGGACGGCATGCATGAGCGGCATGCGCTCTGTCCCGACAGGGCCCGCCTCTCGAAGCCCGGCAATTCTTGGCTCGAACTCCACAGGTGTTTCCCGGCGTCGCGAATCGGGGGATTGCTCGCCATTAGCTCAGCCCCTTCTCCCCATTGGGTCTTTGCCAGGTCCAGATGACTCGGTCAGCTGGTGAACCTGGTCGTTCCCATCAATTGAATGTTGGGGAATGTTGCTTTTCTTTTTGTGCCCGGACGGCCCCGTGACTTTGCTGATTCTCTACGTTTGAGCGCTGTCAGTCAGGGGGTGGGGGGGGTGAGCCTCGACCCCACTGACGTCACACTCTCAAAAGGCCCACATGTTTGTTTACTGCGATACAGTATCATCAGGACAAGTAATTGTATTGTTATCCGCAAGCAAGAGTGAACGGTATTTCATCGCCAGCCCCCAAAGATCTGATCCCGCAAAGTTGAAAGTCCATCAATGTATTCCGTCAGACCACAGACCGGGAGGTACGTAGTTCGCAATCCTTGCGGACGATACCCCCGATAGGAAATCGGACTCGTGATGGTAACCGTTGTCGAGACGGTGGTGCTTCCGCAAGTTGCAAGACTTTGTCCATTCTCGCGGTCCATAGTATGTGAGCAGGTTCGGAAGCAGGATAGACCTGTCATTTCCCTTGAAAGCGTACCCGTCGCCTATCTCCATCATGGAGGGGACGAGAGGCCTCGACTTGTAACCGCTCTCAGGGGCTACCGCTGCCCTCCAGTCTTCAAATCCGAAGTTAGGGTCTGCAGTCGAAGTATCGGGCGGATATGTGTCTGGGCATGGCTCCAAGTTCGCTTCAATGACTGCTCCTGAGATCCCGATGTAGAAATTTGGCGAGATGTCCGACGCTCTGGCGAGGGACCATATACCGCTATTGCTGAAAGCTCGGAGCGACATGGAGAGGAAGTACTTGGTGTTAGGCCGGTAATAGATGCGCCTTGACAATCTGTGCCAATGGCATGGCAGGCCTCTGGTATGATCGCAGATTGCGCGACCCTCTGGTACAGTAGTTGGCGGCTTCAAGAAGGGTTGGTGAGGCCGCGGGAACGGGGCCTTGCTTAGACAGGGGAGTCCCGATGTGTGGTAGTAGCCTTTCGTCCACCGAAAGTCAAACACCTTGATTGCTACACCATGCCCACCACCTGCCACAAACCGTTCCGCCCCGTAAGCCATGAGGGCTTCAGTGTCGGACCACGGGTCTACGTTGTCTTGATAGACCGCATCGAACGGGGAAGGGGTCCGGAGGTCTTGAAGTCTGTAGAAGCCGCGTTAGCCTTGGTGCAAGAGGCCTCCATTTGTAAGATTTACTTGCCTGCATGTGCCATCTCTCCAGGAGCTCAAAAGCAGACTTGTTCCCCCTCTCGCCCCTGCGCGCCGATGGACGGGTTCCAAAGAGTTTGGGCAAAGGGCCCGGTCGAATTTGATATCGAACTGCCGTTCGAGTTCGGCATTTTTCGCGGCTGCATGATGAGTCCATCCCGAAGGAGTGAGCGCGATATAACGGAGAGGGTCGCTGCACCCTGTAAGCGTGAGGGCAAGCAACTGTCCCTGCTCCATCCATCTAGCACGGCATAACCTCGTAGATTTGGACGCAATGATGCCGCCTTTCAGGTCGTAAGTATCCAAAGGGAGCACCCCAGCGGTATCATCCTCCGGCAGGCCGTAGACCCTCACAGCCGACTGTGTGGCAGCAGCGACAAGGGTCTGTGTGTCCGTTTGAAGGATATCGAGCGAATTTATTGTCTGCTGTTCGTTCGTTTGATGGGAGGTGACACCTGACCCCGACCCTGATGCGGATGAACAACCAAACCGAGCGATACACTCGCCAAAGTGGCTGGGTTCAGCGGAAAGGAGAGATAGCTGACCGTTGTGCCGTCCAGTAATAATCGCTCGGCCACTGCGGTGTCTGACAATCTTGAGCGCCCTCACGTCGTCGTAGCCGACGCTCAAACCGAGTTCCTTGCCATTGAATTGGCGCCATGAAGTTTCGGAGACCTGGCCACGACCTCTGCGCTCGCGGTACCGGGCGACAATATCTTCTCCGGCACCCCACACGACAAGTTCTTGCTGGGTGTTCGGGTCATAGTGAACATCAACAATCGAATGGAAGAGCCCCCTACTACCCCCCGGGGGCCGCCCATCCCTGCGGCTTCCGAGATTAGGAAGCAATACTTGGAACTGAAGAGACCGCCTATCCCAGCATCGGCTTTGCCAGGTCAGCGACTCGGCCAGCTGCTGCCAGGTATGGCCTCCAGTGGCCGGAACGGGCACTGAAAGGGACGGAAATCTGGTTTTGACGAAGATTCGCCATCCTTCGTTCTGTACGAGATGATGAAGTCTTCGGCATGAGAGGGCAAGGGCTCGAAGGTCGCGTGCGCTTTCTAGGCTGGCGAAGACAATGAGCAGGATATCTTCCGGGAGGTCAACCAGATTCTGCATGACCAAGTAGTTATTGTATTTGAAGAGCATATAACTGCTTTCGGTTTCCGTTTTCTTCTGCGGCGATTTTATATGTTAGGAAGGAAATATTTGGGGCTTCTGCGTGTGGCTACAGATTGGTTGACGCCGCTGACTGCAAAAACCGATTCTAACCATATAGGGCACTAGTCAACGCACTGGCGAGTTCTTCAGCCACCGCAAAATGCAACGCCTAGGCTGCAATCTGACAACTCTGACTCACCCCGTCACGTCGGACTGGACTTTCTCTTGACGGAGTTGCACGGGACAAGGATATGGCCTCTAACAACGCTTGGGCGGGCGTCGTGGCCACTGCGATAGTTGTGCTTCTCACGTACCGATACATAATCCATCCCGCGCTCTTCTCGCCTCTCGGCCAAATCCCCAATGCTCATTGGTCTGCGCCATTCTCCCGCCTTTGGATTCTCGGCGTCCGCTTCGCCCATCGAGAGAATAGAACGCTGCACGCGGCCCATTGCCGACTAGGCCCAGTCATCCGAGTCGGTCCCTGTGAGCTGAGCATCAATGACATCGACAACGTCCGCATCGTGTACCAAGGCGGCTTCGAGAAGCCGACCTGGTACTCTGTCTTTGATAACTATGGGTATGACAAGAGGCTCTACAGGTATTGCTTCGACGCTTGCTCACAATCGCCGAAAGCGTCCCTTGCATGTTCTCGTCCCGCCCCGCGGCTGAGCATTCGGCGCGAAAGCGATTGATCTCGCACGTGTATTCCAAGTCCTACATCCAGTCGAGCCAGGCGGCTTCAGCTCAGGCCCGTGCCATCCTCTATGACAGGTTCTTACCGATTCTTGACGAGTCGCTTGCCGAGACGCAAATTCCACACGGGATTGACATGTACTCTGTCTTCATGGGAGCCACCATGGATTTCATCGCGTCCTACATCTTTGGGCTCGGTAAGGGTACCGATTTTCTCAGCAACAAGGCGTACCGAGAGCATTTCCTCGAGTTGTACAAGGCCCGCAACGACTATGGGTTCTATGATCAGGAATTGCCCAGGCTCACCAAGTTCTGCCGGAAAATCGGTGTTCCCCTGTGTCCCAAGTGGGTGGACGCTGCGAACAGTGAGCTCGGCGAGTGGTGCCAGCATTTGTGTGACAGAATGGCGGAACCTGTTTCTGACGGGCGTCAACCCCCTGCGGGCTCTGTGGACGAACCGATTGTCTGGAATTCTCTGGTTGGTGGCTTGCGAAACGAGGAAGTAAAGAATGGGCGGGCCTCGGTGCTGTATCGCACAGCATTGTCTAAATTCAAGCCATCTGTCGCTTCTGAGCTCTTGGATCATATTTTAGCTGGCCAGGAAACGGCTGGGTTGACCCTGACGTATCTAAGCTGGCGTCTGTCACAGTCATCAGAACTTCAGAGGGAGCTCCGAGCTGAGCTCCTCAGTCTCTCACCGAATATGCAGCTACGCAATGACGGCATGACAGCAATGCCGAATCTCAAGCAACTGGACAGTCTGCCGCTACTTCACGCCGTAATCACAGAAACACTTCGTCTCCATGCTCCAATACCCGGCCCGCAACCACGCGAAACGCCCGGGCCGGGCTGCCAGATTGGACCTTACACCGTCCCAGGAGGCGTCAGGGTAGCAGCCCTAGCGTACACTCTGCACCGGAACGAAGCTGTCTTCCCGGAGCCTGAAAAGTGGGATCATACACGATGGCTTCCGGAAGCTGACGAAGACGGCAGGGTGAAAAAGAACAGGCAATTTTGGGCCTTCAGTTCTGGAGGCAGAATGTGTATCGGGTCCAACTTTGCAATGCACGGTGCGGGCGCTCCCATCGATCTTTGGATTTAACTAACATCGGGTCTGCAGAGATGAAACTTATCGTTGCGGCCACTTACTCAAACTACACAAGCTACATTGTCGACGATGATGGCATGGCAAATCAGTCAGATGGGTACACCGGACGACCGGAGAATGAGCGCTTGTATCTACGGTTTGAGAAGGCCTGGTAGGATAATGCTGAGGACAAGCTTGATCGATCGGAAGGTCCCGAATTGGAAGCATGGGAATCTTTTCGAACTTGGCCGTCGTTCGAAGACAACCCATCAAGATGTAACGTAGCAAAGGCGATTCTACTTCTTAGGGCAGTGAGGATTTACATGATCATTGGCCTGGCGCAGGGGAATGCCACCAGGCCTAAGGGAGAATAGTTGTTTACTTCGAGGCCGGGCCGAGTCATATAACAGTACGGAGTAATGTGCACCATCCTCACGGTTTTAGTACTGCCATTATATCTTAGGCATGCTAGCAATTGACAGAGGCTGACAGCATTAACATAACTCAACCCTTAGCTTCAACATCACAGCATTCAAAGCAGTGTCATGAAGAGCCAAAGCCTAACCGCATCTGATGGGCCTGTAATAACCGCCTGCAAATCACCATTCTAATATGAACTACACACAGGTCATCAAGATGTTGCCAGTGAGGCCCCTGCAGACAGCGGACAGCATCAAACTGCCTTGAAGGATGTTGTTATACTCGTAGCTCAGCCCGCAGCCTCTTTCGATGAGCACGTCACCCGGATAGTCTGATCACCGAACTCGTAACAAAATGCACACAAACGAGGGGAGAGAAGAGAGAGAGGGGAAGGGATAGGGTGAAGGACAGAAATCATGTATAGAGGGGAAAGCGAAGAGATGAAACAAGAAGAAACGAATAAAAATAGGGGTTGAGTTCTACAGAACGTGTAGTATAGTTAGATCCTTCTGATGGTTCGAAGAGATGCTCTCTTCAAGTTTATCGTTATCGAGGAGGAAAAACAAAACAAAACAAAACAAAACAAAACAAAACAAAACAAAACAAAGTAGTGTCTACCATAGCCCGGCTATATAGCTGGCTAAAGCTGCTTGTTTACATCGTAGCAGGCTTCGAAATCTAGAACTACCGAGTTCAGTACAGTAGCTTGCTGTAGTAGACGGTACATATAATGCTTCTTTGCATAGCTGTCTTTTATCAGAGACTTTCAATGACAAGCTGCCCTTAGTTGCTTACTGTAGATCTGAGCATTCAATACGGCCAATGTCTGCGGTGATCCAGTTTACTTGCACATGTGTGTTTGCCAGCCATCGCTTCGGAATAGAGAGGGACACCTGACAGGCCCCTTTACGGGCCACGAGGCAGGGCTACGGGATTAAGCTGGTCAACATCATTAGAAAACACACCGCACTGAATGGGCTTGAAAGACTGATGAAACACTCGGCATGCCGCCGAGCGCTACGCACAACGTTGTCTAACGGAGAGCGTTCCCTGGTCCAGGTGCGCTGTGTTGCCTCCAGGCCAATCGTAGCACAGCCTTGACTTCCCCACACAGCGCCAAGCCGCCGAGAAACCCCCAAAAGCTTGTTCACATTTACCGAGGGCTCCCGCTCGTGCACCTTCAACGTCCCTTGCCATTCACCTGGGCCGGGCCCGGCTTTGGACCGCTGCCATGCGCTTGTGCAAGAGAAGATGAGCGATCCGGCGTGAGATAAGTAATAGCGGACGGCGATGGCGTTAACATTGACCGGGTAATTAAATAAAGTGAGTTGTATTAGAAGTGTAGCGTCATTGAAGGAGTCCTGAAAACGCAGGAGCACACCACGGCGGATTTGAGCTGGTGAATCTTTTCCTTGATGGCATCCGGAAAATGTACGGAGAAAGCTGGTCCTCTGAATCCGCGTTACTTCGCTCTGCGAGAACCAGTAGCTTCCATTAGCATGCACCACTAAGGACCGTCGTCGTGCGGCCAAAGTGGGTTGGGTGCTCATTAAGGTGCTTCGGACGATGCGGAGATAATCAGTCGCCCCGATGCGAAACAAGGACGGAGGAAAGAGGAAGTCGGTCTGGTGACCTCGCACCCATCGCCCTCTAAGCTTCACTCCTCCGCACCGTTCCTTCCTCCAACTCATCAAGGGCCACTGGCAGCTTGCGCTAAGCCAACCCCCGCTTCCATACAGGTTGGATCTGTCTTCATTTGACTTCTGACCATTTTCTTCGTCTCCCAAATTCCTCTCCTCGGATCTCGCGCACCCTCTACCTAACTTTCTCAGCTGATCGAAGTAACAAGCGAGTCGCAAGGATGGATTTACCTCACCATCAAAATCGGGGGCTCAAACTTGCGGCCCTGGAGATTGAGCACCAGGAGGTGCAGCGAAAGTCGCTCTGGATGTCGCTCCTCCCTGTTATCGCCTGTGGCGCGGGGTTGTTCTCAGATGGATATATCAACAATGTACGTGTCATGCCCCGGTCACATCGATCTGCTGGATTTCTTCATATATCCACCCATGTATGAACGGCTTGCTGAAAACGTGGGTTACTCGCCCCGCTTGACAACTAGGTCATCGGATCGGTCGTTACCATCCTAGCAATTCAGTACGGCGATCTGTGGAGTTCCTCGAATGCGAAGCACTTCCTGGGAGATATCGCCTTTGCGGGCACGGTTGTCGGACAGCTTGTCTTTGGATACCTGTACGTGTTGAGAGTGATTAGTGGACTCGTTCGCTATCGGGGTTACTAAACTGTCTGGTGGTCTCCCTCAACAGGTCGGACAAGTGGTCACGCACTAACTCCCTGGTACTCTCGACTATCATCCTGGTCGTATTCACTGCCCTCACGGCCGGCTCGTACTACCATGGCGACGCTATCGGCATGTTCAATATCCTGACTGCCTGGCGGTTTTTTGTACGTTGGCGCCTTTCGTATCGTCGGGAGTTCTCCGATGTCTGACGGTTTCGTGTTAGGTTGGAATTGGGATCGGAGGCGAATATCCTGCTGGAAGTGTGGGATGCGCAGAGTCCACGAATGAACTCAAGTCCGGGACGCGAAATATGTGGTTTATCATCTTCACAAACACCATGATTGATTGGGTGAGTATTTCACACTACTTTGCAAGAAACCTGACTAAGTCGAGGAAGGGCTTTGTGTTTGGCGCATTCGTCCCGTACGTTGTCGCGGCAGCCTGCAGGAACCAACATTATGATACGATATGGCGTACCAGCCTAGGTATCGGTGTCATCTTCCCCACCGTCTTGTTGGTTCTGCGTGTCTTCTTGAAGGAGCCCGAGGAATTCCAAAAGCACTCAATGAAGTATGCCAAGATACCGTATCGGCTGGTTCTCCGCTTCTACGGCTTCCGCCTTATGGTAGTCAGCTTGGTCTGGTTTATCTATGATGTGAGTTTCTTTTCGGCCCACTCTAGGCCAAACCATGATCATGTCTCACAGCCCTAGTTCTCGGCATATTCGTTCGGCATCTATTCCTCCACCATCCTTGCCAACATATTCGACACCGCCGAGGCCCCGCTCACCACAGTTTTCGGCTGGAATACCGTCATCAACTTGTTCTACATACCCGGCACCATGCTCGGCGCGCCAGTCTCTGACTGGGTCGGGCCCCGGTACGCCTTGGCCGGCGGCGTCACGCTGCAAGCCATCGTGGGCTTCATCATGGCAGCCAACTACGGCAAGCTTGCCCAACCACACATGGTGGGCGCCTTTGCCGTCGTGTACGGTATCTTTCAGTCGCTTGCCGAGGCAGGGCCGGGCAACAATATCGGCCTTATCGCAGCCAAGACGTGTGCCACCGGCGTGCGTGGTCAGTATTATGGTATTGCGGCAGCGATCGGCAAGCTTGGGGCCTTTGTCGGGACGCTGGTGTTCCCCTACATTATTGCAGCGGCCGGTGATTCCGAGACGCTGTCGGCGCAATACCCTTTTTACGTTTCGAGCAGCTTATGCATCCTCAGCGCGGTCATCGTCTTAATCGGTCTGCCGCACATCGGGCAAGATTCAATCGTCGTTGAGAATGAGAGGTTCCGGAAATATCTCGAGAAGAACGGGTACGATACCCGACAGCTTGGACTCAAGAAGGGGGTGACCCTGGACTCTCTAGATTCCGGAAGTTCCGATGTTAAGGCGGCCTGATGGGGAATTGTGCGAGGATGCCCTAAGTGGGTACCATGGACCCCCACCCAGTCTGGTGGTTGGTATTATTGTTGTTCTCTGCGTTCCTCTTTGTGGTCAAAAGGACCTAGGTGCGATGTCTCTTCGCTATGTGCGCCAGCGCATGTTCCGCCTCATGAGCGACTCTACTATTACACGGCTGTTTGGTCAGCAGGGAATAGCGATGTGTATCTAGGATGGAAACTGGGGATGAGATAGCGGCCTATTTCGTTTTCGTGGAAGCCGCATTCCTTTAGGTTTCTTGCTTCGATTCCCGAGCGAGAAGAATGCACAGAGTTTGACAAGACTTACTCTCTTATGACTCGCGCAGCCGGCTGCACCAAGCATCGTCCTAGCAGTCCTCAATCGTCATTTCATCTGATGTCCCAGTCAAGACTCTTGAGATAATGCGGTCGTCAGATGTTGGGAGGAACCCCGGTATGAAAAGTCTAAGGTCTACTAAACCGTAGCAACATCTCATCGTACATCTCGCTTTACATTCCAGGTCTCGTAGCGCTCAATCCAGCTCGATTCCTTCCAGGGCCTCACTTATAAATGCCTCGTCCTCCCCGCCCTGCCTACTACCACCCCTCCCTACCCCGCTGTCTGACGAGTCACCGTCTCTCCTCGTTCTCTGCTCGACTTCCCCGTCCTTCTCGGCAACCTCATCGGGCCCCTCGCTCTCACCATCCTCGCTTCCCGCACTCGCCTCGCTCTCCGTCTCGGGCGGCGTCTCCATCCCCAATCTCCCCGCGGCACGCGTACCGCCACCACCACCGGGCACGGCAAGACCAAGATTCCTCCGCAGCAAGCACATCTCGACCGTGATGCCCGGGCCGAATGCGCACCCCACGACGTGCTCCTTCAAGTTGGCGCTGCCGCCGCCGGGCGCCAGCGCGTCCATGTCCTTGTGGCGCAGGCGGTCGAGCACGCTGAAGATGGTGGCCGAGCTGCTGTTGCCGTGGTTGATGTACGTGTCGTAGCTGGCGCGCATGTGCTCGGGCGAGATGCCGAGGGCGCGCTCGGCGTTGGTGAGGATGGTGGCGCCGCCCGGGTGCATGGCCCAGTCAAAGTCGGAGGGCTGTGGTTGGTGCTGTGATTGTCGTTCCTGTTGTTTTCCTAGCGTGGCGATGGTGGTAGTGGGGGCACAGGCGAGGAGGGCGGCGAAGGAGGGCTGGAGGATGGACTGCGTGAGCTGCGGGATGCGCGGGGACAGGACGACCTTCCACCCCGCCGGGTCGACGTCGAAGCCGAGGTCGGACTCGGTCGAGGGGATTGTCTGGTGCGTCCAGGTGAGAAGGGAGTAGATGGGGGGTGGGAGGGGGTGCGCGGGAGACATCGGGATGTCGTTGGAAAGGAGAACGGCGCTGGCGCAATCACTGAAGAGGGTTGCGCCGATGCGGGTTTCTTGGAGGTCGTGGATGCTCTCGAGTTCGCTGCGTACCAGGGTGGTGCTGATCTCGAGGGCCACGACCAGGATGCGTGCCGGCTTCCGTTGCATCGTGTGGCCCAAGCAGAGGTTCGCTGCTGTGCGGAGGGCGGCGAGCCCGCCGCTGCAGCCTACCCCGTGGAGGAGCACCTTCTCGACGGTGTGGTTCAGGCAGAGCTCTCGCGCGACGAAGTGGTCGTAGCCTGGGTTGGCCGAGTCGGTGCAGGTTGTTGATACCATGTGCGTCACCTGCGCGGCGTCCACATGCGCCTCGGCGAGGGCTTTCCGTGCCGCGCTGACGGCCAGCGGGACACCGGCTGACATGAACATCTTGTGGAGGTCGGCGATGGTCGGCGGGGCAGGCTGGTTCACCAGGGGGTGGTCCGGCGTGCCTATCGAGGAGCGCTGGTCGATGCCGGTGTACCGGTTGATCGAGAGCACTTTCCGCATTCTGGTAGAGGGGTGTGTTAGTGACCTCTCAGTTCACTCCGGCCTCAAAGGGGAATGCTCACGCAGGAGAGTCTGGGTAGTAAAGCTTGCTCAGCGTGTCCAGCGCATCCGGCTTGAGGCTGTGGGGAGGGTACTGCGTGCCGAGGCCCAAGATGGAGAGGCCCAGCTCTTCAGATTCGGCTTGCGCAGCCATTCCTACCAGGAGGAGGTGCTGTGATAGCTCAATTGATAGCTTCGGAGGATTATAGGGTCGGTATTGGCTGTGTCCGTTGGAATTGGAACGGAAGCTTTGAGCGGCCGGCACCAACCGATAGCTGATTAGCTCTGCAGATGATGGCGTCACTGTCCGAGACCAATTGGGCAACCGTGGATATTCTAGTGGCCGCTTTCGACGTTTTCGGTCAGCACGTCAAGAAAGGGAAGGGCTTAGCCGAATTTGGGGCCAATATGTAGAGCAGACGTCGATGGCTGGGGTGAACAGATGGATATGCCAGGCACAGGCACGCGACGAGCGCACTTATTAAGTATACACGGATCATAGCGTTCCCTTGGAATTCAGCATCTGAAACTCGGCGACAAACAGCCCGGCTGTCGCATCGAGATCTCGGATAGGAAAGGTGCTAAGTGAAACACCCTGGACGCAACCCCGGCTCGAGCAGGAACAAGCCCCAAGTATGCGGCCGACCGATGCGAGGTAGTTCTGGTGCGCGTCATCCATCTTATTTCCCGTTCTTGGCCCCATCATCGACATCATCCACGGAGGAGACACCGCCGTTGCTGGATTGCGACTCTCTACCTGCGTTACGTGCACATTTTCCAACATTGTCCTCGGCCGTTGCCGTCTTATGCAGGGCTCCTGCACAGGACAATCTTAGAAAACGCGAGCTGCAGACCGCAGCAGTGCGTTAGAGCAAACAGGAGGGGCAGGAGAATAGGGCGACGTCACAAACCTACGAGCTTGGCCTAGGCGCTAGACAAAACGTCCTTGCATCTGATGACAGGGTTACCCTCCACTCTACTGTAGTAGTACAGTACAGTGATGTCGGGTGGTGATAGGGCAGGGATCCAAGGGCTTATGATTGGTCGTTCACTCTGCCGGAGACGGCGGGAGAGCCGAAATTCTGAACAGCGGACAGGGATGCGAAAGGTTCCGGGCTGCTGGGCCGCTGAAGGAGACCTGGGGGAACCAGTGTTCATCCAGGGCTTACTCACGACCTAGGGGCTGTGTTTTTGGGCTTGCGAGAGTCCGATGGATCCGGCTTAAACAACACCAACGGCCATGTTGCGCTTCGGGCCTGTTTGGGGAGGCAAACGGATATCGGATAAGAAATTCCAAGATACTCCCCCGACTGAATTACCCAGTACCCAACCTGAACGACGTAATTAACTATGATGATACAGGCGCAACCAGAGTAGCAAGAGGATGAGGTATCAAAAACGTTTGCCATCCACTGCCGTCCGTAGCGCAACCCATCCGACCAAAAACCCGCAACCATTTTGTGAGCTGATCTAGCTACATGCCGCACCCCCGATACTACCCCTTGAGATCCATTTAGCAGACTATCCTCTTCCCCCTTACTGCCCTTATGCCGTCTTCTTCCACTGCAGGTACACGCCAATCAAACTGCTCAATGTACCAGCAAGGCCGACAAAGCCATCGTCAAAGGCGACCCAGTTCAGGGCCGACAGCGGCACCGTCAGATCGCAAAGGTCCGAGGTCAGCTGGAGCCGGCTGGCTGTCCGCTCCCTGGTGACAAAACAGTCAGTAGCCGTCGTGCGCATTTCACCTTCTTGGGGAGAAGACGGGACAAAGGGACTCACATCGCAATCCTCTTGCTCTCAAGCACACCCTCGCCCTCTTTGCGGTCGACCCTCGCCTCGCGCTGCTGGAGCTGGTACAGGGTGTATAGCTGCGCAACGACGCTGCACGCCAGGCCGGCGGCCCAGAAGCGGTAGGCCTCCTGTTGGAAGCGCTTGGCCGAGGGGCTCTTGCGGATGCCCGTCGCGTCGAGCAGGGTAGCGAGGTCCATGGTGAGGTAGCCCGCGTAGCCGAGCTGGCGGCCCACGGCGGCGTAGCGCAGGACCGGGTCCATCGTCTTGGCGTCGGCGGCGACGGCAGCCGCCTTGAAGTGCTCGACGTTCTTGCCTGCGCGCAGTACCTTGCGCACGAGGCCAAATTGCTTCTTCACAGTCTCCCACGGCTGGATTGACGCCTGCGGCCGGTTCGTCCGCAGCAGGTACCACGCGTAGAAGCGCGCAAAGTACTGCAGCGTGCGCAGCAGCTTGTCGCGCCCGACCGTCGTCGCCACATACTTGAGGTAGTGCGACACGGCGGGGTGGTAGATGACTGCGTCGGCGACCATTTTCGGCTTCTCGTTTATTCCTCCTTTGTATCTTCGTTTCGTTCCGTTCGAAAGTAGGCTCGGATTCAATTCGCGGCGTGGCAAAGACGCGCGGAACCGCGAGGGATTAAATCGAAGCAGATAAACTATGGTTGCTTCACGATTCGGGGTCGGGAGGGAGCGGAATCCACAAAGGGATGGATGGCCTGCCACATGCCGAGGTAGCGTCCGACGCGGGCGCATTGAGCCGCTGCAAACTGCGACCCGACTGCGAATGCTAGCGGGAGCAGAGCGGGGCTTGTTTCGGCTGATGAGAGAAAGGGGGCCGAGCCATGGAAGGGTTAGGGTTTACTGTGGCTTGTGAATGGTCGCCCGTGACATCAGCCCCTCAGGAACTGATTCGGGTCACTGACGGCAAATTACTCATAAATCGCAGTGATAACGCCCCAAAGTAAACTGTCGCATAATGTATGCCAGCACAATAAGCATCTATAACTGTCTATAGCTTGGGCGAAGAAGCGAACAGGCCGGTCCTCTCCTTCAGCGTCTCCTCAGCCTCCTTCTCGATCCTCGCAATAAGGTCCTTGCAAGTCGGGATATCGTGGATCAGACCAATCACTTGCCCAGCGGTCCAGACGCCGTATTCGGGATCACCTTTGATGAACACCTCACGCCCGCGTTTGCCGCTGACGTAGGGCGCGACCTCAGCGAACTCGCCGGTCTTGCTCTCGCACTCGACCTTGAGCGCCTGCTCCGTGACCTTGTTACGGTACAGACGAGTCGTGTTACGCCAGCGCCGTAGTAGAAGCGCTGTGTCGGTCTCCTGGGCCTTGACGATCTCCTCCTTGATCTTGTGGTGGATCGGACTTTCAACCGTACACATGAACCGCGTGCCCATGTTGATGCCGCATGCGCCGAGGCACAGTGCCGCGGCCAACCCCTGACCGTCGGCGAAGCCGCCCGAGGCGATGAAGGGCACCTTGAGCGTCTGCCGGGCCCGGCTGAGGAGGATGAAGTTTGTGATGTCTGACTCGCCGACGTGGCTAGATACAACGTGTAAGCGTTCTGAGTCTCATCTGTCATGTGCGCACGACCTACCCAGCACACTCGAAACCGTCGATGCTCAAGAAGTCCACGCCAAGCTTCACGGCAGACTGAGCATGTCGGATGGTGGTGCACTTGTGAAGGACGATGCACCCAGCTTTCTTGAGCTTGGCAATGACGGGTCCTGGGGAGTTGCCGGCTGTCTCGACAATCTTGACGCCCTCGTCAATGACAACCTGGGCGTAGGCGTCATAGTCCGGAGGCACAAGCGCGGGCAACAGGGTGATGTTGACACCGAACGGCTTGCTCGTCATCTTCGTGCACCTGCGAATCTCTTGGCGGAGCCCCTCCGGCTCGGGCCAGATGAGCGCCGTAATAATACCCAGGCCGCCCGCATTGGATACGGCACTCGCCATCTCGGCGGTGCCAACATGCTGTTTCCGGTGTTAGCTGCGCTTGCTTATTCCTACTGATGAGCGTGATCTAACTTGCCTGCATACCACCCTGTACAACAGGCACTTTATATCATGAAATATCAATATCCATCTAACTGCTTAATCTGTCCATACCGACCTGCTCGGGGGGCATACATACCAGCGATGCCGAGGCGGCGGGTGAGTTCTGTGTTGAAGGGCATCTCTCTACCGGGGCGCACGCGGGCGGCGCACGGTTAAAACGAAGGCTATGAAGTGTTCAGAGAGCGAATCAGAGATCCGGCTTGAGTGTAGATCCGCGGGCAGATACAGCGAGGGATAAATCGGACAAAGGAACGGAAGCCGGAGGTGCTTTCATAAAAGCGGTCGTCCGGTGGCCAGTCGGGCGACAACTGCCCCCCCGCGACAGGGCGCCGCGCGATAGCTGGGCAGGTGAGCCGAGGTAAGTCCAGGGAGCCGGACAAGACCGAGATCACAAGGGCCAATACCAGGGTTGAGACATTGGCGGTGTTTTACTGTAAATACGAGCCTGTTTAGTCATTCATCCACATATTTCCGGCAGAATATGCAAAACACTGAAATCTGAATTACAATGTACTCTTGTTGCATCTTGCTTGTCTGAGACAGCCGACAGCCAGCTGGCAGGCATTTGAAACAGGCCAGGGACGCCTGTCCGACAGGCATCAGCCGACAACAAGCAACTCCATTGAAAGGTACCCATGTTGGTAGAGAGAACCGCATGATTAGTGCCGCTGAACAAGACGATGCTGTTATAGAGCGCTCAATAACGACGGAAAATTTTTCGGGCCGTTCTTAAGTCTTAAGGAACAGAGGCCACTGCTGTCGATTCCATGTTACACTACAACTGGGCTGCCACCCCAGCCTCAACTTTGTCCAATCCACAGACGTTCCCTGAGGCCCAATGTCACCCATGGTAAAGTCCATGCCACTCCGGCAAACTCCCTTGATCCTTGAGTATAACGCGTCCACCAATAGTAGGCCTCTTCTCATCCAGTTCCGGCCCGTGGCATTCTTGATGACCAGAGCAGATAATTGCGGCTGCCCGAGGCTAACACCTAGTCTTTGCCCAACCTCTGATGGCGGCTTCAACTAGTCTCTAAGCGGCATGTCGCAAGAGGAAGAGACACCGCGGCTGGCCAACGCATGGAAGCCCAACAACGGATCTAACCACTCATCCATGCCAACTATCATGTCCGAAACAGCTACCTGAGGGCCACGATACACGGTTCAGCGCCTCTTATTCCGTCATCAGCCCGCACCGCGTTCACTAACGATGCCAGCCTCACTTGACCTGGTGGCGCGGCAGTGGAGGCCGATGACGGCATACCGGCACTCCCGATGTTTAAATAACTCGTTGCCTTCCGTCTCCAGCATGTGTCGTTATCTGACGCCGTTGTTCGTCAAATTCTCCCATCTCACACTTCGTTCGTCTCCGTGAGGCCTACCGTGGCCATATTACGCGGACGGGTGCTTGCGGCCCGGCCAATTTCGAACGGCAGCCAACGGGTCACGGCAGATGTCACGACTGTCCAAAACATTGCTCACTGCCGCCCGTGTTGCATCGGTGTTCGCCAGTTTCCGAAACTGCTCAGCGTTTACCCTCTGCATCTTCGGCATCTGTACCCTACCGGAGCCGCACAGTTTCCACCCTAATCAGAGCTCTATGCGCACTGCCCCGTGGCACAAACAGACCGAAGAATGCACGCCTATTGGTGACGAGTATTTGTCACGTACTTAGTGGCAAGAAGCCGCTCAAGCGCCGGTTCGTGTCTATCTCTCACCTCTATCATCCTGTCTGACCGGCTCGAGCCGACTTGGTAATGCATTTACGATATCAGCTTTGTCCCTCACCGTCTCGATACTTTCTATCTAATGCGGCCCGGTCTGCGGAACCGATGCGGAGGAGCCGCGTGTCACTCGACGGAATCCTGCATGATGCTGTTCGACCACCGCGCACTAGGACTTGGCCGAGAAAGCTGCTGAGGGTGATATGCGGTGTTCAATATCATTCTCATCGGTTTGGTATGGCGCTGGCTGGCCTCCGAAGAATGCGCAAGCGGACCTGGGCAGCCCACTGTGGCCAGACTTCCCTTTGGACGATCGACTCGACGTGACCGGCCACCGAGTAACAACGAAAGGTAGATATCTACCTGGAATACGTGCGGGAGCCGCAGCAGACCAAGTGGCATCAGAGACATGATGCCAACTGGCTGACAAATTCGGCTGGCAAGCCTCTCAAGGCCTTCTTCCACCTTCGCTGACATCTCAACTGTCGGATTCCAACCACGTGACGCACAACCCTGTTCGACGCAGAGGGCCGAACAACATATTGCCCCATGCTACAGGCCGTTTTCTTATTTCGCACCGTCCAGGCTCCGGCATGCCGCTCAAGGGAACCTACACGCAACGATAAGCTCGATCTTCCCAGGAACTTGGCGCCGCCGGTTTGCAACCTACCGATTCGTCATGGCCTCACAAAGATCCGTTTTCCAGAGGCTCTGGGGGTGGTACTGCGTAACATCCGGATGCTTTCGACCGTCAACCCTGGAGCCGAACCCACTGGACGCTCCGGCTGGCCGGTAACGAAGGGCCGGCGTTCATTTGTTCTCAGTACCTTGCGTGCGGTGGTCGATCACTCCGGGCGGTAGATGGTTCCAGAAGGGGCACATTTTGCGCCGGATCGCTTGTCCACACGGCGCTTCTGACACGCTGTTGGTCTGGTGAATGCTGTCATTATACGGAAGGAGACGTACGGTGCCCGACCACACGCCATGCCCTTTTGGAGCAATTGGTGGTCATCAGAACGCCGTGATCAACAAGAAACGGACTACCAAGGTTAAGTTGTCGCGGGCGGCACTGCTGGCAATCTGGTGCACCGAGGAGAGAAGTCCAGAGGTTTGCCAGGGGCGGCACGCCCTTGGAGAGGATTGTGCAACGTTTGTCGCCCAATTGTGACCAGGCAACGCGGACAGAGCAAATACCATCCGCTGCTGCCCGATTCGCTGTTATCAATCACGGTGAACAGGTTTCACACCCCACTGAGGGGCTCTTGCAGCCTTCCAGACACTTTCGGCAGGGCTTGGCCGCTCTCGATTTAGGCTACGGCCCGTATGACTGTTGACAACTCAGTCCAAGGTTCGGGGTCCTTGGCACCCGAACTACACGGCATTTCTGCCCAGCCCGCAACGAAAGGTATCCATTCAACAATTGTCATGCAGCAGCGCTGGGTTGCTGCTCCATGACAAAGGCGAAAGCTAGCGACACTTCACCTTTCGTCCCTGGCGGTTCCTTGGCCCTAGCCCCTTTCAGGTAGTTCGTTGCCCAAGTGGGCCGACAGCTCAGCACCCCCAGTGGGCACCAAGACTCGTCCTTGCTCACAAACCGCGGCCTTGTCACATTGCTTTTTTTTTTTTGTGCATTTCCATCTGCCGTTCTCCTTCCTTCTTCATCTGATGGGACACGACGGCACCTGGACCTCGCCAATGGCTGCCATGGTGCTCGGCGCCGCGCTACTGTGCGTCCACGCTGTGTTCGTGCCATTGCTGGCATCCGCCGTTCAGGTGTGCGCCTCGGGGGATGCCGTGTATTCCTCGTTCCCAGTCGCGTCTGCTGCAGCAACCGAAGGTCTTGACTAGTGTCATGGTTCGCTCGAGACCCAGCGGATCCGGGCTCGAGTGGCACCGTGGTCGTTGCAGACCGGTGACTTGGCGCACGGCAGCGGCAGAGGTACAAAAAGCAATGTTGAAAACGAAAAGAGAGGGAAGAAGAAAACCAAAGAAACCTTTCCCATCCACCGCCTTCCAGCATAACGGAAACGCAGCCGGCCAATGCGTGCTCAGACACGCTGCTCTACCCACACCGAGTGGCTATCACACCAGTCTAACCGCTGATAACTGGCCCTGCCCTTTCTGCTCAACCTCGCCCAAGGAGGGTAGCGGGAGAGTAAAAGAGCCTCTTGCCTCATCCGGTTGCCCGTCCATCCTTCTGTGCCTGTCCACGATGCACTGTCCCGTCCTTTGCTGATGAGTCTTGCTGCACCTTTGCGAACAAACAAGCCGTCTCGGAATTAGCAAGACAAGATACGGCACAGACCACACAGACAAGGGACATGCGTCTTAATTAAGCACACCTCTACTCTTCGAATCCCTTGCGGCCACATCACTCCGTCTGTTTCTCCTGCCTCATTGCCCGTCACCAGGCCAGTTGGCTGGAGCCTGAGTGGCACCATTGCGGACGGTGCCGAAGCTATAAAGACGATCCCAGGAACAACATCACCGCCTGTGACTTCTCTCCTACTCTTTTATTTCATCAACCCTCGCTCTCCCATAAGTCCATCCAGCCCAAGAGGCATAGGCCTTCTGCAGATCTTCTCGCAAGTGTGACCACCCATCCACACCGTTCTTTGCTCGAAACAAAACTCCACACCGTTTCTCTCGATCCCTCTCTGCTTAGCGGTGACGAATCACCAACTTCCCGGGAAACTTTAAATTCTCGTTTCTGTTCAAGAACCCGGCACTCCCGGACAAACTACACACACGAACACACAGACACACAGACACACGCACGCACGCACGCACGCGCCCCACGCACACACATCCACAATGGGTTATAAGACCTGGCAAAGCAAACTCGAGGGTAGGACATGATTTGATTCCACTGGCCCGTTCCAGAGTGCAACACAGTCTCGCTATTGTCTTCGACATATTTACAGATTAACTAACCATTCATTCACTTCTGCGTTTGAACAGATGCCTGCCGGGTCCGTGATATTCCGTCACCTGTGTTCCAGATCATGTCGGATCGGCGAGGTGAGTCTCGTGCACTCCCACTATCACCGTTTCCCCCCTCGGAAGCTGACTGACACCCCCCGCCCCTAAATTCAGGCGGACGCACCGCTTGGTCTAGCTCAGTAACCGTCCTCGGGCAGCCTCACCGCGCCCGGTTCTGGTATGATGGCAAGAACCTCCAGAATGCCAAGGACGATGCCGCCGAAGTGGCGTACAACTGGCTCGTCGCGCCCAGCTCGCCGGCTACTAGCAGGAGCAGTGGATGGTGACGACCATCTGGGTGGGATGAGTAGGGAGGTGGCGCGGTGAGCCGGAAGAGGATGAGAGGGGGGGAGAGGAAAGGGGAGAGCGGAGATGGATGGGCTCGCTCGCTTCTTCCAGAGGGGATCGAAAATGGCCGTGTTTTGGTTGGCTTGTTGGCTTGAATCTTTTCCCTGGATGGGAAAGTTTGAGCCAAAGCTGATGACATGTGTGCTGTTTTTCGGTCTTGTCTTGGGGCTGCAGCGGCCTGTCTCTCAATCTTCCCTCATCTCTTCCTCCTCTTTTTGCTTCAGGCTCTCTGACTCGGCTTCTCTTTTCTCTCTCAACTGCCGGGATCAACAACCGCCAGCAGTCGACTTCCCACTTATGTCGACACAATCTTCTTCAGCATCGATTCCACAGTTTTGGCTTCGTTGATTTTTACACCCTCCCCCCTTTCAATCTACACTACCCTTCTAATGTACGATGCTAGCATGTTTTCTTCTCTTTTTACTCATTTCTTAGGCGAGGCACCTCTTTCTCTCTCACACACAAGCACTGGAGTTTGACGGACATTGGCCATGCCACACGGCGAAATCGGATCAAGTAGTTTTCGGACGGCGGTTTCCCCAAACGGATTCATCAGCGACGGAGGAAGTTTCATTACCATGTGTGGTTTTTTGTCTGTTGGGTTGTTTTGGTTTCTCGTCATGTCAATTGGCAGTGTTGGCTTTTCTCGCTCTTTTTTTTTTTTTCTCCCTTCGCCCTAATGCTTTTGCGTATGTTGTTCTGGTTTGTTTGCTGTGGGCCGCGTGGGCTGGGCGGGGCTGGGCTGGGTGGATGGACTGGCTGATACCCCAATTCCGAATTGGCTTCTCGAGAAAGGGAGGGATCATCGGGCTGCGTTTCTCAAATTTTTTTTAACCCCTACTGGACGGGCAAACAAAGGCAAGGCTGATATCAATCAATCGCGACGGTGGCAGGCAGTTTTGTATGGTGGCTGGAACTATTTGGTTTGGAGGGACGTTTATTTCCATCGTTCCAAAGTCCCCTGATGGGAACTTGGAATTGAGGGAGGGAATCTCCGCGGCTCCGTGGCTGTCTTGTTACCTCTTTGGATGCCGCGGCACACTCTTGTTCAATTGTGCTGTGCTGGACCGGGCGGCGGATGCTTTCGGGAAAAGCGGTCTGCCTGATCCGCCGTCCGGTGAAGCGTCCCCCGGTCGTACAGACGGGACAAGGGCGGAACGGCAGGGAGGCAGCAGGCGAATGCCATGGGGCTTCAGGGACAGGAAAAAGTTTTCTCGTGATGTTCATGGTTAAATTGGGGAAGGGCTGGCTGGATTGGTTTAAATTGGATGGGCTGTCTCGAACATTTACTCGTTTGTTGTTACGGTTGTTGGGATTGCTGGGAAAGATACGCTCGATGACGGGCATATTTCCCGACTCCTCGTACCCCTTTTGCCGCCCATTTTTTGAAGGAATTTATTTTATTGATTTCATGATCATGACAGATTGGAAAAAAGCAATGCAGCTCTAAATCTATAGGATGGTGATCCCCTTGACTGGAAAGTTCCGGCGAGATTGTGTTAGACAAAAATCCGGGGTTCATCGGTCGATCAGATAAAACCAGGACCGGCTTGGCCTGGAGTAATGATAACCACAAATTACCACACCGCTCGGTGAAAACTCGTTGAGGAATTGTTCCCCGCCTGGGAAATACGGCGGCAGTTGTCGCTCGGCCCGAGCTTCAGAGGGCGACCAGGATATGGTAGGTTGACTCAGTGTCCACGTAGACACAATTCAACCGTGAAGCAGCAAAGCAGCAGCATCATGTGTTCCCGTGACTGGCGCCACCCATTGTGTTGGCAGTCGGGAAGCAGCATAGGGGGAATGGACGGAGGGGGGTTGTTTTCATGCACGGCAATGCGTGGACAGCTAACAAGCGAGCTTGGCTTGGGCAACTACCGGACTGCGTGAACCAGTGGATGAATAACTTGTCTGAAGGCGGTCAGCATTCGCTTCGTTTCACGTGCACTTTTTATGCAGCTGAGAATCGGCTGGCCAGCCTTGCTCTCAGCAGGTTCCATCCTCTCGAGGTCTGGAAGCGGTGTGTGGGGTTGGGGTTCTGGGCCGTTGCGTGAGCAAGTGGGGTTTGTGCAGTTCGCAGCGGAGTCCCGGGGCCGAGTGCCGAGATGCAGTATCTGTGTGATTACCTAGGCGTCACAGAGATCAGGCATGAATTCCGTTCCCCAGTCCGGAGTGACGCGTCGAATTGACTTCCGAACGGAACGGGATGGGTCTACGGTGTCGATATCTTCCCGGGCCGGCATGGTCGAATTGGGATCCCGGAGAACGGCAGTGAGCCCGTGCCAATTAAGTAGGACAGGGGATGTGTAGAGCACAGACGCTTTTGTGAGCCCGGCTAAACCCCGGGTTGACTGGCAATTTTTCGAGAAATGCTCGACGAGTAAAGCGACCGCGACATTGTTCCTGGGCGTGTATTGCCGATCTCACCACACAGTAACGATGCCTCCGCGGTTGAACGTCTGGTCGGCGTGCAGAGCCCTTTCTATACGGACCCGGGCAGCTGCCCAATGGCCGCAGCCCGGGCCGGCAGCTCTTGCACGAGGGTTGGCCGACATGCCGACATCGCGGTTACCCGAGAGCAACATGCCCCCGCCGCCGCCGCCGCCGCCGCCATCTATGCCTCCCAAGCGCGAACCTCTTGCCCCGACTAGCAGCGAGAATGAAGTCGCCCTGAGCCAACTACAGATGATCGAATATGGCCTGAGCCCCCTTGATGCCTCGACAGAAGGCCACAAGTACGGGCTGCCAGAAATGCCACTACCAGCGCAGAAGAATGCGAAACACCGGTACGACGATATCGTTATGCAGGTCACAAAACTCCTCATGAAGGACGGGAAACTGGCTAAAGCGCAGAGGGTGAGGACAGAAGCTGCCAGTATGTTATTCGAGTAGAGGTTGTTCTGACGGAGGGTTGTAGGACATGGCGATGATACTCAACTACCTGCGGACATCACCCGCCCCAAAGTTAGACCCGTCGAAGCCCCTCCTCCCGGGCGCGCCTCCGCCGTCGCACCTCCCACTTGACCCCGTCCTCTACCTCGGTCTCGCTATCGATTCGGTTGCGCCGTTGATCAAGATGCGAGGCTTCAAAGGTCTGGCTGGTAGCGGCAAGTCCCTTGAAGTGCCCATGCCCCTGAGAGTCCGGCAGAGGAGGAGAATCGCGTTCAGCTGGATTCTGGATGTCGTGAACAAGAAGAAGTCCAAGGGGAGTGGTCGGGCCATGTTCCCGCACCGCGTGGCTGAGGAGATCGTGGCCGTGGTGGAGGGCCGTTCGCCCGTCTGGGATAAGCGCATGCAAATTCACAAGGCTGGTACGAGTAATCGTGCCAACTTGGCCAACCCTTCCATCAAGGGTATGATCTAAGTGCGAGGGGATATTGGGTGTGATGGCTCTGGAAGAGTAGGAGTCGGCCTAAGGATCCTCTACGAATATCGAGGCCTACGGATGCGTGGCGAAGGTTTGGGCGATGCCCTGTACATTACTTGTATGGATAAATATTCAACGTCCTACCCGCGATTCTGGGGTGCTGGCTTTTCAGGTTGTGGTTGGTGGTCGGGTGCTTTATGTACTCAACTTGCGCAGTGAAATGTCTGCTTCCAACGATTACATCCTGGAATTTTAAGCAGGTGCTGGAAGAACGATAGCGCTAAAACCAGGCACATGAATCTGACTGCTCCAGGTCCCCGGTCCGGTCCAGGCCGGGCCAGCCGGAAGACGCAAGGCACGGGTTGCATTTGCCGTTCAGCCCCCCGTCCACCAGTGGCGTCCGGGCACTTCCGCTGGTGCGGATGCGCGTCACACCTTTGGGACCTCGTCTAAATCAGCCATGTCTGCGGAGGTACGTCCAGCACCTGGATCAAACCAAGAAGTAAAATCTGGCTTGTCTCCTGAGCCTGTCTTAGTGCCTTGCCTCGATTGTTATCTCCGTCTCATTCCCTTCCCTAGCCACAACATGTATTAGTGGGCTTGATATGTAGTTAGATAGGACCGGTCTATGCGCAGAGTTCATATCGAGTTCGCATCCTGGGGCAGTGACCCACCGGGCTCTCTCCACCCCCGCACGTCATCCACTGCGAAGGGGCTGTTCAGATTGATGAAGGTTGAAAAAGCCTGTGTCCCCTTAACCCCGCCGATTCAGGTGCCGTTTGCTTGAGTTTTCTGCTTATCCGATAGCTGCAGCCAAAGCTCTGCATATCTCCGACGGAGCTATATATTACGCAGTTAATCGGCACGCAGATTAAGCACGTTTCTTACGGCCCCTTGCCGCTTGTTCGCCAGCTCTTGGCCTTGCCAACTGTGCTTGGCAGAACGGAACCCCGTCTTGCGCCTCCTCAGACTCGTCTTGGCAGCACCTTCGGACGGAGAAGCAAAAACAGCTGCCCCGCCATGATCTGAGGTTCGACAAAGAGTGAACTCGCCCTACACCAAAACACAATGCTATTTCAGCGATTCGCGTTCATTCGGAATCCGCCTCGTATCCTGCCTCGTTGACGACCGTCGGGCGGTGCAACAGCGAGCTACCGCCTAGTCATCCGATCCCCGCGGCGACCTTGCCGCTCTACTTGGTTGCGCTGCACACACATTCACAGCTAGCAACACCGTCACCGGAGCAGATCGCTGAAGCTGCCCGCCATGGCCCGGCATCAAGCGATGTCGATGGAGGCGATGCTCGATGAAGAGAGAAGAGAGGTGCTTGCGCTTTTAGAGGGGACTTCGAATCAGCGACCCAGACCGCCCAGCTCGCTGGACGCCCGCTCCCCGTCCCCATACACAACACCCCGCTCCCCGGTGCGCAGCATGTTAGATATTGGTGATGCCCCTTCGTCCCCTCTACTTCGCTCCCCAGTCTCCCCCATGAATCTTAGTACTAAGACTACCTCCCCGCAATTAGCCCCTGTGAGGAGCATGCTCGATGTTGACAGCCCCACGCCACCGCCAGTCCGGAGCATGCTGGACATTGACACCCCACCCCCACCCGGAGCAAAGCAGGTGCTGAGTACGCCGTCGTCACCGACTGACCCGAGCTCTCGCGCCAATTCTACCAGTCATACTCATCCCAGGAGCATGTCGGATGCTGCCATCAGGCCAGTCGACTTTGGACCCCGCTCGAACACGGCTAGGCATGATCCGACCTCGGAGTACCAGTTCGCTGGAATCATCACGAACAACGCGGGCCAAGCCCTCCCGAAACGGGTCACGCAAGGCGGCAAACGCGCCAGTGCCATGGCCGAAGTAATGAGAGGAAACGATGTAGCAGGCCTGGTTCTTCCCGGCGACAGGGGCCGCCATCACTCCTCGGCCGGACCGTCCATGCGTCTTTCGAACAAATCAAAGTCACCGCATAATCGCCTGGGCATGCGGTCTCACTCCCCTCGCTCCTCGATGATAGGCCGTCCTTTGAGTCCCGCCGGCCAAACAATGCTGGGCGACAATCAGAACGTTGATTACAACAATGCCTACAGACGTCTATCGGATGCCGCTCTCGCACGCTCCGGGGGGAGCCTGTCGGAACTGGGACGGCGGAAGAGATCAAACGATGCGGCCAGAAACGGGAGGTTAGCTAAGGACTACCTGGGCCCGGACGGCGAGCTGCTGGCCGAGGATAGCAGCGACGACAATGGGGGGAGCTCGTCTGACGAGGAGAACGAGCGCGGGAGGAAGACTGCTCGGAGCTTTGACAATCTCAAGTCGCCCGACGGGCCCGAGTCTTCAGGGTCGCAGAAGAAGGTGCGCAGCCTGCTGGCAGCGGCTGAGGAAGAACGTAAGTGATCGATTAGGCGGGGCTGTTCACGGCGCAAAAGGGGTGGGATTGCTGACCGTACCGAGCAGGCGTCCAAGTAGCCGCGCAGCAGCCTACATACCAATACAGGTCGTTGCTCGATGAGCCGGAAATCACAGTGACGGCGCCGTCTGGCGAGCGGGTGAAGCACAGCAAACCCGTCATACACCCAGCCACGAGCTTTGATCTCCCTCCGAGGACCGGCTCGCGCACGCCCATAGACTCGGACACAGAGGCGGACATTACCGACATCAAGCGAGCACAGAAGCTATCTTTTTCCATGACGCAAATCATGGACACGCCCGAGTCTCACCGCACAATCCAGATCATCACCCGCGGCGAGTACGCCAAGCTCGTCCAAGACGCCGAAGAAGAGCACCGGCCTCCGCGCAAGTACCTAGTAGCGACAGACCTTAGCGACGAGTCGACACACGCGCTTGAATGGGCCATTGGCACCGTCCTGCGAGACGGCGACACGCTTCTGGCCATCTACTGCGTCGACGAGGAGACGGGCATTGTGGCGGGGGACAGCAACGCGGCGGTGCCCGACGAGCCCAAGGCGATGAAGGAGCAGGCGGCGGCCATCAATGCCGTGACGGCCAGCAAGACGCCCGTCACGCCAAGCGGCACCAACCTACCGCTCCACACGCGCTCCACGCCGCTATCCCAGGCGTCCGAGGCGAGCATCTCGCCCGCGCCGTCGAGCAGGGAGCGCAGCAAAGCGGAGGAGGAGCGGTACCGCGCGGTGCAGGAGATCAGCGAGCGCGTAACCAAGCTCCTGCGCAAGACGAGGCTGCAGGTGAGGGTCATTGTCGAGGTGTTGCATTGCAAGAACCCCAAGCACTTGATTACCGAGGTGATTGACCTGGTGAATCCCACTTTGGTCATCTTGGGGAGCAGGGGGCGGAGCGCGCTCAAGGGGTATGTACTCTCTCATTCCTTTTGTTCCCATTTTTAGACAGTAACTGACGTATATTGTACGCCAGTGTCATATTGGGCTCGTTTTCCAACTACTTGGTCACCAAGAGCTCGGTGCCCGTCATGGTGGCTAGGAAGCGCCTGAGGAAGCAAGGCAAGTATAAGCGGGTGCCGTCTACGCACCAGGTCAATAATATCCATAACCCGGCGGCTCGGAGCTTGGCAAACGCAAAGATTGATTAGAGGTTGGGAGCACAAAGGAGGTTTTGGGGAAGACGCTTCTAATAGGGAAGGACCCCTCATGAAGTTGATTCGGCCTCCCATTCTTTCATTTCTTGGGTCATTGGGTTTTAGTGGCAATTGTTATCTCGCCAGGTGTGTGTTGCTACACATGGCGGCTGTCGTTTTACAATGGATGGTTTCGGCGATATTGTATAAAACACCTGGGAACAGACTCTCGCTCTCGCTCTCGCTCTCGCTCTCGTTATCATCAGGCCACTCTAATGAGACTTATGACAACCGACGACTCGACTGCCGCATGGTAATTGTGATCTAGTCCTTGTCCCATACCTGTCTGGGTATGAGGTCTGAACCGGGGTTTGATGACGGCGTGGAGGGAGTCAAGTGTGTCCGAAGATAGTAGCCATCCACCGCCGATTCGTCTTCAGCAAGTCTTACATTCTCTATTGTAGTGCTTACCTATCCCTAGTCTGCTCGGATGGCACTCACGATCTGCATGCGAGAATCTTCAGGCACTTCCCATCACGATGGCCCTACATGCAGTATAATTACACTACGCCTTGATAGTGGATACGCAACATCGAGTGGACGGGCCAGATGCGGGGCGTTGAACATTTGCCCCACCAAAAACAAGAAAGGTCCCTTGCGTCCGCTGGAAGGGGTTGTCACTTATTATTCTGCTTCTTTCAGATGGTGGGAAGAGACAGCTTGACGTTCGGTCCGTGTCACACCACGGCCAAAGCCGCATCTGCCCGGGGTTTGCTCGCCAAATCAGGTAACCTGGAGTCAAGACGTACTACGTAGGTGGGCCCGGCATTACCTCGAGTTGGACGAGCGGGACGAGGATGTCGCCCCTCCCTTGACAAGGGACTGTGCGGGGGTGGTTAGTTGGTTGTCAGCGAATGCCGTGCGGCGGGACTGCATGGGCGGGGGAAGCTTCCCCAGCCTCTCGTTTTTGGGGGGGCCCCGGTCGTATCCAATCCAATGGTGGGACGGACCGGTGGGGGGATGGAAGCAAATGCGATGCGATGCGGCCTGAGGATCTGAGGCAGAAACAACGACGAGCCCTCTGTTGACATTGCGATGCGACTGTCTTTTGGGTATTGAACTGTCTGGACGCTTCGTAGCTGTTGAGAGGCAGAGAGTGAAAAGACGACCAAAAGGCGGCGTGAATCGCACCCAATCCCGGCTCAACCGCTTCCCCCCCCTTCCGACTCACACCGTCAACCCAAGCGGGCATCGCGCCGTACACCCGATCGGCCCCCTCCCTTGCGCCCATCGAAGCCGGCCGAATCTCTCTCGCGGGCGACGCCGCAACACCGTCCGATGTGATGCAGTCTCTCTTCACCGTTAACAACAACGTATCACTGATCAGCATCACTGTCGCCCCGAGCGCCTGGGTCGCTTCGCTCGTGCTGTCCTTGGTCTTCATCTTCCTGTATCTACCACCTCTGCCGTCAATCCGGTGGAGGTCACTATTCTTCAGACGACGCAAACAGCAACGAACATTCTCGCCCATCATAGAGGAGGACGAGGGGGACGAGGAGCTTCTAGAGGAGAAACCGTTTCGCCGACGACAGGTCGAGGACAAGCCGTTACCCCCGTTACTCACCGATTTCCCGTACGACATCATCACCAGCACGAGCACTATTGCCGCCAGTGGCAGCAGCAGCGGCAGCAGCGGCAACAGGAGCGGGAAGAAGGAAAAGCCAAATCGTAGGGAGCCGCCCCGAGGCAGCAGCAGCAGACGGAGCAGCGGTTCTAGCAGAGGCACCGCCGGCGGAGGAGGAGGAGGAGGAGGACCGGGAAATCATGGCGGAAACGACAGCGATAACCATGGGTCCTCTCGACCATCTCGACGCGTCACTGGACGACTTCGCGCCCTCGATTGGCAGCCCGCGCCTCCCGTTCGGGTACCCGTCAGCCCACTCGGGCTTCCGGAGCGACGACACGGCGAGCGAGGCTTCGGATTCGGGGGCTTCCGCCGGTGGCTACAGTCCTCCGGCCTGGAGGCGCCTCGGCAACGGCGACCGCAGCAGCGGCTTCTGGCGCAAGAGTGACAACCTGATGATGATGTACGACGATGTGGGGCGCTCGCGCGAGAGCAGTCCCGAGTACGAGAGCGCCGACGAAGGCGACGAGATCCTTGCGCAGGCCATCAGGACAAGGTTGCCGACGGGGAGCTTATCGCCCGAAAAGGAGCGCAGCCCGGAACCCGAGTATTATCCCGCCCAGCAGCATCTCATTGATGATGCAATCAATATCAAACAAGAAGATCTAGATGATCGTCTGGCATTGAGCGAGCTCAAAGATGGGATCCTCAAGTCGAAGGACGTTGCAGACAACTGTAAGTCAGAAGACTCCTTTGTCCGGCCGCTTCTCTTTCCCAAAACTCACAACATCCCCCACCAGACATTCGGTTCGCTGTCAGGGCAGAGGTCCAACACCGGACGGAGCCAATCGAGATGGCCATTAATTCCGTCCGCGGTGGATTCAGCGCCATGACGCGCTCTTGGATATCCATGCTCACCTCGTTTATGGTGGCCGTGCTGTCCTACGCGGCAATACGGTGGCTTTCGCAGCCCGCAGCGCTGCGGCCCGTCCCGGACTTGGTCAAGGTCGCCGCCGTCGCGCGCTCGCTCGAGCCCTTGATTTACTACTCGGAGAATGGGCTCCAGCAAGTTGGCGACCTGCAGGCGACGGGCGTCGCCGTCTGGGATCTTGGCGAGAGCGTGCGAAGCAGCAACATGACGTCGGCTCCGATCATTGTGAAGGAGCTGGACGAGCTCAGCGACAGCCTCAAGACGCTCGCCATTGAGCTGACAAAGTTCTTTGCCAACGTCGACGGGGATATCGACGGGTAGAGTTTCTCCTTTTCCTATCCTAACTTTCCTTTCTCCATACATTCTTCGTAAACTAACCTCCGCTCGCTACCAGCATCCTCATCGTAATGGACTGGGCCCGCCGCGAGCTCTCCCAAGTCCAACAACTGCCCCCTCTCCCGCTATCGTCCGCCTTCGACAACATCCACAATCTCCTCTCCAACGCGGGCATCCTCGAAGACCCGGTCACGGGGCAACCCACGCGGCTCGGCAGCCTCGCGACCTCCTTGTTCGGGCAGTCGACCCCGCAGCGCACCAAGCAGACGCTGCAGCGCACCTTCAACGAGTTCCTCACGGTGCTGGAAGACGCGGTAGCGTCGGAGCTGCAGCACTCGCTCGCGCTCTTCGCCCTGTTCGAGGCCATCGACCACCAGTTCCTCAACCTGGCGCGCACCGTGGTGCGCGAGGCGTCGCTGCAGGACGACCGGCACGCCGACCTCCTCTCGTCGCTCTGGACCCGCATCCTGGGCGCCAAGGCCAGCGAGGTGGCCAAGTACGAGCGCAACCGCCTGCTGCTGCAGAACGTCCGCGAGAAGACGGTCCGCAACAAGGGCATCCTCGTCGAGCACAACCACAAGCTCCTCGCCCTCAAGGCCAACCTCGAGGCCCTCCGCCGCAAGCTCGTCTCCCCCTTGGTCCGCAGCGTCAACAGCAGCACCCTGACCATCGAGGAGCAGATCCGCGGCCTAGAGGATGTGGGCCTGTACCTCGAGGGCGTGCGTACGCGGCAGAAGGGGAAGCTGTTGGAGATGCTCTATGGGAGCGGGAGTGGGAGCGGCAGCGGGAATGCGGCGAGAGTGGAGGGCAGTAGGAGGTTGGTTGCTGATGTTAAGGGCGGAAGGTGAGTTTTATTTTCTTTCCTTTTCTTTTTTTAATCCCTTTATCTCTTATCCCTCTTTTTTTCTCTCTTTTTTTTTTTGGTGCTTTTGGAGGCTCTTGTTGCTATGGTCTATTGAACGGATGGTGGCGTTGTCTGTTCCTTTTTCTCTCTCTCTTTCCTTTCTTTTCCTTTTATCACTAGGACTCGGATATCGGTGGTTACTGGTTATCAAGATGCAGGCGTGTGTGTCATTTGGAGCATGGGGCGGATTTTGTCGGCATCATTCGTACCTGCTGGAAGAATGAAAAGCGCGAGACGGTCGACGGCTTGGGTCATTCCGAACACCTCTTCGGATCCACGGAGTTGCGGTGCAACAGGAGTAGCTACGGACGCAGGTGTCGACGGGATGGAAGCATTGATTTGGTTGCGGACATAGGCAAAGTTATGGCATACAGTACAGTTCAGTATTATTCTAGCATAGGCAAAGAATACACCTCCAGTTACAAAATCATGAGTGGACAGCAATGGCTCACGGCACATTTTAAAGAACTTTTACTCTCTATTAGCTAGTGCTCCTGTTTGGGCTAACGCGTATCTAGCCCTGTCAAAGACAGGACGTTCTGCGATGGTCTCTGTAAGACCAGAAGGACTGGGTATTGCGCCATGCCGGGAAAGCCCGTTTCCGAAACCCCCGAGCAGAGTCGGCAGGCCACGCACTCCTGAGAACCGCAACCGTAAACGCCAAGTCGGCCGATATCATCCCACCGTGTCCGCCATCAGAGGACAAGATCCCCCCCCCCATCATAAGCAAGTCTATCAAATACATGAGCATGACGTAGCGATGCCATAGCAAGATGCCGTAATTCGTCGTCGGAGAGACATCGTGACTCCAAATAGAAATAAGCCAGATCCACCCGGTGCTGGCTCTCACCCGGCCCCCATCATCAGTCCGGATAGATCGTGCTGCTGCCAAGTCAAGCTGGTATCAAAACTTTTCCCGACCGACGAGAACCGAAAACGAAAAAATAAACCGCACACCGAAAGACATAGGTCATGAGATGCTGCAGCAGATCCCATACTGTGAGCCGCAGAACTTAAGCCTTCTCCTCAGGCTTCTCCTCCTTCTTGACCTTGTCGGCCTCAGCCTCAGCCTGGCCCTGGCCCTGGCCTTGACCCTGCTGCGACTTGATGTACTCATCGTAGACAGTCATAGCCTCGTTGACCTTCGCAACGAGAGCGGCCTCGTCCTCAAACCTGTGTCAAGTCAGCGACTATGCATCGTAACAAAGGACCGTAGCAGACTTACAGATTGACAAGCTCCTGATTGTCCATCTCCAACAGCATACCGGTAATCTTGCCGGCGAGCTCGGGCTGGAGGGCCTGGATCTTGGGGAATAGGTTCTCGCCAAGAATCTGCTTCTGCTGCTGCGGATTCTGGGTGGTCGCGAGCTGGGACTGCAGCAAGGCGCTGGCGTTCAACTCACCGGGCGCGCCAAGCTGGCCCGCAGGAGGCGCGCCGCCACGACCGGCAACGACGAAGTTGCCACCGCGGCTGGGGCCGCCACGACCACCCATGTTGCCATTCTGAGGCCTACCGTTCGGAGGATATCCAGGAATGCCAGGGCCGCCCATGCCCTGGGGAACAGGCATGCCCTGAAGGCCGCGACCGCCAGGGCCACCACGTCCGCCTTGAAGAGCAGCTGCCTGTTGCTGGACCTGCTGGATAGCGGCAAGGAACTGCGGGTTGTTGGGCTGGGGGTAGGCGCCAGGCGGGAATTGGCCGAGCGGGTAGATGGGCATCTGCTGAGGAGGCATGCCACCCCGACCGCCTTGCTGGGCATAAGGAGGGAACTGACCGGGACGGCCGCCCTGCACAGGGGGCATGCCAAGACCACCCTGGGGGAAGGGCATACCACGTCCACCTCCAGGAGGCATGAAGCCGGGCTGCTGGCCGGGAGCGTAATACACCGGCGTCTGCATGTATTGCTGAGGCAGGCCGGCTTGAGCGGCGGCCTGTTGCATGCGAAGCTGGTTGCGGGCTTGGATGCTAGCCTCGAGCTGGCTCTTACGGACGTCCTTGCGCTGGGCAAGCGCAACGTAGAGCGGCTTGCCGTTAATCATGCGCTGGTTCATCTCGGCGACAGCCTTGGTGGCGTCGTCGGGGTTGCTGAAGCACACGAAGCCGAAGCCCTTGCTCTTACCCAACCTCCGCTCAGTCTTCTTCTCGGCCTTCTTCTCGGCGGTCTCACCCTCGCTCTCCCGCTCACTCTCCTTTTTATTCTCCTTGTCCTTGCCCTCCTTCTCGTCGTCGCCAGATCCCTCGCCGATGGCCTCACGCATAACCTTGGCGGAGGTGATGGGACCGTACTCGGCGAACATCTGCCGCAGCTTGTCGTCGTCGACGTCGTCATCCAGATTCTTGATGTACAGGTTGACGCCTTGGTATTTGTTAGCTTTCTCAAGGCGGGCAGCCTCGTAAGACTTCCGGAGCTCCTCCTCGCGCTCGTGCTTCTTCTGTGCGCGGCCAACGTATAGGTCTTGGCCGCGGAACTCCTTGCCGTTGAGTTCCTCGACAGCCCTAGCGGCGCTGGTGTGAGTAGTGAAGTTGACGAAGCCGAAACCGCGGCTCTTGCCCTCGGCGTCGCGGGCAAGGGACGACGAGGTCACGTCGCCGAACTTCTCGAACAGCTCGCGGAAATCGTCGTCCGAAACCTCGAGGTTGATGTTCTTGACGTAGACGTTGGTGAAGTTGGCCTTCATCTCCTCGAACTTGCTCTGGCGGTCCTTCTTGGGGATGTGGTATCCAACGTAGACCTTCTTCTCGTTCAGGAGCATGCCGTTAACGTGCTTGATGGCCTGGGCAGCCGCCTCGTCGGTCTCGTAGTGCACGAAACCGTAGCCCTTCGAGTTGCCGTTCTCGTCCTGGGCGACCTTGCAGCTCAAGATGTTACCGAAAGCAGCAAAGGTATCGTGGAGCGCCTTGTTGTCGATAGCGACATCGAGGTTCTTGATGAATACGTTACCCTGGCCAGTCTTGCGCAGAGCAGGGTCCCGCTGGGACCACATGATGCGGCAAGGGCGGTTCTTAATCAGAGTGTAGTTGAGCTCCTCGAGCGCCTTCTCGCCATCTTGAGTCGAGTTGTAATTGACATAGGCATAACCGAGGGAGCGACGGGTGACGGCATCACGGCAGACGCGGATCGACGCGACTGAACCAATCTGGGAGAAGAGCTCGAAGAGCATGGCCTCGGTCACGGACGGGTCCAGCTCGCCGACGTAGAGCGAGGCCGAGGACTGGGGGTGAGGAGCAGCAGAGCTGGGGGTCGGGCCAGCGGTATCGGGATCCTCGCTCTGGTACTCGCCAGCAGCGACGTTGGTGTTGATGACAGGAGCATTGCGGTTGTCACCGCCGTTAAGGCTGGTGTTGCCGAGATCAGCGGCAAGCTGGTCGACAGCGCCGGGGGCAACGGGAGCAGCCATGTTGACAATGGGTTCTAGAAATTCAAACCGACGTCAGTTCGATGCGCCCGCAACCGGAAATCAGAAAGATTCTCGCAAGGCGACGTTGAATGCCCTCTACCGCAGCGACAAGCAGCTGCTCAATTGGCAAACTACGTACTGAATGCTCAAACTCCCAGGAGAGGGACCCAAGAGACGCGGGTGAGAAATACCGTGCGCAGAAAGAGCGACGGCAGACAAAGAGCGAGGCCTTGATGATAAAGCCTCGGTCGGTTTCTTTCTCGCGGAAAGGGCGGTAGGCTCGGATGGGAGAATGAAGTTGGTCTGCCTTCCAAGACGAGGCGTCGGGGTCGGAGGGGGTGGGTGGTTTTACTTTTTTTCCTTTTTTTTTTTTTTTTCTCCTCTCCTACTGGAGATTGATAGGTATAGGTTTTTTTGGTGGTTTTCAATTTTTTTTGGGTGAAATTTTAGAAGGGTTGCAGAAAAGAAGTAGATGAGAACAGAAACCAGGAACTGTGGTGTCGTACTGATCTGACTTCTTTCTGGAGGGGGTTTTGGAAAGAATCCGGGGATAAAGGGTTTTGATCGTTTGATGGAGGAAGGAAGAGGGCAAGATGGCACCTGCGGAGACAGATTTTTTTTTTCTTTTCTGCCACTTCACAGCAACCCACAAATCGGAAAATTATCGAATTAACCGAGTATGGTATCCCCTGGACCAGGACTTGGGCGACGACTCGTGCACATTTGTTGGTTAGAAGCCAAGGTACTGAGGCAATTTGCACAGTTATTCCGATTCTGTTTCAAGCTGGCGACTCTGGACACATTGCGATTGCAATGGTACTCTTCAAGTTGTCCTCAGATTATCGGGTCGGTCGCTAGCCGTCTCTGAACACGTTTTATCGATCGGTGAGCTCTACCCACGTTAGAAGCATGACGACCCGCGCCACTGGACCGCAAGGCATTTCAAGACAGCCACATTTTACGCTTTAAATGGCTAGTCGCTAGACGTGCGAAAAGCATCGCGCGATAAGGCACCATCATGAATGCCACTCGGGACAGGTCACCCAGCCGTTGTATTGTTACGATTTGTAATTCGGTGGCGTTATTCTTCTACTGGTTTCTGACGCCAGACAGCGCCACCAAGGGACCAAAGTGGCGGGGTTCCTTATCGTTATCAGCGGGGACCCCAAGAGCTGCTGACAGCTCCGGTCTCTGACGGCATGCGGAAGCCGCTGCCTCATCCCAGCCTGTGCAAGCAACCGTCGATGGCAGGTCGTATATGACAAAACCCAATGGTCCAATGCGAGCTAGGAACCTGCCGTTCGTGTACGGCGTAAATTATCTTTGATTATCAGGCCCCTTTCCGGTCGTTTCTGCCTCAGTGCCCGAGACATCGTGGGCACCAGGTACATTGCCATCGCTGGAGACCTTGTCCCAAAGCAGCGGGCACAGTGAACTTTCTGGAAGGCCAAGGTGGTGACCACAATACTCCTCCCAACGGAAACACAACCCACAATACTCTGACAGAATCCGCGGAACCTATCTGAGGCGATCGGCAATTAGTTTCCCTCCCACTTAAGACACTTTTGCGGCCAGAACTTCGCTGCAGAACGATTCCCATCGTCTTGTACCACGGTGCCCCTCCATCGTCGAATTTGAGCCCCTCGCCGCTAACATCCACAACGTCATGTTCCCAACCTTCACAGGAAGCTCGCGGAAGACGCGGAACGTTAATCTCAGCGGTCAGAAGGCGACAAACCCGTTTACCAGCACATCATGGGCGCCCAGCTCGGCCGTCGGGGCTTCCAAAACAGTGGCTCACGCGCAGGCCGAGCGGCAGCAGAGACAGCAAGAGAGGGAAAGGCTGAAGGCCGCCCGACACATCCAAAAATCATGGAGGGGCCATCGAGTACGGCGGACCCTAAGGGCTGAGCGCCGCCGTATCGTCGACCGACTGTATGAGGGGCAGGTATTCGTGGACGTAGTGCAGAGGACGGTGGAAGCGATCCCGCTGGTGCTGAGCGTGTACCAAGCCTCCAACCCTGATGACAATCGGCGACTGAGTTTGCTTGCGCACGACCTCCTCAAGACCAGGTTCACTGCGTTCGTTTCGGGGGCCATCGAGGCGCCTAGGTTGAACAAGCTGGCTGGTGTAGTGGTTGCTGCGCTTGAGAGGTAAAGCCCCCCCCTGGTCACAGCAGTCTCTCCAAATGCTGACTCCTGGCCAAACAGGATTCCCTATCTCGACTCCGCCTGTCCACAAGTTCAGATACTGTTAGAAACCGTCGTCGAGATCTCAAGAGCAAGGCCTCAATCGCTGCAGCCTGTACTAGGGCGCTACTACGGGATGCTGGGGAAATATTGCCGCAACCTGGGTCAGACCTCTCACTTACTAGACCTCATCCGGCACGCCGTAGTCACGCCGCTTCTCGCATCTAATGCACCCGGTATGTGGCCCATACCCTACCCGCTGAACTCGAGGTTGTTGCAGCAGAGCGTTTTGCTAACCGTGGCTTAGAGTCGTTTACTCGGGCGGCTTATTACGAATTCGCCTCTTCTTTCTTGACCCAGCCCGACTTGTTTCTCTTTGAGTCGAACGTAGACTCCTTTGCGGCCCACGTAGATATTAACCATCTATCCGATTCTCTCCTTGCCAGGTTGTCCGCAGAGGCCGGGACATCCGGGCCGCAGGAGGGTCTCATGTGGTTGCTTGCGCACTTTGTTGTCTTGCAAAAAACAAGGAAACAAGAGGTGTTACATTCGCGTTCTCTCAAGGCCTTGTATTCGCTCTTGTCGGCCATCTCGGATCAGGTCCGGGCGGGTTTTGCTCCTTCAGACATGAGGGACCCTGGTGAATCGGACGGCGTAGAGGAACTTGGCGGTCAAACACTCCCTCCATATGTCTCCGACAAGCTTGCTTCGCTGACTGATCGAGATGAGATTTCCCGTCTTCTCGAAAAGTTCACCTCGTAAGTGCCTAAAACTAACCACTTCTAGCCGCGACCTACTAACAAGACCAGGGCACGCGGGATCACGTCTGGGTCGGAACTTGAAGACGCAGCCTCCCTCGCCGGCTACGTTCTCACGTTGGTGTATTGTTTCCCGACTTTGAGTGACGATGTTCGGATGCGCCTGTATCTTGCGGATATCCCCACCCGCCACGGCTCAGTTCCCGCCGTTAAATTCTTTTGGAATGCCTCGAGCAAGACATCTGCCTTCTCTAGCATTGTCTCGGACGGAGACACGGCCCTCGTCATCCTCCGGCAGAGACACTCTTCGGGACTCGCCGCGGCCTCCGAAGCCGAGTCCCCATGGCACCGGGAATGGCGGACGATCCTTCTTTTTCTCGAGCTCTATGTTTTTGTCCTCCGACTGACGGATGACGACGATTTCTTTAGCGGCCTGGGTTCAGGAGCAAGCTTTGGGGGTTCAGGCTCACGTTTGCGCTCAAGCTGCCTGCACCTGGGGGACTTGAAGCGTCTCACTCTCTTTCTTAAACATCTCGGCTTCACGCTTTACTACCACTCCACCGAGCTTCTGGGATCGACAACCGGCGCCGCCGATGCATCAAATTCCTTTGATGGCGTCTTGACATCTTCCTCTCGACCTAGAAGCCGGGCTGGTGGCAGCCACGCCTCGGCGGCCCCAAGATTCGTTCTTACCGCAGGGGTTGGTTTTGATGCGTTCAGAAGCCTGGTTTCCACTGCCATGAGGATGATTTACGAGCGTGATTCTCGACGCCAGTTTCTTCCCCACCAGCATTGGCTCATGACGTCAAAATTTGACATGGAAGGGTTTCTCTCCGCTGTTGTTCTCGAGGAACAGAGGCAGCATGAGCTCGCCGAGTCTGGGGACGAAGACGAAGGAGATGGGTCAGACCCGGATGAACGCCTTAGTTTCACGCTACAAGGTCAGAGGCGATCTCGGCAAGCACAGCTGGAAAAAATCAGGGTGATGCGGAAGCGAGATGCCCGAGAGAGGCTGAGGGCAGCTACTGCCCCCAAGCTCGAAGTCCTGCGAAACATGCCGTTTGTCATCCCTTTTGACATGCGCGTCCAAATCTTCCGGCAATTCGTCCACCTTGATAAGCACCGAAGAAGGGGAGGCAACATTGACCCGGACAGATGGCGATTATGGCTTCTCGCCCAGCACGGCGGCCTATCACCCGACGGAGGTAGAGACGTCCTCAGTCGGCATAAAGCACGTATAAAGAGAGGACGGCTTTTCTCGGATGCCATGGACGCGTTTTGGGACCTGGGTGAAGGGTTGAAGGAGCCGATACAGATATCGTTCGTGGATGAGTTTGGGATGGAGGAAGCTGGGATAGACGGGGGCGGCGTGACCAAAGAGTTTCTTACTAGCGTGACAACCGAAGCATTCACTCAGGATCAGAGGCTCTTCGTTACCAACAGCAAGAACGCGTATTACCCAAACCCTCGGGCCTTGGATCAGCAGAAGAATGTGCTCCGGGAGGCCGGGGTCCAGGAAGATTCAGACGTGTGGCGGGAGAGCATTACCGATCTGCTGCACCAATACGAGTTCCTAGGACGAGTTATCGGAAAGTGCCTGTACGAGGGTATCCTCATCGACATTGTCTTTGCAGGCTTCTTCCTCCTCAAGTGGGCCTCCTCTGGCGTGGATACCTACCGCGCCAACATCAACGACCTCCGCGAGTTGGACGAGGAGCTGTACCAGGGTATGCTACACCTGAAGGATTACCCCGACGTCAGCGACCTGTCGCTGGATTTTACCATTACCGATCAAGTGTCACTGCCAAACGAACCAGTCCGCACCGTGACGCACAACCTCGTCCCCAACGGCGAGAATGTGGCCGTAACCAACGAAAACCGCCCGCTCTACATCAGCTACGTGGCGCGCCACCGGTTGGTGGCGCAGCCCTACGCGCAGACGCGCGCGTTCCTTCGCGGTCTGGGTATGATCATCGACCCGGCGTGGCTAAGCATGTTCAACCAGAACGAGTTACAGCGGCTGGTAGGCGGCGATAGCTCCGAGATTGATGTCGAGGACCTGCGCCGGCACACGGTGTACAGCGGCGTGTACGCAATCGGCGACGACGGCCAGGAGCACCCGACGGTCCGGCTCTTCTGGGAGGTAATGCACGACCTAGAGGACCACGAGCGCCGCGACGTGCTCAAGTACGTTACGAGCACGCCGCGCGGTCCACTGTTGGGATTTAGCCAGCTCAGGCCGCCGTTCAGCATCAGGGATGGAGGGACGGATCAGGACAGATTGCCCAGCGCGAGCACGTGCGTGAACCTCTTGAAGCTACCGCAGTATACGAGTGCTGCAGTGCTGAAAAGCAAGTTGTTGTATGCGGTTACCAGCGGGGCTGGGTTTGATTTGAGCTGAGGAGGGGATGTGTTTGGGATTGGGTGACAGGCTTTTATGAGAAACGACGGGAACATAAAACAGGGCTTAGACTTAACATAATGCAGTCGAGCTTGCCAATTCATGAGAAGCGATCGGTTCAAGGTAGTATTCTAACCGACGTCACGGCGCCATTCTCCGGCGAGCTTGGTCTTTGTCTATCAAAGCACGAGTCCTGATCCAGACCTAGCCTCCTGGTTGGTACTTGGCTGGTAACTCAATCCCAAAAGATGGGGTTTCCTCTCGTTCAAATCGAGAATCATCTGCCCAAACAACCCATTTGCCCACGAGAACCTGCCGCACCTCGCCGTCAGAACCTCTCCGGGCCAGGTTTCAGAAACGGAAGAAAAGGAGGACCGCTCACCAATGCCGAGTCCATACCGACTCACTATGCGTGTTCACCGACTCGTGCATTAGACCATAGCCGTCGGTTGACGACAGAAGTTGTTTGAGCGATGAGACAATCTCGTCGTCGTTATCGCTCGTCAGAATGCGTACGATTAGGCCCATCGGCCAGGCCATGCCCGGTCCGATGTGGGGACCGCCGGTTCTGATATACTGTTAGGGATGGAGCGGAGGGGGAGGGGAGTGGTAGTAGTAGTAGAAGTCGTAATGGCCGCAAACTTACGAGTTCAGCACCGGGCCCCACATGTAATAGGGGTTATCCTCGCTGAGCACAAACCGACGTGTGTTCTGGTAGATGGGGTCGTCACGGTCGACGTAGCCGAAAAGGGGTGCGCTGAGGAGCGAGGGGATGTTGGCGTCGTCCTAGGAGCGAGTGAGAGCCTGGTGTCAGCTTTTTTTTGGTTTCTCTTTTCAACTCTTCCTTCCTTCCTTTTATCCCAACCAAACCAACTACATATCCGGGGGAGGGGAAAGGTGCTTAACCAACCATCAACCCAGCCCCGCCATAGCCATCCACCTCGTACGCGTACACCCGCCCATACCCGCGATGGTCCACCCTCCCGTACCTCTCCACCCCCTTCCTGATCCCCTCGGCGAGGCCTCTCATCCTCTTCGCCAACCCTCTTGCATCCCCTCCGACCGCCTCCACGATCCCCGCGCACGCGGAGAGGTATCGGCTGAACATCATGTTGGCGGGCACGAACAGCTGGTAGATGCAGGCATCATCGCTGGGGCGGAAGGCGCTGCGCACCATGCCCGTGCCGCCCTTGACGGGGTTCCCCGCGCCGCCGTTGGCGAGGGTCTCGGTGGCCGTCGAGGTGTAGCGCTGGAACTGGTAGGGCGGGAGCGCGACGCTGCCGTCGCGGTTGTAGGTGCCCCCCAGGAGCTCGGTGGCGGTCTCGACGATGGTGCGGATCGCCGCGAGGAAGCTGCTGTTGCCGTTGCCGCTGCTGCCGCCGCCCGCCCGCCCGAAGAAGGCCGTGTCGCCGGTCGCGCTATGGTAGGTGGCGCACAGCTGCAGGAAGGACGCCAGCGAGTCGAGCTCGTATTTGCACTCGAAGACGGTGCTGGTGTTGGACTGCGAAATGGACCCCGTGGAGAAGGGATCCGGCTGCGGGATCGGCGGCATGACGTAGTCGGATGTGCCAGACGTGAGGAAGGGGGCTGTCGCCGGGGCCAGGTCGGCTTCGGGTGGCGCGTGGAAGGCGTTGCAGTGCGGCGCGGCGAGGATGTAGCGGGCTTGGAGGTGGATGGCGCCGCGGAAGAGAGAGGCGAGAGACGAAGCCGAGGCGTTGGGCTTGAGCAGAGAGGCGTAGCTTTGCAGTTGGTGAGCGCTGTCACGCAGCCACATGGCCGGGATGTCGCCCGTCGTTATGAATGTGAGCTGTATGCGAGGGTGAGTGAGGGTTTGACTTGGGAGGAATCTACCAGTCTTTATTGGGGGGGGGGGTCATGCCTCTTCATCTTCGCTGCCATGGGCCATTCCTTTCCAGGTGATGGCTGTATCGAGGGTATTTGGGAAGCAGTTCTCGAACAGACGGAACAGATCCGGATCTTTTATGACCTTCTTCATGTTGAGGATAGTCTCCTCGACCTCGGAGAGGTTGAATGTGCGACATGCCGGGGCAGGCCTCTGGTAGGACAGCTGGAACCTCCCTGTCGAACGAGGCTCATGATAAGTGGATGAATGCCCAGAGTAATCCGGGCAGCTCAATTCAGGTTCTAGCGTTACTTGTGCCGGCCCTTTGATGGCCCAGGACAAGGGGATGCCCTGCAGCCACAACAACGACCTCATCGTTGCTCTAGGGCTCTGCGGCGCTCGGGTTCATCGGGCTAACATTAGGAACTGTATAATTTGGACAAGGCTCCGACGAGGAATGAAGTCTATTCTGCTTTCTTCACGATCCAGGAACGCAGGCTCTATAGCTACCCGGCTACGGATTGCCGGTCATGCAACGACACCGGAACATATTCTGCCGCCGGCCGTGACAGAAATACCCGATTGAGTCGTGATGGCAGGGCCCGGGTATTGTACCTATATGCAGGGTCGTATGCGTCCCACCTGTTGTGGTTGCAATGGTTGCCACCAAGGGTCCTCAAAGTCGGTTCTCCATTTCGAGTTCTTGGGTCTCTCCCCGGGAAAGGAAAAGAAGCCCTTGGCACACTTTTTATGGAGTCTCAACATTTCTGCAATCCACTATCTTTGCACCCCGTATCAGAATAGTTGCACCTACTTGCTATTAAACCACGGATCCTGTAGAAGTTCTTTTGCAGTTTTACGATCCTCCGGGCGCCACTGCAGCATTCCCCTCACGAAAGCCAGGGACGCCTCCTTGTTCTTACCTTCAAGGTTCTCCCCCGAACTCTCCAAACTTGTGCCTTGCAGTATTTGGACGTCGGCTTTCCAATGCCCTGCAGGTAAGGGTTAATGGCAAGGGAGCCCCAACACAGCAAATAGAGGACAGAACTCCTTACCGTCTTCAGAAAAGAATCCCTTGCTCCTTACACCCCGCCGGATCAAATCGAGCGGCGGTGGGCCCAGCATCCCAATGACCTCCGCAAGATGAGCGCGGGTCGAGTAACCTTTCCCGTCTGGGTCATTGCCGTAGAAGAGATGCTTCCCCTCGAAGATATCCCAAATCTAACGTAGAGCAGGTTAATCATTTTGCTTTTTCTAAAAGAGAGAGAGGCAAACCAACCATGGCCCCGACATTCCATATATCTACCGGATAGCTCCACGCTGCGTTCAACATCACTTCTGGCGATCTATATGTGCTCGGCTGCGCGTCGTGATTTCGTTTCTGATCCCCCCGGACAGCGGCGCCAAATCGCTCAGAACCACGTGGCCGACCTGCTTGGGCAATTGGAACCGTCGAGAGGCGTATATTGGGGCGCTGTTGGTGAGTTTACACGGAGAGGGATTCTCTAGCTCAGCCTTGGTAAACGCTTCTAGGATTTGCTTGTCTACTATCTCTATCAAGATGTTGTCGGCCTTCAGATCTATGACCAATTTGTTAGAAATCGTTGAAAACGGGAATACGGCGACTGGCTGCGTACCTGTGTGAACGAGCTTGCATTCCGTGTGAAGGTAGTCAAGCGCAAGAAAGAGTTCCCTCAGTCCGGCCTTCAGCAGCTCCTCTGTAAACCGGTTGATCGGGTTTCGGCGCGTAAGATCCTTCCAACTATCCCACATGGGCTTCTGGACAAGGCAGGCATGCTTGCCCTTGGGATGGTGGAGCGCGAAGCTACCCACGGCTGATCGAACATGGCGGTAGCCTGCATGTGAAGGGTTGACCCTACTTAGGTAGCTGCATGTCTCAATCTCTCCCGTACTTCCCCCGCCCCGCGTGTAGATTTTCAATGCTACATGTTCATGATCTCTGGACACGCCACGTTAGTCATGCACGAGCACAATAATTCCGGTGTGCTCACTCTAGGTTGCGGGCCAGCCACACAGTCGACGTGCTTCCAAAGCCCAGCTTGCCCAGTATCTGGTACTTGGAGCCATATACATCCCCAATATCCACAGGGTAGTATTGACCCGCTTTGAACTCGTCAAACTGCTCTTCCTCGAAGATAGTGCGCTGGGGCACAACCCCGAAGCCAGCGGACGGAAACCGCAGGGGTGTCAACGGCGCGCTGCGAGTCAGGGTTTTTGCCCACTTGAAAAGAGAGGCCATGCCTACAATTTCACGCTGAAGCGCGACTTCCGTTCTCAGTTGCCGTCGATGGATAATGGAATAGCCGGGACACCATGTAGCTGAACATTGAGGTGAGGCTTCGCGCCGGCTCGTATAGCGTTGGTAATGTGACCCTAAAGCTATTGTCGTTGGACTGTAAAAAGCTGGCAATAATCCTGGCTGAGGCGCCCACTGTCTTTGCCCTTACGGATTGTCGTCTGATTCCACAACTTCACATTGTTGCCTTCCAAGCAACAGATAGGGGTTCGAGCTCTTGGTCGCCGCGCCGGTGCAGAAAAGCTGCGATGTTGCTGTATGTACTGTACTGCAAGTTGCTACAGTATTACACTGTGCAACGGCAGCCATTTTCTGCCATGTAGTGATGGCTGCCTCCAAGAATTAGCGCTATCTGCGTCCGTGTATTACGCATACAGTGAGCTACCTTACTCAGTACTTTGTGCTCTCAGTTCTTCCCTCCTTGTCATTGTCAACAGTTATTGTGCCAATCGCCCGCGCAACGCGGTCGACAAGTGGGTATGGCCACCCGTACGTAGCATGGTATAGTACTGTACAACCGGCAAACGGCAAGCGGATGGTCGAATCAGTCTTGGACGGGATCTCCAAGTCCGCTTCAGAACGACCTTCGCCTACAACATCGGGCCAATCGGCATCTCAACACGGCCTGTGGGGTACAGCCCTGGCAGGCTTGGCATCAATACTGACGCTTCAGGGACCCTGTAACGAACCACTACTGCTACTATGTACGGCACATTGTCTTGGCACCCGGCCGTCTCGTCCCCCCACCGGGTTTCAAAGCTGGCCTTTCAGAACCTCATGAGCCATAAGTTGAAAGCACATTCGACGTTCCAAATCACGGGTTGATCGTTTGTAACCGTCGAGCCCAGGAACCAGCACAACGCCTGGTCCAATGAATCATGCAGCTCTCGGAATAACAATAGCATGAGGGAACCGCAACAGGATCGCTCAGAAGTCGTCGCGCCCGGCGCCAGATCGCTCGGGTCAACAGGAAACAAACAATGAAGTCTGAAGGCTCGCCATACCGCAAGGCAGCCATGGCGGCGCCAGTGCGGCTCAGGAGTGTTCCGCGCATAAGCCGCGTCTTGGTGTTTGCCTTCACCTGCGTTGGCTTCATCTTCCTCCTCTCAAGACTCGACTCGGGTCTGAGCGGGAGTCTGTCGTTTCGTGGTGGCCACAGCGGGCCGAGATACGATGTTCTGGAGTATATCGACCCCTTAATCGGAACGACCAATGGAGGTGAGCCGCTCTCCACAGCCATAGTTGGAAGATGGCAAGAAGCTGACAGAGCACCGGACAGGCCATGTCTTTGCTGGCGCGACGTTGCCATATGGTAAGTCGCCTTCATCAATCGCGACTTGGTACGATTATCTTGCTGACGGGCCGTAGGAATGGCCAAGGCCGTTGCCGACACCAACAGCGCGGCTGAGAACGCCGCCGGCTTTGTGTCGGACAACGCTCAAATCATCGGCTTCTCGCACATGCACGACTCAGGCACCGGTGGCCAGCCGTCGCTGGGCAACTTCCCCTTGTTTGTCCATCCAGGCTGCCCAGACGACAACTTCGCCAAATGTTCCTACACAGTCATGGACCGGCCGACGAACCGTGTCCGGGGCTCCGCTTATGCCGCCCCGGGATACTTTCGCATCAACCTGACCAACACGGTGCAGGCCGAGATGACCACCACCGAGCGCACGGCCCTGTACCGCTTTACCTTCGACGGCAACGACACCGTCACCGTCGTCAGCACCGATGACGATCCCCCCCAGTACAACGTGCCCTACTCCCCTCTCATCCTGGTCGACCTCGTCGACCTGATGAACAGTCGCAGCATTGGTGGAATCCAAGTCTACGAGGACTCTGGCCGCATTATCGGCGAGGGCCGCTACGCCCCATCTTTTGGGTCTGGCAAGTACCAGGCCTTCTTCTGCGCTGACTTCAGAGGCGCCGCGATTCGCAAGACGGGCACCTTCAAGACCAACACTGCCAGCGAGGAGCCGAAGTGGTTGGACGGCGTCGGTCAAGGCTATGAGCTCCCCACGGGGTCTGCCGGAGCGTGGATCCAATTTGAGAAACCCCCAACCAATTCGATCCTGGCTAGAGTCGGATTATCGTTCATGAGCGTAGATAAGGCGTGTGAGAATGCCGAGGCCGAGATCGCCGATTTCCACTTCGAGAGGGTTGAAAGTCGCTCGAGAAATGCATGGCGGGAAAAGCTGGCGGCCATTGAGATTGACCCCACGGGGGTTAGTGAGGAGTTGCAGACCACCTTTTGGTCGGGCTTGTACCGCACCTTACTCTCGCCTCAAAACTATACCGGCGAGAACCCGTTGTGGAATTCGACTGAGCCGTATTTCGACTCGTAGGTTGTCCGTCTGGGAGCGTTTGGGTTGACCGGTTTGCTGACGTGGCCAAGCTTCTACTGCATTTGGGATTCGTTCCGAGCACAGCATCCACTGCTGACCATCATTGACCCCGTTGCCCAGACCGACATGGTGCGGGCATTGATCGATATCTACAGACACGAAGGTTGTATTCTCCATGACGATCCGGAAGCAGATTTGGCTGACTGCCACCAGGGAAACTACCTGACTGCCGGATGAGTTTCTGCAAGGGCTATACACAGGGGGGGTCCAACGCCGACGTGGTGATAGCTGATGCCTTTGTCAAGAACCTCAGAGATGGCATAGACTGGGATGCGGCTTATGAGGCCGTTGTCTCGGACGCAGAAGGTATGGGCGGCAGTTACCCTTTTTTTTTTTCTTTTTTTTTTTTTTTCTTTAGCATCCATATCCCTAACAGCTCAACAGAGGAACCAATCAACTGGGGTCTTGAAGGACGTGGCAATCTCGTCAGCTGGCACGCGGTAGGCTTCATTCCCTGGGACGACATCGACCGCAACGGCACCGGCCCGACGAGCCGCACCGTCAGCCGCGGCGTCGAGTACGCCTACGAAGACTTTTGCATCTCCCTCCTCGCCCAGGGGCTGGGCCACTCGGACGACGCAGCCAAGTACCGCCTCCGCGGCAGCAACTGGCGCAACTACTGGAATGCGGACCAGCGCGACCTGTACCGCGACGAGGCGGGCGAGGTCCAGCAGACGTCCTTCAAGGGCTTCATGCAGCCGCGCCAGGTGAACGGCACGTTCCGGTACCAGAACACGCGCGCCTGCTCCCCGATCCATCGCCAGCACGCGTGTTACTACGACACGGGGCTCGACACGTACGAGGGCAGCCCCTGGCTGTACAGCTTCTTCGCGCCGCAGGACATGGCGACGCTAATCCGGCTGATGGGCGGGCCCGCCGAGTTCGTCCGCCGCCTCACCTACTTCCACGAGAGCGGCATCTCGTACATGGGCAACGAGCAGGGCTTCCTGCCCGTCTTCCAGTTCCACTACGCCGCCCGCCCCGCCCTGAGCAGCCTGTGGGCCCACCGCTACATCCCCAGCCTGTTCAACGCCAGTGTCAACGGCATCCCCGGCAACGACGACTGCGCCATGGGCGCCTTCAGCGCCTTCGCCATGATGGGCTTCTTCCCCGTGGCCGGCCAGGACGTGTACCTGCTCACCCCGCCCTTCTTCCCTGAGGTGAGGCTCAAGGCCAAGGAGAAGGGGCGGTGGGCGGTGATTCGGGTCAGGAATTTTGACCCAGCCGGGGAGAGGATCTATATCAAGAGCGCGAGGCTCAATGGGAAGGAGTACACCAAGAATTGGATAACGCACGAATTATTCATCAAAGGCGGGGTGTTGGAGTTGGAGGTGTCGGAAGAAGAAGGGAGCTGGGGGACGAGGGACGAGGACCTGCCGCCAAGTCATCCCGTTCCCGAGTGGCAGGAGCCGATGTTTACCGGCCATGAGAAAGGGCGGTGGGATACTTGATAGAGGAGTTTCAGTTTTATACACGCATCAATGAGAGATGAGCTTCAAGCACACCAAGCGCCTTTGCATTTGCGAGAGTCGACCTCTCGTAACTGGGTATCGCGTCTTGATTTAAACAAACTTTTCGTTCACGTCGTGATTACGGGGCTGAGCACACTTAGTCCCTGGCCCACGGCGCTTTTGTAACAGAAAACTGATTATTCGCCCTCCCCGGTACGCCCCGCGGAAACGAGGTTGGCGGGGGCGGCCCGGTATTCGGAACCCCTCCCCGCGGCGGTGTCGGCTCGCTATTCGTCCCAGCCCACGGTGCCCGGGAATACGGAATTCCCGGCCCCGTCGACGGCCCTGCAAAAGGTGCCGTGGACCCCGATCCAGTTCCAGCCCCGGGTTGAGAGCCTGCCGCACCGCCGGCGGGCGGTTGGTTAGCCATATGCATAGACGGCGTCGGCGGTGCGGCGTCGGGGTCCTTGTCCCACGAGAACAGTGACCCAAAGGGAAAGTGCTGCACCACGGGGAACTTGGAGAGCACCTCGGCATTGAACATCTTAATCATGCCCTTGTTGATCTTGCCCCAGCCGTCCTGTATGCCCGAGACGTCGTACAGGATGGGACTGTGTTCCCAAAAGGGGCCCTTCTTGACGTCGTTGATGAAGCCGATAGCGGAGAAGTACATGTTGGAGCCACGGTAGAGGTCGACCGTGGCGGGCTTGACCACCTCCGAGGGTTTGGGGGCGCCAGGGGCGGAGCCCTCCAGCGGCATCGGCTCGGAGCCCGTGATGGGCCGTGTGAGTTGCGCTGAGCCAAAGATATACGGCAGGAAGGAGTGGTCGTCGAGACCCCATACCCCGTGAGACCCGGCCGGTTCGAGGTTGTACGTGAGGATCAGCCGGCGGACGACTCTGAGATATCTGCCCACCAAGTCAGCACCTCGCCTTCTCTCAACCTTTTCAAATACGTCCACTTACGGCTCAAAAACACCCAACACCACCGCCCTCTCCACCTCCCCATCCCCCGGGCCCTCCGTCTCGCCACGAAAAACGCCCAACTTCCACAGCCCCCCCAGGAAAGCCAAGAAGCTCAGCTCGTGCCCCGTCCCGTAATCCAGCCGCTGCGCGCTCCCAAACCCTCCCAGGAAATACGCCTGCACCTCCTCTATCGCCCCTTCCCCCCACCGCCAATCATCCCCCAAACAACCCCGTAACAACTCCCCCACCCTCTCCTCCAGTAAGCCAAACCAGCGCCGGAATGCTACGTTCCCGAACCGCCGGGGCCCCGCCTCGGGCGGCGCCGCGTCGATCAGCGCCTCCACCTGGCTCAGCATGTCCCTGAGGCGGAGGACGACGGGGGGTTCGTTGGGGCGCGGGGAGTCGAGGGGGAAGGATCGGATTCGGGTTTGGGGTTTGGATCGTACTGTCCTGCTGGTGGTGGTGGTGGCAGCGGTGGTGACAGCGTCAGTGGAGGAGGCGGACGAGGGGGGGAGTCTGCGTGGGCAGAGAGCGCGGTTAAGCTGGTAGATGAAGGTGCAGATATCGCGGTAGGCGAGGGAGGTGAGGAAGTGGGCGAGGTCGGCGCCCGTGTTGATGCATTTCTGCGGAGGGCAGAAGCGGCGGGTTTGGGAGGAGGAAGGTGAGAGGATGGCTAATTGTGGGAGGTCGGCGGAGGTGGAGGACGATGTTGATGATGGGGTGGGTGTTGCTGTTGGTGCGGGCGGAGGGTCCATTGTCGGATTGTTGTGCCGTGGTCCAAGGAGGTGCGGTGATTGTTCGGCTGGATATTTGGCTAGGTGCGAGTAATGGGGATTTTCCGTACGAGGTTGGATTTCGAAGCGGGTCGTTGGAGGTGTTGGTTGCAAAGTGGAAGCTTTGGGAAGGGATGGAACAGCGAGCGGGGTACAAGATACCTTGCGATTGGGGAAATCGACCCCGCTGTCGTCATCGTGGGGTAACCTAGGCGGACGGAAGCCACTATATGTTTACCTGTACAGTACTTGGGTCCTGTACATTAGTGAAAGTCTGCATGAGAGGCGAGGTCGTCTATTCTGTACATACCTTAGCCCTAGTTCCTTGGGCCCCGGGTTGCATGGGGGAACAAACATTCGAGCACGCTCACGTTCCAACCTTCAAGTCTTGCTCTCCATGAGAGAAGGGACTAACTCGTCACGGAGCTTACGTTTAACAGTTATTCTTCAAACCTCCCCCTCCCACCGTCTAATACCTCCCGACATCGTACTTCACTCCTCTCCTTCCCTTTCCCTCCTCCCCTGCCAAAACCCCCTCCC